>NC_136065.1:1512698867-1513359588 GCF_964261635.1 Lissotriton helveticus
GGAAATGAGTTTTCCCATCAGCGTCTTCCGTATGGCCCGAATAATGTGCATATTGCAAGGAAGAGGGTCACTTTAAAGGTAATTGTCCGGCTCTTGCGCGACGTTTAAACGGTATTTCAGGTATAAGGGGTAGAGGTGTTCAACATGCTCCTCGGGGTAGGGGCCGTGGAAATTTCCCCCAGAATACAACTTCTTTTCCGCCTCAGAATTCCATGAACAGCTTTGACCAACAGAATAATGCACCGTCTAGGTCAGCTCAGTACTATGCTGACGACTATTACACCGAAAACGAGAATGAGGGAAATAATTGCTAGGACAGCCATGGACAAAGAGAGGGAGTTATTTCAGTTCCAGTAGATCAGAATGGACCTTATGTCGAGGTGATTACCTCAGGAGTATCAGAGCCATTTCTGCTGGATACTGGTGCTACAAAAAGTTCTATCATGCACTCGAAACTTCCTGGCGCACCTTTGTCTGGCGAAATGAATGTTTCAGTAGGTTTCTCTGGCGCCCCTGATCTCTAGTCCCATGTCCCTTTCTGTTGGCCCATGCGAATTAAAAGCACCCCTCATTCTTACAACAGGTTGCGGTGAAAATTTGTTAGGTTTGGATTTGCTAAAGAGATTATATGCGACTTTGTACTGTTCTCCCTTGGGAGTACAACTTACTTTAGGTAAGAAAGTGATTTCTCCAATGTATTTGTCAAAGGAAAATATTCCAACTGAATTGTCATCTCTTCCGGATATACTCTGGGCTAATGGTTCCAATGATGTAGGCCGTTTAGAGATAGCACCGTATGTCATAACATTGAAAGCCAACGTTAGGTTGCCACGTATTCCCCAATACAAAATATCTAGCGAATGCGAAAAGGCGTTGTTGACGATTATTTATGATCTAATCGAGAAAGATGTCATCGAAGAAACAGCAGGCAACGTTTGTAACAGTCCTGTTTTGCCCGTTTTAAAGCATACCGATCCTTCACAGCCCCCTGTGTACAGGTTCGTGATCGACCTCAGAGAAGTAAATAAGGTGGTTATTCCACAGTTTCCAGTTGTCCCCGACATTACTGCCTTGTTAACAATGGTTCCAGCGTCAGCAGCTTGGTTTTCGGTGATTGACCTGAAGAACGCTTTCTTCAGCATCCCGATTGCTGAGGAGAGTAGAGATATTTTTGGCTTCAATTTAGGAGGACGAAGCTTCCGCTTCAAGTGCGCTCCTCAAGGCTACTGCGAAAGCCCATCAATATTCAGTCAGGCCCTGAAAACACAACTAGACACAATTATTCTACCTAATGGGTCAACTCTGATTCAGTATGTCGACGATCTGCTGATCGCTGCAGACACTGAAGAAATTTGCAAGCAAGCTACATTGTCCTTATTGCGTCACTTATGTGACATGAAGCACAAAGTCTCCCTTTCGAAACTGCAATTTTGCCGACAAGAAGTAACCAACCTAGGTCACATCTTATCGAAGGAGGGGAGGAGACTGACACCAGAAAGAATACAGGCAATTGCAGACCTGAGTGCCCCAAGGACACAAAGAGAGGTTCGGGCCTTCTTGGGCATAACATCTTACTGTAGACAATGGATACCGAATTTCTCACTACTAGCTAAACCCTTGCTGGCACTACTCTGTAAAGACACGCCCAACCCCATGCCCTGGTCTGAAGATTGTCAGACAAGTTTCCACGAGTTGCGTGATGCATTATGTTCAGCTCCTGTGTTGGGAAACCCCAACTACAGTAAGCGTTTTACATTATATGTCCATGAGAAGGAAGGTTGTGCATTATCAGTCCTAACACAATACTTTGGGGACAAACAGCGCCCATGTGCATATTTTTCGGCAACTCTAGATCCTGTGGCTAAGGCACTACCAAGTTGTCTGGGGGCCACCGCCGCAGCGGCTGTCTGCATTCGACAGTCCGCTGGGTTAGTCATGAATAATACTCTGATCGTTATGGTTCCGCATGCAGTAGACATTTTGCTAAACAGGACGAAGACACAACATCTTACTAGCGCTCGACTATCCAGTTACGAACTAACACTATTAGCAAGTCACATTCACATAAAGAGGTGTGATACACTTAACCCCGCTACGCTACTACCCATCCTGGCAGAGACAGACGAGGTTGAAAAACATGACTGCTGCTTTAGGACAGAAGAAGAGACCAAAGGGAGAGTAGACTTACAGGACACTCCCCTTCCTGAATGCAATGATACTTTATGGGTTGATGGTTCATGTTTCAAGTTGCCGAATGGGGATACGACTGCAGCATATGCCGTAACGACATTACACACCATTATAGAGACCGCGCGCATTTCCCACAATTCCGCACAAGCCGCAGAGCTAATCGCACTTACAAGAGCATGTGTGTTGGCGAAAGGAAAGCGAGTGAATGTGTACACTGACAGCCAATACGCCTTTGGCGTGGCTCACAGTTTTGGGAGATTATGGCGTGAACGTGGGTTCCTGACGTCGCATGGTGCAAAGATACAACATGGTCAGCTAGTTAATGAGCTCCTCGAGTCACTGACCTTGCCACTACAAGTTGCAATTATAAAATGCAGTGCACACAGAAAAGTTCAAGACGATGTTGGCCGTGGGAATGCATTTGCAGACGAGGTTGCGAAAGAGACTGCAAGGAACACAATGAGTCGGATGTATGTTGTAGGTCCCGCTAGATGGATTACTGATGTGGGGATGTGTGAGGACACCATCGAAAGCGTGAAAACTATCCAAGCTGAGGCCACCGAGAAAGAGGTGAATGAATGGAGAGAAAGCCAGGGTAGATTAGATGCGAATGGTTGTTGGGTCGAATTGTCAGAACACCAGCGATGGCTATTACCTAACGCATATGTACTTGCAGTGGTAACAATGGCCCATGGAATTGCGCACATCAGTACGAAAGGAATCTGTAAACTATTGGCCCCAGTATGGCAGAATAGTAATATCCCAAAATGTGCAGAGAATGTGGTCAGAAACTGTATGGTGTGTTTGAAGCACAATCCCGGTAGGGGAACCCCAACTCCAGCTGGTCATTTTGCGCCTCCAACGTATCCGTTCGAGGTTTTGCAGCTCGATTTCATCCACATGGAGAGGTGCAACAATCTGAAGTATGTGCTCGTTGTTGTTTGCGCTTTCTCCAGGTGGGTGGAAGCGTACCCCCTAAAGGACAACACCGCCTTGTCAACTGCCAAAGCCCTTGTCAAGGAGTTCTTCCCTAGATTCGGTATGCCTAGAATCGTTTGGAGTGATAATGGAAGTGAATTCGTGGGACGTGTGATGAGGAGAGTGTGTGAGTGTCTAGGCATACACCAGAAATTCCACGCTGCAAATCACCCCCAATCAGCTGGATTGGTGGAGTGCTACAATGGCACGTTAAAACTCAAACTAGCCAAGATCCAAGCCAGTACAGGTCTTAAATGGCCTGACGCCCTGCCTCTAGCACTCCTGTCGACCAGAACGACTGTCGATTCCAGATTAGGACTTAGCCCCCATGAAATAGTGTTTGGCCGCCCAGCCAACGTCTGGGGCGTGCCAAGGCCAAAGAAACTCAGCAAAATAGAGCACCCCGTACTGCTTGACTATTTGTGCGAATTAACAACTAAATTGCGTGTTTTACACCAACAGGTTCACAGTTCCTCTCTGCCAGCCTCTGATGATCCAGGTCACTCCATCGAACCCGGCACCTGGGTGCTGGTGCGGAATTTTCAGCGCACGAACAACGAACAGCCCAGGTGGACCGGACCATACCTTGTTCTTCTGTCCACGAGATCAGCCGTTCGGGTGGAAGGAAAGAAGAACTGGATCCACGGGACCCACTGTAAACGGGTCCCTCTGCCCCTTCCATACGACCGGTGGGTCAAGGAAGGAATTGCCGACTCAGAGACAGAGTCCATACCTCGCTTCATCCCTTTCAGCGATGCACGTTTGAAAGGAACTGGTACCGAAAAGGAGAGTGATTATATTTTACAAGGACTTGTGCCACCGTCAATGCAGTTGGACACTACAGAACCTGAGACATTGTTTGAAGACCACACCGTACATGGGAAACAACGATATAATCTAAGGTTGAGACAAAGAGACTAATAAAAAGGCAAATTAATGCGATTTTCTTTTCCCCCAAGAACTATTTTTGATTTTTCAGCTCTCTCGCCCAGGAAACTTGCTCATTTTTGATTTTCGAACCGCCATCCGGTTCTGCTGCTAGGGTCGCGGTTGAAGTCTGGGGAGTGCAGCTGGGGACGTTTAGGTCAACGGTTCTGGTTGGTCCAAGGGAGTTACCCCGGACTGAACAGAGCGCACTCCCTGGCAGAATCAATCTCCCACCGCGGGCAGCAACTAGAGGATGGGGTTTCCAAGGGTAGAGAGACCTACCAGATTCACGAACTTTGAAAGGCAATTGTGCACAGTACTGGCCAGAAAAAGGTTTCTGATAATATGTATTTTAATGTTGTGCAGCATAACGATGTTCTTGATTGGCTATACTCTATTCGTATTTCAAGTTACCTTTGCAAATGACACTCAGCCAACACCTCCTCCTACTATCTCTCCACACTCCTTTCACCCTCTACCTGAACACGAGTCTGCCAGAAGACTCGAATTTATAAATAACTCATTCATCCATCTCCTACACCAACACCAGTCCATAATGAACACTTCGAACTGTTGGATATGCGGACTCATGCCGCACACAACTGATAAGGGTATCCCATACTTCATCGTGCCATTCAGTTATTATGGTTCTCTGTGGGCTTTCCAGACTCTGTTCCTGTTCGCCCTAGAACCATACCGGCCCCGTTCCACTGAGAGCGATTCCAGCAACAAGGCACTAGTGGCAGGGATAAGAAATATGAGTAGGGATATTGACACATATCAAGCGATTCCCAAAGATGAACTCACTCCATACAGTCGTTGGAACGTAACTAAGTATGGGGTTTCCTTGAGTAAGGGCCAGACAGCGAAGAAATCCCGCCCAGTCTGGATAGTGCCCCACCGAGGTCACCTATGTCTGCGAGGTATCGGCAGGGATCCTAAAGCACAATTAGGAAAGAGCATATGCACAGAAACATATGTATTTGCTTCCCGAACTTCCCCTCTATTCTTGGCAGCTAAAGGCACCTATTTCGTCTGCCATGACCAAGCCTATACATGGTTGCCCCCTGACTTCTCGGGCACGTGTTTTATCTCATTTCTGCTGCCACCCACCTACACGGCCAGGGCAGATTACCATCGGACAAGAACAGCTAGGGGTGTCGTGAGTAAAGACGACACTGCGGGTCAGGAATTTGCAGACTTCGCAAAGGGTTTTCTTCCATTTTGGGGGCCTATGGTGAACAGCAGGAACATTCGCCAGTTATCAAGGATAGTTGAATCCGCCGTGACTGAAACGGCCGGAGCCCTTGGCAACTTAACGACTGAGCTTCAGTCAGATCGACTTATGACCCTTCAAAACAGGGTTGCCCTAGATATCATACTTGCAGACCGTGGTGGTGTATGTAGAGTGATCCAATCCAGTTGCTGCATTTTCATCCCTGATAATGCACCGACAGTGTACCAGGCCATCTCTAAGCTACACGAAATATCTGGTTCCCTTCACGTAGAAAAAGGGGATTGGTCTCTGCTAGGGTGGTTCTGGGAACTGATCACTGCCTGGGGATGGAAAACACTGATCTTCATTGGGATGATCTTAGCGCTTCTGTTTATGTTCTGCCTGTGTGTACAGTGCGCTCCTGCACTATGTGGCCTCTGTGCTACTCCATGTGTAAGGAAGCCTGTGTCAAGGGACGAACTGAGCAACAGAATGATGCTACAGCAGCACCTCCACGAATTCATTTATACAGATTTGGACTCTGATTAACGTGAGTTATTGCCTTATATGAGGGCAAAAGGAGGGTCTGTGGTTCTGAAATTCTGGACCCTGCTGTTATCCCGGTATCGAGATGCAACACTCGTGCCAAAAATCAACGTACCATGACGAATTTGGTGTCGACGGACCGGTAATGATTAGGACATCATCCCTATACATTTGCATCATGATTGAGGGATGCCAACACCCCTAAATCATAGTTTCCGTCCCCGACCCCTTAGACTCCATTTTGTAAACCACATCCATCTTGTGTCTTGCCCTCATGATAAGTCAATGGAGTAAGGTCGAGCTTGATCTAAAAGGACACGTCCACCTTCCCTGACTTCCCCCTGACCTGTCCCAACTGACTCCATTGCCTCCAGCCGAACCTGTTTGGGCAGCTCCTCGCCCAGTGGCCGAATAAGATAGCATCAATGCATAACATGCCACAAACCATTCACTACGTACAGAACATGTTTTCTACACACACACACACACACCTGTCCATGTTCCTTGTTTATGGCCAGTTTTATGACTAGGAGGTACCCTGCTTTATTGGGGCTTCATCGATATCTGATGGGAGTTCCGGGCCTGGCCGGGTAATCCGTCACGAACTGGACGTCTGAAATGTGGGTTGGTCTACATGACTTCGCTCTTTGTATTATTGTAGAAATATGTGTATAACCATATCGTAAACTCAAGAATTCTTGCCTGCAGCTATTATTTCTGTATATAAGGAGAAAGCTGGTTCTGTAAAAACGAACAGTCTCCTGGGAATACGCGACCCGGGTTGTCGTGTTTCTAGGACACGTCTTACTTGGTAGCTGCCAATAAAACTCGATCTCTGACATCAGCTAGAAGACTCCGTGTTTCTGTGGTCCGGAACAGGGAGAACTCAGAGGTCTTCGGTGTTATTCCCTGGCACCACCGGGTTCCTAAAAACCCGTTACCTCAGTACAGGCTGCTTTAAAAGCTCCTAAAACATCCGCTTTTCGAAATAATGCAAGCACTCACACTGCCTGTTCTTTGAGTAGCTTTAAAATATTTACATACAGATTTGCATAGCTGAATAACGAAAAATGTACATGTACAGAGGAACTGATCTTAGTGAACAAACATAACTTCACTTAACCAAGTAGTTTCCAGTTAATTCTGAAAGCCTGGAAATAATACATAGGTCACAGACATAAGCGGTGCAAAAAGACACAGGTCGAAGTACAACTAGTCTAGGCACACATGTTCATGACGGTGATTGCATATTAAAGCTCCACCTATTGGCATTGCCAATTCTTATTTTAAAGTTTTTTCTTTTTTTATTTGGAGTGTTTTATAAAGCACGCCCATGAACCAAGAGTATCAGAGCGCTGTACGTAGGGTTGAATGAACAAACTGATAGGTGTAGACAGGTACATCAAAAGTAAAGCCTTCTGTACGAGTCCTGCAACAACTGCAACAGTATCACGAATGGTGAAGTTAAGGGGAGAGCGCCTAGAGGACCCCACCGTGAATGATGAATGAATCTGGCTCTGCACCTCTCACACCCCATGCGCACATTTTGTGCATAGCTGTTCTCCACATACATGCATGCTATTTTGCACACACGTCAACCAATTTGAGAACGTGCAAATTTAGCCACGCACAAATGGAATGAAAGTCCTCTATTTACTCTGGAAGGACAGGAAGCTCATTACAAGGCAAACAAACATATGATTACAAATGGAAATGGTTTGTGGCAATGTACTGTGGATCGTTACATTTGTTTTACAGTACTGACTGCCCTAGACGGGGAGAGGTATTTCTTCAATAAAATTAATGTTTGCCTTTGTGATATTGTACTGTTCATGAAACGGTTTGATAATGATTTGTTGATGGCTATCTTACTAATGTATGGAGTCCGGTGTGGAAACACGTGCAAAGGTTGTTTCCCCAAATTTCCAAAGCTAATCCGATTTTTAAGTAACTGGAGAGAAACCAGTCACTGTTCTTTCTTGTGTTTTTCTCTTCCTTTTACTCTTTAAAGGTTGTGGAGTGTTGTGTCCTGGAGTAGAGTGGAGCGGCTCCAAAATTCTGGATTTTCTGCCTAAATCGGTGGTATTGACATGTTTGCGAACTAGGCAAATATATTTGATTGAACTAGTTTTCCTTTTGCTTCTTTACACAAACCGCTCTTAAATGAGAAATATGCATACACTGTTGTGACATAGAACAAAACGCTTATGCCTACCCTTTCAATAATTCGTGCAGGTTCAAGGCAATTCCTTGGGAGAATAAAAACATATTATGCAACCGCGATGTGAGACTCTTGCTAAAATAAGTAATCACCAACATGCTGTCCTTAATCAAGACGATTATCTTTGGTTCTGTGCAGTAAATAATCTCAGGGACCTATTCTGCACCATTAAATCTTAAGACTAGCGGTCAGCCATGGACACCATGTAAAGATGTCTGCCTTATGTAAGCACAGACAAAAGCAAAATTTCAAGCGCTCCACCTCACCTCTATTTTTTTGCCTTCGAGAGTCTAAAGCAATCTTAAGTCCAATACTGTCTATAAGCGGACATGACGGTTAGTGGTTAGTAACCACCACAAACTGCTGGTAACCAGGAGTGGGGAAAAGAGCCTATGACAGTCTTGCTCTCAAGGTGGGTTAAACGGACGGTTGTAATTATTGTCCGGGTGAGACTCTCGTCCCGTCAAGACTCCGCTTTGTGCAGGGGGCTCTCACCGTTTTGTTGCGGGGGAGCGCACGGTGTCAGGTGCTTCTTGCACTGAAATGTTGGGCTAAATGAGCTTTAGTCTTTTTTTGGATGATGTGTGGAAGCATAAGCTGTTGTTCTCTCATCTGTCTCCCTTTCAGTGCTGCATTGATATAATTAACTGGGAATTGTTAGCACTGAAGGTAACTTGCATACACGCCAGGAGCAGAAGCAGGGCAACAGTCAGCCGTGCCCTGTAACGTGTCTCCTGCTCTCTGTGTGTACAGCTACTGCCAAGGCACACAATGTGAGCTAGTGCTTGATAGAAAGGCGAGCCAACAACTTAACAGAAGAGCCACAACAGAGCCGAGCCAAGTGCAGGCTCTGCCGTTAAAAGCCCGTGCACGAACTGACCCTTGAAAATATTTGATTTGATAAAAATGTATACTGCGCAGAACAATAACCCGCAGGTATCAAGGCGCCTAACAATCAGATCAAAGTGGGAATGTACAACCTTACATATAGGCTTGCAGGAAAAGGCGAGTTTTAAGGGCACTACGGAATTTCTGCAGGGACGGTAGGGACCTGAGATCAAGGGGAAGGTCATTCCACCATTTAGGGGCAAGAGTAGAAAAAGCCCTGCCACCCCACTTGGCTCTGCGTATGCGGGGGACTGTCAGGAGCAGTTTCTTGGAGGAGCGCAAGGCCCTCCCAGGGGTGTAATGGGAAATGATGGAGCCGACTCCCATGGCACTGTTCTTTGCAATGGCTCTATAAGTCATGCATAGGACTTTGAAGCGCACTCGGTGTTCTACCGGCAGCCAGTGCAGCGCTTTCCTGGCCAACGTGGCCGAGGAGCGTTTGGGGATATCTAAAACAAATCTGGCTGCGGCGTTCTGGACTACCTATTTAGCATGTAAGTCATGCACAAGTATTCTAATATAACATACAGAATATGATCAGCTGCCTTCAATATAAAACAAGCATTGGTCACGCAGCTGTGAAAGTGACATGGCCGCACAAGTGAAACTGATCGCAAGACGGCAAATGTGAAAGCAGGGGTGAGTGCGCGCGCAACAGCAAACACGAGAGTGGTGCGCGCGCAGCAGCGGCAAAAGTGAAAGTAATCACGCTCCAGATTGCGCCTCGGGTGCTGAAAGCTGGTGGCTCCGCGCGTGCACGTGAATGCATGCGCTAGACCAGCAAAAGCCTGGGGTAGCACTTTTATAAGCACATTACTAAATGTCTCGCAGAGCAGTGCTTGCGCTGGCTCAGCAAGACCTAAAAAGGGTCCTGGGTGAACAAATAATTTGGTACTTGGTTGCAACTGAGCAACTCCCTTCATTTCCTGGAGGAACCCTTTGCACCCATGTAGGCCCAGGCGAGTCCTTCTAACAATCACCGGGACAGAACTTTGTTACCAATACCACAGATGTCGGCAACCTTGTCAAATGTTCATGGCTCCTGAAGAATTTATCTGTGAATTGCGGCAGAAGCTCCTTTTACATTCACATGCAGCTGCTGAAGTCATTCAAATGGATACTGGCACAATTTCATCACACATCTTTTGCAAACTGACAGCACAATTGGCATTTGGAAGACGGAAGAATGAAGTTACGCTCTCAATAGTTGCACCAAACTGGCAACCAAGTGTTTAAAAAATATATATATTCTGGGGGGAAAAAGTACCAAATCGAATGAAAAGGATTCTCCCAGCAAAAGGCAAATACAGAAATGTTATTGTTCTTCTACGTAATCCGTTAATGCTTGAAGTCCTCAGGCACGGCAGACTGGCATGCATTCAATCTAGCGCCGACACTAATAATGTAAACACTAATTCCGATCTTTTCTTGAAAGGAATTGTTAGACCCGGGATCCCTGGTTGGCTGAGGTAGGTGCCTTAGGCCAAATAGGGACCCTCGTTTCCACGTCAAGGAAAGGAAGCACACCTTCTTAGATAGCCCCCGCTCACCCCCTTGGTAGCTTGACACAAGCAGCCAGGCTTATCTTCATGGCAAATGTGTCAACTATTTGCAACCACGCTCACAGCAACCCAATGATGACACCACAAATGGACTCCACACGAGTTTTATACTAAACGAGTATAAATTTTATATAAAAAGATATACGATAAGATCACACAGTATAAATCCAACATATGAGTATGTGTAATATTCCTCCTGGCTGGTTATTAGGCCAGCAAGCCCTTGTAAGTTCTAGTGACATTAATGAGCACTTCTAAACATTCCACTGTAGTAATAATACAATGTTATGCAGTTCTTAAAGCTAGAATCAGGCACTTTGCAATGGAAAAGTAATTCAATGCTTAATGCAACAATCAAGCACTATGCAATGTAAAAATAATGCAATGCGTAACGCAACAATCACGCACTTTGCAATGCAGAAATAATGCAATGCGTAACGCAACAACGAGGTACTTCGTTATGCAGAAATAATGCATTGTGTCATACGACAATCAGGTAGTTCATTATGGAGAAATTATGCAATGTGTAATACGACAATCAGGTACTCTGTGATGCAGGAATAAAGTAATGCGTAATACACTCCTGTACCGATCAGAGTGTCTTAGGTGCTCTCTCCGCCACTCGTGCTGACTCGCAGTTTGCTTCTGTCAACAGTTGCCCCCAACACGGGTATGGTACAACAAAGTGCAGCTCCGCCCTCCGGCCCCGGTACTGCCACTCCCTTGGCCAGCACGGGTCGCGATACGAGCCGAAGCAGAGGCTCGCGCTGCCAGAATGAGAGAGAGGCCGAGAGCGTCTCCCTCGGAGCCCGCACCCCGCCCCAGGCGTCGACACCTTACATGGGGGGTGTGACCTCACTATCCTCTCCTCTTCCAGTGACTTGGGCCTCCGATTCAATCTTTGTGAATTGACAACGGCGGGCTCGGGCTGGCGGCTCAGCTCCTCTGGGGCTGCCGGTCCAGGCCGCTACTGCTACAAAGATCTCAGGCTGCCACAGGGCACACGCACACAGCGTCGCTGAGACTCACTTGAACTTCGGGTGCACGATCACCAGGCACTCCTCACGAAGGTCTCAAGCAGCACGAGGAACACGCACACAGCATCGCTGAGACTCACTCACGCACAATAACCCATGCAATCCTCACGAAGGTCTCAGGCTGCACAAAGCGTCACTGAGACTCACTTGGATTCCGGGGCACATGATAACAGGACGATCCTTACGAAGGGTTCAAGCTGCACAAAGCATACGCACACAGCGTCGCTGAGCCTTGCTTGGACTCCAAGTGCCTACGATCACAGGGCACTCCTTACGAGGGTCTCAAGCTGCAAAAAGCACACACACACACAGTGTCGCTTAGACTCTCCTGGAAACCTTTGTGTCCTGTATTTCCGCAATAGGGAGCCAGCTCACCTCGGCCCTTAGGTATAAGATATTTCAGGACACAGCACAGCAAAGTCCTTTCAAGCAGGGGGACACAGCAAAGTCCCTTTAGCCGTTCCTTGGTTAAACAGCAAACTGCAGGCCAGCCCCAGAACACACATTAAGGGTCAGTTCTTTCCTTCAGTCTCTTCAGTTGTTTCTTCCTTCGCAAAGGTTCCTCTTAACCATGAAGTAGCTCCAGTCTTGTTCAACCTTGATCAAGCCATTCTCCATAGTTCCGGGGCTTCAGCTCTTATAGTTATACCCCTCAATGGCTTTGAAGTCTTTGTGTTCAGGAGGGCACTGACCCCTGTCCAAACCAGTTCTGAATGCCTCCCTGCCAGTGACACCTTCTTCCTTTGATTAGTGGGGTCTGGATTCTCAATCACTCAGCAGTAGATGGGACAATTGTTTTATGACAGCAAACCAGGCCTCTTCACCTCTAGGGCGTACTCCTCCCCCTACACCCCTGATGCAGGTCAGCCTTTGTTGTCTCACCTCATCCCCTGGGTCAAGACATTCCCCAGATCCTATTGCTTTCAAATCCAGACAGTCAATCCACAACCAGGCAGAGACACACAGAAATGTTCGAGCACATAAACCCAGCCACTTCTAAAAGAGTGGCTTATAAATACATAATGCCACCTTCATAGAAAGATGTGTTATTACATTGTGAGTTCAGGCATACTAAACTTCATCTCTCCATCTTAAACCTTTGGAAAGATAGGCTGGAATACATATTACACAGCCTCCCCATTCTGTCCTGTGGGCAAGATGGCCTTTCAACAGTGAAAAACTAAATGGAGATTATTTCACGGTCAGGACATGGTACACACCTTAGTACATGTCCTACCTTTCACATGCACTGCACCCTGACCAGGGGGTACCCTGGACCTACAATAGGGGTGTCTAATGTACATAGAGAGGGAAGGGTAGGGTCTAGAAAGTGGGTGCACTTGCCAGAACAACATGGCAGTTTAACAAACTGTGCTCATACACTGCAATTGCAGGCCAGAGTTCCCTTTTTAAGGCTACTGGTGTGGGTGGCACAAGTAGTGCTGCAGGCCCACTAGTAGCATTTGCATTACCAGACCTGGAACACATAGTGCACTTTACTAGGTACTTTACTAGTAAGGCAAACATACCAATCATGGACAACCAATTACCATTATACTTTATACAGGGAGCACTTGGACTTTGACACTGATCAGCAGTGGCAAAGTACCCAAAGCATCCAAGTTGGCACCACCGTGTCAGAAAAAAGGTCTAGGGGGAAAGTAAAACGTTTAGGTAACTTTAGCCAAAAAGGGCCAAGTCCTACAGGAATCCACTCATTCTGTGATAGGGTAAAGCATAAAAGCCCTACCTGGCTATTGTTTAAGCGTTCACTTTAAAGCAGGATTGAGCAAAATTTTAATTTCACCAGCTGCTTTGTAAAGTTGAAAACTTTGCTAAGTTTGCCAATTTTGTCAGTGGATCAAAATCCTGGCCACGGTGAAAAATTTAACTAAAATCTTTTTGCAAAAAAAGTTGCTTACAAAATCTTGCGGCCAAGAAACAGTATTCTACCGCTATAAACGATTTTTGTAGGACTGTTTTCCCAGGCATGTGTTCAACGTTGACGCCCTCATGTATTTAACCAAACTTGTGATTTGCTTTCATAAGCTTCATACATTTTGCAGAAGAAAAATTTAAGGCTGCAAGAGACCTTCAGAAAACTAGACAAAAAATGTGCAGCACGTGCAACATGGAATTCAGATCTGAAGAGAGCAGGACTCTCAGATCACAGAGACTCGTTAACTTAAAATTACTTCTATTCTGCTGTACAAGCTTTAGTCATCCCTCGAATAGACTACGGAATTGCGGCCCTCAGCGGTCTCCCGCTATCCACAACAGCACCCTTAAGAGCCTCCCTGAACGCTGCCGCGAGACTCATTACTGGCTCAAGAAAGCACTCGCACATATCCCAAGACTTAAAGTCTCTAAAATGGCTGCCTTTTGAAGCCAGAATACAGCTAAAAATTGCAGTTATGACACACGCGGCCGTGCACCACAAGGCACCCAACTACCTCGCTCAAAAGTTGTCTATATCAGGAGGTGCGAGATCCAATAGGAGTACAAAAAATCTACTCCTGAAACCACGGAGATTCCGGAAAGTGAAAACATACAAGCGGTCCTTCTCAGGAATGGCACCCAGGATCTGGAATGCGCTCCCTCCGGAAACCAGGCTGATCCCCTCCACTGCACTCTTCAAGAAAGAGGTGAAATCCATCCTTCTGGCCAAGATCTCCTGATCGTTATAGATACTGGTTCAGAGACTTTGCATTGCTTTGTATCACTGCTCACCCTATCCTTTGGCACTATACACTATACTCTACTTGTTGGGGACACTACTACGCTACTCTCTTACTACCGACCAAGATATAATACACGTATATATTACTTCCTTACCTGATTGTATTTTGACTGGTTGTATGTATGTTATTATTATCCCTGTTATTACCATGTTATTGACTATTATACTGTTCCCATTATCTCTGTTGACGCCTACTGCCCCTACCCTGTCTTTGTGAAGCGCTCTGATATCTGTAAGGATCCTGTTCGCGCTATATAAAACTTTGAATAAATAAATAAATAAATTCTGCTTTCAAATTTACAGCTTTGTGCAGCAATTTTCCATCTTGCCACAGAGTGGCGCCAGAAATCCATGAGTTGGTCACATGAAAGCTGGATGTAGAAATGCTGAAAAATGTCCTTAAGAATTTATGGCACAATTTTGTACACGTAAATAATTTTATGATGAAAAGTCAAATAAAGGTAGGTCTTAAATAGATCCATGAAACTTTGAAATTCTCCTCCTTAAAGCCAGCAGGCTTAGATGCAGCCAGATCGCTCTTTTCTAACCGAAGAGCAAACCGGTTCGTAAACTCTTACTGCAGTCTCACAGGACACAATTTAAAAACATTCTATCAGGATAAGAGTTTGTCAATACAAAATGTGAGGACAAACGAAAGCAACATAAATAATAAAATATCTAAGGGATTAAAAGAAAACTAGGGATGACGAGTGGCTTTTTGTTAGTGGTTCTTCTCACTTTCCATGTACGGCTTCTATTTGATTGCGGACATATCGGTGAGACAAAAGCAACTGCAGGGAAGATGGGTGCCTGGTTTTCAGTTTTCCCCAGAGTAGTACCTTTTTTGCATGACGGATAATTTGTGACTGCTGTCCACAGCAGGAACAGACTTCAATAGCTGGACCATTTACCCCAGAACTTTTTAGATTAAGCCTACCAGACGGCGCCATGTGTCTGCACTGCTTACCCGTTAAAGTCTCAAGGCGCTTGGGGGGGGGGGGGGAGCTGCAGCTAGTGGTCGAAGAGCCAGGTTTTGAGCAGTCTTCTGAATGCCGGGAGGTCTGTGGTCTGTCGTAGGAGGAGGGGGAGGGCGTTCCAGGACTTGGCGGCGCGGTGGGAGAAGGATCTGCCCCCGGAGGTGGTTCTGTGGATGCGCGGGATGGAGGCCAGGGACAGGTCAGCGGAGCGGAGTTTCCTGTTGGGTACGTATAAGGAGAGTCTGTCGTTGAGGTAGGCTAGGCCGGTGTTGTGGAGTGCCTTGTGTGCGTGGATCATGAGTTTGAATGTGATTCTTTTGTCGACGGGGAGCCAGTGCAGTTCTCTCAGGTGCGGGGTGATGTGGTCCTGGCGTGGGACGTTGAGGATCAGGCGTGCGGAGGCGTTCTGGATTCTTTGGAGTCTGTTGATGAGTTTGGACGGGGCTCCGGCGTAGAGGGCGTTTCCGTAGTCGAGTCGGCTGCTGACGAGGGCGTGGGTGACGGTTTTCCGAGTGTCCGTCGGTATCCATCTGTAGATCTTGCGGAGCATGCGGAGGGTGTGGAAGCAGGAGGAGACTGTGTTGACTTGGTTGGTCATGCTGAGCTTGGAGTCGAGAATGACCCCTAGGTTGCGTGCGTGGTTGGTTGGTGCTGGGAGGGTTCCCAGTGATGCTGGCCACCAGGAGTCGTCCCACGCTGAGGGATTGGGCCCGAGGATGAGGACCTCCATCTTGTCCATGTTCAGTTTGAGTCGGCTTGCCTCCATCAACTCGGCGACGGCCTTCATGCCCTGGTGTAGGTTGGATTTGGCGGTGACGGGGTCTTTGGTGAGGGAGAGGATCAGTTGGGTGTCGTCGGTGTAGGAGATTATGTTGAGGTTGTGTAGTCTGGCGATGCGAGCGAGGGGGGCCATGTAGACGTTGAACAGAGTCGGGCTGAGTGAGGATCCCTGGGGGACGCCGCAGATGGTAGTGGTGGTTCCGGAGTGGAACGGGGGGAGGCTGACTCTCTGGGTTCTGTCGGAGAGGAAGGAGGTGGTCCAGTCCAGGGCCTTGTCTCGGATCCCTGCATCGTAGAGGCGTGTGCGCAGTGTGTGGTGGCAGACGGTGTCGAAGGCGGCAGAGAGGTCCAGGAGGATGAGGGCTGCTGTCTCGCCGTTGTCGAGTAGGATTCTGATGTCATCTGTGGCGGCGATGAGGGCGGTCTCGGTGCTGTAGTTGCTGTGGAAGCCTGACTGGGTGGGGTCCAGGATGCTGTTGTCTTCTAGGTGGTGGGTGAGCTGGGTGTTGACGATCTTTTCCATGACTTTCCCAGGGAGCGGAAGCAGGGAGATGGGCCGGAAGTTCTTGAGGTCGCTTGGGTCAGCCTTGGGTTTCTTCAGGAGGGCGTTGATCTTGGCGTGTTTCCAGCTCTTCGGGAAGGTAGCGGTCTCGAAGGAGAGGTTGATGATGTTACGCAGGTGGGGTGCGATGATGCTGACAGCTTTGTTGGCGATGTGGTGGGGGAGCGGGTCAGACGGGGAGCCTGAGTGGATGGTGCTCATGGTCCTAGTTATGTCTTCGGTGCTCACGTTGGTCCAGGTGGTCATGGTCGGTGGGGCTCGGGTTGTTCGTCGTGGCTGGGTCCGTGGGGTGCGTCCGGGGGGGTGAAGCTGTTGTGGATGTCGGTGATCTTGCGGTGGAAGAAGGCAGCGAGGGTGTCGCACAGGGCTTATGATGGCGGAATGTCGTTGGTGCAGGAGCTGGGAGTGGAGAGCTCTTTCACGATGTTGAATAGCTCTTTGCTGTTGTGTGCGTTTTTGTCGAGTCGGTCTTGGAATGAGGCTTTTTTGGTGGTCCTGATGAGGTGGTGATGTTTGCGGATGGCGCCTTTGTGGGCTGTGCGGTTGGCGGGTGTTCTGTCATTGAGCCAGATGTTCTCCAGTTTCCGGCAGGTGCGCTCGGAGGCTAGGAGCTCCGGGGTAAACCAGCTGGCTCCCTGGCTGGTGTCTCTGTCGGTAGGTTGTTTCATGGGTGCTACGGTGTTGGCGCAGTCCTCCATCCAGAGTCTGAGGGTGCGGGCCTCCTCCTCGGGGTCGGTGGGGCTGGTCGGTGGGTGGAGTGGGTGGAGTGCGAGGTGTGTTTCTAGTCGTCCCTTGGTGACTTTTCCCTAGCGTCGGCGGGGGATCTGTAGAGTGCGGTGGTGGGAGACGGATTTCTGGAAGGTGAAGTGGACGCAGTGGTGGTCGGTCCAGGTGAGCTCGGAAGTGTGGCTGACGGCAACGTGGGGGCTGGCGGTGAAGATGGCGTCGAGCGTGTGACCGGCGATGTGGGTCGGGATAGTGACAATCTGTCTCAGTCCGAGGGTGGCGAGGTTGTCGATCAGGGTGGAGGAATTGCTGTCGTTGTTGTTTTCTAAGTGGTAGTTCAGGTCGCTGAGCCGGATGTAGTTGGTGGAGGTCCGGGCGTGCGTGCTGATGAAGTCGGCGATGGAGTTGCAGAATTGGGGACGTGGGTCTGGTGGTCTGTAGATGAGGGTGCCTCTGAGGGTGGTCTTGGGGTCGGTGTGGATCCTGAAGTGCATGTGTTCGGCGGCGGCGAGGGTGTCGTCGGTGTTTGTGGAGACTTTGATGGTGTTCTTGTGGATTATGGCGATGCCTCCCCCGGCTCCATTGGTGCGGTCTCTGCGCGAGATCTTGTATCCGTCGGGGATGGCCACTGCGATGTCTGGGATGGAGGCATCGTTCATCCAGGTCTCGGTCAAGAAGGCGACGTCTGGTGAAGTGGTGGTGAGTAGGTCCCAGAGCTCGACGGCGTGCTTGCGTGCGGAGCGGGTGTTGAGCAGGATGCATCGTAGTTGGCTGGGTTCCGCTGCTGTGGTGGTCTCGGCGTTGTTGTTGCAGGAGAAGTTGCAGTTCTGGCAGGTGAAGGGGCCGTGGGTGCGCTTGGGGGTGGCCGTGTAGCAGTTGGGGGTGCGTCGGTGGTTGAGTGATATGAGGGTACTGGCATCGTAGCGGTGGCGTGCGTTGCGGGTGTTGTGAGGGCCAGGGGTTCTGGCCCTGGGCACGCTCCAGGCGCGGACAGGCGCATACGGGCTTGCCTTAGGCGCGCGCGGCTGCCATTTAAGGGGAGGAGGGGAGGGAGGACCAGCTAGGAGGCGGGAATGCGGGCAGCGAATGGGCACGAGGGACGGGGCCGCAGGGGGGGCAGCGGCGGGAAAACTCGGCGGGAAAAGGGCAGGAAGCAGGCCCAAAAATAATGGGCAGGGGCACAGGGTACAAAAAGAAGGGTGGGGGCACAGGCACACGGGGTACCAAAAAGAAGGGAAGGGGCACAGGCACACACAGGGTACAAAGATAAGAGAGGGCAGGGGCGCAGGCACACAGCAGAGGGGAGAGCGTCAGGCACGGGGGCAGCAAGCACGAGTCAGCAGGCAGGAGGCGGCAGCAGGAAGGCAGAGTCACTGGTGGTGCTGCAGCGGAGGGGGAGCGACCTACCAGAAGGTCAGGGACTGCTTACTATTTGTTGCCTATATCTTGATTCTCGTTAGCCTGCTTCTTACTCAATGGTTTTCCTTGTCCCACCTTGTACATCTTGTGTTTGTCCCTCCCCTGGAGAATACTCTTACCATCTCTCTCGTTTGTTCTCTTCCATCATTCCACAGCTCACTTTTAGGGAAGTTCTTTTTCTTTTTGCTTCAGTCCTCCCTTGTGTCTCTCCGCCACGCCAAAATCAGCCCCCTCCATATTCTGCGTTGCAAGCACTTGTGATTCGCCCTTCACCAAATTCAGATTCGCCATGCTGTCTGTTGCTTTCTTGCTCATGTGCTTCTCCCCTCCACCATGTTGCTCTTCCTTGTGTGCCGCTTCTCCCCTCATCACCACACACGCCATTGTTTTCCTCACCCGTTCCTCCGTTGCCTACCAGTAATTTTACTTTTTAGAAATATTTTAGTTCTGTTTTTTGTGGGGAGAGAGAGGGACCAGGCAGAAAGTTACTGCTTCCCCCGCAGTTAAAAAAAAAAAGGGAGTTGGATTAACAGTACTTCATTCCTTTTATTTACCGAACCATATTGGAAAAGTAAACTACAAAAATGGAACCCAAGTCATTTGGTAGGCTCGCAACAGTAATGATCTAAGCACCTTCTTTCGTCATCAAACTTGCAGTAACAACAAAATTACTTTTTTTTTTACTTTTGGCCAAGCTACATTGTGTCTTGCTGATATTGTACAGCCTTGTCAAAAGGCATTGGCAAAGCCAACAGGTCCCAAGGGTGAGATCCACTGGCTTTGCCAAAGCTTGTTTTATTTAGTGCTTGACTTCGTCTCAATGTTTAGCGTAAGCTCTCCTCTAGGCACCTAGGGATATGCAGTCTCTGATGTAGGTAAATGTTTGGCACCAAGTCTCCTGAGACATTTCAATTCTAGCAGCATACCCATTCCTGCCTGGTCAAGAATCTGTGGTAGCCATGTTAGTACCTCAGTCTTCTGCTGCAGCGAGTCAGGCTTCCTCACTTTAGGATAGAGAGGCCTATACAATCTGGGGGATTCCTTTCGATCTTCTTCCTGCCCCTTTCTAAAACCTTCCATTAGTGATGGAGTTCCCTTGCTCGAGGATAGACGGATAGATATAACTAGGCTGAATGCCAGCCTGAGTGGGCATGACTCTTACCCACTGAGTTACTGGCTCCTCCTATTCCTCAACAAAGGATATCGTACGAGTTTGTTGATTTTTCACGACCGATTTGGGAGCCTGATCGTAACCAGCTTTGCTTTCGTGCAAACCAACATAGCAATTCCTCCATGTTCATCCACTGAACGTTTCTCTCCAGTTTGTCTCCTTTGCCTGGACCCGACAGGCCTCTGCTAAGTGGCTTCTTATAGCTTTCGTATTTGTGTTGCACATTTTGCAGTCGCTGTTCATAGCCATGGAATTATTTCCTATTGCAGTAAAGTATTGTGTTAACTGCAATCTGTCTCTAGTAAGCTTTTAAGTATGGCTAGTCACCGTACTGCAGTCCAATAAGCTCTATGGCTGATGTATGTGCACTGTGTTGTGGCTATTGTACAGGTTTTAGTTGTTTTCTTCCTAGACCAGTTGTAACAGTCCTATGTGGGAAGCGGCAAGGTATTCAGCTGAAGCTACATGTCAGAGTTTTGGTGTATTGTACATCCGTGGTTAGCAAGGAGGTCTCCGAGAGAATGAGAGATGTAGAGAATGAAGAGCAGGAGGAATGAAGCCTTGGGGTCATTCCACAGGTCTCGCTACTGCAGCAAGATCTCACACCGGATTGGCATCCACATAGGATGGAAGAGATTTTTTTAAAGAATTTTGAGAAAAAATAAATGTCTGATGAGTCTGTAGCTAGAAACTTCTTCAGCATCATAAGTACTTCTTAGGTCTCCCCTACGCAGCGCGCTTGCGCTGCATAGGAGACCTTTAGTAATCGATTCAGTTTTGTCCCCATTAATGTGCACGCTTTGCATTGCTTTCAATGGCAAAAATGTTTGGCGATTTCCTTGCGGGAGCAAGTTTTGAAACCATTCGTTTATAATTAACAGATGGTTTCAAAGCTAGCTCCCCCAAGGGAAAAATGCGCAGGCCCCCTCCTCTCTCCTCTCCCCCTGCTGCCTCCTCCTCTCCTCGTCAGCGCGAGGCATGTACGCTTGTTTCTACTTACAGGCGGGAGGGCTGTGCCTCTGGTCCCCTGAAGGGGAACAGCCCCTGGTAAAGGTGCACTGCTGCTGCCATCTACCCTCTGTAGGTGCTTAATGTCGAGGAAGCTGCCACTGCCGATGTCCACGCTGTGCTGGGTGTTAGTAAAACTTGGTAGAAACCTTTCACTACAAAGAACGATTAGTGCTTTGGAACAGCCATCCATACAGATAGGCGCTAGAAAGATCTCTAGCTAGATCAAACTAATTTCACTTTCAAATCAACATTCACAAACCACTTCTAAACGAATCCGTCAACAACCCTCTTCTAATCGCACACCATGAAACTCTACTCACAACACACACAACCAAATAAAAACTGCTCGGAATAAACGAGCGCCACAATGCCATACTAGCGGCAGAGAGCGCTATGCAAATGCCCATAAGCTAAAAGATCACAAACGACTACATTACCAATACCTTTTCATTGTTTGATGTCATTACTCCTGTGCAACTATTCATCACTTTCATCGTCATTTCTGTGAAGGACATGTTTTAATACTCTCCATCGGCAACCCACAGTGCGTATTTTACGGCCCTCTCTGTTCTGGAATAAACACAAAGATGACGTATGCTTACTCTTGGTTCGCCCGGCTCGTTTACATGTCTCCGTTAAACCGCGCCTCCCTCTTCACCCCTCACCCAGACTGCGCACGTTTTAAATCATTGCAATAATCAACATAATATTATTTAGGCCACCAATAAAATGAGAAAGAACGTCAGAGAAGCCAAAGTGGGCGTCGCTGGGATGGCTCATACAACGCGGTGCAATTCTAGGCACTTTCACATCAAAATGATACGTTCGTAGCTGTGGCGCGCCGGCTGATGGAAGCAGTGACACTTGGCAGCCAATGATGAAACGAATGCAGAAAAGACTAATATTATTTGCCAAAGATCACAAGTGCGCGTCAAATGGGAAGTAGGAATTTGAGGGAACTATCCTAGTTTCATAGAGGGTAACGTGTCCACTAGAGGCCAGGATTGCAGGCGATGTAATTACCAGTAACAATTATTGTTTTTTTGTACATATACCACAATGTTCAGAGCGGCATATGGGCCTCTTCATATTATGTATCGGTGTAATAAATGATTCAACACATTGTCCTTTTGGGTCCAAGAGAGTGATTCAGACAGCGAATACGCTGTCTACAAAAACAATGGCACCACAAATGTATTTATTATATTGTTTACAGGTGTTTCATGAAGTGCAGACCAAATCTAAGAAGGGCTTGGGGCTTAGCTGAAGCCTGGCACACGTCTGTGGGTCAAATACTGGTATACAAAGGTGAACAAGATTAACATAGTGGCGGTAAAGGGCTAGTCACACAAATATACAGACGGTTACAAAGATTACCACAGTAGAACTAATAAAAACGTCAGTAGAAGTGTTTATAGTGTACAAAACTGGTGAAAACATGGAATTAAATATTTAGTCAAAATATTTATAAGATTCATCAGTGTGTTTAAGAAAAGGGGTCATTGTAATAAACGGCACAGTAGGTGAGAGCCTACACAAATAATCAAGGTGTCTAAAGTTAGATAGCACATGGGATCCTGATAACTATGGTATAGTAGGCCAACTCCCACGCAAATAATCATGGTGTCTAAGGTCAGATAGCAGAGGGGGTGGTCATAAAACGATGGTATAGTAAGTCAGCGCCTACACAAATGTCTTGGCCCGGATAGCAACTGGATCATCATAACAGTGGTGCAGTACGTCAGCGTCAGACATGGTGTCTAAGCTCAGGCAGCAACGAGATCATCAGAAGTATGGTACAGTATGTCAGCGCCTACACAAAGAATCATCATCTATAAGCTCAGATAGCAACAGGAGCATTAAATATAGTAAGTCAGCGCCTACACATCTAGCAAAGGTAGCTCAGGTAGGTAGCAAAGGGCCCTCCCAACCAGCAGTGCAATGAAAGTCTAAAATCAGGTAACGAAGAAGTCATCAGCAGCCTCAGGAATTTCAGTTCTGCAACTCAGGAGGCAGTGTATTTTGGCAGTGTATTGTGGTTAGAAGAGTGCATCAGATTCATCCGATCCCAGGAGTAAAGACCTGTGGATTTAGTCTGCAACTGCTGTAGGTTAAAAGTCCAGAAATGGAAAATGAGGGACATGAGCAGATAACACATAATTCAATTTATTAAGATGTTTAAGAGCATGTGTTTTAGGCCTGTCGTTGAAGTTGGTGTTTCCAGGGTGGGTGCTTAGGGTACTACAGACAGTGCTTTAAATGGGCTGGTACTGTCCAGTATGGAGTACAGACACTTTTTCATTTTGAGGGGGAGAGGACCAGCACTTTTCAAGAGTGACATAATACTTTTAATTGGAGAGTACTGGCACTTCTCAGAAACAAGCAGATACTCTGGTACAGGGTAGGTGCACTTCTATTTTTCCAATTCAAGCAGTGACTACAGGCCCTATGTGCATTTCCTGAGAAAGATCTAGTCAGTGTGTTATTTTTTACCGCAGAGAGGGATGTCAAATAGGAGTTTTCGGTTTCTGGGTTACATGGGCGCTCGTGTGGTTCTCAGTTTCTGTCCGAGTTATGTGTGAATTGTGTTGCCATTGCTTTCAATGCCAACGCGTGCACGTTTGGCGATTCCCTTGCCGGAGCGAGCTTTGAAACCATCTGTTTGTAATTAACAGATGGTTCCTGCTCGCTCCTGCAAGGGAAACAGGCATAGGCCCCCTCCTCTCTCCACTCCCCCTGCTGCCTCCTCCTGTTCTCGTTAAACTTGTTTTAATGTAGGTGCTGTTGTAAAGAGCACATAGTAAACCCTAAACTGGCCTAAAGAAAGACTTATCAACAGTAGTATTCGCACTCAACAGGTCATCTTAGACCTACCTTTTAGCATCACGGATTGGCCCTCCACCTCACTCTACATCCAGCCGGCAGAGTCCCCCGGGCCCCAAGATGCGCTTGCAGGCGCTGCAGAGGAAGACCAGAGGCAGCTGTTCGGGAGAGGTTAGGCTACTCTTGCCGGTCACCTTACTCGTGTCAGTGGATTCCAGGGCCAGGCTGGTGTTGTTCCCATTGCAGACAAGAACCAACCGGGAGGAGTCTTCCGCCGACTTGTTCAAACCCGCCATAATTCTTCTGGGGCTAAGAGTAAGGGATGGAAGACTCCTAACATGTACTCACGTTGATTACTGGCTCGGTGAAAGTGTGGCGGTCATCTTGTAGGGTAGTACCCTTCCTTTAAAACGAAGTGGACGGTGGTGCGCCCGGCTTCTTGAAACTGCTAATAACTTGTTTTGTTTTTATTTTTGTACATCTCCTTGCTGCCTCTTTTTCTTATTAGGTATTGCCCCCTCATATAGTGCATTCGAGAGCGCCACACTAAGCGTTTTACTGCCACCGGTAAATTATTCAACGTGTTGTGTGATCTACTCGAGTGGCGATAATTACTCCAGATTCCCGTAAGCAGCAGCTCGCTGCGGTACTCAGCTCCGCGGCCATGGCAGGAAGAGAGTCAGGGGTCAGACGCAGTGGTGTCACTAGGGGGGTGCGGACCGCACCGGGTGTCACCCCATCATGGGGTGACACCAATCTGGTTACGCTGCTGGCTTGCTGTGTAACACAAACACAGCTCTGCAGTCAGCCTCAAGTCTGCTCTGCTGCTTTATTATAGTGCAAGCGCACGGTGCGCAGCGCACGCACCTGTGACCCACCGTCCATGTTCATAAAGTGCTAATGTTTCAGCCTCGACCCACACTATTCGGTCCTCTGCCACTTACAGGGCAAGGAGATGATGAGGGTGCCTCCTCACTGTTATCCGTACACCTATCTGATCAGGGTCTCACTCCGCTCATGCATGGGATGTAATATTGACGAAATGGAGTCTAGATGTCATTTCCTACAGGTGGGCTGAGTCCTTGTAATGTAACTTCTGGAAGGTGCTTGTATGCATAGAGCGTGTATGACTGGTATCGAAGTGTCTGTCATAACTTGCCTATCTAAAAATGTGTTAAACACTTTGGCACCCTTGCTTAGGGTCACGACAGTGGCAAAAACAAATGAGAAAAAAAGAGCTTCCAGAAGGTTTGTCTCCATCAGCCCCCTGCTGCTGCGAGAAGCCTAAGACGGTGTGAACATGCCAACACTCTCGACGCTGCTGAATGGTGATGCGAGAAGCCTCAGACCCTGACGACGCGAACCGGCGGTCTACTGCCTACTTCTGAGACCCTGGGAGCAGACCTGCAACCGTTGCCCAGAGGAGCGACTGAAGTGAGCCTTGAGTCTAACACTAGCTGTAGGGGTGACAGAGGACCGGAGCCTGGCCCCATCGGCACCGGTGGATACCTGAAAACCGTGATATGCAAACGCTGGCAAAAGATCGTATTTGCCCCTGAGGCTGGGTCTGCAGAACGCATGCTGAAGTGAAGGCTGATAAAGGTATTTACTGTGCCCCACTCGTTTTTGCTGGATAAGTTACTTATTTTGCCCCACTCGTTTTCGTTTTGAAAAAAACCTCTTTTGTTCAAAATGGCCGGGGCCATAAACTGAGCACTTAATCCCCTCCTGTACCGCCTGAACCCACGAGGCCCCTCAGCAGCTCCACTTAAGATAACAAAACTGAGATAAGACTCCCCATGGCATGCAAGATCCTGAGCCAGCCGGAATAGAATCTGAAACTGCTCTTCCCTGCTATGAAAACAGCAACAACTAAAAGAGGACTAATGATTCTATCCTCCCTACTTGGCGGCCATTTTTAGACTACTCTTTCTCTCTTTGGCGGCCATCATGGACTAGTCTTTCTGACTATTATTTACTACCGGTACCACAGACTTTACATAGCTCTGTATTTAAATCTTTGTGTGCTTAAGTGTCTGCCTTTTACTGCAGTATTATATTACTATTGGTATTTTACACTTTATGTAACCTGGTGTTCTTGATGTGCTTAAGTGTCTGTCTTTTACTGCAGTATTATATTACTATTGGTATTCTACACCTTATGTAACCTACACCCATTTTCACTTTTCCTCACCGACAGTGCACTGATTGCTACCTCATATTCTACCTGCTGCTCACTAGTGCCATACTTGTTAGTGCAGTAATTTGTTTGCACCTATATTGGATCTAGTAATTCATTAGTAGTTTAGCCCTATTTGTATACTGTATATGTGGTAAGCTGCACCTATCTCACTATTATCCCTATCATTCACTGATCGCTACCTTATTTATTTGGTTCATTATTGTAAGCTACTTCCATCTCACTTTACCACTATGATGCACTGATTACTACCTCATTTACTTCGTTTAGTCATGTAAGCTGCACCCAGCCACTTTCTACACCTGGATTACACCGTTGCTACCTCTTACATTATGATGTGTCGATTTGGCTCCACCTAACTGGTTGCTACCTCTCATATATTGTACATGGTGTAAGCGGATTGCTACCTCTCATATATTGTACATTGTGTAAGCTGCACCTACGCACTGTTTGTTCCTGGATTGCACCGACTGCTACCTCTTACACTTTTGGCTACTTTTGGCCACTCACTAGTGTCACTCCTGTGCTCTGTAACCAACCGCTTACAGTTTTATTGTTGTCTTTTCTCCCACACCCAACGTTACAGCCATCCTAACATGGAGCTCATCGGTAAGCACACATATAGAATCAACTACCCTTCCACTCTCACCAAAAAAGCCGCTAAACGCTTTAAACATAACTTCTTGAGGTCGCACCCTGAAACACCCTTTGCCGACACCTACTTCTCACCGGGCAATGGAGCCCCGAACATTGATATCCTCTTCCACACCTCACGCACAGCCCAATGGAGAAAAGCGTTCCTAACCCTACTCACCGTCTCCACCACCAGGAAAACAGGTCATGGCCTAACTCTCTCTATCACACCTTCCCAACTCTTCCCTGGCAGAACCACCATTACTATCTACAATAACGGGATTGTCCTAATTCAATCCACGGACAAGAACCTGGAACTACTAGACAACCTGTTCCCCAAGTTCAAAGAGCACCTTTCCAAGCTGCGGACCTCCACCCAGAACTCCACCAGCACTATCACCCCTGACGTCGCAGCCCCCACCCACAACACTTCTAACATAGCTCAGCGTCGGATCCACACGCACCTCACCTCTACCCCCAGCACCCTAGTCAATCGCCCACCTGCTGTTACCGCCCCACACTCCCCAAGCGCAGTCACAAATCTCTCCCCCTCATACACTAGCCGCCCCTCTAACAATACCCCTTTGACCCCCACTCATACCTCTCCCATCCCTCTCTCCCCTGACATAACAACCCCCACCCACAACACCTCCTACCTAGATCAGCACCAGAACGGCACACACAATGACAAATCCCACCCTTTGTCCCCATGTGAGTACACTCCCCCCCCTTACATCCTCGATACACCCACATCCTCGATACCCCCACGCCCCCTTCCCCCCACGCTACACCCCCCATGGACGCTTCTGAACACACCACCGTCCGGAGTTTATCTCCCCCCCCTTCCCTCCCCCCCACGGCAGATCCCTCTCCCTCCCCAGCTCCCTCCCCACTCTCACTCACGACACCCCCACCCTGCCAACCAGTCACACAGAACATACCGCCTCCCTTACCTTAGCATCCCCCCCTCTCTCCCCTCCCATTCTCAGCCCCCACTACCTTCCTGCCACCCCCACTGTCTTCAGCCTTCACTCACTCTTTAACTCACCGGCACCGTCTCCCACTGACGACACTACCTATGCCTCCCACCCTCCCCCTACTTCACCCACACCCCTCGCCCACAAACCCGCCCACACTTCGAATGCCATCCCACTCATTATCACCATAGAACCTTCCAACAACGCTAGCATATCCCCCCCTCGACACCCTGCCCGCTTTCCAGCTCACTACTCAACCATTCACCAATGGCTCTCACCACCAACCCCATCTCCAATCCAACTCTTGACCTGACTTTATCCACACTTCAACAAGTCAAAGAGGATCTCCTACAAGTCAAAAAAGATCTCCACGCAATCAAAGACCTCCTCTTCTCACAGCCCAGTCTACCTCCCACCATCCCACTACCCTACAAACGACGCACCCTCCCTACATACCCTCGCCTCCAACGACCCCCGCGCTGTCCGACTATCCCCGTTCGCAATAACTCCCACCGCCCCCGCCGTGTCCTCAACTCACTGTCGGACCGCGACCTATGCTCTCTCCTACGCTCTTATGGCCCAGGTCCGGTAAAACACATATCCAACACACACATCCCCATACCCACAATTCTCTCAAATCCTCTGAGGCTCCCAACCCTTAGCAACAGAGGTTCCGTCCCTAACAACCTCAGAAAAGTCCCCCTCTCTCTAGAAGGCTCGACCACCCTTCTCACTCCCAAACTCAAATGCATCCTACTCAATTGCAGATCGGCCCAGAGACACTCCTCCGACATCGCTGATCTCGTCTCAGCAATGGATCTGGACCTAGCCATTCTGACTGAAACGTGGCTTACTGAAGCCTCTACCCCGATAATGGACATACTAGTCCCCCCCAATTATCACATCATTAGACTGGACAGGCCTGGCAAGACGGGCGGGGGAATTGCATGCATTTTTAGGAGCAACCTCTCCGTTACTAAAGCCACCACCCCCTCCCTTACTTCCTGTGAACTCCTCTGCCTCGATATCACCAGCGAGGGCAAACAAGTTTGTGCTTTACATCTCATCCATCACCCGCCTGGTGACAACCTCATATTCACCCAACAACTCATGGACACGATCACATCCAATGCCGGTCGGCAGATCACCCAAGTCTACCTGGGTGACTTTAATCTCCACTGGAACGATCAGAAAGACACAGTGGTGAATAGTCTCAAAACTTTCCTTAATGCGCTTGACCTCACCCAAATATGCGATAGACCAACACACGACAAAGGCTCGATACTCGATCTCATCATCGCCAAAGAGGACTCTACCCAACTGGAGGCGATCCAACCCTGCGACTGGTCAGATCACCACATTATCACCTTCTTTATCAACGAAAAAGTAAAATCTAACCCGGCTCAACCCACCAAATCCAAATCCTGGAAAAGGGACATGAAGAATCTTAACCCCACTACCCTGCCTCCCCACATCGGCAGTCTCCTCCTTCCCCCTTCAGGTGCCTCGGATGTTCAATCACTGACCGACCACTACCTTGACTCTATGAATTCAATAGTCAATGAAGTCGTCCCATTGCAACTGAAGAGAGTCTCCACCAAAATTTCTAACCCCTGGTATGACGGCAGACTCAATGACGACAGGCGTACTATGCGAATGGCAGAGCGTACCTGGAGATCTGACCCCTCATCACTGCATCTAAAAACGCTTAAGAACAAGAGAAATGCCTACTTTAGGAAAATAAAGCGCACAAAGTCGGACTTCTTTAGCCGCCAGTTGGACCAAGCAAAAAACAGGCCAAGAAAACTGTTCGAACTAATCAAGACTCAAACAAAGACACAACCCTTACAATCAAACAGCACAACAAGCGACACCCCACACTGTGAAGCCTTCTCTGCTTTCTTTAAGCTAAAGACCGACAACATAAGAAATGACCTCATCATGGATGTAAGCCGATTCCCCAACCACACCAGAATGTCTAACACTCAACCTAAAAACAAGGCATCATGGCTGTACTTCGACACCTACTCGGAAGAAGCAATACACAAACTGCTCTGCACCTTGAAGCCCTCTAATCACCTCATAGACCCCCCTACCTGCTAAAGCTGTAAAAGACTTCGTCCCCTTGCTCCTCCCTCTTTGGACCAAAATCATCAACAGCTCCCTTCAACAAGGTCTCATTCCAGACTCCCTCAAGGTGGGGCAAGTCACGCCTATACTCAAGAAACCTACAGCTGACCCGTCTGACCTGAACAATTACCGTCCTATCACCAATATCCCCACCCTGGCCAAACTGCTGGAGAAATGTGTCCAACTCCAACTAACAAAACACATTGACCAATTTGACCTCCTCAACCCTCATCAATCAGGCTTCCGAGCGAAACATAGCACGGAAACAGCTATGACACACATAATTGATGACGCCCTCCAAATCCTTGATCGCAATGAGTCCTGCCTCCTCATCCTTCTTGACCTCTCTTCAGCATTTGACACGGTCAAACATGAGATCTTACTGGAGCTGCTAAGCACTAGAATGGGTCTATCGGGAACTGTTCTCAAATGGTTTTCTTCCTTCCTTCATAACCGGTCTCAGAAGTTCAAGATCGACAATGTGCTATCTACACCTGTGCCTGCAGATCTAGGTGTTCCACAAGGATCCTCCCTCTCCCCCACACTGTTCAACCTCGTCATGGAACCGCTCGCCACCTTGCTCCAAGCATCCAATGTTCAATTCCATATGTACGCCGATGACACACAACTTTACCTAAAGCTACAATCCCCGGAAGATATCAAACTTCTGAATTCCACACTTAGTAACACTCAATCTTGGTTGGCCGATAATCACCTCAAACTAAATGCGCTGAAAACTGAGTTCCTACTCATCTCACCCCCGGCGAAAATTTCCACCACCCAAACCTGGCTCAATAACCTAACAGCACTCAATGTCCAACCTACCATCGTGGATTCTGCGAAATCCCTAGGCATCACACTCGACGCCAAGCTCAACATGCAACAGCAGGTTAGCAAAGCCACAAAAGGAGCTAATTTCCAAATCAACACACTGAGGAAACTTAAACCCTTCCTCCCTGCCAAAGACTTCCAAACTGCTGTACAAGCTTTAGTCATCCCTCGCATAGACTACGGAATTGTGGCCCTCAGCGGACTCCCGCTATCCACAACAGCACCCCTAAGAGCCTCCCTGAACGCTGCCGCGAGACTCATTACTGGCTCAAGAAAACATTCGCATATATCCCCAGACTTAAAGTCTCTAAAATGGCTGCCTTTTGAAGCCAGAATACAGCTAAAAATTGCAGTTATGACACACTCGGCCGTGCACCACAATGCACCCAACTACCTCGCTCAAAAGTTGTCTATATCAGGAGGTTCGAGATCCAATAGAAGTACAAAAAATCTACTCCTGAAACCTCGTAGATTCCGGAAAGAAAAAACATACAAGCGCTCCTTCTCAGGCATGGCACCCAGGATCTGGAATGCGCTCCCTCCTGAAACCAGGCTTATCTCCTCCACTGCACTCTTCAAGAAAGAGGTGAAAACCATCCTTCTGGCCAAGATCTCCTGAACTTTATAGGTGCTGGATCTGAGACTCTGCATCGCTTTGTATCACTGATCACCTTGTCCTCTGGCACTATACTCCTACTTGATGGTGACACTACTACGCTACTCTCTTACTACCGACCAATATATGATACACTTTGGTTTATTGAATCACCCTCCCGATGCCCCCACCCAGTGCTCTCTCTATCCTAAGAAATTGGTATAAGCCATCCACACATCCAAGGTTTACCTGAACCCTTCTGTAGTGGGATCAATGACTTGTGCCGTCTTATATTACTTGTTTACCTGATTGCATATTGATATGTTTTCTGTACGTTACTGTTATCCTACTATGTTAGTGATTATTATACTGCTCCCATTATCTCTGTTCATTCCTGCTGCCCCTACCCCTGTCCCTGTGAAGCGCTCTGATATCTGTAAGGATCTTGTTCGCGCTATATAAAACTTTGAATAAAATAAAATAAAATAAAATAAAATAAAGACCAAAGTCAGTTTCCTCTTACTAGCCCGGGAGACAGTCACAGTTTTTTACAGTGGAACACTACGAAAAAAGTATTTTTGTACATTAAGGAATACATGACTTCCGAAGTCAGAACGTGAATCCGCGCCTCCATTTTTCAACTCCCTGGGTCATATGGTAATTCTGGATTTTCAGCAGAGCGCGTGGCACCTTGGACCACAAGACATGTCTCACTGTATGAGTTTATCCGTCAGTGGGAAAAAAACGGCTTATGCAGTAAAATTCATCAAGAGCAGTGAGCTGAGAAAGTGAAAATGGCTCGTGTACAATAACACCTAAATCTTTTTTCTCTCAAAGGTATTCCTAATTCCACGCTAAAGGAAATGATGCTAAGTAGAAAAAAAGTGTGTGGGTTTATACCTGCCACGCAGAAGTCTCTGGCTTGCGCAGAATAGTGATATAACTTGCAAAAGGTAATACACAAAAGTAAGCATTCTTTATGGCCCTTGCTGCGAAGGAACGGAGAGGGCTTTTTCTGCTGGTGCAGCAGCTCAGGGAATGAAAGAATAAAGGAGTGAATAAAAAAAACCAGGCACTGCACTGAAAACCGAATGTCTTGGCAGAGTGAGTGAGGGCATCCTTGTGGGTGTAATAAACGTTTCCTTGGAAGGCAACAGAGAACTTTGACTGAAGTAAGTCAGACCCTCGGCATTTCTTCCTGCGCAGGTGAGAAAAGAGGCCGTTAATGGGGCACAGAATGAATGTCATCTCCTTACAAGTTTGTAAAACCCCATTGTTCGTGGTGCTGTTATTGTGCTGAAGACAGTGCAGGGGCAGATGTCTGAATTTTTTTGACATCCTTTGAATATTTTGAACTTCAGTGGCGCAGGGTATTTTATTTATGTCAACATTAAAAAGCGAGGTAACCTTAAAAAGTGGTGTTACTGTTGATACCGGTCTGCTACAGCACGTGACACTGCTGGGATAAAACCAAGGTACTGGGTAGTATGAGTTCATATACCCACAGCCCTCTGAGTGCCTGGACTTTAGGCCCCGTATGGAGTTCAGTTTATACTATTTTACCTGCTGCCATATTTCTCCTTCTGTGGGTTAAAAGGTTTAGTGGTGCAACTCTGTCAAACAAGAGAGGGGGGGGGGTCGTTCTACAATCACTAACCAGCAGCAAGTAGTGCTTTACAGAGAACCAGTTGCATTACATGAAGACACATTAATTTTTTGCTAGGCACAGGGAGATTAAGTTATTTGCGTAGAATCACAGGATGTTCAGCGTCATTGCCGAGACTCGAGCCCATGCGGTAAGTCGTGAGGGGGTGACACCATGAGTTACCCGCACCGGGTGACACCAACCCTAGTGACGCCACTGGTCAGACGGTGAGTCTTATGTGGAGCTGAGAGCCACCCGTGTGGGTGTCTGGACTGGAACAGGCAGGTGGAAGAAAGAGTACGTTTCCAAAAGTGTCACTTGAACTACCCAATGTCCAGGCGATGTGCTTTAAACTGTTATAAGTGATTAGAAAAACATCCTATTCGTTTAAAAAGGAACGAAAGACGCGTTCAGACCAATGCCTAATCACAGAGTGTTTTTCCATAAAAGGGGTATGGAGTTCTCAGAGGACCGGTCCTCTGGATTGTTAAAGTAGTTAAAGAGCTGCTTGTATAATGTTGTCTCAGCTGGACATCCACAAGACAATGATCTGTCAAAGAGGAGGGTTGAGCTAAGGAAAGTATATACCTTTTTTCTTTTAAATATTTCACATTAAACTATAACCATACATCTTTCCCATTGGTATTGTATAAACTTGCAAATTAAGTAAAAATTGAGTTTCTTTTGAAACACAGAGGCTGCCATTTTCTGACCTCGGTACTTTGATGCATTCTTTACAAGGAGCTACACATATACACATCATGAAATAGAAATAAGCTTAACTTAAACTTAAAGAAGTACTTGGAAATAAAACAGAAGCAATGCTTTCATATTTCGCAATGGGCAGAAGTGAAGCCAGGATCAATGTTCTGAGGTAACTCAGATAGTGCGTCATAGACATCCCTTTGGTGCACCATAGAACACATCCATCCCGTTTTAAAGCTCCTTCAAAACTGTGTGCACCCTACGTCTCCTAACACTGCATTTTGCCCCATGTCCCTCTTCCTCATCCCTGTCCTTACTATACTATTCAGGAATAAGTAGGGCTTTAAGTGTGCCGGGTCCTGCCAGTGCTCAGCTCCAGCAGTTCTAAAATGCAGATGCTGAAACGGGTCCGTATCGGGCTCTCCATTTTTGCTTCCACCGTCCGGGTGAAAAAAAAAACCTCATGTCTGCAGCTGTACCACCCTTCACAGCCTTTGCAGTAAGTTCAAAGAGACTCGCTATAGTTCTTTCACAGTCTCATCATTTCGGAACTGAAGCATTTTCAATATTCCATACAACGAAGCCATAGATGTTGCTTATTTATCTTCCACAACTAACAACCATTGGCAAAGCCAATAGCCCTGACTTGTTGTAGGTGTAATGTTACTTGTTGTATTATATATCTTTATGCATTGAGAGATCAGCAAAATACTATTTGGGCGGCACACCATGGTAAGCACAGATATTTAGCTTGCATATTTTTAAGGCACGCCTTCAATATATCGGCCACGCCCCTTTGAGAGACCCGCTAGTTTTTTCATTCCACTTAAAGCCCTGGGATTAAAACAATCCAGAGACAGAGATCTGTGGAGCAGCTAATTGAGCTTGATCTCATAATTGTGCCCACCATTATAAACACCAGGGGCTGGACAAAGATGGAAAACTGTTGCTGTTGGGGTTCTTAGATCCAGTAGCAATTAATTCTTTCTGGACTCTTACAATAAAGGTCATTGGGTTTAACAGCATTGTAGGTATTTGTGGACGAAAGGCTGTACGCAATGCTTTGGAATACTAGAATCGGATTAGCTGGGCAGAAGAATTTAGACAAGGGTCCTGATGGATGCAATGAGGAAGAGCGGACATCAGATTGATGGAAATTAATTTTAAGTTATTCAGTCATGAACTGTTATCACATGAACAAACTGATCGGACCATGCTCGCAAAACAACACCGTTAGACCTAAATGCGTATGTGAACCCGGAAATAATAACACATTAGATCTGTATTTAAATCCAGTAGAACCCACATCAATACATTAGAATGCACAATTACCCTTTAAAGATGATAGTTACGCCCTTGGCTTTAAATTAATTGCAGGGAGGGGCGAGGCCAAGATGGCGGCGTGAACGGACGCACCTTCCCGGAGTTACCGCCGACAGTAACCTTCAGCACGGGCCTACGGCCAGCATAGCAGCGGTCGGTCCCCGGTGTTGGAGGGACATGCTCCGGAGGGGTTGAGGAACGGATTTCTGCCGGTAGACATTGGCGTGGCGGAGCCTGGCGCCTAGTGACGGCGGCCGGGCTGGAGCGGAGGCCGGCGTGGGCAGAGTGAGAGGCAGACGGCAAACTGGTGGGGGTGCGCGGACCGGCACCCACTCGAGCGACGGTCCGGGAGCAGTAGCAAGAGAGGCGAGAGGCCGCTGGAGTGCCACCGGAGGAGCGGAGTGTGGCATACTTCACTTGATCCACGGAGAAGGTGACGGCGAGCCAGCCCACCCGCCATCTTGGGGGAACCGGCGGCCGCAGCGACGGGGCCTGGTGACCTGCGGTCCCCCCGGCCACATTCCTGCAGCTGCAGCGGAACAGCGCTGGGTGAGGCGACCAGAAAAGCGACCGGTGATAGCCGCGACATGGTCATCTGACAGACATTTGTGGCCGATCCGGACCGGCTCAGGGAGCATATGAGGTGAGCCTCCATCTTGAGACTGGGCCTCTAGGCCGCGGCAGCATAGACATTGAGGTGCGGCGGCCTGTTGGGCTGAAGAGGTATGAGCGGGCGATGGGTCGGCCCAGATGTGTGTTGGTGCGGGGCCCTCCCTTGGCAGTTCTCGGGATACCCCGGGTGGCAGAGCTGGCTGGCAGAAGCAGGGGACGGTAGGGGGCCCTGACGGTTGGCGGAGGGGCTCCAGAGTCCGGAGTCGTTGGCGGACGCACCCCCCGGTGGGACCCTGCATTGCGGTCCCGGCGGAGAAATCCTCTAAGAGGAGTGAGAAGAGCCGGCACTCCCCCCCCCAGACGCGTGGTGGTTGGCGCCGGGGCTGCGCAGCGAGGCAGTGGAGGAGTGCGATATTACAGAAGCAGAGGATGGGAAGTGCACTGGAGGCCCAGGTGCGAGAAGTGTGATCAGGAGAGCGTCCTAGGCCGGTGAGGGAGAGCGGTGTGCTTTGAGGGTATTGGCGGTAGAGAGTTGAGGACAGCGACATCCTTTTGAAGACCGGGCGGTGTGATCCGGGACTTGAGGACTCTGTGCCATACAGCGATTGGGGAGAGGACAGTTCTGTGAAGTGGACTAGCGGCCGGATAAAACGCTTTTAGGTACCCTGGCGCAACCCTCGGGTCCGCTCGGCGACCTTCGGTGAGGGTCCCTACGATGGAGTAGCGGCTGGCTGCGCAGCGGGGGCGGCCCGCGTGATGAGTGGGCCTGTACTGGGACGGACCCCCTTGACGCGTCCGGTACTGCCCGGGAACAAAGATGTCCACCGCGAGGGTTCGGAAGGAAAAGACAGTTAAGAACCTCTTTGCTAAGGCCCAGTCAAATCAGCAAACCAAGGATATGGCGGCAAGTACATCCCACACAGCGACGGAGCAGGCAGAAGGTATGGAGCCGATCACTAAAGCGTTTCTGGCATCGCTTTTTACCTCTCTGCGGGAAGATATCCACGCCTTGCAGAAGGAGTTCGCAGAAGAGATCAAAGATGTTCGCAGGGATGTGGATGGCATAGGGGAGCGGGTGGCTGACTTGGAGACCAAGAGTGACTCCCGAGATTCCGAAATGGAGGCGTTGCGCCAGGAGATAGTTAGGATTCATGACCAGCAGGTGGACCTGCAGACATATGGAAGACCTGGAAAAAAGCCCCCGTCGCCATAACGTCCGCATCCGGGGCGTAACAACGTCCGAGGACACCAGGGACCTATTTGGCTTCACCGGAGCTCTGTTCAACCACATCTTAGGGCGCCTAGCAGAGACGGAGATACGGATAGATCGCGTTCACAGAGTGGGTCCCCCGCGTTCTCCGTCGGCTCCCCCTCCAGACATCCTTGCGTGCGTGCAGGACTTCCGCACCAAGGAAGAGATCTTGCAGAAGGAGCAACAGAAGCACCCGTTATCCTTCAGAAGGCAAGCTCCGGTATTGTTTCAGGATCTCTCCGCTCTCACCCTGCAGAAACGTCGGCTCTTCAGGCCCGTCAAGACTTTTCTTCAGCACCAAAACATCTCTTACAGTTGGGGTCATCCGTTCCGGTTGATCTTTAAAAAGGATAATAAGCTACACCAGCTCCGGTCCTTGAAAGAGGCATGTCAACTGCTGGGCCTAGAACCGCCTGCTGAGGCAGAGGAGACGGAGGGGCCTACAATGGAGCCTGATGACGGCAGACCTCGTTGGTGTCAACAGGGCAGAAGACGTCGGGTCCGGAAACCCCCAGTGGCTGAGGTCAGAGAGGGTCAGCGGGCAGCAGTGAAGGCTGTGTCTTCTGGCCCGGAGGTGCCCCGCCCCAGCTGAGTTCCGAGCTGAGTCAACTCATGGTCGTGCATGTTTGCTATGGCTTACACTGTCGGCGGGAGGGAAGGTTTTCTCTGCACTGACAAGACTACCCCGATGTTGTACTTTACCAATCACCTCAGGATGATGGGCGATGACTATGGTTTAAATGTTGGGGGGATGTTACTTTTTCTTTACGGAGATTTAGCAGGGTTAGAACTGTTGGGGAGGGGGGGGTCCAGGTCCAAGAGAGCTTGCGTGTGTGTGGTGAACTGGGGTTCCTACTGATTGGCAGGGGGCGCAGGTGGGGCGGCTTCTGGCGGAGTAGTCGGAGGCTTGGGTCTGGGTATGTCACAGGAGCGGCGCAGAGCTGGGACACAGAGCGTACAGGGCTAGTCATATGCCATGCTTGCGACTGAATTACGTATCCTTACCTTGAATGTCCGGGGCCTCAACAATCCAGTGAAGCGGAGGGAAGTCCTCTCGTTCTTGGAACACTCAAAGGCTGAATTTTGTCTTCTTCAGGAGACACATTTATTGTCAAAGGTTTGTCATAGGCTGAAATCGCGCAGCTTCCCATTCCAATTCTTCTCCTCAGCCTCCACTAAAACGGCAGGGGTTGCGATACTAGTGGCCCAGCACTTCAGGGGGAAGGTGTTGCAGAAGGGAGCGGAAATACGAGGGAGGTGGCACTCCTATAGATTCTCCCTGGGGGACGCCACCTTTACAGTTAGTTCAGTTTATGCACCTTATGAGGGTCAGGAGAAATTTTTCCACCAGGAGCTTAGCGAGGCGGCTGCGACGCCTGACAGACATGTCTTAGTGGGTGGGGACCTCAACTTAGTATTGAATTATCTCCTGGATAGATCAGGACAGCGCTCCTCACAAGCAGGAACTCTATCTGGGGGGGGGGGGGGGTTGGCTAGGCTGGAGGAGTTGGGGATGGTTCATCTCTGGCGCAGCTTTCATCCGGGGGTCAGGGAATATTCATATTATTCTAATGCCCATAAAACCTATGCGCGGCTGGAATTCTTTTTGTCGTCCACATCCCTTAAGGCGCTTGCGACAGGGGCAGAGATAGGGGCCGCAGCGCTCTCAGACCACGCACCGCTTTCCGTGATGTTCTCCTTCCCACCTGTGACTCGCGCTGCGCGTTGTTGGAAGTTGCGCGACACGCTGTTACACCGCAAGGATACTGTGGAGAAAATCAAAGGGGCCATTACGGACTATTTATCACATAACCACACTTAAGACACCTCCTTAGCGACACACTGGGCGGCACTTAAGGCGGTATTGTGAGGCGAATTCATCGCAGTCTCGGCATCAGAAAACAGAGAGGGCACACAAGAGAGAGGAGCTTACGTTAAAGACGCGGGAGCTGGAGCAGATGCACCAAAGAACTGGCGCTCCCCGGGTGTGGAAGCAGCTTCGCCAGATGAGACAGCAGCTGGCCGCATTGGATCAGGATCGGGCAGAATTCGCGGCCCTGAGAGTGAGGCATATGTACTACACTGGGGAAGGACAGGTGCGGGCACCTGCTGGGAAACGCAGCAGCGCCACATGGTACAGGAGATAGAGACCTGGGGTGGGGGGCGGGTTACAGAGGACGGTGACATAGCGAAGGCCTTCAGCGACTTTTATACCTCCCTATATGCAGGGGCGCGGCTTGACCCCACCGACGGCGATGCTTTCTTAGGGTCTATTCCTCTTCCAGCCTTTACACAGGAACAAGCAGATCTCCTGGACAGCAAGATTCGGCCCAAGGAGGTAATCTCGGCGATCTCACGCCTCAAATTGGCTAAAGTTCCGGGGCCGGATGGCTTTACGGCAATTTTTTATAAAACATTCTGTCCTCAGATTGCACTGTTATTGACCGCCCTTCTCAACTCGTTTGCAGACCCCGGCGCGATCCAGAGGGATTTATTGGACGCCACCATATCGGTCATCCCTAAACCGGGGAAGGATCGCGCACAGTGCGGAGCCTATCGCCCCATATCCCTCCTTAATGTTGATCTCAAAATCTATACTAGCATTCTGGCAGCGCGGTTGGCACCGCTCATGCAAGGGCTGATTGAGCCAGATCGGGCAGGGTTTATTCCGGAGCGACAAACTGCAGACAATACTAAGAGGGCTTTACACCCGATAGAAAAGGCCACGCGAACGTCTGGGGAGTACATGATGCTCGCGATCGATGCCGAAAAAGCGTTCGATCGGGTCCATTGGCAATACCTGGAGCAAGTTTTGATGAAGGCAGGAATGGGGGTGAAATTTCGAACCTGGGTCCTGAATTGTTATACATTCCCCACGGCGACAGTGCGAGTCAACGGGTGCTCCTCGCCCCATTTTCCCATTGAACGGGGGACGCAGCAGGGGTGACCGATGTCGCCTTTTCTATTTGCGCTCTCTATGGAGCCGTTGGCGCAGGCATTGAGATAAGACCAGAGAGTGAAGGGGATTAAGTTTGGTGCCTACGTGCATACAATCAGTCTGTACGCTGACTATGTCCTCCTCTCCCTAGCCTCCCCTAGTGACTCCTTGCCGGCCTGTGTTGAGATCCTAGTTAAGTTTGCGGGAGCAGTGGGCTTTAAAGTTAACATGATGAAGTCGGTGGCGCTGGATCTCTCGCTAGAGGGGCATACCCGGGCCTACCTGCAGGAGCATTTCCCCTTCCACTGGACGTCGGAGGCCGTTACATACTTGGGGATTCAGCTAGCGGCTAATCTGTAGGATATGGTGCATATCAATTACGCCAGGCTTCGTCTGACACTCTGTAAGAAATTGGGTAGATGGAGACACCTCCCGCTCTCTTGGCTGGGCAGCGTGGCTGCCATAAAAATTACCATTCTTCCGCAAAACCTGTATATATTTCGCGCCATACCGCTCCTTCCCCCCCTAGAATGAAGCTTAGGCTGGCAATGTTGCCCCCGGAGAAGGGAGGTCTAGGTCTGCCGGACTTGACGCTATATTATCAGGCGGCCCAACTCCGGACCCTTGTGGAGTGGAGCAAGTGGGAGTCAGAAAAACACTGGCTCTTTCAGGATCAGGCGGTGGCGGGCCGCCCGTTGCAGGAGGTCCCTTTCCTCCGTAAGCAGCACCGACCCCCCCAACTTGTATGCCTCACATATCGCGAGAGTCCCGTTGGAGGTGTGGGATCAGACCAGTACGAAGCATGACTTGACGACCTTCCCGTCTCCCCTCACGCCGTTGCTGGAAAACCCTGATTTCGGGCCTGGGCGAGACATTCAGGCTTATGCTCGGTGGCGCCCGGCGGTATGTAGATTTCTGTTGCGCTTATATACAGGGGAGGGGGTAGCTCCCTTTGAGAGTTTGAGACGGGAATATGGCCTGCCGGAATTAGAACGGCTTAGGTATCTTCAAGTGCGCCATTGGGCGCTCAATGCCCAGGTCAGGGAAGGGGCAGACCGGAAACTCAGATATTATGAATATTGGCTAATCACTAGGAAGACAGATAAACAGCTCACATCGGATTTATACCGTATGCTACTGGGGATCTGGGTTCGAGTCTCGGTAACGACGCCAAAACCTCCTGTGATTCTGGGCAAATCACTTAATCTCCCCGTGCCTAAAATGAAAGTCTGTCCTCATGTAACGTAACTCGAAAATATGTAAAGCGCTCTGATACCTGAATAAATTCGGGTCTAGTTCGCGCTATATAAAATTCTGCAAAAAAAAAAAGATCGGTACTCACGCTTTATAACTCAGGGAGGGCCCGCTGGGAGAAAGAGTTGGGGCGGGTATTGAGCAATAAGTAATTAGAGGGCATCTACTATCGAGCGCGACACTCCGCCTACCATATGGGGCTGACAGACACCTTCACTAACCTGGTGACGTACTGGTATTACACACCTGAGAGGTTGCACGAGATGGACCATACAAGGGAGGTATCCTGTTAGCGGGGATGTGGAGAGAGGGGTACGTTGGTCCATCTATTGTGGGACTGTGATCAGCGTCAGGGATACTGGAAGATGGTCCTTGATGAGATAGACGCACACTTTGAGACGGAAATCCCAAGGTTCCCTGCCTATGTCCTGCTAGGTTTACCTAATGCTATTACTTATACGTTGAGATCTCGCAGGGGCAGATTAAATGCCATTGCCCTGGGTTCCGCCATTCAGAATGTGTCGGCTTTTTGGCGCACCCAGCATGTCCCTACGTTCCAAGGATGGTTACATCGCCTGTGGTCAGTTCTGGGTATGGAAAAGTGGTCATTAATTAAAGCGGGGGAAGGTGCCAAGTATGCGGATCTGTGGCAGCCATTCTTGTCCTTGCTGGCTACAGAATTTAGGGAGGTGACATGCCCCTGGTATTTACGTTTGCTACGCCTGTCACAGGTCGAATCTTGAGACACTCTGGAGTGGATGGTTGCGTTGAAATAGAGGGGTATTGGATCTGGAACGTGGGAGGTGAGAGGGAAGGCGGGGGATGGGGATGGTGTGGTGGTGGGGGTTGGGGGGTTGGTTCCTGTTCTTGCTTTTTCTTTTGACTATTGGTTCGCTTATGCAGATCTGTCAGGTATGGAGAGAGCCTCGTACGTCAACTGGGCTCCACATATGTTCTTGTCAATGTTTTCTCATGTAATTTTTCTTATGCATTGAATGTCTTTCGACTTATGGGAAGTTCCACTGTCTGTGTACGAGCTGATTTTTCAATAAAAATATTTAATACTAAATTAATTGTAGGAACTGCAGAGTGTTTTACTGAGGTCCCCAATTTTGTTCATTTCAAAGAACGGTAAAGAATATTTCCTTTTATTTCAAAGCAATGTTGATAAAATTGCAACTTAATTAATATTAAGGGCACTGCAGAACAAAAATAGCTTACCTTGTGCTTAATTTATTTGCACATGAATATCTCAGCGCAGGCCCATTACTGCTCCCTGGCAGCTCACGTTAAATATTCCTCCTTTGCTGGCATTTTTCTAAATAGCAGAGCACTAAATCAATATTATTCACTAGGTATTTTTAAAAGCAGTGTATCTTAATAATTACACAGTATTGGAGCAGGCAATCATTTCACCTGCTAAACACATTAAATGTAGCCAGCCATCAGTCATGGGATGTACTATATTACAATATTACTCAAGATACAATGTGTTAAGTGCAAAAAGTCACCTAGATCACTACTATATTAAACAAGCATTGGCATAGCCAATTGGTCTCGCTTGTGGGACCTTATACGTATTTAGTTATGCAGCACAATATACTTGGTGCAACAACCTAAACTGTTGCATGGCTAAACACTTATAAGGTCCCAAAGGTGTGACCTATTGGCTATGCCAATGCTTATTTGAGTAGAGACGGGGATCAATCTCAAAGAAAGTGTCTGGGAATATGGTCAATGGGAGGATGACGTCCATATAGTGGTGGCTTTGACAGCAGTCAGGTCATTTGGTCTTTATGTTTTAGCATTTCAAAAAAGGTTAATTTGCGGATGTTGTGTAGAGGGATGCAGTAACTTCCTCGATGCTACTGATGTGGTGTGTGATTATTTTTTTGAGTATTTCATTATTAACATTTTTAAACAATAAACAACAGTGTACTGGATGGCGACCGCAGGTTTCTCCAATAATTGTAAGGATAAATGACAATGTATTTAATTTTCAAGGAAAGGAATCATATCAGCATAGGAGAGGGACAAGAAAGGGTAAACGGGTACAGAATCAGTAGAAACAATCACATGATATCCACCAACCATGGGGGGGGAGAGAACGCAGTTTGTTGCCCAGATAAAAGGCCCACACAGGAGAGCAAGAAGGGTCGAATGCCACTCACACTAGTACATGACGCTCGATCACATCCTACAGTCTCAGCAAGGAATGCATTCACCACCGCAAGGCATACATTATCCACAATCCTCCCACATCTCTAATCACAAGCCAGAGGAAGCGGTGGAGTGCTGAGATCCCAGCAAGGAGCGGAGTGGCTCGCTTCAGAGTCCACCGACTACTCACTGCTACCCCCTCATTGCGATCAATCATGTCCCACAGATCAAGATCTCTCTCCACATTCTCATCTGTGCAGACCCTAAGGAGACTAACCCCCTCCGCAACAACCCATTCCAATAGGTCTGATCTCCATATTTTGTTTGTTTGGGGTGCCACCCAAGCCCAATGACTAGCTATCCGGACCCTTGCAAGTACTAGGGCTAAGAGTGCAAATTTATAACCCATCTTGCATCCCTCTCTAGGGAGGGGGAGGAGACTCAACCGGCAGCGTTTAACCACATCGATGCTATGCATTTTCCCGCTGTGTGCTGGAATCAACAAAAACACATGTTACATGACGAGCTGGGCTCGTCATGAGCGTAGCAGGAGGCTACCTCATGACGAGCCCAGCTCGTCATGAGTGTGGAAGGGGTTAATGCTGAGAGCCAATTGGACAGCCGTCACCCAGATTACCGTGGAACTAACCTCCCCTCAATATGGTCTCTACAGTCCTACGTAACATGGGTAAATCTGGCCGGGGAAAACCCCCATCTCACACAATCAGCCACTCAGGTAGGGTAAATGTGACTCAGGTGCTCGTGATTTTATTTTTACAGTGAAAAATTGATTAATGATATCACAACGCACAGTTAGTAGAGCATATTGGCCTGGTATGCGGATCAGATCATGCTTGATTGCTTTGAAGAGGCTTTTGCTTCTATTAAAGTAATCTGCAATGGTTTACTTGCACCAGTTGACTTTAGTCATCGTAATGACCATTCTGCTTGAGTAGCGGAGAACTTTCGCTCTTGTAAGATTACCAGAGTTGTGTTTTGCCCGGTTTCCGTTGAAGCTCGTGCATCTTGTTTGAATTCAGCAGGTACTAGCTAAGGAATGCGATATTTGCACAGAATGTAGCTAAAGGGATGGGGGAGCATAAGTGTTGATGTTAGCTTAGAGGATCAAGTTAAGCAAACCCAGCAAAGCGTTATCATCAGCTAAGGGGTCCGCTGTGGTCATCGGGGTGCAATGCTTTGCTTGAAAGTACTCATGGAAAGTGCTTGAAGGAGCCGTACTTTTGCTTGATTGATTTTGGCGATTCATGGTAGGCGGGTGGTGCATGGTGGGCGATTATAAGGATGGTAGTATGACCTGACCAACCTGGCGGCATTGAGGCGGTGGTGGGGCAAATTAATATGAATTTATTAAGGACGAATACTCTACTCCAATCTTTTAAAGAATAGCCTTTTGAAAAGTAATATCGATGTAAGATCTTTAGTACAATTCCCAATGTGCCTTTTTGAATAGGATTACAATTATACTCTGTGCTAAAAGATAACATTACACAATCACTAATGTCATTAAATATGTTAAATATGAGGTAGCTTTAATGCTAGAATGTTGAAGCTGCAGTTTAGTAGTGGTTTTACAGAATGCAGTGGTGGCTGAGGATCCTTGAAAGTGGTGAGGCTTAATACCGGCTACGAGTTCACCACATTTTCTTCCAAATTTGCCTCACTCTCACATTTAGGCCTAGATTAACAAACCTTTTGGGCTGGGTTTGTGTCACAAATGTGACGCAAACCAGTGCGATATGTTTTCTTTATCTGCTTTCCAGAGCAAAACTTGTTTAGCGCAGGAAACTTAACACAAAATAGCACAAAGCAGCGCTGCTTTGCATTACTCAGCATCAAGGGGCATTCCAGGGGTGGGACATGAGTGTTCCCATGCAAACACCTATGGCTTCTGTCACAAGACCCTATCACCTTACAATAATAGACAGGGTTTTGTGCCAAAAAATAATGCCACTTGAAAGCAGGCGTTAAAAAGGAGGAATGCTTTTATGTCCACATTTTCTCAGTTTGCATGTGTGCTGCACCATACAGCACAGATCCAACGTGGGGAAAGTTTTCAAATTAGCCTAGGCATAGTACTTTATACAGGAAGGGCAACCTTCCGGTACAAAATGGCGGCCGAAACTAACAAAAGGTGGTAGGGCGGGAGGGGGAGTGGACATAGGTTAATAATAAGAAAAAAACAAACCTGACGCTGCCTTCCGCGTCGCGCCTATACTGCTGGCCTCTTCCTGGGTCACAGCAGCCCCTGGAATAGACTCCCAGCTAATCCCTGTGATGCAGAGCAGCACAGGGATTGGCCTGAGTGGGCACGAAAGACACTCCACTCACGCCTTGGAGTCTATGGGCTTTCTCAGGCCCGGCTGCTCAATGCAGCTGGGCTGGAAAAAAAACAAAGTGCGCATGTGTGTTTTCGTTGGCCTAAGACGGCCGGCTAAACCAACCTGCATGAGCACTTAGGGAGTGCACATGCACTCCTCCCCCCTCCCATGTCCCACCCCTCCATGCTCAAGCTGACTCAGATGCTCTAGCATCGTTTTATTTTTCAGTTGCCGGTTCTGCGCCGGGTAGTGAGGTGAAGCTCTTCTGCCATTGCTGAGGAGCTGCCACTGCCAGTACAAAACCTATGCTAGACTCACACAGACATCTTTGCACTATGGGTCAAAAGTGTGTGCATGCAGCATGGCAGTTAATTGTGCCCGAGTACTAGGGACAGAGCAGGAGAGAGTCATCTCTTTGTAGATATTGCACTTTGCTGCTCTCACCCTCTCACGCAACAGCTTTGGGTGCTGAGCTTCTGCCCTTCAGCTGCTGAGCCAAACTCGAAAAGGGGAAGGCAGGACAATAGGCAGCCTGTCACAGGGAGGTTATGACCACCTCCCAGGCAGGATTTAGTGTATTCAGGCTGGATGGATGCACTTCCAAAGTGCCTGAAAGTCTGCATCTGGGGCCCACTTGGTGTCCCTGTGCATAGTCCGGTTCAAACCAGTCCTGGGAGCAGTTGGCTCCCGCTCTGGCGCAAAACTGGACAAAGGACAGGGGAGTATCCTCCCCATTGTCCAGACCCTCCCCGGGGAGGGTGCCCTGAATCGGTCTTACCCTCTCCCGTGGGTACTTAGGGGCTTACCTGGCAAAAGGACCCTAGATTTGACGTGGACAAGATTCTGAACCAGAAACCATTGAACTTCGACTGTCTGGAAACTCTGGACTTCGGTGGTCTTAGTCTTCCTCTCAGTCTAAAGCATCGTCTGTGCCCGTGCACCATACAAGCTCCGTGCAGGACCTGTGGAGCATCAAGGACAACTAAAGTATCACCCATGGGGGTGAAGGAGTCACTCCCCTACATTCGCAGGCACCGCAACGCAACTGACTGGTCTGCTGATCCTGAGCTCCTGCGGACTCCGAAGGCTCCAGCAACACAGGAGGTGGGTTCCTACATTCCTTGAGGTTGAGTTGCCCTCTCACCAAGTTTGAGGCCAGTATCCCTTGTGGGGAACGTGTAACCCGAACTCCTGTGCACAGCGAACTTTTGCAAGTGCATATGCTTGTTGGCGTACCCCAACTAAGAGCATAATCCTAACCCCTGCACACATTTCGTACAAAGGACTTCGGCCTCCTTGCACTCTGTGCCCTGCAACCCGTTACTTTGATAAACTGCTAGAGGTCCCCTCGCGACTTTAGTGCCTCCGGCCTGTGGGTCCATTTGAGGGACAACACCTCTTTTCTTGGCCTCTCCTGGTAACTCCAGACCTGCCCTGACTCCCCTTGCTGTGGTGAGTCTCCTGGTCCTTGCTGGGCCAGACAGTAACCTTATTCGACCTTCTTTGTGAGTTGCCGCTGCGAAGGCTTGTTGGTGCTCCCGCCGGACACCGACCCCTCAGCACTTGACATCCTTCGTGGGACAGCTCGTATCCGGCTCCTGGTCATCATTGACATCTCCTTGTCCCAGTGGCTGTGAAGTCATGGTCTCCCTCTTCACACCTGCATCACCCGACATTGATGGGCACTTGCCTACAGAGCCCCTGGTCCCTCCTGAGTGATCCAGACGATGCCCCCTCTGCTTTCAGGTTCCTTCCATCAAGAATCCACCTGTGGGTTTCACCGGAAACCTTTCTTCTTTCCAGCAGTGGCATTTCTTTGAAGACTCCCAATGAGATCGAAGACGGTTTCCGGAACCACTTCAGCCCTATGCACCCGGATTCCCCGGGATAGGCAAGTCTGGTACTTCGGTATCCGCACGTGGGGTGGCTCTCCAACCTTCTATGTTCTAAAGGGTTTCTTCATAATCCATTGGGAGGTGTCTGTAATCACTAAAACTTCAACCGCGGCTCTCCCATAGAATTGTATGGACACGTGGTCGTGTTCCCACACTGTACCTGTCCTCCGTGGGGTCCCTACTTACTCCCCTTGGGTGGTTCCTTGGGTTCCCAGCGATTCTACATCCTCTAGACCAGAGGTCTTCAAACTTTTTGATGCCAGGACCCCCTTGTAAAACCTTTTTAGGCGTAAGGACCCCCTTCCGACAAAAATTTTAGAAACTGGTACTCCTCATCATCAACAACTATCTACAACCATAAATGCGCCTGTTAGACCTCATCACATCCATCCATCCATCCATCCATCATTCATCCATCCTTCACCCATCCACCCTTTCATCCTTCCTTCCATCCATACATCCATCATCCATCCATCCTTTCATCCTTCCCTCCATGCATCCATCCTTTACCCATCCACCCGTCCATACATCCACCCATTATTCATCCACCCGCCTTTTCACACATCCATCCATCATTCATCCATGCAACCTTTTATCCATCCATACATCCATCCACCCGTTCATCCTTCCATCCATACATCCATCCTTTACCTATCCAACCGTCCATCCATCCACCCATTATTCATCCACCCACCTTTTCACACATCCATCCATCATTCATCCATGCAACCTTTTATCCATCCTTCATCCATCCACCCTTTTATCCATCCTTCATCCATCCACCCTTTCATCCTTCCATCCATACATCATTCATCCATCCTTTCATTATTCCATCCATATATCCATCCACCCTTTCATCCCTACATCCATCCTTCATCCATCCACCCTTTCATCCATCCATCCATCCTCCATCCAACTTTTCACACATCCATCCATCCTTCATCCATCCATCCACCCTTTCATCTTTACATCCATCCACTCATCTTTACATCCATCCACTCATCATTCATCCATCCACTCATCATTCATCCACCCACCTTTTCACACATCCATCCTTTCATCCTTACATCCATCCATCCTTCCTTCATCCTTCCTTGCTTCCATACATCCATCTTCCCTTTCATCCTTCCATCCATCCTTCATCCATCCACCCTTTCATCCATCCACCCTTTCATCCATCCATCCTCAATCCACCTTTTCACACATCCATCCATCCTTTCATCCTTCCATCATCCTTCATTCCATCCATACATCCATCCACCCACCCTTTCATCCTTCAATCCTTACATACATTCATCCTTCATCCATCCACCCTTTCATCCATCCATCCACCCACCATTCATCCCCCACCTTTTCACACATCCATCCATGCAACCTTTTATCCATCCATCCTTGATCCATCCACCCTTTCATCCATCCATTCATCCTCCACCCACCCACCTTTTCACACATCTATCCATATGTATATATATATATATACATACATACATACATACATACATACACACACATGTACACACACACACACATGTGTGCATGTGAACAACCCGAATGACAGAGTGCGGGCAGCTAATGTGCGTGTTTATTTAACACTTTTTTATGCACAAAATGCATCTTCCTGTCTAAAGCTACAAACATCATCAAATGCCAGTTTTGAATTCCGAACACAATTGCTGAAATTTCGCATAATTGTGCAAAGGAAGTTAAGCAGACTTTGAACACCCCCAGTTATAATGCGGAGAGGCTTGCAAAAGGACCACACATGTTTCACTCACCCCTTTTGCAGGTAATGTCATGCAACAGACAATCCTGCTAACGCGGGATTACTGGTTACTAATTATCTTACCAAATCCCATTTCCTGTCGACTGAATCGTTGGTACCTGTCTTGAGTAAAAGGTAATCTCGCAATAAATCAATCAATTTATGAACTTACACCACTCTAAATGACCACTGACCAAAATTAAGTTTTAAAGATTTAATATAAAGTCAAAGATAACTGAAGATACAAACTTCTCAAAATGAGATTAAGAAGATAAATCGGTATCACTATGAACATGAACTTTTTGAATAGTCTGAGTCTGAAGAACAAAATAATAAGTACAAGCTCGAAAACCATCAGGGTTGCTAAAATGGATACAAGTTGCAACCTCAAAGTCATTACAGAAAAGAAAAATTAAGGTTAGTCTGTCCCTACACTACACTAAATGACATCCCTACTTAGCAAGATCTTAACCCTCTAGGTGTCAGCCGTGGTGACTTCCTAAGAAGATCACGCACTTCTCTTTGTCTCTTCTCTGATAATGGGTCTCTCCTGATCAGCCTATCTGCCTACCCATCCGCTTCCTTAGGCTCCCAAAATCATCTGCTCTGCTCTCCTCCCGGGACTCTTTCCCTAATACCAAATCACATTTTCAATAGAAACGCCCCTTGGGACGCCCCTCACGTGGTACATCTTTGCGCGGCAAACTCCATGATGGTACTCTTGAAGACCCTCGTTATAGATGACCTTGGTTCCCAGGCTCCTTCTTCCGTGCGCTGATACCCCCTGAAATTCCTGGAAACTCCTACGGGCCTGCGCAAGGCGCCACTGAACAAAGTCCCTTTCATTCGAGCTGATTAGGACCCTCGCACCTGCATACAGCTCATCCTGCAGTGGGCCTCAAATTCCAGACTCCACCATATCTTTGGTCATAAAACACTCTCAAAGCTCCATGCTGGACACCTCACGACCTCTCCTCTAACGAGCACATGGCAATTTAAACTACATGACATTATCTGCTCTGGCCTACTTGATTTACATGCAGCAGGTCCCTACACTCTTAAAACGTTAACTTGATTTAAACAGCAAACATTCTTAACTAGCATACGTTTCTAAAATAACACATCTATAAAGCATATACTTTTAACCCTAAGTTCAATAGTACAATTTGGAAGAACCATGTCAACCTTATCTCACGTAAATTTAGCAGCACGTTCAGGTTTGCTGTGAATTGCCCTAAGGCCTACACATAATACTGGATTTTCAAAGTTATATTTAATTCGGACATGACTCTTTTTAACATGAGAACATGAGGTTTTCACATATATTCCAACATTTCTACATTAATCTCACACCGTTATAATTATAGTTACTCTACTTAACATTCTATATGTTTCACTACTGAATATAAACCACTCGTGTGCAAAACATGTTTAAACTAACTATGTGCTTGTAAATATGGTGTACTTATACATTTTTTTCAAACTCGTGCTCTCTCAGTCCCCCCTTTGATGACCTTCAGGGGTCATCATCACCAAGACACTAAAAATGTAGAACCTTTTAACCACTTGGCTGCTAAGGTACATCCCCCTCTTCCCATTGACTTTCCATTGAAATCAATGGAAACTCCATGACGAGTTACCCTTGTCATTAGCACTGAAGGGGTTAAAGTGAAGTCAGGACAGTACCACTTCTTTTCATACTCTCTAATGCTTTCAGACTTTTATATTGAGTGTCCTGCATCGCTGTCAACTCTTCTTCCTGTTTCTTCATAGTTCTCTGCAACCTATTTGCTCTATAACATTGATACAAACGCACCAATCCCCACAAAGTGATTACACAAATCACAATTATGATGATGGGTTTCAATATGTACCAAACGATACCCTTTCCTAAGTTGGCAAACCAACTTCCAACTTTACCCATTCCATGGCCTACTTTTTCCCACACATTTACCTTTGCCAGGTCCTCAATTTCGTAGTGTATGGCAGTGATGTTTTGTATATACTTCTCTAGAGGCTTTGAATTGTCTGGAATGTAAGTACAACATTCCTGGACCTTCAAGGCCCTACAGACTCCTCCCTCTTTTGCTAACAGAACATCTAAAGCAAGTCGGTTCTGAAGAACCATTACCCTAATCGATTGCATCTCCCCTTCTATCAGCATCAAGGATCTTGCAGTACTGGCAGATAGCCTATCTACGACTGTAGCTAACCTCCTGATCTTAATGTCATTCATTATCAATCCTAAGAAAGGGAATGCAGCACCTATTACATCTCCAACTACTTCTGCTGCACCCAGCCCTCGCTTCCATCTAGTTGATATTTCTTTCTTAGGCGTGTCTAAATTCTCAACATGATATATTTTAGGGAAGACAACAGCCAGATAGCATGATCCGTACCAATTATCTGGTAACTTCACATAGGCATATTTTCCACATACAAAATATACATTTGGTATTGCTTGCATCCCTTTCATGAAGTTCTTAGAGTAATACTCCAATTGAAAGGCATGTTCACAATTGACTTGTCCTACATAAACGTTTTCATAATAGGAGTAACTCCTGTGAATGCACAGTTTCCCCCGTTTCTCCTTATCCAAAGCAATTGGACCAATACTTCCTTTTCGTTGTTGTGCCCTTTCCTCCTTGGTCCAATCTGTTTCCCCTTGTCCTGATGCCTTCAATATCTTCTGCCTCCTGTATCTAGTATCTACCTGTGCTATAAACTTTTTCTCAACTTCTGATATTTGACAAGTCAGATTGTTCCTTCGAGCATGTGAAGTATCTAACGTTTTCCATGGAATAAACCATTTGTGTAATCTGTCTTCGCTTTTGTAGTAGTCCCATTTGTTCAAATGCTTGAAATTCGGAACCTCTGGCAATGTCGAGTCGAAATTCGAGAAGTAATACTCAAATCCGTCTCGTCCATAAAACATACTTAACAATAAACTGCACGTTATACCATATGTCAACGGGAGATGATGGTATCTGATACCCTCCTCCACTGAAGCTGGTAATTGCATACAAACATAACAATCCTTTACTTCCATGGCATCAACATATTCATAAAGCAATTTAGCATAAGCATTTGACTTGTAATTTCCCTGTGACTCATCCATGTGTAACCTTTTTACCTCTGCGTCTAACAATGCTTTGTCTTTTTCATTGATGTTTCCCTTCTCTTTAATAACGGTAGTTTTCGGTGTTGACACTCCCTTATCCTCCTTAACTGTGGTTTCATCCCCTTCGTGTCCCGCTAGGAATGAAACAGTTACCACTAAAATTATAAGAGAAACCACTACTCCTAAAAGTATAACAGCTATACATTTTGCCCTGCGGTTCGGGTTGCCAGCCTCCATGTTCTCAAACAGTGTAGTTTTCGACTTTCTTCCAGCATTCACTTCCTCTTCTTTTCAAACAAAGTCTTTCTCTCTTGCAATGTCTTTCTTTGAACACTTGGAAGCTTGACAATTTGTTTCCGCAAAACAGTTCAAAGTCCAGTAGAAAATAGACAACCCTAGCCCTTCTCCATCCACTAAAATGAAACCCCTATCACTTTTCTTCTTCCACTCGGCGCTAGGTTATCTTGCAACAAGTTTTTACAATTTCTTTGCAACAGTCTTATTTTCGTCTAAAGTTATGTATGACTCAAGGAGTGACACTACTTCTTCATAAATGTCCATCCGAAGTATCATTCCCTCAGGTTCTGGACAGTTCGTACCACAACATGGAAAGTCAACTTTTTCTAGGATTATTCTCCTTATTTCGCTCAAGACAAGTGGACGGACAAAATTGAGAGTTAGCGTTTTTTCAATTTCCACTCCTGGTACTATCAGTTCTACATCCACAATTACAAAGGGGTCCGTTCTAATCAAGATCACTTTCTTCACCTTCCCAGTTCTGCGCCCCTTTGAAGACATTCACAATATGGTATTAATCCACAACAATAAGCGCTCCTAGCATTTCTACTATTCGCTCAAGCATTTCCAAACGAAGAAGAGTTCCCTCCAATATTGGATATCGTGAACAGCAAACTGGAAACTCAACTGTCTCTAAAATCAGTTTTCTTATTCCACTTAGAAGAGCAGGATGAACGATGTTGAGTGTCAGCAACCTTTCGGTCTCCGCTCCTGGCAGTAGAAACCTTATTTGCACTGTGATGATCGGGTCAGTTCTGATCAGTTCCACTTCCCTGATCCTCCCTGTTCTGTGTCTCCCAGACATCTGCAACGAGGTAGGTCCAGTCGGGAGTAGAGTATCTTCTGCTAGGCACTCGCACCCTTCTTGATCTTCTAAGACCCTCCTCGGCTTGATCCTGGATATCTTCTTCTGGATCTGAGTCTTCGGATATAGGAGTAAGCGTTTCTTCCTGGGCCGACCTCAAACTTAGCCTTCTTCTCCTTGTTGGCCAAGTGGCAGCTCCAAGCCTTATTCTCCTATTTCTTGTCCTCCCACTTGGTTCTTGGTCGCTCCGATACGGATCTGAGTCTGAGTCGTATTCACTTCTGCTCTCTCCTTCAGTTGCGTCTTCTGTCTCACTGCCGTCCTGCCTTCGCTCCTCTTCTGAATCCGTTGCGTTCCCAACTTCTTCCGACACCCCCTCAGCTGCCTCAATCCCTTCTTGCGACTCCTCTTCCACTTCCGGGCTTTCGTCTGGGATGGGAGCTGTTCCTTCTAGAGGTGCTGGAACTCTTCTAGTATGGGATGCATGGATCCAATTTGGCAGCCCCCCGCACTTCACCGCGGTGTTCGTGATCAGGATTACCTGAAAGGGCCCACGCCAGCGAACATCTAGGCAGTTCTTCCGGACGTGCTTTTTAACTAAGACCCAGTCCCCTGGGTTCAGGTCATGACACAGGTTCCTCGCTGCTGGAACTTCAGCCGCATGCACCTGAAGGGACACAGAATGGATGGCGTCAGACAGTCCTTTACAATAATCCAAGATCAGATCATCTGTAATATTCAATAGAGCAGTAGTTGGAACTGTAGGAAGTCTCATGGCCCTCCCCATCAGGATCTCGTGGGGAGAGAGACCCGTCCTCCTATCAGGTGTGCTGCGCATGCTCATGAGCACTAAAGGAAGAGCATCTGGCCAACTCAAAGATGTGGATGCCACTACTTTAGCCAATCTATTCTTCAAAGTGCCATTCACTTGTTCCACAATTCCTGAAGCTTCTGGTCGATAACTACAATGCAGCTTTTGATCGATATTCAGTGTGGAGCACAACATCTTCACTATTTCGCTGTTAAAATGTTTTCCTCTGTCCGATTCCAAAGAGGCAGGCACCCCGAAGCGCGGTATCAACTCCCTGAGCAACAATTTAGCCACTGTGAGTGTATCGCACCTACGTGTAGGGTACGCTTCAACCCATCTGGAAAATACGCATACAATCACCAACACATACCGAAGGCGATTGACTCTTGGCATTTCGATGAAATCTAGTTGCATTCTATTGAAAGGCCCCCCCGACCTCCCAATGTGACTCAGTGTGACTGGTGTTCGTTTGCCTACGTTCAGTTGTTGGCAGGTAACACATCGCTTACATACTGATTCTGCTGCTATTCTAAATTTAGGGCAATACCAAGTTTGCCTAAACACTCTCATCATAGCATCCCTTCCTAGATGTACTGGACCATGTATTTCTCTCGCCATGGGATTAGCTAATTCTTCAGGTAACACAGCTCTCCCATCTGCTGAAACCCAAAAATCCATTTCACTTCGCACACAACCTGCTATTTCCCATGCCTTTTTCTCTGTTTCAGGTGCGTTCTCCTGCATTATTCTTAAATCCTCCCAAGTGTCTACAGTTTCTAACATCATACTTAATTCAGTCTTTTCTTCTGCACCTTCTATTTCCACCTTTGAGAAAGAATAACTTTGTTCCGCACAATAGCGTGCGACTTCATCAGCATATCTATTACCTTGTGACACAAAATCTGTATTCTTAGTATGAGCTACACACTTCACCACTGCAATGTCAACAGGACCTTGTAATGCTTCTATCAGCAATCGCACAAATTCTCCATTTCGAATGGGCGAACCAGAGGAGGTCATGTAACCCCTCTGAGACCACAACTGCCCGAAATCATGAACCACACCGAAACCATATTGGCTGTCCGTGTAGATGGTGACTCTCTTTCCATTTCCTGCTATGCAGGCACGAGTTAGGGCAATAATCTCTGCTACCTGTGCGGAATGTACTCCTTCCAGGCAAGCGGCTTCCACAACTCCAGTAATGGTACAAACAGCATAAGCTGCTCTCAACCGACCAATATCGTCTCTTAAACATGAGCCATCAACAAAGTAAATTTCATCGGGGTCAGACAATGGCTCATCCACAATATCTGGTCGGGGTTTCATGCATAGTTCAGTCACATCAAGGCAATCGTGGTCTTCACATCCTTCGCCTTCTATTACCGTAGGTAATGGCATCAAAGTAGCAGGATTCAAGACAGAGCATCTCCTGAGAGTCACGTTTTCTGCGGCAAGTATAACTTGCTCGTAACGCGTGAGCCTGCTATTGGTCAGATGCTGCGTCTTCGTCCTGGTCATTAATAATTCAACTGAATGTGGTACATACACCACTACTGGATGTCCCATCACAATACTCTCGCTCCTTTCAATGCTGACACCCATTGCAGCAACGGATTTGAGACATCCGGGCAACGCTGCGGCTACTGGATCTAATGTAGCCGAAAAGTATGCAACTGGTCTACGGGCATTACCGTGGGTCTGTGCCAAGACTGACAAAGCACATCCCTCTCTCTCACAGCAATAGAGTGAAAATGACTTTTCATAATCTGGCATTCCCAGAGCCGGAGCACGACATAAATCGTCTCTCAGCTGTAAAAACGCCACCAGACATTCTTCATCCCATGGTACCGGATCACTCACCTCCTTGTGCGTCAGTTTCTGTAAGGGCTTTGCTTTCAGTGAAAAGTTAACTATCCACTGTCGGCAGTAACCCACCATTCCTAGGAACATTCTAACTTCTCTCTGTGTTGTAGGCGCATTCATTTTCATTATCGCCTCAATCCTCTCTGGGGACACCTTACGTTTCCCTTTTTCTAACCTGTGCCCTAGATACTGTACTTCTGTCAGACAATACTGTAACTTGCTCGGAGATACCTTATGTCCATTTTCAGCTAAATGATTCAGTAAGGCAATTGAATCTACTTTACAAGCTTCCTCTGTTTCTGACGCAACAAGTAGGTCATCTATGTACTGGACCAGAACCGAGTTCTGGGGCAGTACTAGATTTTCGAGATTCTTTTTCAGCAACTGATTAAAGATGGATGGGCTGTCTGTGAATCCTTGTGGGATTCGACACCATGTTAAAACGCGATCTTCCATTTTAAAAGCGAAAAGGTACCTGCTCTCTTCATCCAATGGGATTGAAAAGAAAGCCTGACAAAGATCTATCACTGTGAACCATTCTGCTTGACATGGTATTTGAAACAATATTACTGATGGATTCGGTACCACGGGACAACATGAAACGACTATGTTGTTAATCTTTCGTAAATCCTGAACTATCCTAAACTTCCCACTAGGTTTCTGCAAACCCATAATCGGGGAGTTACAAGGACTGCCCACGATTTCCTTCAGTATTCCCTGCTGTATCATTGACTCGATCACAGGCTTTATTCCCGCAATCGTTTCCTGGGACAATTTGTATTGAGGCGTTCTTGGAAACTCAACATTTGGTTTTACCAGAATTTTTACCGGTTCTACCCCTTTAATCAATCCTATATCTTCTCCTGTGAAATCCCACACCTCTGACGCCACTGCATCTCTTAAGTCTTGTGGAAGGTCTTCTACAGTCAGAGTAGGATATAGTTCTACACAGAATTTTGAATTGGCCACCTTAAAGGTAGCATCATCGTCGGTAGTCTGTACCTCCACTCCTTGTGGGGTGCAGTATATGGTGCAATTCAATTTGCATAACAAATCCCTACCTAACAGACATACCGGACTCGAGTCACAAACCACAAACTGATGTTCGTTCATATGATTTCCTATTTTCACAGATACTGGTTCTGTCAACGGACTAGTCATTCTCTTATTTGCGACTCCTACCACCTGAATTGTTTCCCCTGACATCGGCAAGTCTGGAACCACTGCTGATCTCAGAGTCGAACGAGTAGCCCCAGTATCCACTAAGAACGTAGTGGGACACCCTGCCACTTCTGCCTCAACAAATGGCCCTCTCTGATCCACTTCTAGAACTGCCCCGAGGGTACAGTCCTCTTCACTGCTCACCCGTTGTCCTGTCAATGGATCAATGTAATAACATTTTTCTTCCTCAATAAACAGAGGCATTTGTTTAAAGACCTTTCCTCCAGCTGTTATCTTCGGTGGCTGTGGGAATTGGGCCCGTGGAGCCGAAGTCCCCCCTTTGGCCACCTTATTACTTGGGACTGTCACTTTTTGCACTGGGTCTTCTTGAACCTGCTCTTCTACTTCTAACTCTCCATTTTCAGGGTTAAAGGGACACTCGCGTCGCCAATGCCCCACCTGGTGACACTGATGACACTTTGTCGTTTTCTTTAAAGTGGCAAAGTCTATCCTAGGTCTCTGCCCTTCTTCATTATCTTTGCTCTGACCATTTGGTTTTCGTCCCATCCCCTGCTTCTGCTGGCCACCCTTCCCAGCGGACTGCATTTGCACCACCATCAATTTCTCCTTTAGATTCTTGGCTTTAGAATCTATCTCGTCACTGCAGTACCTCGCATATCGTAAAATCTCATCTAGTGGTTTGTTCTGCCAACAGATTAAATGTTGCTGTATCATCAAACAAATATCAGGTCTCAACCCCAAGACAAACTTTGACACGAACTGCCCTATGTCTTTGGGATCCATTACATCTAGTCCACTGTATTGCTTGAATGTTTTCAACAATCTTTCATAAAACTCGTGAACTGTCTCCTTGGGTTCCTGCCTTGTTCGGTCTATTTTTACCCAATCTATGTCCTGTGGTGGTACCTTATCTTTCAGCCATGCTATTACCCTTTCATACTTTCGCATGACAATCTCAGATGGTCCATTTGTTCGAGCATCCCTCAATGGTTCAGCATTTGGCCATTCGACACTAGTCTTGCACGGGGTCCACAAATCAGATGGGACCACGATGTCAAACAACGTGTTCAAATCTATCCACAGTACTTTCGAGATTTTAACAAACCTCTCTACCTGCTTATACCATTCGACTGGATTGTCCCGCAACTTCGGAAATGAGTTGGTAAATGCGGCTAAGTCTCCTCTACTCCAGGGCACATGTACATAATTTCCATTTGATATTTCTCGCAAAGGGAATGCCTCCATCTGCATTACCCTTCCCTCAGGGGTCATCACATTTGTACTTCGCCTAACTGTGCCCTTTTTCGACCACCTTTCTTCCCATTTATCCAGTTCTCTCCACACTCTTATCCCTGTTACCAGCTCTCTTATGTGTGTTTTTAATCCAGTAGTTCTCTTCTCATCTAGATCCTGGTCTGCGTACTGTAATCTGTGGTTACTCTGTAATGCCCTTGTCCTAGACAAATCCACGGCATACTTGTCTGCCAAATCAGTCAGTTTTTCATGAAACGCTCTAGCTTTCCTAGTAATATCCTTTGCCATGAACAATAACTCATCCTGTTCGTACAATTCTATCCTTTCCAAAGGCAATGTTCCATCTATTATCTCATCAACATCTGATTTTAAACTGGTAACATCAAGCCTTTTTGCCTTAATTTCAGCTTTCAAGACACTCAATTTAGCTCCTCCATCCGCATCTCTCCCATCCCAGCTCCGAGATCTACGTTTAGGCATGGGTGAATTATAAGGAGTCCTCCCCTGTTCCCATCTCTCTAGATCCCATGCCTTTCCGTCTTCTCGGGGTGGGTGGTGAAACACTCCTTCATGCCTCATAGCCCCTCTCTCTCCCTCCGGGCTAGTTTCACGGGATGCAGGGTAAGATGTTCCATTACTCCCTCTTTCTTCCCTACTTCCCTGTGATTCCTGATTATTCGAGGCGTGGCGGGACTTATCGCTGTTCTCCTTTCTCCAATGTTGAACGTCTTCCCCGAGTGTATGATGAAGGCACCTAAACCTATTCTGAAAAGCCCGTACCGCCTCATCTCCTCCCTTCCCCCAGAGACGGGACATTTCCTCACATTCTACAATCCTAGTATTTTGTTCCGGCTGTTCTCTCTGATTTGTAGGACATGCATCCCCTCTATTCTCTTGACTTTGGCCTTCCCGGCCCTGACTGCTTTCGCTGGCCCCACAATGAGATACTGTCCCGTTACCCCTGCTTTCCCACTCTGGTTCCGTTCTTGTCCTGTTACTCGGAGATACTATGGACCCGTCCCATTCCCTCAAATCAGCTCTTAATTCTGAATAGGGTCTTGGTCGCGGTCCCCTTAGATCCATTGGTCCTCTCGGACCTCCCTGTTCTGAATTGGGACCGACAGTTGTGTCTAATGGGGTGTTCCACGTTACCGAACCTGGCAATTGTTTCCATGCATTCGTCACATTATTCCTCCTTTCCATCTCAATCCTTTCCCTATCCAATTGCCTTTGTTGTTCCCCTCTATCTCTCTCAGAATTATAGATCGAAACTATGGGTCCTATGGTAACAGGCACTTGAAGAGCGTCTGGCAATCCCACAGACTCAACCCTTTCTGTGGTTGGCGTTTTCTGCACCACAAACCTTCCCACTACACTCTGTACAGTGTTGTTTGGAGGTGTTTCTCCGCCTTTGCTAGGTGTCCATTCCGATATAGGGAGTGGTGTATATCCCTCTATCTCATTCCCATCCTCCCTTGCGAGCCCTCTATCTTCTATCAACTCCACTCTCGGAGGTGGTCTATCCATTAACAATCTGTTTATCAGATTGTCCTCCGACTCGCTTTCCTCGTCTTCTTCCATGAGGTTTCCTCCTCCTGACACCTCCCTCATCGGATACATTTTCTCCACCTCAATAGTCTGTACTCTCCAACGCTTTTCCTCCTCATCCCATTTGGAATCTCGCACTGCCCTTACCGATCGCGTCAGCCTTTGTTGACGCCTGTTCAAATTTCGGTCGTGTGCAGCCTTAATCCATGCATTAAGAGCCTCAAACTGTGTTGGTCTGGGCGAGGGTTTCAATGAGGACATGGTTGCTTTCAGCCGATGTAACACCTCTAATTTAAACGTCCCGTACTTCGGGAACTGCATTTCCTCATTCCCTTCCGTAAGCTTATTCCAAGCCCCAATCCACAATATCGTATGCAGCCCAACATTCGTTGCCATATAATGAGCTGGCGTACCCTCTGGGGGAGCCTCTTCCCCGTAATAATGTTCACTTCGTTTACGTTTAAAAATCCCTTTCAAACACTTAAAACACTTCATGATTTCTCTTTTCTCCGCGTTTGTTTACTTCCTGATGACACTCCACCAATCTCAGCGCTGTCCTCACTAACTGGCCTATCCGTACGCGACTTTCCTCCGACGTCACACTAGCCGCCCAACCAGAGCGCGGCTCTAGCGAACGTCACACCAACCGCTCAATCACAGCGCGGCTCTAGCCGACGTCACCCGTCCCCCTTCGCAGCAGTTCCCCTCCTTTCTCAGCTCGTCTCCTCGGTCATGCACGCATCCCATTCATACTCTGAAAAATGATTACTTCCGTCCAAGCGATCACCTTTCTTTGACTGTACGCCCACAGTCTTTCTGTAGTTGTCACCCTAACTTGGCGAAATGTCTTTCCGATTACTTCCAGACAATCGCCTTCTCCGATAGGTTACTCACACACAGTAACTTTCGACCAGCGTCCGTTACTCATACACTCACTCTTACACTCCCCCTATCTTGGATCCACGGCGGTCAATGGTACCTCGTGACCTCCGTACTATGGTCGACAACTACCCTGGATGTTCGATACACCCAAAACCACTTAAGCTCTGGCCTGAACTTAAGATTTCACCAGTTCACCCGTTTACCAGGTTACCAGTTTACCAGGTTGCGCGCGCTCACAACCTTCTCTCATTCACACTACAGGCATTCAACTCCGCAAGACATTACAATACAAATACAACACAAAACACCGCAATCTGTTCACGCATGACCCTTTTTATACTCACTCTCCGATACTGCTGCTTTTCTCGCACCGTCTGCACCTTTCGGCACACGATTCTTCCGCTGCTCGTCTCTCGGCGTCTCGGGCCTTGGGGTAAACTAACCTCTCTAGATTACCTTCCTCAAGAAGATAACCATCCTCACTCTGCTACCAACTGCTAACGCGGGATTACTGGTTACTAATTATCTTACCAAATCCCATTTCCTGTCGACTGAATCGTTGGTACCTGTCTTGAGTAAAAGGTAATCTCGCAATAAATCAATCAATTTATGAACTTACACCACTCTAAATGACCACTGACCAAAATTAAGTTTTAAAGATTTAATATAAAGTCAAAGATAACTGAAGATACAAACTTCTCAAAATGAGATTAAGAAGATAAATCGGTATCACTATGAACATGAACTTTTTGAATAGTCTGAGTCTGAAGAACAAAATAATAAGTACAAGCTCGAAAACCATCAGGGTTGCTAAAATGGATACAAGTTGCAACCTCAAAGTCATTACAGAAAAGAAAAATTAAGGTTAGTCTGTCCCTACACTACACTAAATGACATCCCTACTTAGCAAGATCTTAACCCTCTAGGTGTCAGCCGTGGTGACTTCCTAAGAAGATCACGCACTTCTCTTTGTCTCTTCTCTGATAATGGGTCTCTCCTGATCAGCCTATCTGCCTACCCATCCGCTTCCTTAGGCTCCCAAAATCATCTGCTCTGCTCTCCTCCCGGGACTCTTTCCCTAATACCAAATCACATTTTCAATAGAAACGCCCCTTGGGACGCCCCTCACGTGGTACATCTTTGCGCGGCAAACTCCATGATTGTACTCTTGAAGACCCTCGTTATAGATGACCTTGGTTCCCAGGCTCCTTCTTCCGTGCGCTGATACCCCCTGAAATTCCTGGAAACTCCTACGGGCCTGCGCAAGGCGCCACTGAACAAAGTCCCTTTCATTCGAGCTGATTAGGACCCTCGCACCTGCATACAGCTCATCCTGCAGTGGGCCTCAAATTCCAGACTCCACCATATCTTTGGTCATAAAACACTCTCAAAGCTCCATGCTGGACACCTCACGACCTCTCCTCTAACGAGCACATGGCAATTTAAACTACATGACATTATCTGCTCTGGCCTACTTGATTTACATGCAGCAGGTCCCTACACTCTTAAAACGTTAACTTGATTTAAACAGCAAACATTCTTAACTAGCATACGTTTCTAAAATAACACATCTATAAAGCATATACTTTTAACCCTAAGTTCAATAGTACAATTTGGAAGAACCATGTCAACCTTATCTCACGTAAATTTAGCAGCACGTTCAGGTTTGCTGTGAATTGCCCTAAGGCCTACACATAATACTGGATTTTCAAAGTTATATTTAATTCGGACATGACTCTTTTTAACATGAGAACATGAGGTTTTCACATATATTCCAACATTTCTATATTAATCTCACACCGTTATAATTATAGTTACTCTACTTAACATTCTATATGTTTCACTACTGAATATAAACCACTCGTGTGCAAAACATGTTTAAACTAACTATGTGCTTGTAAATATGGTGTACTTATACATTTTTTTCAAACTCGTGCTCTCTCAATCCAAAGGATGATTGAAAGGTTTTCTCCATGTCTGTTTGTTTCAAACGAGTGTTGTCATTCTCACACAGAAATCCCAATTATCATGCGGGCGGGGGGGGGGCAAAAAATCACGGACAGCGGAGTGCTGGCAGGGGGAGGGTGGTGCGAAATCCATCCAAGGACAGCAGAATGCGGGCAGGGGTGTGCGAAAATGCACAGACAACGGAGTGCGAGGGGGGTGGGACCCAGGAGAGGTGGCAGAAAGCAGGGGGGGGGGACCCAGGAGAGGTGGCAGAAAGCAGGCGAGACCAGCAGCCACCATTCCACTGGCACACTAAGATACCTACAGGTTAAACTAGCGCTATATAAAACGTTACAAATTAAAATAAACTCCACAGCGAAGTCCATTGAACTCAAAGGACTACAGCCTCCTCCCCCAGCCCCCCCAGCTCGTGTATGTGAACCCTGCTGAAACAGCCTCAGGGACATATACAAAGGCACACCAGAGTACTTCACAGGTCTTCAAAAGACCTTTACTTGTTAATGAGGCTTTAATGTTTTTCACACCTTGGTGTGAATAAGGCCTCCGCCGTGAGCACCCTCAATCAGCCCGACGCCAGGAACTGCACTCTGACAGAATCGGCGACCCCCTTCCCAGGACTCCACGACCCCCCTGGGGGTCGCGCCCCACAGATTGAAGACCTCTGCTCTAGACACTGTCTTGGCTCGAGTCATGGTTCTTATACCACCATTTTAGTATATGGTTTGGTCTCCCCCTGGAGCCCACTGTGTATTAGTGCTAATTACGATTGTTTCTGTGCTACAGTATTGTGTGCTTTGTGTTTATCTGCGTGTGGCAGATACTGTGATATATTTAGAGTGTGTTATAATAATAAATACATATTCTTATAATTTTTGTATGGTTCTCCTTTCCTTTAACCAATACAATAAGGTTGCATTCTGGTCAAACAAGCTGCTTAACTTTCCTTCAAGTCTAAGCCTGAAGGCTACTACCATCTGGATAGCTTTCTAAGGTTATCTTTGAACTCTTAAATCACCTAAGGGTTGTTTGGACTGGTGCAAGGTGCCTACTTTAATTAGTGAACATCATATACCAGGCCACCTTCTCATCCTCTGTGCCCTGGTGCAAATGTACCTGCTGCACCACTAATAGCTACACCAACTCACTTCCACCCCCTCTCACAACCTCCAATCACTTGTTCTAACACTCACACTCTTACTACACTTTCACTCAATCCCATTCACTCTCAATCACTCACAAAAACACCCACCCACGCATAGGAAAATACATTTTCTCAATGTACCTCGCTTACTTAGCTGCTAACTCAGAGGTTCCATGGCAGCAGCAGGAAGGAATCTAGTGCTGGGCAGTGGAATAAGCAACCCATGATTTCCAACAAGGAGCCACACAGAGCAGCAAGGGCAGGATTGAAAAAGGGTAGCCCCACCTCAATCCCTCTCCTAGCTTCTTGATAGGACTGGAAGCACAGCCCCGTAAGAAGCTGGGATAGTGCTGGGGATCGTGCCTCTGCTGATCTGTGGTCTTTCACTGGCTTCAGGAATGCACCGATCAGTGTGACAGACACATTTTAGCAGATATACTGTGCTGCCTGAGGCATGCACAGTATGTCTGCTAAATAAAATGGATGGTGTCTGTGTGAGAGTATCATAGTTGAACTGAGCCCCACAAACATCACAATATAGAGATCCAGCAACAGAGTGTTTTATTTTGACCCTCTCGCTCTTTATTTAGATCATGCCTCATCCTCTTCAGCAGCCTTATCCTCTTCCTGTCATCAGGAGCCTGGAGATGAGACTGAGAGGGTTGACCTTAGTAGTGCTGCAATAATTTTTAGAGTGGGGATATTGGCCAATAAACAACCTCACTAAAAGCATAGGGGACAGCTCTACAACACAACAAATGCTGTCAGACAGAAACAATTGAAGGGCCCCTTCATTTTTTTTCTCCATTTAACCGCTTGCATGCGGTAGGAATTCCAGCCCTGTGCTGGACATTCCAATCGCGGGTGTGGTCGTGACGGAACCATTCCGTCATCCGCACAGCCCAACCGTGACTCATGACGGAATGGTTCCGTCATGAGCATGGTAGGGGTTAAAGTGTTTCAAGTTTTATGGGGTTGCTACAGCATACCCCACACCCCTATTTCCAGCTCCACTGGCTGACGTGCACACTGGCAGTATTCAGGAAAACACAGAACTTGTGTTTTCATGAACGCTGCTGAATTGAAAAATGAACATGATGATGATAATAAATGTTTATTGTTTAGTTAGTTAAAACCTTAACAGTTTGTCGAATTGATAAAAGTCAGCAATACATTTCTTCATTTTAAAAACTTGAAAGCTTTACATTCTCAAGTGTTATGATAATGGGGTATGTAACGTACGGTAAGCACTTACTAAGTACCCAAGCATCACCGTCTCGCAACTCAGTTAAGAGTTGCTTTTCAGGTCTCTTTGTGAGGTTACAAACGTTCTCCACTTGGATCTCGTGAATAATAACGTTTCTTAACATATCGTAGATTTCTCGGTTTGCTTTGTAGCTAGAGTTTCTGTTTTTAGTGCAAGATTGTGACAATTAAGAAATGTTATTAGTTGAAAGTTCATTTCAGGATCAGACGGGTCCAACCCTGCTATTATGGACGCTCTGCATGTCCTTATTTTTCTGGTGTTTAACGCTTTTCTTAATAAAGATTAGATTAATAAAGTCCTCTTTGTTACTGCCGCAGAGTCAGCATAATGTCAGCCCTTTGTGAACCCAGGTTGGCTGGTCTGCGATCAATGGAAATTTTCCAAAGCGGAGAGCCATCAAGAATGTGATACCTAGATAATGTGCCGTTGCAAGGATCTTATAATTTTTTATCACCATCCAGGCATGCGTTCTCTCACTGAAGATGTTTTTATCAATTAGCAAGGAGTGACATTTTGCAGTTTTGTTTATGACTTGCTTGAAGGTTGAGTAAGTCGAGGTATTGTTCCAAAGCTCGCCCTTGCAAGTTGTTATTAGTGCTTTTTGGAGGTATTGGTTGTATGGTGATTTTTTGTTGTTGTCTAGTTCTGCCCAAAGAGCTTTGTTCAGTGTAGAGTTAGCTGTATTCTGTTTCAGTTGGTACCAAAGCTTAATAGTTGCGTACATCCTCCCTACTATTTCGTTTATTAGGCCAAATTAAGGTCTCACCTGTACTGGGGAAGTGGACTGATGTATCTAGAAAATCTTTTTGTATGTTGAGACTAATATTTTGATCAGAAGTTCGGAGACTTAGCCGTGTAGAGCAATACTGCTGTTTGTTATTGTTGGAAGCATTTTTGCCAAAATCACTGCAAGCAAAGGTTTGTAAGATGGCCCCTTCAGTTTTTTTGCCAGGGTCCTGAAGGCAAACATTGATGCACTAGTTCTCTGTAACATATACGTGTTCTGCTCTCAGCGGTTTAGTCTGTTGTCCATATAAAACCCCAAGTATTTGTAATCAGTTACTCTCTCTAGCAAATTGCCCTCGAGCCATGTGTTCTGTTTGGTAGAGAAGTAGTTACTGATAAGCATTATTTTGCTTTTTAATGTATTGATTTCTAATGTATTGGTTGTTATGTATTTCGTCATGCCTGTGAGTGACCTACAGAGGCAGGTCTTAGTTACGCTCATTAGGACAACGTTGTCTGCATGTGAGAGATGCGATAGTGATAACGTTCCCAGTGCGGTGGGTGAGATTTGACCTTGTACAGCTGAAGAGCCAAGTCCGACAAACAAATTAAAAAGGTGCTGAGCTAGCATACATCCTTGTTTTAAGCCTTTGTTTGTAGTCACCTTTCTAGATAGTCTTGAGCCATCTCCCAGCTTTGCTCTCATCCATGTATGGGAGTAAAGAAGCAGTATTCCTCTTAGTATTCTCTCAGGAATATTCCAAGCTTTCAACTTTTCCCATAGGAGGTGACAGTCCACACTGTCAAATGCAGCCTTTAGATCTATAAAGCAGAGGTGCAGTTGTTGTTTTCTCCGCTTGTACTTGTCGGCTATAAGTGAAAGAGTTAGGATATTCGTAATCGTCCCGATCCCTTTTCTGAAACCTGTCTGGTTGACAGGAATCAAGTTGAACTTGTTTGACTGGTCTGTTATATCTTCCAGGATCAGAGCGGCAAAGTACTTTGCTTCTACGTCCAGTAATGCGATTAACCTATAGTTTGCTGAATGAACATGGGCCTCACAGGAGGCGGGGGCTGAGACCAGAAGTCCCTCATAAGGAGCCGCTGAATGTCACTTTCTAATCCATGGATTTTTGTGTGTGGTGTGCTCTTTGTACATGTTATAATTCTTTCCTGTTCGAGGTTTGCCTGGTTGTTTAACTTCCTCTGTCTTGATTTTTGCTTAGACTACTGCATTGATGTTATTATTATGTTCTGAAATTAGTTCTACAGCCATAAAGAAACGGAAATACAACAAAATGAAACGCTCATTATTACAATATGGACTGATTGGAATGACAAAGAAAAATGAAGAGATGTATTATTGGATTACCTTGGTCTACGATCAATAAAATTGGTTTTAAAGAAAACTATGACCCTGATTAAGAGTTTAGGTGTTATTTATTGCACATAATACATAACGATACCATGGGGTATGTTATTTATTGTGTACAATAAGTCACACCTATCAGAAGTTTGTGGGGAGTATCATGCAGATTTTGGTGTTTAACGCACCAAAATCCGCATGGTAAGGTAAATACTGCACAATTTCCTATGTTAAATTTCAGTGTGTTTAACCTGCAAAAATCTAATGATAGCTCAGGTATTTAAAACATCCAATAATTATCAGAAGCATTAAATACAGACAAACTAGTAATTCTGACCCAATCGTAAACGGGGGTTTACGCACGGTCGGAATTTACCAGCCCAATTGTAATCAGGGCCATGGTATTCAGAAATGCGTTTTTTAATGTATATATTGTATTTTGGTAAATAAATCTACTTTTGTGCCTCTTTAAAAAGTACAAAGAGGTGTGTTGTTCTGGGAACATAGTTATCCTCAACAAAAAACCTATAACCGATGGTATTCCTTATTTAGAATTAGGTTTATAGCTATAACTTAGGGCACGTGACAATGTTGACAGAAACCAAACAAAAAAATAACTAATCAAATAGGCCTGGTGAACTGCTAACTCTAATAATAGAGCTGTGAAGGGGCAATTAAACCGCAGTCCAATTAGTGAGACACTGAGTAGTATCATAGTAAATATATAAAAAGGCTGCTATACAATGCTAAATGTTGTCGAAATGTACTCAAATTGTATCACTTGCATTACTTAAATGTCTACCTCAATACATAAAAGCCATAGGCTCTGCTCAAACATAGACATAGTCTTATGTTAAGACATAGACAGATTTCAGTCAGACCAGTTATTGGTGCCTGTGAAAAATGGCAGACTAACAAGATCTGTTTTTAATACAAAGGGTCTGTTGTAATGTAATTGGGAAAAAGAGCAAGTGATGCACGTTTGATTGTTTTAGGAGGCTGTGACTGAAGGCATATATTTTAATGCTTCTCACTATTAGTGCATAAAATATCAGAACTTTGAAGAAGTCTGTAGAACGCTTGAGGAGTTGAGGACCTTTAAATGTTTGCTTTTGTATTGAGGAATATTTTAACATTTATTATAAATTGGTAAAATGTCGTGTTTAACACATTTTGAGAAGTAACTTTTTTTTATAGCTCTGCAAGTCAGCATGATAACGCACATTAACCTGGATAACGCCCATTAACCTGAATTAAATTGAAATTAACCTCGAGCATCGCTTAGTTTGTTGGGTTGAACTGTGTAATTTACATTTAGGGTTTATCATGGAAGTGTGTATTTGCATTTAATGTTAGAAAGAGGGTGAGCAATAAGTGAAAGGTTTAGCCAAATCTGGGTTTGCCCTGTTAAGTTTGTTAATACAAAGTTATGTGGCAACACTAGGTCTAACACCTTGCAACCTACACATTTACTACTAAGCCTAAGAATTATTTACCAACTGGGTGACAGTTCGTTTGAATGAGATACAAATGTGTTGGATCTGTGAGCACTTCTATGCTTCATCTTGTATCCTCTCCCCCGCCAATTCAAACGGTGATTTGTCGTGTGGTTAAAATAGGATTACTTGCCGTCCACTTCCATAGTAACCCTTATAAAAAGGTCAGTAATTATTTGAATTAATTAATGGTCAAGGGGTACATTCTTGTTGTGCTATTCTGGCTTCAAATGATTAAGTAATATAGGTGAACACTGACAGATGCTTACTGTGTTAAGTCAAGAAAGCCAGTTACTTTTTCACAACATGTGTGATTATGGGCAAATCTCCCTTTGTATAAATAAACAAGCATTGGAAATGCAATAGGTCTCGCAGCATTAGAGTTAGTGCTTTTAGAATTGTTTATGGGTTTTTTTGTAAATCTTAAGCATTTTTGTTTCCTGTAGCCAATGCTAAAGAATTAAAAAAAAAAAAGCCATAAACATTTCTAAAAGCTCTAACTCAAATGCTCCGAGACCTATTGCACTGTGTGAGGGTGAGGGGTTGAGGGTGAGTGAGGGTGAGTGAGGGTGAGTGAGGGTGAGTGAGGGTGAGTGAGGGTGAGTGAGGGTGAGTGAGGGTGAGTGAGGGTGAGTGAGGGTGAGTGAGGGTGAGTGAGGGTGAGTGAGGGTGAGTGTGAGTGAGGGTGAGAGTGGGTGAGTGAGGGTGAGTGAGGGTGAGTGAGGGTGAGTGAGGGTGAGTGAGGGTGAGTGAGTGAGGGTGAGTGAGTGAGGGTGAGTGAGAGTGAGGGTGAGGGGTTGAGGGTGAGGGGTTGAGGGTGGGTGAGGGTGAGTGAGGGTGAGTGAGGGTGAGTGAGGGTGAGGGGTTGAGGGTGAGTGAGGTTTTTTTTTTTTTTAAAAGGCACAAGCAGGCTCTTTGGAGCAAGTATACTGCATTCCTCTTTCCTATAAACGCTGACACTTTGAAGTTAGCCTAGAGCAAAATAAAAAGCTTCCCATGTAAACACAGCTTGACATTTTACCTCGGTCTTTGAAAACCTAAAAAAACGAAAGTAAAAAACTTAAAAGCGGACTGTTATTCACTGCAAATCGGAATGCCTTTTCTTCCTCAAGTCTAAATCCTTTCAGTCACCAACAATAAATACAACTTTAAAGCTCAAAAGTAACTGTTACACAAGGTCAGGGGAGGGGCGAAGGAAGGCGCCATCGAGGGTAAAAACATAGCCTGCACGAAACATTCGCCTCTTCCTGCATGGGAGTTTTTTTTTTTTTTTGCTCCAACGCGCAATCCTTTCCCAGCATTTATGTGGAGTTACAAAGGCACATCTGTGTACGTTGGAGGGCCAGCCTGACGTGTTTTCTGCTCTAGCAGCAGCTGCGGTTTCTGAGGAAACGAGGCTGATTTTCGAGTCAGGCTGGGAGCTTTTTTTCCCCTCCTTTCTCCAAGAGCCTACGTGCGGGGGAGGGGAGCGGAGGGAAGGGAGCGAGCGAGCGAGCAAGCTGCATTAAAAAAACTCCACGGCTTCTCAGAAAGGGGAGGGCGGAGAGAGAGAACAGGAGCAGCCTGCTGGGAATTTGCCTCGCGCTTTTCTTTCTCAACGGTTCTTGCGCTGTGTTGCAATCTTTGCTTTAAAAAAACATCCATTGTGGAACCGGTTTATTTATACATGTTCGGCTCGTCTTAGGTTCGCAGATAATGAGAGAAACGACCATTCAAATCAGAAAGAAAAGAGACCCCGCTGGCTCAGATGTATCTAACTACCACCAATGTTCTTTTACCTTTTTTAAATAACATGCTTTTCCAAAAACAAGACGCAAAAACATCCTTCCCATAAAAGGAGCACCGATTTCTATTGGAAGATATCTGGATTATATGCACACTTGGGTTAAACAACAAGCCTTTCACCGTAACACGGCGGGCAGGGGAGGGGGCGGAGAGGGGAGAGGTGCGACACGGCAGGCAGGCAGGGGAGGAGAGGAGGAGGGGGGAGGAGAGTAGGGGAGGCACGGCCTAGCGGACGTGCAATCAAGTAGTGAGGGGGCGGAGCTGGGGGAGGCTGTGAGAGAGAGTAGGCAAGGCTAGCGGCAGGCAGGCAGGGGAGGAGAGGAGGAGGGGGGAGGAGAGTAGGGGAGGCACGGCCTAGCGGCCGTGCAATCAAGTAGTGAGGGGGCGGAGCTGGGGGAGGCTGTGAGAGAGAGTAGGCAAGGCAGGCGGCTGGGGGCATGTGCACGCGCATTTAAGCTCAATGCGCATGCGCATTGAGCTTAAATTTCTCGTGCACTGCAAGGAATCGCCACGATTCCTTGCAGTGTGGATAAAGAGCGGATAAGAGCCAATACTCTCGCCTTGCTCGATGCGCATGCGCATCGACAGGCGAGACCTAAAAATGTAGTGTGTGAACTGTGTTTGTGTAATTCCCACTTGATGTACACGATCTTGTAAATCATTTCCCAACCCAACCCCTTTACGTAATTATGCTCCAATGCTTCCTACCTCGGTTTGCTTTATATGCATGGCCATGTGAAGAGCGCAGAATTCAAGAGGAAGAGTAGAACGGAATTCTAGAAGACAGATAGTCTAGGCCAGAATGGTTCGAGGTCTTAAACAAGATCCTATTTCTGACAGGAAGCCAATGCAAGTTCTTCAGATGAGAGGTGATAGAGGCTGGCTTGGGAATATGTAAGGCCAGGCGAGCAGCAGTGTTCTGAACAGTTTGAAGTTTCTGCAGTAAATATTGTGGGAGTCCTACATAAAGGGCATTAGCATAATCAAGATTCACAAATATTTTATGGCCGTGCGCATGAGAGCAAAACATGCACCAGCTCCCAAATTTATTTCGGACTGTATAGTCAGTTGTTTGTCAATCTTGTCACCCAGATTCTTTATTACTTCAGTTTGGGCATGACGAGAAGGAGCCTCACTTGGCTAATAAGTTTGTAAGTCGAAAGTGTAAGTATGTACGAAGCTAAGAATCTCAGTCTTCTCAGTGTTACACTTAAGATAGTTAAAACCTAGCCACTGAAATATCGCAGATAAACAGGATTTAATGGTGTCTTGATTGATGGGATCATCTTTATTAAAGGTAAAGAGTAACTGGGTGTCATCTGCGTATGACACTATCTTGACCCCAAAGGACTCGAACAAGTTATCCAGAGGTGTCAAATAGATGTCAAACTTAGTTGGACTAAGGGCTGAGCCCTGAAACAGTCCACAGAGACTACTCTTACTAGAGGAAAAAGGTGGCAGCCATATCTCTTGGTGTCTGTCCCCAAGAAAGAAAGCCAGCCATCTCAACACAATTCCCCTAATGCCACTATCCAACAGCCGGGTGAGTAGCCTAAATGTGGAACCATATCAAAAGCAGCTGGGAGAACTAATAAAAACAGGACTGCTTTGCCACCATCATAATCTCTTCAGACTCGTCCAGAAGGGTAGTCTGTGCTGAATCTGGGCCTGAACACTAACTGCCTGGAGGAGCGTAATTTGACTCAACATAGTTTGAGAGCTGCCGATTGATAAACCTCTCCACAATTTTTGAAGGAGCAAGTAGCAGAGAAGTAGGTCTACAGTTACTTGGGACAGTTGGAAATTTGTTAGTTTTTTTTTTTTTTTTTTGAAGCGGCAAAATATTAGCCTGCTTCCAAACAGAGGGAACGATCCCAGATGCCAGAGATTTGCTGAAAATGGAATTCAGCACTGGGTTAAGAGCATCCACTCCCTTTATGAAGACAGACGGAGGAGCAGTGTCAGATCTAAGGTTTAAAATGGCAAGTCTTGAGTAATCAAGCGGGATTGAGTTGAAGGAGGATAGCTTGCAATTGCCAACATCCGGGTGAGGGAGACAAAAGTCACGAGGATTCGTAGCTGCAAGGCTGATTTGGATTTTTGCAATGTTATTCTTAAAGTAAGAAGCAAGTTGTTCACATTCTTTGGCCGAGGAAACTGAGCTATGGTGACATGCTGCAGGATTGAGGATTCTTTTTTACAATTTTAAAAATCTCAATTGATTTATTATCTGTATTGTTGATCCTATCCTCGTAGAATTTCTTTTTAGTCAAATTGATGAGGTTGGTATAGTTTTTTAATGTTAACTTATACTTGATTTTAACCTCCATCTTGTAAAGGTTGTGCCAGACTCTTTCGGCTTTCTTGAACGATTTTTTTGCCTCCCAAAGTGATTTATTAAACCAACGACTAGAGTTCTTAGTCCTAGCTCTCACTCGACTGGGAGAGGCTAGCTGTATCACTGCGGATCCAACCCATTTATCAAAAACTTCACTATGTAAGTCAAGGGGGCCGGCAAAGGTGGTTACCGTTCTTTCAGGGAGGAAAGCAAGCTGTCTTGAGAAATCATAGAAATAAATCTGGACTTATCCATGGGAACCAACATTTTTCGACTTCCTTGAGAAGATGCAGGCATCCAAATTGGATTAAAAGATGATCAGTCCAGACATTAGGCTACCTACACTCCCAGACGAAAATAGGAAGTATCTGGAATCCCCACTAACTGACGATGAGGTGGCACAGGCAATCAGGCGAGTGAGCTCAGGAAAGGCAACAGGGCCTAATGGTATCGCCACAGAACTATATAAATTGGGGCCAAACAAGCTTGCCCCCTATATCTTCTCTATGTTAACGGAAAGTAGAGATAAGGGAATGCTACCATATGATCAACGTCTGGCCAACATAGTTGTCATATATAAAGAAGGCAAGCCCAGGACTAGCTGCGCATCCTACAGGCCAATGTCGCTGCTAAACGTGGAGCCCAAAGTCCTTGAGAAATTGCTGGCAACGCGTCTGATTAAAGTTATTAACATTCTGGTTCACCCTGACCAGTCGGGCTTTATGCCTCATCGTAATACTGCCCTTAACCTGCGCTGATTACACGGAGTGCTCAGTAGAGTGCCCGCCATACTGGAACCGGCTGCTCTAGTATCATTGGACGCCACCATGGCGTTCGATATGGTGGAGTAGCCCTATATCCTTATACGCGGATGACATCCTCCTATACATAACTTCTCCAAGGGCGACATTGATTTGCCTCCTCGATGTACTGGTGATATTCGGGAAATACTCTGGATTCGCCGTAAACTGGTCCAAGTCAGTAGTTTACGTCCTTCAGGGAGATCCGCCTATAATACCGCAAAATTCTCCGATCCAGATTGCGCCTGAAGTCTTCCGATACCTTGGCATCTATGTGACGCTGGATTCGAAGCTCCGCTTTGCCCGTAACCTGGATCCGCCCATGCAGAGGCTTAAGAGCGATGTCATACATTGGAGATCCCTTTCTCTTTCCATGTTGGGCAGGGCGGTCCTTTTCAAAATGATGGCTCTGCCTCGTTTCTTGTATCCTCTTCAAAATATGATGGATCCTGTCCCAGCATCCTACTTTAAAGAAATAGAGGGTCTTCAAAGGAAACTTCTCTGGGACGACAGGCCCCGCATAGCGTTCTCCAAGTTAACTCTTAACTGGTACGATGGGGGCGTTGGTCTTCCCGACCTAAAGAAATATTATTGGGCATCTCAACTTGCAGCTATTAATCACTGCTCTATGGCTGTCCAGATGATCCCGGATATGCCATGGCTAGATGGCAGCTTCGCCAACGTAACGAGAAGGCATTAGAATCTGCCCAGGCATGGGGCGCACTAACGCAAGCGTTGTGCGACTATACTAGACAGGGCAATCAGGGAGACCTGCAAACAGGAGATGAGGCTTCCCCGTAACAAACCAGGAACATTGCATCACTTGACACACATTCCAGAGACTCCTGCACATCCGCACCATTTGAGTTGATGCCTCCTGCACCTAGAGGATGAGGACCCGGGGAGGAGGGAGGGATAAGGGACAACCTGTTAGCCACCTAGAGTAAGGCATACCGAAATTAGCACGTGGGGATACATATAGAAAGGAATGAGTAAGGCTGGATACGATCCACCGCGTTATGATTGCACTGACAATTCGCCACTACCACTCAGGGATTATCTCAGCTTTGCGATGGGGATGGGACAGGAGGGAGAACAAGAAAAGCAGATGCAAAACTCTTTGCTGTACAGTTGCTGCTGCTTGTTACATTTAAGCTTTTAACGTTTTTCTGATTAAAGCCACCCGACCTTCGGGTTGTGGGCTAAATGGCGTGTAATGTTTGGATTAGTGACCTGACCACTGCAACTGTCGGCAGCAGGATTGTTTAACAGAAAGATTGTATGCCTCATCTATCTGCAATAAAAATATATTTTTAAAAAAAATGGCTAGATGGCAGCTTCCAGGGGGAGATTATAACAGAGCAATATACGCCAGGCCCCGTAGATTCCATCTAACTGAACCTACAGTACACGCCATCCAAGTATGGCATACTGTCAACCACCACCTGAAATGGAACAATAAGCTCACTCTGGCCACACCACTGTGGAACTCGGAGAAACTGAGGAACCTCTAGAAATCCAAGGGTTTTGATAAATGTGACCTCATAAGGATCTCGCGAATCAAAGACGTCTGGGGGGAGGGAACAATTCTTCCGTTCACTTCACTCAAAGTACAGTACAGCTTGACAGATACTGATATTATTGTTATCTCTAAATCCGGCATGCATTGCTTACTCAGGTACCAAGTAACACGACACTTCCGGAAGCCTCCCGCCTGGAGGATAGAATACTGGACAGATACCTCCTAAAAAAGACCATTTCTCTCATCTATAAGAAACTAATCAACAGCATGGCAGATCCACTACAGGCCCTCAAGGGAAAATGGAACGGTGATGGAATAGAACTTGATGACAAGGACTGGCAGGAGGCGGTCTCTTCCCCGCGGGTAGTAGCAATCCAGGCCAGGCTGAGATTAGTGCAGCTTAAAATACTGCATAGGTTTTATGCAACGGGCCCTGCCTGGCCCTGATGGGAATGGCAGAGAGGGGAGAGTGTAGAAGAGGGTGTGGGGAATTGGGGGCGTTCATCCACACATTGTGGAACTGTCAGCAGATACAATTGTATTGGAGAGACATCCATCACACACTGCGGGCAGTACTGGGAAATGCAGCCGGAGGTTCGGAGGTGTATACTAAATGTATGGGAGCCTACAGATCGCAACACGTAGGCTATACAATGGGCAACGTTAGCATACATGATAGCCAAAAGGAACATTGCACAACAGTGGGGAGCAAGTCAGCCGCCCCAACTGAGGAAGTGGGAAGAGGACCTAGACTGGTGCATGTATAGAAAAAAGTCAGTCTACGTGGCCAGAGGGTGCCCTGGGAAATGGAGTAAGGTGTGGGGAACGTGGAATCCCTACAGAGGTTACATCTGTCTCCCACCTAGTCAGCAGATCAACACTGAAACTCTTGAAACCCTTTGATTCAATCAATATAATAACTTTGACCTGTCTTGAAACGTTCATGATGGTAATGTGAAATGATGAAGTTGCTTGCTTGTATTCAATTGATGTGATTTTGTCGAAACTGTTTAAAAGAAATATAAAAAATGTTTTTAAAAAAAGATGATCAGTCCAAGGGAGAGGAATCAAGTATACTTAGACTTATGTTAGAGAAATTAAGTCAATAGTATGGCCACCACTGTGCATGGGGTTGATAACTGACTGGGAAAAGCCAAGTGGGGCCATCATTTCATTAAGAGTGTCCTTATCAGAGGGGGAATCCTAATGGATATTGTAGTCCACAAGTAGCAAACAGTGAGAAAAGTATAATATAGCCTGAGATGCCACTTCAATGAGGGACTTAAGAAAACGGGCAGCAGGGCCAGGGAGGCGATAGATAAAAAAAGCCCCCGAATGACTGAGTCGGATGCAGAGTTAGGCAGAAGCCAAGGACTTCTGCCTCTGCAAGGTCCTTAACCAAAAAGGTAGTGCACAGAAACATATCTTTAAAAATAATAGCTACACCACCACCTCTGCCAGTGCAGCAGTCAATATTGTTATTCTTATATCCTACTGGATTAGCGGTTTCAAGTACAGGCTTAGAAGATACAAACATCCACACTCCAGTAATAAAAAGGACGTTGGGTCTCTCGTCCCAGAGAAGGTAATAAATATAGACTGCATGTTTTGGCAGAGACCAAACATTAAGAAAGAGGGCCTCAAAGGGAGGTTTGTTCGAGACAGAATGGGTGCCGCCATTTAACATATTAACGGAGGATACCCTAGACTTCCAGCGACAAAGTACAGGCCAAAGGTGTGGCCACTACTAAAGGTAACGGTAAACAAGAACACTGGATGGATTTGTTATGGGCAACTAAATCATCTTTAGAATACTTCAAACATGCTTTAAGAGTATGGGGAAAAGGAGCATAGTGACTGGCGCTGGACGCTTCCGGGATGCAGACGGGCGTGACTTAGGAGTGCCTTCGGTGCACCAGTGGCATGCCCGCTGCACGCGTCTACCACAGTCCCATATAAATACTGTGGGACGGGCCGAGCAGAGAACAAGCAACCCCGCCACCAACCAATACTAAACAGAAAGTCCAGGTGGTGCGGTGCATTACCCCTCCGCCATGTAAAAATACAGAACGCGCCAAAAAGTAGAAGGCTAAGCCTATTCAAAAAATCAATAAAAAAAGGAAGAGATTACTTGTTCAAAACACTGCCCCGAACAAGAGAACACCCCGAAAAACGTTCAATTCTCTCCGCACAAGAAAACCTTCCTACCTCAAACTGATAGCAATTCCCCTTCACAAAGATTCCCCACAGTAAAAACAATTAATAAAAAGATTCAAAAGTTTAGAAAGTTGCCACGTGCTTCAATCAGTTGGCTCCACATGTCTGACCTGCATTCATTCTCCTTCTGCAGTGGATGCTGCAGAGGTGGGATTCGCACAGCACATCACCACGGTGCGTGGTCTCACATCTCATGCGAATTCCCATTAGTTTTAGAAGTCAAGTTACAGCTGCTTGAGCGCATAACGTACTTACGTTGGCAGAATTCTTGAATTTCTGACCACGTCGAATCTTCTAGACACTTTATAGTATCAGGCATCCCAGGGGACTGAACATACCCCTGCGCTTCATTGCAGACGTATGTGACGGTGGAGCCGACAGTATAAGTCGCGTCTGGGACTTCGTCTTTTATGGAAGCATTCGCCAGCTGCTTTGGAGGGCCGCAATCACCTATTAGAAAAGAAACATCAAAGGAACCATTAGAACTTTATCTGTATGCTCTCTATCCATTATTTCTGTACTGGGATGAGTTCTACTAGCTGTGAGGTTAAAATAAGTGTCAGTTTAGGCAAACCCCATCTTTTTTTATCTCCTCTTGCTCTTCATGCCCTAATATTTCTGCTTCGCTAAAAAGTCATTATAAAAAAGCAATACACCCAATACTATACTTAATTGCAACACAGAGAATACTTTCAATGCTATTTTGTGGTGCTATAACGTTTCGCTAACGAGACAACGAAACACAATAGCAGGATAATCAAACAAACTCAAAGCATTCACATTCCTTAACACAGCTTTGGAATAAGTACCAACATTATAAAAGGGTTACTTCAAAATGTACTCCTGGAATCGAACAGCCTGGCAAGCTTTATAACAATTCAAATATCTTTGATTTCTGCATCTGTAAGCGCAAGAGCACCCAGAGAACCTGGGTGAAAGTGCCAGCTGACATCTAAAGGGTAACAAGTGACCTACCTCGGCTGACACAGACTAACATGTTGCGTTTTGGTGGAATGCCACACATGATCAATACATGATATTGATATATTTAAGTGTGTGGTGTGTCTTGTGGGTGTGGTGTGGTGTGGTGTGGTCTGGTGTGGTGTGTGTCACCCACAGCTGCCTACCACAAAAGGTCAGTTTAATGTTTCCATAAACTGCAATTTTGAATTCTACGCACGCTGTGTGAGGAAAGGCTGGGCGTGTAAAAAGCCAAATGTGATGGAGCAATTACGACAGTTAATCACCACAAGAATGTTGCAGGCCTGCAAATATATGATCTCAAGGACCACACGCAGCAGAATAATATTTCTGTGCTTTTTACAGGAACTTATTACATCATTCTAATTAGTCATCTGTTGGGAAACTACGCTTTGCGCTGCTGCACACATTGGTAATAGTTTGTAGCACATTGACACAGCAGACTCTCACCGGAGAAAGAGCAAACACATCCAAACGAAGGTTGTGGGGCCTCTGTGAATGCACTAACGATCTTGTGTCTGGTGAGATGGAGGTTTTAGACAAATCAAAATGCGTCGGACTGTGATCAAAGTGTGACTTTCCGATGGCTCAATGTGTGTTTAATTGTGTACTGGTTAAATAGGTGACTGGGAAGAGAGAAACACAAAGAGCACCTCAAGGTCCTGCTGAAGTACAAATGTCTGTAAAATGTTCTGCTGCTGCCCAGACAAGCCGCAGCTCTAGCAGACATACAGAATTAAACATTCTATAATGGGGCTGAACTGCTTTGCTTCTAGGCAGCCACCATGCTTTACCACAGGCTTTGCTGGAGTCCTTACATGTTCTTGGATGTTTTAAAGGTGCGGCCCTGTGCCCTCACCTCTTACCTGCAGACTCTGCAGGTGAGGAAATGAGGCAACGTAAGGTCTAGGCGTGCTCCTGTAGCATGTGCGTTCTCGTCTATGTGCTGGGAGTTTACCGCACTTTCATCAATAGAATCCAGGACCTTGGCCTGCTCGAGAGTAGATGCGGCCAGCATGATGGGTGCGGCTTCGTGCCACACGCCCATGTGCCAGCCACAACTGGTTTGTAATTTACCGTCAGAGCTACGAAAGCTCCTGCTCTAGTCTCTTTTTGAAGAAAATAAAACGGCATGTATCAACATAGCAGCAGTGGAACTGAGTGTCTAGCAGGTGAAGGGCAAGAATGCCTCTCCCTTATTTCACTTGAGTCCCACTGTCCCACAGTGCAGGGGGCAGGGTCTCCAGGGTGGGGCACTGGCACCAAAGCAGCAGTCTGGCCACTTCTCTGGAGCTCTCTCTCTCGAAGGATGCAGCGTTGAGACACCCATGTTTTGTGGAAAGATGAGACTGCCGAGGTCACCTATTCTTTTCATGCAAAGGGTCTCTAAGGCACACAACAGGAGAATGATCTATGGTTTAATATGCCTGATAGAAAGAGGAAAGATGCTGGGAATAGGGAGAGGAAGAGGAGGAAATGGCGGGGTGGGCGCAGGTGAGAGACTGGCGATCCAGTGAGCTACTTAGAACGTAAACCTAGGTCTGGAGGACATAAAGTATAGGGCAGAATGAGAAACCTCCAAGTTCAAATGAAGAATAAGAACAACAGTCAAAGTGTGTGATGTTCACAGGTATAAAAACCAATTAACACCACTCATATTTTTCTGGAACATGGTCATGAAGGGGTGACCGGAGGTTGAAGGGTGAAGTGTGGCCTCCTCCTGAAGCTGAGGGACGTGGATAGACTGCTGATCAAAACACGCATTTACGATGCAATAGGTCTCATATTACTGATAGTTTGAGGTATTGGTGTTGCAAATAATAATGCAACGCCATCAGCTCATACTTTCAGTAATAAGAGACCTAGTGCATTACAAATGCTTGTGTAGTAAGCCAGGAACCAGCATTGTATGTCTCAGTGCAGTACCGCAAGCTGCTCTTAGAGGTCCCTAGTGAGCAAGGCACCAGCAATGCATGTCTCGGTGAAATATGCAAGCTGCTCCTAGAGTTCCCTAGGGAGCAACGCACCAGCACTGCATGTGTAGGTGCAGTACCGCAAGCTGCTTATAGAGGTCCCTAGTGAGCAAGGCACTAGCCCTGCATGTCTCTGTGCAGGACCACAAACTACTCCTAGAGGTCCCTAGTGAGCAAGGCACCAGCACTGCATGTCTAGGTGCAGTACCACAAGCTGCTCCTAGAGATCTCTATTGAGCAAGGTGCCAGCACTGCATGTCTACAAAGTTGGAGCTATTGGCTTAAATGGCAATGTTTTTTACCTAGTCATGCTGAACCGGGTTCAGTACAAAATATGGTCAAAAGGGGACCTCTTTTGGTCACATATGGTACTGCACCCTGTAGAAGATCTAGTAAATCCACCCTACCCATAATACACTGCATGCAAGACAGTACTACAGGTACATTCTAATAGCTATGTCCATTCATACAATTAGTAGCTTTGAAATGTGACAAAAGAATTATTACATTAATTTCAAATTAGGTTGTACTCTGTGGAGCTGATGAAGGGAAAGTATAGACGTCTCATATAAATGTTAGATGTTCTAGTGAGTGAAGTAACCACTGCCAGCCTAGCTTAGGACCAAGTGTGTGTCCTGCCTGAAGCCTTTTAAGAAAATAGTGCAATGAGGCTGCAATTAAAACGTAGGGAGTAACAAGGGGTGTCCTCATGAGAGGTTACAAGAAGAAACAAGGTGGTACTAAATAGGGACTACTAAGCCTACTGACCAATGAAAAGAAACCATTTACAAAGGATAGGGACAGGAGCCAATTAAAACGATGGGCGGAAAGTGGGCAGAGCTTTATGCCCATATCCCGAATACAGCATGTCTCAAAGAGACAGCGCAAGCGCTGCTTAGGTGAGACCCACAATACAGTGCATTTTTTCTCAGTTCGCTAAGCAGGGGGATGAACAATGTGTTAAAGTGAATAAGTACTGTAACTCCATGTTGAAATTCTGTCAGTACAAAAATGTGACGTACAACATCTAATGTACTAACAACATGACTTTACTGATTGTTATTTTAGAGACTGGTAGTTGAAACTTTGGTAAGTTCAAACATGTTTATTGATTTAGTTTGATTGAGATACAGAGTTGTAAATTAATTTAAGAAAGAGACAAGATCAAAACATTCACAAACTAGTTAACTCTGGTAGCTCCTGGCACAGTCAGGAGCACACAGAGTGAGTGCAGTGAAAGTCACTGGACTAAAAGCCAAAGTGGATGAAAATATCAGAATCCATGCGTTGGTATTTCTGGCAAAATCATCAAAGTTCAATTGAGTGCTAGAGAATATAAGAAGATGTTTAGGAAAGTAGTTTCAGAAGCACAGAACTGAAAAAGCAAGGTGCCTTAAAAAGGGCAAGGTTTACCCCTTAAAATGGTAGCACTCGTAAGAATGAATGGACAGGAATGGGAACGGGAAACAAAACTATGTCAGAGTTAGTTAGCATTATAGTCAGTGGAAATGTGAGTTTTCACTGTTTAATAAAACAAAGTAAGTCATGTATGAAGCAAAGAGTGACATGGAACAAAGCAAACAATTTACAAATCCAGTAGATTTGGATTTTCTACTGTTTGGGAGACGAAGATGGCTCCAGGGGTGAGAAGTCCATGTCAAAGTTTAAGGACAGCCACATAAAAGAAATGTTGATACAATAACGATGGATAGAACCAATTCACTGTGAGGGCTATCCTGAATATCTTGCATGTATTGGGCATTCCTAGGCCTAGTCTGATAAGGCTGCCATAGAACGCACCCACATGCACAATGACCTACTAATGCACCTAAAAATTTCACAAGATCCAACAAATGCACAGGCACTCGACAAGAAGACCAACAAACATATAGGCATCAATGTACACAGACCAAAAGTCACATATGACCAAGCGCAGCAGGGGACACACTGGGATGTGCATTACCGGAGCAGAGGAAGATGTTTTGCAAGGGCTGTCAGGGGAGAACTGGGTGATGTCTCAGGGGCAGGGAGCAAAGTCTCACAAGGCAGTGAATGATGTCTAAGGAGGGTACCAGGAGAAATGCCACAGGGGAGTAGTAACCAATATCCTCTTTGTCCATCCTACTCTATGAGCTAGAGAGAGCCATAAGTACCAGAAGACACTTAAGCCCCATGGCCCAGATTTTGACCCTGAAGGTATGTTCCGAGGGGACCCCAAATTGTGGGGCCAAGTACTAACAAAGACCTTCAATGCAGTCCAGGCCTACAATTCTATACATCTATCATGGCGATCAACGATCATTGTTCCTCTACACAAAAGAGTAGTAGTGACCCCACTTAACAACCAGGATGAAGAGGATCTAGAAGTAGTTCATATCTAAATGGGGTAAACCATATCTATATTCTCCTGTCGGGAGTGCCACATTTGAGAAAATTGGGCATAAATCTAGCCATGGCTAGGTGGAAGGCAGGGGGATGTGAAACATATGGGGACCTCTATGACAATGGAAGTATGGACTCACTGGACAGGCCATTGAAGGATTTCACTTGGACGCAAGACAGTTTATACATTATCATGGCATCTGCATAGTCATGAGACATATGTGATCCCTGAGAAAATCCCTTTTACTGGGCTGCTAATTGAAGCTGAACACGGCAGGGGTATAAATTACTAGACTGCATCTAACTATTAAAGTAGACAATATCCAAAACATAGAAAAAATGTGTCAAAAATGGGAACTGACTGTGGGACACACTTCATGGATTCTATGTTGTCAGAAGGGCGCTTATTCAACATAATACAAGCAATGCTCGATTCAGGCTCATACTTTTCATTTAAAACACAAAATTTTCATTACACCAGCAATGCTTTACAAGTTCAAACGCATAAAAAGCCCAAATTGCCCTAACTGCAACGTGCTGGGAGCCAATTTTTTTTAATTTAGAGTGGGAATAAGAAATAATAATAGATTATTGGTGCCACACCCTAGAGAGATACTCGGTATACATGTAACTCAGAACAGAAAATAGTAAATACGTAAGCCACTTACATGTTGGTGCCATTCGTACAAAATCCAAAATAAAAAAGAAATTTGAATAATATATGTTATTACTGTCCATAATATGCATTGCAATAAACAAATGTGCCTACACTTGCTGACTTAGAGATATAAATGGACACTAGCGGAAGGATTTATAATGAGAATAACCAGAGCAAATGAGAAAGTACAAGAAGATCTACAGATTTGAAAAGAAGTGGCCACAGCACTAATATACACACCCGATGGCACATTATAATCGACTGAAATAAAACATGCATATAAAGAGAAAAAAGTTAAAAGATTAACAAAACAACAAAAAGAAAGAGGAAAATAAACTAAAGAACAAGTTACTTACCTTTGGTAATAATATATCTGTAAGAGACATAGATTAGTTATGGATTCCTCACCTTAGAATTATCCCCATGTGTCAGACTGGATTCGGAGATTTTTTTCCTCAACAGAACCTCTGTTCGTCGATAAGTGGTGTCAGTCGACTCAGTGTTCGCTGTTGGCATCGTGGTCGCCAGAATGACATTGCAGTATCTACTTAGACGCCGCCCTCGCGTGCGGACGTCAGTTCTTTACACGATATTCTACGCCAGAAGCGCAGAGCCATGCTAGACACTGACCACAGATGCACGAAAACTAGGGCCCTGAAAGGGAGTCCCTTACGCTAGAAGTCAGTTCGCAGAACAGGGAGGGTGGGTGGGATGGGGAGGATGGGCGGTGAGGAATCCATAACTAATGTATGTCTCTTACAGATATATCGTTACAGAAGGTAAGTAACTAGTTCATCTGAAAGAGACAATTAGTTATGGATTCCTCACCTTAGAATAGATACCCCAGCAATACCAACCCCGGTGGTGGGTCTGCAAACCAAGTTCACACCTGAAATTCCTGGAGAACCGAACGGCTGCAGAAGCCATCCCTGCGGACTGGGCTGTCCAGGCAGTAGTGTTTGGTAAACGTGTGCAGTGACAGGTTCGGGTGGAGGACCATCCCCTGCTGCTGCAACAGAAGATCCTCCCGGAGAGGCAGTCTGATCGGAGGATCGATGGCCATGTTTAATAGTTCGGGATACAAGACTCTTCGTGCCCAATCCGAGGCCACAAGAATGACTTAGGCCTGGTTGCGCTTGATCTTCAGCACTCTGGGCAGAAGTGGTATAGACGGAAAGGCCACAACTCTACTCATGACGATAAGCGTCGCCTAGCGAGTGCTGCCTTGGAAATTCCAACGTGCAGAACTGCTGACATTGGGCATTTTCTTCAGTGGCGAATAGATCTAAACAAGGCTCTCCCTACTGCTGAAAGAGACCTTGTACCACCTCCGAGTGAAGATGCCATTTGTGATCCATCATGCACCTGCGGCTGAGTTTGTCCACCTTGGTGTACAGAGAACCTGCCAGGTGTTGAACCACAAGGGATATGCCCTGATGTTCCAGCCATGTCCATGGCCTCTTGACATAGGGTCCACAACCCCACCCTGCCCTGTTTGTTGCATGACCACATGGCGGTGATGTTGACCATGAACACCTGCACCACTCTTCCCCGGACAGAGGAAAGGAATGCTTTTAGTGCAAGATGAATCGCCCAAAGCTCCAGAAGGTTGATATGGAGCCCGGACTCCGCCGGAGACCAGAGGCCTCTGGTCTTCGCCTCTCACATGTGTCCGCCCTACCCCAGCAGTGATGCATCTACCACCACTGTGAACTCTGGTTGGGGGAAGGGAGAGGGATCTGCTGTTGATACAATCCTGGTTTGTTAGCCACCACTGCAATTGGGGTGCAGTGCCCTCTGAGATCTGGAAGCAATCGGAAAGATTCTCCTGATGCTGTGCCAACTGGAACTTCAGGTCCCACTGTAGAGTCCGCATATGCCACCTGGCATAGTCCACCAGCAGGATGCAGGAGGCCAAGAGGCCCACTAGCCTCAGGGTCATTGAGACCGAAACCCGAGATAGAGGCTGAAAGATCGGAATAACAGCCAGAATATCCTGGACTCGCTGCTCGGGAGGATAAGCCTAAAACTTCACTGTGTCCAGAACTGCTCCGATGAAAAGAAGCTTCTGAGAGGGAATCCGGTATGACTTCGGCATGTTGATAGTGGACCCCAGCAAATGCAGGAGTTCCACCATAATCTGGAGCTGCAGGACCACAACCTGGGGCAAGCCTGCCTTCAACAAACAGCCAGTCAAGATAGGGGAAGACTGGAACCCCTGATCTGCGCAGATGAGCTGCGACTACCGCCATCACTTTTGTAAACACCCGAGGGGCGCTGGTAAGGCCAAAGGGCGCACGGTGAACTGAAAGTGCTCGTGACCTACGGTTAAATGCAGGTAATGCCGGTGGGCCGGCAGGACGGAGATGTGAAAATAAGTATCCTGCAAGTCCACTCTACCATCCAGTCTCCTGGGTCGAGAGCAAACAGGACCTGAGCCAGTGTCAACATCTTGAAGTTCTCCTTCCAGAGTAAGCGGTTGACGTTCCAGAAATCCAAGATTAGACGCAGGGCCTTGTCGTTATTGGGCACCAGAAAGGAGTGGGAATAACAACCACAACCTACTTCTGTGGCAGAAACGCACTCAATGGCTCCCTTGGCCAAGAGAGCCATAACTTCCTGTTGGAGAAGGGCCAGGTGATCCTTCGATATGCGATGGAAAGTGAGGTGGCATGGATCGAGGGGTAGTCCTGAAGGGGAGGGAATAGCCCCTTTGGACTATCTGCAAAACCCACCTGTCCAACGTGATGTTGAGCCAGTGGGGGAGGTGATGGTTTATCCTGCCACCCACTAGCGACTGATGGGCCTGAAAGCTCAGACTAGGAAGGTTTGGAGGCTGCTGCAGAGGGGGCACTGGTGGACTGGCCCGCCTGCTGGCCCCCGACTCATGGCGGTGGAATCCACATCACCGGGCGTGCAGAGGCTGGACAGCTTGTGCAAGCCTGTGGCTCTGGGTGGAACGTGGCGGTACAACCCTTACGACCACGGCACCAACGACGAGCACGGAGTCGACTGACGACACCTATCGACGCCAAGAGGTACTGCTGACGAAAAAAGTCTCCCGATCCATTCCGACACCTGGGCGTAATTCTAAGGTGAGGGATCCATAACTAATTGTCTCTTTTTGACTGGATGTATAACTGACATAAAGGCAAAGTAGTAAAATGAAAACTGAATTTGAAATGTTCAGGCTCTCATCATAGTTGTATGCCGTTAAATACATTTGATCAAAAATTTTGAAAATCTAAAAAATACTATTACAAAATAAAAAAGGTCAGTAATGCAGACCGGGAAAATTATAGGCCGATCTTCCTACTAGATGGACCCAGCAAAATAGTTATGTCCTACTTAACCTGCTGCAGAGCTGGATTGACTTTGAAACTATTTTTATTGATGCACAGGCAGGTAATAAAGAAATTTGATCCGCCGATCTATTTTGTGTGTGTATTTTACACGATATGTATACAGTCCCTTTGTACTGAACATTCATAGATCTAAAATCAGCATTTGACCCGGACTACAGATCAAAACTATGGTATATGCTAAAACAGCTGGGAACCAAAAAAAAACTACTGTCAGTGGAAAAAGGTCTGCAGTTTGAAACAACAGCCTGAGTACGTTATGGCCCTTATGTGGACTTGTAAGGTTTTCCAACACCTACAGGTGTACGTAAAGGTTGAGCTTTAACCCTGTTGCTATTTAATGTTGTGTGTGGCAGAGCTTTCCTGATAATATGTACATGTTACATACAAACCAGACTTGATTGTATGCCAACATGAGACTGCTCATTTATTAGAGTGTGTATGTGTGTGAGGTCTAGGGCTTAGAAAACGAATAGTCTGAATGATAATGTTGACAGAGTGTGTGGGATCGCTATATTATTGTCAAACAACATTTTCAAAACTGCAAGTTAACATTAGTGATGCTAACAAAATAGAGAACTGAAATGTTCCATTCTCCAAAAAGCTGCAAGACTAGTGCAATAATTACAGATGCCAAGCCATCTAGCCTTGCACAAATCAGCCTTGGTAGGGAATAAAATAGCAACCCTTGCCTGCCTACAAGCGGTTTGGGGAGCTGATTTGAGAGTGTTCCCATAGACAATCACTGGAGGAGAAGGGGGAAAGTGCCATGAATTGTGGTGGGGCAGACACCAGGATTGATCATTAGAGGGACATGCCAAAGTATAGCTGTCCACCGGAAGATTGGTTTTCTAAGGTATGCGGGGCTACTTACATTGCTAGGCATATAAATAGTAAGGGAATTTTCATAACCTGTCAGCCAAACCAATGACCAAGAGGCTGATAACATATATGTAGATATTATACACAGACTAATGTAATGGAGAGAGGACGAATGCATGATGTACAATGTTCAAAAAATTTCTGGTATTCACCTTGTTTATCAGTGCAGAGATTACCAGGATAATTGCTACCATTTTGATACATATGATTTATGTAAACATAGTGCATGATAAATAATATTTTATTAAAATAGACCAACAATGATGGGTGCCTACTGATTCTAGGGGCCTGGGAGGGGCATCCAGATCTCTATACAACATTCTCTGCAGATAAGACCTACTCTGACAGGGTTATTTTGACTCCTAACACTAGTTATCTACGTGAACATAACTGGTAGTGGTGAAGTCAATGTCCACAGAGAGTTGGCAGGAGGGAGGCTGCCTGACGCTAGCCGACCTATACCCAGGGGGTAGATTTGTAATGCTACAGGATGCCATAGAAACCTTTGTTTTGAGGGGGGTCAATTTCTTCAATACGCAAAGATTGCAGCCAGAGCACGCCAATTATGGTCGACATTTCCAGAGGCTGCTGACACCACCTTGCTTGCCATTACGTTGTCGATGGCCAGGGGCCGCACATTTGTAACACACCTTTATCAAGCACTGCACACAGATAGGCATTTAAAACCACTGTGGGTGGAGAAGAAATGCCAATCTCTCAGTGAAGAACCCCTTTCTCCAAAGGATTAGTCCAAAATACATGCAGCTGTCCGAAGGGTATCGGTGAGATCAAGTTTGAAACAGATTCAATACAATATAACACACGTGACCTACCTGCCCCCCAGGCGACTCCACGCTATCCACCCGGCACGAGATCCCTGCTGTCTGAGATGTGAGGCAGTGGAGGACGACTTTTTACACATGGTCTGGAGATGCCCACCGATGGCTGGGTATTGAGGAGATGGACTAGAACAGCTTAAAGGTGTGGAGGCCGACTTTTTACACATGGTCTGGAGATGCCCATCAATGGCTGGGTATTGAGGAGATGGACTAGCACAGCTTAAAGGTGCGACAGGGTGGAATGTCCCTCAAATGATTACTAAATGCTTGCTGGGCCTGCAGCTTGGAGACCCAAAGCTATAACTGAGAAGACGTTTTACAGTATTGGGCCTCACGGTGGCAAAATGACATAGCGATCCACTGGATGAGTAGCAGGCCCCCAACTACGGAAAAATGGGACAGAGATCTACGGGAATGGGCAAGTGCAGAAGAGGCACATATGAGAAAGACAAGGAAAGATAAGCTGCCTGATGCTCTACTTGCGTGGGGAATGATGTTGCGGACCCGGCTGACCATGTACATCCAACACCTGTACCGATGTAGTACTCGGGACGAGAGGGTAGGCAGGAGGGACTGGACTAGACGAGGCTTACCCCTGTATGTTAATAAAAGCATTGTATGTGAACCCAACGCGCCAATCAAATAAGTATCATTTGTATAATGTATAGGAATTGTGGACTGGTATCTACATGGAAGCTTCAAGGATGGGTGGGAGGGGGTTATAAGATGATAATTTACAGTTATAAAGTTTGTAAACGGTTATATTCTTCACATGCCACAATGTCAGATGATACGTTTGATCGATAATATCCTGTATCCTGTATGTGAAGTCTGCTAATAAACCGAATACGGACATACTTTAAACAAAAAACTTGTAGTGGTGAAGAGTGAGAGCCACCAGCTCATTCTCTTTTTCTTTCAAGAGGGTTCTATACCACATGGGGCTTAGGAGAGGTACCTGGTTGTCCCCCACAATCCCAGCAGTAGGTTTCATGACAATCCTATTCTTTACAGATGATCCCATTCTTGTATCCTTGACAGAGAACACTATGCACCCGTTGACAGATTTGCTTAGTAGAAAGGCGTGACTATCAATGTTAAAAAACAAACAAATATAATGACTCAGAAGCCCGCCCCCCACTTTTGAAGACAGTTGCTAGTAAGATCAAAGGTTTGAATATGTAAATAGCTTTGATTACTTAAGCATACATTTTAACTCACACTGGGCTGGCATGCACCTGTAGAGAAGGACATAATCATATTCAAGCGAACATGTAATGCTGTGTTAAGGCATAAAGCCAAGATTGGCCGCAAAGCTCCAAGGAGAATAAAATACTGCAGGCACTTAAGCAACAGCGATTGCTGCTGCCACATATGCTGCTGAAATTTAGAGATGTACCAGGATCAGGAAACTGCAAACATTTCAGAAACAGCTTTCTAAGATCCTTACTTAATATGGGCCCCTAGTACAGCTGTATTTTCTCAGGTAGGTGTTTAGCTCTATGTCAGACATCATTGCACTGCACCCTGTACAGTATTGGCTTCGGCTGAATAGGACTGGCGAGGAGGCACCATAGTTCAAATCCATGCTGGAGGTTCCGACTTCCAAGTGGGGGACCTTCTGATATGCAAGGGGCAGCAAACGTTGGGGGCTCCATTATGAATATGGAGCTTTGACATTAATGGGACGATCAAGCCACCATTAGACCCAATGAAATTAGGTTAGTCAAAGAGGAATATTGCATGTAAAAAGCTTAAAAACATGACCAGACTTCTAGAGCCACCCCACAGATACCAATGTAGCTTTCCACTAAAGAAACAACTAGGTACGATCAATAGCTTGACTGGAAACAACCAGAGGCACCGCCCAGTATATATATATGGCTTGGGCCTAGAACTCTCCCAACCAGATTTTAGTATGCAAACTGGAGTAGGCCCCCTGGAAACAACCAGAGGCACCCCCCAGTATATATATATGGCTTGGGCCTAGAAATCTCCCAACCAGATTATAGTATGCAAACTGGAGTAGGCCCCCTGGAGAAATGATTCTTGGAACTGATTTTGGGAGCAGAGATACGAGAATGCACTTTATGCTGTTTTGCACAAGAACGCAGGATGCTCGTAATAATGATTGATGAGGTTATTTACGCCATATATAACACACGATCCCTTAATCTACTCTTCGATAGCTGCTTATATGTGGCCCTCTAGGCTCGCCCTGTGAAGAGGCTAATGGAGATTGTCACTGTGACCACTACATCCATTTTTATTCCAGAAGTTTTACGTGCAGATTAACATTAGGATTCTGGAACTTTTGTGCATACTCTCTAGGGTCAACTATTGCTGTTTATTAATAGTGCTGTAGTAAGAATATTTTTAGTAATTGTTGTGCATGTATTGTAAACACATGATCGTTGTTTTTTACATTTTAAAATAGTTATCATTTAAAATACTAATATCACTAACAACAATAATAAAAGTATTTTAAATATCTATTGTGATGCATAATGCCTAAAATACATAAATGTAGTTTTTAATCGGATGGCACTGGGCAATATCTCAGGAGAGCACTGGGCATTGGTATACGGTAAAATGACACCCCCTGTAGAATGTGGTGAGGGCCCACCCGAGACTTCACTATCTGTATCTCAAAGATATTCACTGGCCTGAAGCTAAATGAGGTCCCTTGAAGAAAGCCTACTCCCCACACCACATGGGTCTGCATTACGCTGCAGCGTCAGCGAACAGTCAGCAAAACTGTTACAGTATATTTTGCTCTTTTTAGCAACAATGCCTAACCCCACCACCACCATCCGTTCCCCTTCCTCCATGCACTTAAAAACGGAGCTTTTATAATTGTGTTTTTATATTTGGACTGCTGGAAAAGAGACTGCATTTTTAGTGGGACGGAATAACTGGTCCTAATGGGAAGAGCTCGGAAAAAACTGTACAAAATATCCATTTACTAAATACGTATGGAATGTAGAACTCCCAGAGGGATGAAAGACCAAAGTAAATAAGCAACCATGTAATTTGTGTGCCAAGTATGCGGTTAAATGGGAAACTGGATTGGCTTACAGTAAAGAGCTGTCATATGTTTGCAAATTTATTTTAGGACTCGCCTGAAACAGTGCAAAACTTTTGCCTGCAAGACATTTTAGTAGATTACATTAAGTTTAGAGCCTTTACCTTGCTTACCATTGGTTGGATTTGTTGTCCCTCATCTGCTTGCTTCTCCTTGGTCAGCAGGTGCCGGCTTCACTTCCTCTTCTTGAGTTTGGCCCTACCCTTGAGCACGCCTCACATACTTGTGTCCTTTCACTGCTCACTCTTTCAGAGCAATTATTTTCTTTTTGTTTAAGCACTTCATAAGAGTATGTGTGTTTGCAGGCCGTTTCCTTCATGTGCCTTTCTAACCTGTGCTGCTCTCTCTTGCCTGTGTTTTTCGTCCCCACCACAACTCTCGCCCGTATGCTTCTGTGACCTCTGCGTGCATCACTCTCCCACCTGTGTGTTTGTGGTTCCCACCCACGCTGATTTTGCCCTTTGTCATCCGTGTGCTTCTGTGCCCTCAACAATATTGCTCTCATTTGTTCCTGGCTCTCCTCCGTGTTGCTTCTAGGGGTGGGCGGAATTTGTGTAATCGCGTTATGCAAATCTCCGCGAAACGGTAAAAAATCTCTGCGAACACGTAGAAATTCCGTGAACACGCGAAATTGTTTTTTTCCTGTTCACAATTGCTGTTTGCGTGCTCAGGGGGAAATATCTCGGGAACACGCATTTTAAGAACGCGAACAAGCAAAAAAATTTGCGAAGTTGTGGAACGCAGAATTTTGTGCAATTTCGCGTTTTCCGCGGAATGCAAAATTACCCAAATTCCGCAATTCGGCGAGCGGAACGGAATTTACCACCCAGGCCTAGTTGCTTCCCTCCTCCATTCTCCATATTGGTGCCCTCCCTGACCCGCTACCGGACTCCATTACCCAGTACTTTGAATGAGCAGGTACTCTCCAGTACTCAGTACTTGCACTGCTTTAATTTGAAAGGGAGAGAGTAGCTGACCGTCTCAGCAATGGCAGCAATACATTTAATGGGAGATCACCAGTACTTCTCAGGAGTGAATAGGTACTGTAAAAAGTGAATACCTGCACTTCTATATTTCCATTTAAAGCACTGCCATTACGCCATTAACATTTAGAGTGCTCACTGTCTTCTCGGTCGCCTGTGTGCTTTTTCTGCCCCCTCTTTCCACCCCTTGTTGCTCTCGTTTGCCACCGCTCTCCTCTAAGTTGCTGTGTTGATCCAACACCACCCACCCCACAATATGCCGGTGCCCTCCTAGACCCCATTAACATGTAATAATACCAAAAAAGTGCGATGATGTTTTGTAGGCTCACATGTATGTTTAAAACAAGAATGCACCTACAAAATGAATCTTCCCAGATGACGCGCAATTGTGCTTCTTTTTATATTTCTTTAAAAAAATAATCTTCCCAGTCCTGCCAAGTACCAGGCGTTAGACTAAAGCATTTCAGTCTGGTGGTCCGCATCACCACACGGAAATGCATTGTACGGTGCATTTATAGGACATTAGCTGTGTGTTGAAGCGCTGCTATTTAGCACCTCCACCGACTGCGCAAAGCTCTTAGCTGGCTTCGCGGTAGGCTGGTGGGCTGGCTCAGCTCGCGGCCGGCAGTGGCTACAATGTTTAAATTTTACTTACGACGTCACAAGATTCTTCAGGCTCATAATTTCATTTGCGCAATCACGCCGCACGACGTGAGTAAGTTGTTTTTGGTAGCCCGCTTGAGCCAGGACCCCACTGCAGGTTGCACAGCACGGCCCGGCGTAATCATTATTAGGCCGGCCATGGTGCCGGACTGTCCTGCACTAGTCCAGTGTGCGGCCATGAAGAATCAATGTAGCACTAGTCAGAGAGTGTGTGCTGGACTGCAGCGCTGCCCGCCCTGGAACGGCTGGTACAGTGCCGGGGGAGTCGAAACTGCTGGCCCCGCCCGGCACCGTCATGGCGATCGCTGATACAGTGTCACTCACTGTACTAATCTCCTTGGCTTTCTAATGTAGATAACTTTTAAGTTCAAAAAGAGGTTTATTGATAAGAAATAACATCATAACGTGAGCATATAGAAATAACAAAAATAATGAGAATTTAGTTAATACATCAATTGGAATGAGGAATAAATCACAAGAAATGTAATTTACTTTTAAAAGCGCCCCAGCCTAATAGTTACAGCTAGAGCTCTGCAGTCAGCGCAATCTGGACAAATTGAGTTCAGCCCCTTAAAGCGAAGGCTCGATTCCCGTGGCGCACCCTGCGGCAGCGGAGTCTCGCCGCACTTTAAAGATAATCCCGTGGTTGCTGCAAGTGGCGCAGGCTGAAGTTTGACCTGTTGATTAAGTGTATCTGTTTATCAGTGTTTGCCCGTGTAGGTTTGGGTCTGCAGTGAGAGTGACACTTCTGTCGACACTGGAGTGTGGCCCGACTTTAGCTAAGCACTTTAGCTCGCACTTCAGCTTGTTCACAAAACAGGTAGAGCTGCCTTCTTGGCACAGTAAACAAATGTGTAAGGACTAGGGAAAAGGGAGAATAATACAAATCTGCAATCGTATCTGCTCCTTTTCGGGGATAAAAAAAAGTGACGAGCAGCAGCATTGGTACATGCATGAACGTGTCAGCATCTTTTTGTTTTACTTCCTTTTGTTGCAGTGTCCTCAGATAACTACTTCAAGAATTCAATGTCAACGTATCTTCTGTCATGCCTTGATTTTTACAATCAGCATTTCACCAGGTAATAAATGGATAATCAACATAGTGAGGCAACATTCTCTGCTTATCCTCCTTATCCTCCCCCCAACCCCCTCATAACCCTCTGCAACGCTGCCAGTTATCCCAGATCTTTTCCCATTTCTTTGGACACCCTCTACTCAAATATATTGTGTGTTCCACTTGCCAGCACCAGTCAAGATTTCTTTTCCAGTCCTCTACTTTCGGCAGGGCGGGAGATCCCCGTTCCTTGCAATGCAATATTGCACGTTGACACTACCGCAGCTAAAGCCAGCCACAGTTTTGTATATTTAGGCCAAGCCTCATATCCCGGGATCAGCAAAAGGAACCTCTTCGGCTCCATTGGGACCTCCATCCACGCTACCTCAGCCATAATCCTCCCCGTTACATTCCAGTATTGCCGGACATTCCCAGCGTGTCAGCATCTTTAAACTACAACCCTTAATGAAGAGTAGTGACAGTGTTTGAGGTTCTGCTGCAGGTTGTAGTGGAGTCCAATCAGACTCCAAGCATCGGCCCAGTAGGCAAGATTGACAAGACATCCGTTTGTGAGCAGGATTTAGAGCGCAAGGGGCGAGGCCTCGGCTGGGCAGAGTTTGATCTCTCTCGCTGTGATTGGGCTAGCGTTATTCACAAATCTCTGCCCTAGGTACATTATTCTACTGCCCACTCTGGTTGGTATGAGAACCTGTGAGTATTCAGGGTCTACAACCCTGCGGTCCAAAGTTGCACAAACACTGCTGCCATAGGGGCATTACCCCACTGAGCACTCTGGTTGGTATTAAAACCTGTGATTTGCAGGCCCATCGCCTGCATCTCAGAGTTGCACAAAAATCCCTGTTGTAAGTACTCCACTGAATACTCTGGCTTGTATTGAAGCGTGTGATTCTCAAGATGTACAAATCAATAGTCTATATTTAACCTCCGCTGAACTATAAGTCAGGTACTGATGACCTAGTGCCTACAGCAGTCTCCAATATTTGCATCAAAATTACGCGTAGTATCCCACTCACAATTTAACTTGCAACGTTGATTTACTATATTTTTTAACTTGCCTTGTTCAATCGTTTCCCTCTTCTCTCTTTTATATATGGTAACCTCATGGCTGTAAGCTCTCATTTCATGTATTTTTATTGCATATGATTTGTCTCTCTTTTTGATTTTTTTATTGTGCCATTATTTTCTCTTCTCTAGCTCGATTCCATTTGTTTTTCCTTTGCCATCATCTTTTTCCATCTCTCAGCCTTGTTGTATTTACCTGTAATTCTCTTAATTCATGCTGTTTTGTGCTTTCTCGTTTTATTTGCTGCCTTTTTCAAGCTCGGCCCTTTCCTACACTCATTTTATATACTTTATTATATTTTTCTGTCATTCCCTGCTGTGCTTATACTTTCACTTCCCACTGTCTCTTTCCATTGTATTTCCTCTTCCAGTCTCTACTTTCTGCTCCTTTGTATGGAACTTGACCTGTCATTGAGTTGTCCCTGCTGTTATTTGTGTACCGTGCCACAGTTCTTGAACTGTAGAGAACACAAACATGGACAGGAGTGCCACAAAAAAAGCTTGGAATGTGGCAGCCGACAGATAGCTGGGTCCGTGCAAGGGACCCATAGTGACATCTCTTTCCACACTCTGAGACTTCAGGGTTTGAGCTTCATACTCAGTAGAGATGCCCAAGAGACCATAGTTGGGGTCCGCAGTCTGCAGCTGTGGTGCACATTTTCACAAGTTCTTTTACTTCAATAAACCCATTATTTGGCATTCATTTATCACTACGAGAACCTCCTGTGAAGTTAGTGCCCTTCCATTTCTGGTGTTTTGCAGCAGCTTTAAAATGATCTTAGAATTTCTCTTTGCTCAAATGAGTGTCATTTATGATATTTATATGCTTTCCTCGTCTTCTTTGCTTGATGATTTTGCTCGCTAGAAAGTGCTACTCATAGATTCTGAATGTCTCTCACAATTACAGACTGAAATTATAAAAATGCCTCACATGGCAATTTGAAACCTTGGCAACTATGTCTTTCATTCATGCTGTACACATTCAAGTTAAGACGTTGGCAGAACCAATAGGTCTCTAAGGCGAGACCTTTTGGCTTTGCCAATGCTTTTTTATCTGTACGATTAAAACAGCTCTCGGTTTGGTCGGGCATTAGGCGGCGCCGCTAAACAATAATAAACAAACTGACCCTAAGTGAAACCTGTGACGTACGTAAGCTCGCTGGCAATGACCCAGAAATTCCGAAGCACTTGCTGCACCCGCACTTGGATCCTGGTGCCACCACTCTTAAGGATATAAAATGGCGCGATCTGTATACGGAATCCTGGCAGGCCTCGGAGGACGCAATGACCTTCCTGGAAAAGGCAAGGCTGCAGAGGGATGCTGATAGGGCTCGAGATCAGCCATTTTTATCAGCCTGGCAAGTGAAAGAGCGACACAGCTTTAAAACACCAGGGGATTGCTATCAATGGGTATTCAAGAATCAAACACATGAGAACCCCACATAAGGAGACGGACAAGCCTGAAAAGACAAATCCCTCAGATCAGAAAGTGATTTAAAGAGGTAGCAGGGCTTCCAATAACAATGACAGCAGGAAGATATGGCCCATTTGGTGCATTGGAATAAGGCTGCCTGACAATTTTACCCAAGGCCCTTCCGTGGCAGATTAATATTGTCTCTGTGTTACTAGCAACTAGAAGCCCGTGGAAAACAAGAATGTTTCAAAATAACGGAGACTCACTTATCTCCACTTAGAGCCTCTAAGGCAAGGCTACGGCCTAACTCTGCCTGAATGACCGACTCGATCTCTGTCTCAAGGGGACGGGTGAGACAAAACAGAGCCGAGCCCAGCATTCCAGGCGCTACATTTTTTCTTCCTGGTTGTAGTTTTAAAAGACTAAAACACTGGACGTATGACTATTCAGTGTCCATAATCCAAACGGTGCTCAACGAAGACCTGTGCAAATTAAAGGCCACTTTTGTTTTGTTACTGGATGCCACTCCCATCACGCAGGAGCTGATCCTATCCATGGGCGTAGGAACTGTGGGGGACACGGGGGACATATCCCCCCCAGATTTTGGAGTGGGGGGGACGCAGGGGACAAACGCATTCCCTTCTCCCTCCTGAGAGGGAGATTAGCAGGCCTTTAGCGCGCGTAAAAAAAGTGCGAGCGGAGCTGCGTGACCTAATGGCCCTGCACTTGACCTGGCGCCTCTCCAGGTCCCTGTCTGTGAGCCGCCAATGATCCGATAGCAGGGGCGGATTGGCACAGCGTGCAATCGGGCATTGGCCGAAGGGCCGGTGTGTTGGTGACCTCTGTGGGCCGTTTTTTCCCCCCTTGTTAATTTCCCAGCCCACAGAGGACACTGGACAGGTATAATGAAAAGCTGCCTCGGTGGGGAGCGTGTGATATGGCCTTTGGGCGATGATTAGTTGTGGTCTCTCTTTGACCCCCTGCCTTGCCAACCTTTTGCCCTGATGGTGGGCTGGGAAGCTGAGGACTGTATGCGAGAATCGGCCTCCCTGGGGGCCAGGTATTCCTCAGGCCAGTGAGCCATTCTCACCTCGGCCCCCCTGGGGCCACACAGCCCAGAAAAGGTGTTTTCATCTGACACCTCGCACATGGGCCTTCTCATTCAGTGCACTGGTGGGCGGAGGAGGGTGGGTTTGTGCTGGGGCCTCGCTGTGGGGGACAGGTGATGTTGTGGACTTGAACCATCTTCTCACCGCTACCCCTGCCCCTCTGGATGGCACAGCAGTGGAGTTTTATGCTTTATACCCTCCCCTGTCAGGCCATTGCCCCGAGGCAGTGGAGGACTGGGGGGAGCTTGAGTAATTTAGTAATATAAATGGGCCTGGCAGTTCTGTTGCTCTGGCAAGGGGGGCTGGAGGGGGGATTTAGTAATTTTCTAAGTGAAAGGGCCTCCCTGTTGTCCTATTGCTCAGGGTGTCGGCCATTGTCACCTTGCCCCCAGTGTCCTTCCAAAGAACAATATCCTCCACTTTCATGGCTTGCGTGTGCATAGGCACATGTGACCTGAAGGTCAGAGTTGCAGAGATGGGGGATCCGGTTTGAGTCCAGGCGTCTGCTCTCAACATCCTGTGATTCTGAGCAAATAACTTCATCTCCTAGGCCCTTAAATAAAACATCTGATCTTGTGTACTGTAATTGGTGCTCATGAATAGCGCTTAAATAGCCTTTGCCTTGGGTTGGGTTCACAATATATAAAACTGTCAAAAAGAACAACAGCAATAAAAAACAAGCATTGGCAATGCCAATAGGTTGCGCATTCGCAAGAGTTGGAGCTATTGGCACTGTAAATGACAATGTGTTTTACCCATGTGTTTTGGAATGGAGTGGTGGTATGTGTTATGGAGTGCAATTATGTTGGTTGGATTCGAATTGCTAGTTGTGGAATAGTGTGGCGTAGAATTATGTGGCAAGGTGTGCAGTGGAATTATGTGGATAGTAATGATTTGGTTTTGAGTGTACTGGAATTATGTGGAGTGGGATTTACCCTAGTGTGGGCTTCACAATGCTTCGCTCTGTGTATCCTTAGACTGGGGTATGAAGTAGTCTCCAGGAAGGGGGCAGGGGGAGAGAGGTATAGATGGCGTCTGGGTGAGGTAAGGTCCATAGGATGGAAGACCAGGAGAGCGGTCCAGAGAGAGTTTTGGTGCTCAACAGATTGTCTGTGTGAGTGATGAGAAATACTTCAGGAAAGACGGGAAGGGACGGGACATGATAGAGTCCAGGAAAGACTACTGGTCGGGTCTGAACAAGGGACAATGGGCAACGAGAGAGCGGGATAAATATGGGTATGGTTTGTGTATGAATGCCTAGTTTGTGATTTGACTAAGTAGTGTGGGTTGCAAATGTGCGTGCAGTAGTTGTGGTGCAAGACACAGTTCTTCTGTAACACTGCTGACTGACTTGGTCAGAAGCCGTTGCCTGTCCAGTCCACAAACAGGTCACATTATACCCGTCTGCAGCACATTACACAATGCTGTGAAACCAGCCACACCACATGTGCACCATGCAAAGCTGCATACTCACTGCCTGCCTAGAGTCACTTACTACCTTCATTGATGTGGCTCACCTGACTGTGGCTTTACCCCCATGGACCTTATATGGGCAACTGCTGAGCCTCAAAGAAGGGCAGGGTCAGGAACACCTTGAAGTAATGCAGCACCTAACCTCTGGCCCCTTATAGTGCTTGCCCGACATGCTGCATGCTAAGGGCTGGCATCAGTGTCTGAGAGGGAAATGAGTGTTGAGTCCTGGCGGGGTGGTTATTCAGGCCACGCCTGCTCCGACACACCAGGTGACCGGCCGAGGCCCTTGATCACGGGAAAGGGATGATCATCATAGAGTAGTTCCCGGCTCCTTCATCCAACTGTTGGCACACAGAGGGCAGGATCCTCCGGACTCACATCTCGCTCTTCCTTTGGGATAGGGCAGGAGGAGCCGGGGAGGAACTGTCCTCTTACTCTCATTACCTACCTACTTCTTCCTCTATCTATATCTATGTTCCTTTTCTCCCGGCTATCCAATCTTTGTGTCTTTACCTTTGGTCTTTCCCCATCACACCTATCACTACCGGATTTCTAGTTCTACTTCACCTCTCTTTACCTCTTTTTCCCCCAGCCCTCCCGTTGGCACTACCCAGCAGAGCTGGAGATCACTGTCTAGCCACAGTAGTATGTAAAATGGAGAGAGAGACCACTTGTAGTCAAGGGAGTAGGGTACTCTTGACGAGTAAAAAAAAAATATTCACTGTTGGCATTAGAGGTTCTATTCTCCATGGCAGAGGTTCAGAGTTGCTCTTCCTGTTACTTTTGTTATTACATATTTTATTCCCAGAGATTCCAGTCTAATTCTTTCTCCATGACTTTGTACTAGATTTCTGAGATGATCAGAGTCAACAACATAGCTGGTTGGGAAAGAGTATCTAACTACATTGTGCAGGGCATTAAGATTGCAAGTAAGTATTCAGTTATCAGAACTGCAGTGCTCCTAGTCTTTATTAATGTTACTCGCTCTATAAGCTTTAAAATGCCTAATTTACCAGAAATCTCTCTACAAATGACACCTCTGAGAGTAACCAAATGGTATTTCGTGAAAGGGCACGCCCCGCGAATGTGGGCCACTTTTTTAGGCAGTGCCCGGGCAAAATTGTGATCCCAATCCGACCCTGTCCGATAGTCACAGCATAAGGTGACCTCAGAGGCCACTCGCCCCCTGCCTCTGCCCTTTTCAACTCTTTGTGTGGCACAGCACCCTGAGGCTCCGGGAATTATTTATTTCTCACCTCAGCTGCCTGTAGCCAGTGCACTGATTGATATGCTGACCTTGGACTCCTCGCCCCCGTGTCTGTGGCCGGCTTGAAGAAGGAAGGGCTGCAGCAGCACGCTCCCACTAAGTGTGAGGTCCTTCCTGCGTGAGTACCTATCCCATTGAAGTGACTAGTGAAACAGCAATAAAATCAGCTGACATGAAAAAATAGAATGATCCAGAAAACCAAGATGCTGTTGTGTTTGGATATGTTCTGTGCCAGACATTACAAGTTTTTTTTACAATACATGTGAAAAACACATGACTTTAGTTTTGGTTAAAATTCGTAATTTAGGGGAACAATTATTAATTTAAGGAATACGTTACTTCAAGTGAATTTTGACATTTTTACACATACCTACAGTCTCTGCAAAGATTTTGCCTCGTTAGTACCAATATAACATACAAATGCAGCAATGAGAAAGGTGACCAGTCAACCTTTGCAAAGGGCCCTCCACTTTGCAGCAACATACCTCACATTTAATCAGTAATTTTTGATCCCTGTGAGCTACAAACCACTTTTTAGTTAAAATTGTCAGATTATTCAGCAGATGATGAATTATGTGGCAAATATGGTACAACTATAATTATGAACAAAACATTTGCAAACTAGGATATTTTGCTATTCATATTTGAACTGCGGAAAAGAGAAAAGTACTGATGACAGAAACTGCTTGGCTCAGAGACAAATGGCCTGTGATTCCACTTTTAAGTGTATTTGGGACATTTTGTGATTGAAAACATATCCCACTTTGTGAATGTATTTTAATGTCAATAACTCATATTAAACCTTAAATAAGCATGTGCGGCTATTGGTTGAATTAGATAGCGTAGTAGTTTGTAACTGGTCAGTGAAATGCTTAACAAATACTAAATATAGGGAAGATTTGCTCTTTCTGGCCACACCTCTGACTCCACCCATAAATCTAATCCTCAGGTTATTCTGGGCCTCTGATTCGCTGCCCACAGTTCTCCTACTTTCCCCCCCCCACTCTGAAAACATAATAAGCTGAAAGCAGTGGTCAATGTCGAACCCCCAGAAACTGGAGTATTATCAGAGTAGGGGTTAAGCACGACAGTCGCAGATCACAGTTGGCTCAGGTGGGAACTGGGTTTTGAAATTAGGAATCACGGGCTGCATAGGGGCAAGGGCACTTTCCCTGTGCCTTGCCATTTTACTAATGAAGCCCAATAAATACCAGATGACACTATCAGGAAAAACGCTATTTTGTAGTCCCTGACTTTCCTTAAGCGCACTAATGCATCTTGGGATATGTAGTCTTGCATTACATCAGCTTAACTAAGTGGACTAATATACCTGAGAGCAATTTCAGGAAAAGGGAAGACCCATGGCTTGACCACTGTGTATCTAATGATATTATAGAGTACGGTGATAACATTAATGGTAAGCTACATTTATTCAGGCAGAACCACTCTGAACCCGGAGAGAAATATGAGGGCTCTTTTTGCAGGCGTGGCAAGTGTAAACTGAGTTGCCCCATTATCAAGTCTTTTACCATTAATGGCCTGACAGTGTTCCCAAATTAAAAATTGATTTTCCCACTTAAGCCTCTTGTGCTTGTGTTTGTGATTCGCAAAAAGTGCAAGAGATTTACTCACAGTCTTGAACCAGCATTTGAAATGTGAGTAGCCCTCATGACCTTACTGCACCAGTCGGCGCCTAGCCACCTTTAGAAGTGTCAGGCCTGCTAGGGCATCTTCTTGATAAAACGTGTGCCAAGTGCCACATGCCCTCCGAGCTTTCTGTTTGTGTTTGTTTGTGACAGCTGTGGGTCATCTTGAATTAGAGACACAAGTGGGATTTCAGGAAAAATTATGCTTTTGAAGACTGTACAAATTATATTTTCAGCTGAGTGACTTTAAATTTTAAAGCTCCAAGTGGACAACAATTATAGATGAGGTTATCGGCCACTTGTGGCTTTTTAGCCAGCAGCCCTTTGCATTCTGGTACTTGTAGTTTTATGTTTTCTACTATAGGCATGGACTTTGAAACCTAGCCTTACATAGTGCAGCTGAAAGTCAACCAGTGGTGTTAGAGTTAGCTGGTTTCTTGGCTATTAATGCTTTGTGAGGCAATATTCTTTAAAACGGTGTTTCTTCAATGTGTAAAATTTCCACCTGCAGAGGTCACACCTATCATACAAACAATGAACATAGTATTTGTACTATTTTTTATTTGATTTTTAAGTCTGGGAATTGGCAATTTGGTACTCACTCCCTTACATATTTTGGGTGCAAGGGCAGGCTATGGCAGAGTACCGGTGGACTATAGGCTAGAGGTTACCTGCAACATGTTTGAGCCTTCGTGCATCTCACACACACTCTCTCCTAGTTCTGTGTTTCACAATTCTCTATTGCTCTTAAAACTATGTGGAGTTTTTCACCTGATGGTATCTGGGCTCAGGATACTACTAGTGAAGATATTGTCTCAAGTCCCTCAGTTTCATTTCTTTGTACTTGTCACCATTTGACAACTGAGCAGGATCATCTTAGTACCGCATTTGAGTAGCCAGTACATCTTCCAAGTCCACTACTTGCCTGCCTTTCTTAATATTTCTCTTCATAACTATGCGATTGTATACATTTAACGCGCGTACGGTCTCACACAATGGGCGATTTGTATAGGGTCACTGGAAAGTCCACAATGTTGTCCCTGTCCCCCCCAGAAATTTAGTGTCTCCTACGCCCATGATCCTATCCCTCTTGTTTCGGTCAGTCGTGCCAGGGAAAGGCATTGATGGTAAAATATACATAGTCCCAATGTCTACCCTTATAATATAGCCTTATAGTCCGCCATAGTGGGCTATACCAGCTATTAAAGGCCCACCTCCTTTTAAATGAGCGTCTAGCACAAAAGGAATGACAGGACCTTCTTGAAATTGTGTTTAGGATGTAAACAATCTACAAAACTCAGTTGCATATGGTTTAACAGACAATAATGTTGTTCAACATACCATATACATACATACATACATATTGGCCATATACAGCACACGTGATGAAATAACACCTCTTGGTTCACTCATTAGGTAATGCTATCAGAGTACTAGAGGTTGACAAAGTTCACGTTTAAAAAAAAAAGTATTATTTTTAAGAAATGTCAATTTAGTGATATAATCTAAGCTACTAAAATTAAACGTATTAAACAAACAACTTATTTTTTAACTTGAAAAAGAATTCACCATATTTTTTCAAGACATTTGTTGCATAAGTTACATGCAAAATCTTTTGATGGTTAGGTTCGTGCTTTCACTCTTAAGGGCAAAAAAAAAGCCAGACCGACGGACTCCGGCTCAGCAATTCCTATGAACTTCCTGACTTGCTCATCTGTATAGACTCCGCTAATTTGAAGCTGACAACTCGTCCTTTCCATCGAGAGAGCCACCTGTCCCAGATCACCAGAGCAAAGGTATTCAAAGACACCCAGGAGGACCCAGGAAAACGTTATCCTAGAGAGCCAAGGCAGAGAAAGATATTGAATAATTGTAAGAAATTGGGTCATTGGTTGAGCAAGATCCACAATCCGCTACATCCACAATCACTGTTTTGGTGAACCACAAAAGACACAAAATTATCCTGTGCTTAACGTTCTGGTAGCTTGGCATAATAGCAGCCAGGCTTAACTAAGAGGCACTGCGTAAAGTATTATGCAGCACACAAACAATAAAAAAAGTGCACACAAGAAAACCTCAAACCAATTTAGAAAAAAAACATATGTTTTAATAAATAATTCGACACCTAATTGAATAAAATTCAATCAGTAGAACCAGATTTATGATATTTTAAAGTTTAAAGTAAAAAATAGCATCTAAAAGATCAAAGCCTCAACAGCGGGTATCTGGTTGCGCAAAACAGGGCCAAAGTCAAAATTTAAGAATGACCAAGATGGAGGACGGTTCAGATACACAAGGGCCTGGTCTCCGCTTACCTTTGGACTTAGAAGAAATTTTGAAAAAAAGTTAATGAGAAGGTAAAGTTCAGCCGGGCAAGGAAGACGGTGTTGTCTAAGGAGGAGGCGTCGTCAGGGAGCCACTAGACGGAGTCGCAGGAAGATTTCGGCCTTCGAAATTTGTCACTATTTTGGAGTTGAATATCTCCAACAAGATGAAACTGCAGACTGTGGCTAAAGAGGGCTCCACAAGGCTGGATACCTTCACTGAAGGGTTCCCCAGAACATGATTGCTGCTGCTGAGAAGAACATAACAGAAACTATCGCGGAGTCAGGCCTACTAGCAATGCTCTTCAGGTGGATCAGCAAGCAGGTAGGTCCCGTTCTTCTGTCGGTTCCAAGGCCACTTTTGGGTGAAAAGTCCCAACTTTTAGGGTTAGGGAGGAGCAGCACTTTCACCATCACCACCAAGCGTTCAGGACTGGAAGGGCACCATGTGGGAGCGTTAGGAATCACTCCAGGAGAAGCCAGCTGCAGGGTTCAATGTCTCTGGAACTTGTTATATACATGTAGCTCACATAGTAGGCCAGCCAACTAGTCCTTGGGGGGCACTGTGGTAGTCCTGGATTCAAGCAGCAAGGCATGCCTTAAGCAGCAGGGCAGTGCTCTGGTAGCAGCTGTAGCAGCCAGGCTGTCCTCTGAGGTACAAGGCAGGCGTAAAGCAGCAGGCCAGTCCTCTGGAGTACAAGGCAGTCCTTCTGAAGCCCTCTGCAGGTCCAGGAGGGTACTGAAGATGTGTTCTGAGCATTAAATAATTGTATCTGCTGCCAGTCTTTGAAGTGGGTGAGTCTTCTAGGCTACCCCCATATATGGCTATGGAAAGTTACTTCTTTTCCCTGCCAAGGCTCCAAGAGGTATAGGGACACAAAAGACTAGTGCTAGGTTTCTTTGTGCATGCTGTAGGCAAGTCACTTTGAAGCGTAAGAGGGGCAGGGAACAGTTACGCCCCTCCCATCCTGCCAGGATTGCCCATCCTGCCCAAACCTAATCCCTTTTGCCTCACTATCTGGGAGGAATATACAAAGATTAACAGCAGGGTCATGTGACACAGAACACTGGCAGCATCATCAAATAGTTAGGACAACAAAATGCCAACTTTCCTAAAGTATCATTTTCAGATTTATGACTTAAAATCCAACTTTATCATTAAAATGTTTTTAATTACAATTGATTTGAGACCGAAAATGACATTTCTACCTGTCCCTAGTCAAAAGTTAGCACTTATTAAATGTAATACAGTAAAACAATATTATAGTCTAAGAGAGGCCGGCCTTACAGAAGTGAAAAATAAATGTAGGAGTTTTTCACTACCAGGACGTGTAAAACATATAAACACATGCCCTACTTTTTAAATACAATATACCCTATCCTGTAGGTTATTTAGGGCCTACCTTAGGGGTGACTTGCATTTATTAATAAGGAAGGTTTAGGCTCAGCAAAAGATATATTTTACCAGGTTGAATTGATTGGCAGTTTAAAACAGCACTACAGGCTGCAAAGCCAGGCCTCAGACATGTTTTAAAAGTTCTGCTTTAGTGGGTGGCACAAAGAGCGCTGCAGGCCTTTAGTAGCATTTAATTTATAGACCCGGAGTACATGTGATACCACTTTACTAGGGACTTACAAGTAAATTAAATGTGCCAATTGGGTGCAAGGTAATTTTATCAAGTGTAAAGGAGAGCGCACAATCACTTTAGCACTGGTTAGCAGTGGTAAAGTGCATAGAGTCCTGATTCCAAGAAAAACGCATTTCAGAAAACAGGAGGGGTAAAGGCAAAATGTTTGGAGGAAAACCACACTAAGGATGTCAGCTCTAACAATAACACCAAATAAAAATACAATATATGATAGCAACAGGAAATAGGTATCCCACTGTTCTAGTGGTGAGGTTTCTCCAAGTAGTTCTGGAAAGCTATTTCACAGTCAGGGAAAAAAAACTCCCAGTAAGCTGCGGTAAAACTATTCTAGAATGCTTCAGGAAAGGTAACCCAGAGTACCAGGGAAAGCTACCTCCCTCAAAGGGCGTTGGGAAATCTATTAAAGAGTGCCTTGGTAAGGGTATTAGAGAGTCCCTGAGGAAAGATATTTCAGAATACCCCATCAAATCTATTGCAGTGCACCTGGTAGTTAGTTGCAGAAATGCAAGCAAATATTTGGTGATTCTATGAACTACAATGTCTAAGGGAGTCACGTAGCACTGGGCAGTTCGGAAACCCAGTTCTTTCACCTTATTTCACAAAAAATACTAGTTTGGTAGCAAATGTCAAAGTGAAATCTGGATTAAAACCACTAAAAGACTAATAGTACTGCACAATATGGCAAAGCACAAAACAAACAGGAAAAGATGAAAGAATTGACAACAAGTAAATCAGTGATGGGCCATACATACGTGTAAATTATACACTTAGCTGCTTTTTTGCTTCTCTGATAACCTAGGTTTTCATAAAAGTGCAGCGTCATTGTTGGGGGTTGCCCTTCATGTGTAAACCTGGTGTACTTGCACTTCCGCCACAGGAAGTGATCCCAAGTGCCCCGCACTCAGACTCCCCATAATACCACAAAAGGAAAGCTAAGTACCCCACAACAAGGATGCGTGCATACCTCAACGCCCTCTGCCCTCCTGCCCCACAACAAGGCAGAGGGTGCCAGCGGCAGCAGTGTGTTCTGCTCTGATACTTAAGTGTACCTTAGCAAGCTTCTACCCCTTCCTGTTTCACGAACCTTTGCCTTTTTTAGTGTGGGGCTAAAGAGGCGCTTGGCAGTGAAACTCGTGGGACTGATCACAGGAATCTCAAAACTAATCCTTAGGGGGTCTGTAAAGTGAGCTGCCCCTCCGCTGCATACCAGGGCTCTCTGGCGTCCTGATTGCCACTATGTCAGTATAAGGTCTTGGAGCTCTTGGTTCCTCCTCAAGCTTAGGGGCAAATGCACAGGACGTGTTTTTAGGTCGAGCATTCGAGACCTCTAGTATATACTTTTATATACTTTAGTATGTGTATGTACTTTGAGGGCTCTGGAGATCAGCCCTAGGACTTGTCCGCTTCCGCTTAGGAATTTTTTTCTGTTCAACTGCATCTATTTAACTGTCTTAATAGAAAAAGACCAGCAGAGGTCAGTAAAATACCAGAAATGCTTTCTGCTTAGGGACCTTTTTTTTCTGGCAACTGCCTCTATTTAATTTTCTTGATAGAAACGACCAGCAGAGGTCTGTAAAATTCCAGAATCACTTTAGCATTCTCTCCATAGAAATTGTCTTCCACGAGCACCCGTAGACAATAATAATTTTTTCAAATCTTGTATTTTCAGTGATATGACCACCGAAGGCCCTGATTTTATATTAAGAACACAGCTTTGGACTATACTATTTCCCACTGAAAGGCAATATTTCTCTCCATGTGTTCACATACCTGGCGTGTCACGCAGTTTGGTACTTATTTTCCCTCCATGTTAAAGAGCAGTAGATGTTTCAGCACCCAGGCTAATGTGCTGCATACATTTAGGTCCCAAAGGCAAGACTGATTGCATTGCAAATGCTTGTTTTATTTTGAGACTAAGACGAGATGTCTTCCTGCTCCTGCATTGCCCTCGAGTAGCCGCTGCGGCGCTGTGCTGCACAACGGAGTCAGGACCTCTCATGGAAGTGCCGTCCAATGGACAAATCTTTCAAAAGTCTTTGTTTGTGTGCATATGTCAGCGGTTGATATGCATTCAAAAAATAAGATGCCTGTCAGCACAGTCACACAGCGCGCCCCTCTCAGGTACATATGACCCACCCCAACTTTAAAGTTATTCGTGTTAGCGTTAAGCTGCGCTGTGCATGCATGGAGTAATGAATCTGTGTTCATGAAAAATAATAACAATAATATAAGATGTGTTGCTATATTTGCCATTACTAACACAGCTTAGCGAATATAAACTGGGATGCAACAGTCTATTTTGAATACTGTATTTTCACTGAGTGAAGTTGCCTGGGAGGGAACTAAGACACAAAGGGAGAGGCATTTACCAAAATGCACCAATAAAAAGGACGCATTTAAGACAAGCACAAGCAAAAGCAAATGGCAATAGGTGGGCCTGCCAAAAGCCAGCAGAAGAGAATACAAAAGTCTTGCAGACAGCGCAAGCGCTGTCTTAGGCTCAATCTAAAAAGGATAATACAGCTGAATACGCGGAACTGATGCCTTATTTAAGCTAGAGCAGCAGTTCTTAATCTGTGGTCCGGGGGCTCCTGGGGGTCTGTGATGCCTACTCAGGGGGTCGACGCCTGCTTACAAAATTAGGTATTATTGAACTAATTAAGTGTATATAAATTAACAGGCTAAATGTAAAACTGTCAAATGTTCTGTAAGTGTGGAGGAATCGGATGGGAGGGCCATGCCTGTTGCCAAACGGGATATTGTACGCAAATGGACCCCCTCTGACCCACGAACCTCACTTGAGTGGAGGCAGGCGATGGACTGGAGTGCTAAGCAAGAAGAACCTATATACACTGACAGAGGTGCCCAAGGAAATAAAACAAAATATGGGGGAGATGGTGGGGACATTTTAGTCTGCTAACATGACCGAGCAATGAACTTGGTGGCTCTGTACACAGAGGGACAAGAATCGGTGCGTGGAACGGATGCACTGTAATCTTGTGTTTTGTTTAATGTATATGCTTGTTATTAAAACCAATAAAATACGATTGTAAAAAAATGTGGAGGAATTTAAAATTGGAGGATTAAAATTAATTTGGAATTCTCAGATTGATTCGTGAGAGCAGTGCAAGTGCATCAAACAGAATATAGCATGTACATGGGTGGCCTCAATTGAATTTAGAAATGCACTAACCCTGCCATTACAATTAACATGTTTGATTTTATTTATTTCTTTGGGAATTAAATAAAATACTTTACCATGTGTGTATTTGTTTGATAAATGCTCGATTCTGTATTTTTGTGCATCGTTTTATCAGGCAAAGCATCACAATTGCTTAGGCTGGGGTAGCTAACTGCCAATAATGACTTTGAGGGGGTCCAGAGATTCAAATAATGGTTCAGCGTGGATTTGCGGATTCTAGTAGTGATTAAGTAGGGATTCGCAGAAGTGAAAAGGTTAAGAACCACTGCGGTAGAGCACACAGACTGGAGATTGAGTACTTACTGACACTGAACATTACACATTCTGGATGGAATAAGAATCGCAACAAAAGAAAAGGTAAGGGTAGAGACGAGTTCAGATGATTAAGCGACAGACACTTCCTCAGTACCTGATGGTGATTTAAGTACAAGCAGAAGTGGAAACTCCCTGCATAGCAGTAGGGAGTTTCCACTTCTGCAAATAGTGGTCAAGTATATCCAAGAAACACCTCTCTTGTGCTGGCTAGGTTGGATACACTCCACATTAGTTTGTCTCAACATCTGGTGTAGCAGACCCAATCCCACCAACAGTAGTGTTATTATTTATCATAATTTAACAATGGAGAACGATTTAGAGGAGATTGTTCTCAGAAGGTAGAATCGCAACAGTTCTCAACCACTTAGGTGAATTATTTCAGAGTATGCAATGCATGTGCAATGGGATATTAATTGTACGGGGAAAAGGAAAATGTCTTCCAACTTTTGGTCTGTTGTATCGGATTGAGCAAACCTTGTTACACTTTAACATTAGATCGGGAAGTTCGCTTTTTTAGGTTTTGCCTGCACAGTGCTTGCTCCTGTGGTATCTGTTTAAATGCTTTCTGATGTAAGCATGTAAAATGGGCCCCTAGTGCCCGTATGGGTACTTATATGCAGCCAGACCAGGAGTGCAGAGGAATTTAGACCCCTGGGGTCCCGTGCCACTGCCCTGCTGCACTATTGATAGTTACACAATCTATACGATAGTGTAAAGTGTTCTGAAGCAGCTGGCGCGATAGCAAAAGCTTAGTATATAAATGTACTATATGCCATAGCTAAATAATCATGCCAGATCATAAAAGGATCACATAAAACACACTGGTTAGATTTGAAGTGCTTACCAAGACTGTTATCCATCTATAGCACAAAGAAACCTAAAGTGTACCGAGGCCAAAGGTCCTGGGGATACTTCTTCGTCTTTAGGTTTAAAAGGCACAGATAATTCCATTAAACAAAATCATGTCAAATTGACTTTGGAAGAGAAGAGGGCAATCGGTTTGGAGAAACCATCAGATTTTATGAAAGGAGTTCTGAAAATTCAGTTCTTTGCTAGTTGGGAAATAGACTGCCTTGGGTTCAGAAGTAGGAGTTTGTTTTTTCTTAATTGGCGCCCGCAAGGAAGTTCTTTGATGATTCTGAATCAGGTGGGACCTCTTCTTGTAAATCTGATTGGTTTGTGCACGGTTGCCGTGAGTCAGTTAAGCTCTTGCTGATGACACCTTTTTGTATCTTAGGTTCGCAGGTTCAAAATCCAGCATTTGACTCCGCTTTTCATCCTTCAGAGGTCAATAAAATAACTAGCAGTGCGTTTTAGAATCTTCTGTAATACCAGTGCTGTTAAACAAAAATGATGATGTTGGACACTGTTAGTACTACAGGCTTCATTAATTTGTATGCTGAAAACAAGGCCAAAATTGTATTTGCTCTGTTTTTTTATTAAATAGGGGAGATGGGGAATCCGATGTTGAAAGTTAGAAATTAGGTTCATGCTCTCTAAAGCTAATCAGAGGTCGTGGCATTTTTCTTGTATTTCATTGGACAATTAATCAAGGCCTAATAATAATCTTCTTTGTCCCTGTGAACATAAAATCCTGCATTTTTAAAATACACAGACACATATTATCTTCATATTTCTTCACGTGCTAAAGATTAGCAGCAAAGAAAATGAAGCATGGGAGCAAGTACAGAAAATAAGAGCGCTATGAGGTGGTCAGCGCTGTCTGTGTCACAGCGCTTCTTTTTCCTTACTTTAAACCATGTTGCTCTAAAATATGTCTAAAAACAGCCAATAGATCTTGGATAGGCAAACCCCATTGGCTTTGCCAATGCTTGCTTGGTATGGCTTGATAGTGCAGTTCTTTACAACAGCTTTTATCACTACTTTTTGAAAAATAAATACATACAGTGGGCTTCAGAGAAGTATACCTCTCTAATCTCATGCTCCAATATTGCCTGTTTCGTGTCTCATTCTGCCTCACAGGGAATACCTCCTTGATAAAGCATTATGAGCATTATTTTCGATTCGGTATCTGGGAGGGGTTTCCCTTCCAATTACCGATTTAATATCTGATGTGCCAATGTTTTGCGACCGAAATCCGGTCGCAAACCGTCGATAGCTTACAAACACCTCAAAGGAGGTGGTAATGCATTTACAAAATAGAGGAATTCTTTGGGACTCTTTCACCTTTGTGAATGTAAAAAAAAGACGTTTGTTGAAGAGTAGGCAGTGGTCCATGGGACCACAGCCAACTCTTCAACAAACAAAAAGTCAACTTTTCTTTTTAAACACTGTCCTGCTTCCTGTAAGGAAAATGGCTACACTAAAACATGTTTTGCTTTATTGAAAGGTAGTTACAGACATGTTGGTCTGCTGGCCCCAGCAGGCTACCATCCTTATGATGACGTCCGGTAGTTGTGACTTGCAGCTTGCAAACTACATCGTTAATATTCTTGAGATAGGTTGGATAGCAACCCTCTACGATCTGATTTTTGAAGAAGCAAACTACTAGTGCATGGGTCGGTTATTAAAATCTTTACTGGTCAGAAAAATACTGGTCACAATTTAAGAACAGTATTTTGAGACCAGATATTCGTACACCTGGCCCCAAGTCCTTCCAAAATAAAAACAGCACACTGAGCAATTTTAACTAAATGCTTATTTGAAGTATCACCCAGATAAACATGTAAATTCACAATACTTGCCCCATCATCTTATTTTAAATTTTTTTTCTCGAAAAACTACATCATAAATCAAAGAGATTTTACAGAAAAAGAATACAATTTCAGAAGTATTCTAGTGAATTTACATACATGTATAGCATTTCTCCATAAGGCTGGGTTTTATTTGTTTCAACAGTGAATAGTTAATTTCTAAGACTGCATTCCAGCAATCCCTTTCCATGGCACCTGCAGCAACTCCCGCCTACTGCCTGCTGCGATGCTTCCCGCCTGGAGCTTCTTCGAAACTTTATTCACCAACGAGTCCCCCCGATGAACCAGCCTTCAACAGACCCTGTACATTTCCTGTATGCCATGTTCTCTCCCACTACAAGAGCTGTCTTGTCCTTCTGTCTGCACCTTAGCTATTCACCCGTGAGAGTGAGAGTTTGCAGACTGTTTGCAACGTGAGGATACAGTCAGCTATGTTAACCTATGCCAAGCAGTTACCTCAAGGCCTAACAGATAAGGCGCCTGCCTTCTAATCAGCTTTCGGAGGTGGAATTGCAACTGGGTGGACTCTTGGGTTTTGCCGAAATTCTCATGTCTGTTTTCTGCAGAGCCAATGCTCACGCACAAGACCTGAGAGGATAATTTATGACAGGAGCGAGGATGCATGCATTTTTTGTCAATTTAGCTTTTCATTACTACCGGCATAGTAACGTGGTTTTGATCTAAATTCCCGCTTTTGCAGCAGGCTAAAACAATGTTGTGTTTACAGTGGGGATGCACACTGTAAATTCCAGTACAGTCCAGCTTGCCTGCTCATCATCTTGACAAGTATGCTGCTCTGCCTGTTTTAGGCACAAGGTACATATTTTCACTATCAGTATCCTCCCTGGTCTGTCTTCTATCAAGCGTGAAGAAACAGCCAGCAGGTGATTTTCCATGTCAAAGTGTATCTATGCAAAGCTTCTCTAGCTCAACAAGAAAGAGCAGCTCAGCACTTGGATACTTCTGGTTAAGGCACTATATAGGACTTTGGATATAGGATATGCAGCTTATGGGTATCGTACCTTCACATTCTCAAAAGTGAAAGGCTTACTAGTAATGTGTCCTCCACACCTCTCACCGAACATCCACCCACACCCCTCACCGAACATACACATTCAGGGTCACGTTACCGATTGCTTCTATTGCTCCGGCTATATAAATGCCTGTTTAAGTCTGGCTTGGCAAGACATCCATCCGTCCGCCAGAACAGTTATCACTTGTCTTCTAAACAATTACTGGCAATGCCAACAGGTCTGATTTTAAAACGGTAACACATACAAACAGGAGTGCACACTAAAGCCAACCCCACTGGCTTTGCCATTGCTTATTCAGAGTTGCAATGCCAACATGTAAGGTCTGAGAAGAACAACTTGAAAATTCTTTAAATTGAGTTATGTTTTGTGGTTTACAATATGCACCTTGTATGGCTAACTAACTGGGAGGTTTTACTTATATATTTTTTGTTTTACAGTTATAGTGCAACCCCAGCCATAGGGGCAGCAGCGCGCTCTACAGTTAACAATGGAGTAACAGGGAAGGAGAGTACATGCACCTGCAGCAGGGAGAAAAAGGTTGGATAGAGGACGCTAACGCATCACAAACTGAAGAGCAAAACAGAGTATCATTTTAAGGTGGAATCTGGAAAAAGAGAGAATGTTCCCAAAGGAGAGAGAACTGGGTAAGATTTAAGACTGCAGGTATTTTATTCCCTACTATTGGAGCTTGACAGGATAGTACTTGTTTCACCGTTTTGTTTTTATGGCTCTGGGAATGATCAGAAGTCTGAACTTTCCTCTTATGTTTCTTTCTCCTCCTCTTCTCCTCCTGTGATTTAAAGTTTGAATGTAGTGCTTTAGGGAAGATGTTTGTCACGTTTAAGGTAAATTCTGGCATTTCGACAAAGCCATGGAAACTCTTTTAGTATTAGAGTGATTGCGGTCTGACGTCTTTGCACCAATGATGAGTCGAGCTAAAGCATGGACTCCAGCCTTGTCAGGTGCTATGATCGCTTTTGAAAGGACAGCTAGGAAAGCGTTGATGTGTCTAGATGTGAGAACCCGATTGCTGGAACTGTGGTTCTGAGGTTCGCTCGCATGAGGTATAAAGTGTTTAAGTTTTCTGAGCAAGAGTAGTTGGAATGAAACCGTTTTAGTGAACTTTGAGATTTTCCACTTCATGGTTAGATTTTGTTCTGTATGAAGCCTGAAGCGCTTCCAGAGTGTGAGTTTTTCTATCCATTTTGGACAGGTGGAAGAGGGGTATAAGGAAGAATGCAAGTTCCGGGTGAATTTTGATTAAGAGACAACAAGTACATTCTAGATATTAGTTTCTCTAGGAAGGTCTTCAGTGACCCTGTTTAGGCAGGTCGGTCCCCACGCCGCACAGCGCCATCTGTGTGCCTGTGTCCCCCACTGCTGCAGCTTGCTGAAATCGAGGCCCTCCTCCACCCGCAGGCTACCACCGCGCCACATCCCTGGTGGCTAGTGGTAGGCCGTCAGCTCTTGCGCTCGCTCTGCCCCTTTTCCCTGTGATTGTGCTCTTGCTCCCCTAGTGTACCTAATTGTATTCGCCTTATTTCTTTTGTACTGTTGTAGTGTTATTGTGCCCGTTTTTGCCTCTGTTCCTCTGCCCGCTCTACCCACTCGTCTTCCCGCCGCGGCGTCCCCCCCCCCTGCTCGCCGTCTCGCTCCTGCCTCCCAGTTGCTCCTCCCCTCACATGGCGGCCTCTGCGCGGTAAGGAGAGCAACCCTTGACCCTGTTTGAGCAGGTCGCTCCCCACACCACACAGCACCACCTGCGTGCCCGTGTTCCCCGCTGCTGAAGTGCTGAAGTCGAGATCCTCCTCCACCCGCAGGCTACCACCTGCGCCTCATCCCTGGTGGCTAGTGGTAGGCCATCAGCTCTTGGGCTCACTCTGCCCTTTTTCCCTGTGATTGTGCTCCTGCTCCCCTAGTGTATCTAATTATATTTGCCTTATTCCTTTGTACTGTTGTAGTGTTACTGTGTTATTGTGCCCATTTTTGCCAATGTTCCTCTGCCCACTCTACCCTCTCGTCATCCTGACGCTGCGCCCCCGACCCCCCCATGCTCGCCCATTCGCCGCCCGCCTCCCGCCTGCCAGCTGCTCCTCCCTCCCACCCCCCCTCATATGGTTGGCGCTGTGCCGGGGCGTGCCTAAGGCAAGCCCGTCTGCGCCCGTCTGGACCACACCTAGCGCCAGACCCCCTGCTCCGCGCGGACGCCACACCGAACGCTGCCACTACACCGCCAGCACCCTCCACGCACTCAACACAGGACGACAGCACACCTGCTTCCTGGCCGCCCCGAAACACACCAAAGGACCCTTCTTCTACCGGAGCTGAAGCTTCACCATCCTCCGAGCCGCTAAACTACCCAAGGTGACAGGAAGCAACCACCTCAGATGCATACTACTGAACACCCGCTCCGCACGCAAACACGCCGTCGAGCTCTGGGACCTGCTCGACACATCCTCCCCGGACATCGCCTTCCTGACAGAGACCTGGATGAACGCCTCCTCGGCACCTGACATCGCCTCACGGACAGCTACAAGATCACCCGCAGGGACCGCACCAACGGAGTAGAAGGTGGAATCGCCATCATCCACAAGAACACCCTCAGAGTTTCGACCAGCACCGACGACACCCTCCGCACCGCCAAACACCTCCACTTCCAGGTCCACACTGATCCCAACACCACCCTCAGAGGAACTCTCGTCTACAGTCCCCCCGTACCCCGGCCTCAGTTCAGCGACTCCATCGCCGACTTCGTCAGCACGCACACCCTTGCCTCCACAGACTACATCCAACCTCTGTCTCAGACAGCTCGTCACCACACCCACCCACTCCGCCGGCCACACGCATGACCCCCATCTTCTCCGCAGGCCCCCACGTCTCCATCAGCCACACCACCGAACTCCCCTCGACCGACCATCGATGCATACACTTCACCTTCCAGAAACCCACCACGCACCACCGCACTCAACAGATCCCCCGCCGCAGCTGGAGCAAAATCACCAATGACCAGCTAAACTCAACCCTCGCCCGAAGTCCATCCGCCAACCCCACCGACTCCAACACCGCCGCCCACAACCTCAGGCGCTGGATCGATAACTGCGCCAACACTCGCATCCCGATCAAGAAACCCTCCAACAGATGCTCTAACAAGAAAGCCAGCTGGTTCACCGTGGACCTCCAGGCCTCCAAGCAAACCTGCCGAAAACTAGAGAAGAAATGGAACCGCGAACAGACACTGGACAGCTACGCAGCCCACAAGAACGCCATCCGCAGACACCATCGCCTCATCAGATCCGCCAAAAGGGCCTCCTTCAAGGACCGCCTCGACAACAACGCCCTCTCCAACCGCAGCTCCAACACCAACGACAACTCACCATCGCAAGACCTGTGTGACTCCCTTGCCACCTTCTTCCATCGCAAGATCGCAGACATCCACAACAGCTTCAACAACCTGACCGCCCTGACAGCCACCGACACCTCAGACCCCAAGGCCACCACCCACATCAACCCCTTGCTCACCTGGACCAACATAAATGACGACGACACCACAAAAATCATGAACACCATCCACTCTGGCTCTCTGTCAGACCCATGCCCGCACCACATCTTCAATAAAGCTAGCGCCACCATCGTACCCCATCTCCGCAAGGCCATCAACATCTCCTTCCAGACCGCAACCTTCCCGGAGAGCTGGAAGCACGCCAAGATCAATGCCTTACTCAAGAAACCCAAGGCGGATCCGAGGGACCTCAAGAACTTCCGGACCATCTCCCAGCTCCCGTTCCCGGCAAAGGTCATCGAGAAAACCGTCAACAGACAGCTGACCCACTACCTCGAGGAGAACAACATCCTGCAACCGTCCCAGTCCGGGTTCCGCAGCAACCACAGCACTGAAACTGCCCTCATCGCTGCCACCGTTGACATCAGGGCCCTGCTGGACAACGGCGAAATCGTGGCCCTCATCCTCCTGGACCTATCAACCGCCTTCAACACTGACTGCCACCGCACCCTACGCACACGCCTCCACAATGCAGGGATCTGAGACAGGGCTCTGGCCTGGACCACCTCCTTCCTCTCCGGCAGAACCCAGAGAGTCCGCCTCCCCCTTTCCGTTCCAAAGCCTCCGAGATCATCTGCTGCGTACCCCAAGGATCATCCCTCAGCCCAACATTGTTCAACGTCTACATGGCTCCACTCGCCCACGTCGCCCGACAGCACGACCTCAACATCATCTCTTACGCCGACTACACCCAGCTGATCCTCTCCCTCACCAAAGACCCCCTCACCGCCAAAACCAACCGCCACGAAGGAATGAAAGCAGTCGCCGATTGGATGAAGAACAGCCGTCTGAAGCTGAACTCGGACAAAATGGAGGTCCTCATCCTCGGCCCCACCCCCTCAGCCTGGGATGACTCCTGGAGGCCGACCCCACTGGGAGCAGCACCGACACCCACCGACCACGCTTGCAACTTGGGGTTTATCCTCGACTCAACGGTCTCCATGACCAAGCAAGTCAACGCCGCCTCATCCTCTTGCTTCAACACCCTCCGAATGCTCCGCAAGATCTACAGGTGGATCCCCACGGAAACAAGAAGAACGGTCACCAAGGCCCTTGTCAGCAGCAAGCTGGACTACAGAAACGCCCTCTACGCAGTAGCCTCGGCCAAACTCCTGAAACATCTACAACGCATACAGAACGCCTCCTCACGTCTGATCCTCGACATCCCCCGCCACAGCCACATCACACCCCACCTGAGAGACTTGCACTGGCTTCCCGTCAACAAGCGGATCACCTTCAAGCTCCTCACCCACTCACACAAGGCACTCCACAACACCGGACCAGCATACCTCAGACGACGCACCTTCTACACCCAAAACCGCCCGCCCGGCTACACCGACCTCGCCACGGTCCCCCGCATCCGAAGAGCGACCACCGGTGGCAGATCGTTCTCCTACCTCGCTGCCACGACCTGGAACACCCTCCCCATCCTCCTATGGCAGACCCAGGACCTACTGACCTTCAGGAGGCTACTCAAGACCTGACTTTTTGAACAGTAGCAGCACCCCTCGCCCCCAGCGCCTTGAGACCCACTTGGGTGAGTAGTGCGCTTTACAAATTGATTGATTGAGTTATATTTGAACCACTGAAGATTTTGAGATACAGCTGAGCGAAGTCAGCATACTGTGAGAATAAATTGTCTACTGTCCTATAACAACGTATATTCTCATTGTCTGTGCCGAATCTACCCGTTGTACCTGTACTGCTGCTTCATGTTTGTTGAAACTGAAAAATAAAGGTTGTAAAAAAAATGTAAAGAAACTGGAGGTGATGAGATTGTGGATGTGCCTAAGCAAGGACATAATGTTATAACCTATTAGTCTGTATATGATGTGGATGCATATTGTTTTGGTTTGAGTACATTTATGGTTAATAATAAGAGCACAAAGGAGGAAAGCATGTAGAACACTTTCAGTTAATCTTGTGGATGATAGTGAAGCCTCCTACTTTCTTGTGTGTTCTATCTTTGTGAAGAAGGATTTAGCCCTTCAGTGTCACGATGTCAAATGATGGAGAAGAGATGGAAAAGAACCATGTAATTGTGAAGAAGAGTAAGTCTTTTGAAGATTGAGTGCTACACACACAGCCATTTTTGATTGTATTGATCATCATAACTTAGAAATATATAGTCCTAAACTATTTCAGCTTAGCTCTGCTGACTCCATACTGTCACCTATGGAGTCCGATTAATTTTTATGCAACCTGGGGGCGGTATGGCCGCATTTATAGGGAGAAGTACGGAAATAAATAATGTCAGTTGTTGAGCATGTGGCTTGATTTTGCGAAAAATGCTTTTTTTTGCAAATGGCAGCTTTTACATTTTGAATTTTATGGAACTCTTTAAAAAAATAGTTAATACAAAAGGAACTCAACCGTTAAAATGACAATATTATTCATGCTGAGAAAAACACTTAACATCAAAACAATTAAAATCAAAGAATTCCAGTGACACATAGATGATTTAAAACAAGGCATACTCTAAAACACACTTCCGGGTAGGAAAGCATTTGAAGAAAGGTTAACCCTTTGACCGCGGCTGGAATTTTCCTGCGGTGTGGGAAAATTCCACGTGTGCGCAGATTGGACGGCTCCAGGCCGTCCGACGCCCACGCCCACCGTGACGTCGGACGGCAGGGGCGATCCGACGCAGGCAAGGGGTTTAAAGCATGTTTACATCTTTTGACACAGATGCATTTAAAATTGGGATTTAAAACAACCCAGAAAAGTCACACCGAATTTACAAAAAAGTACAATGTAATGAACTCTGTGGTTAGCATTCATCACACTGGCATAAACAGATGGAACCGGAGTCCTGAGGATTCAAGAGAAAGCTTAGTAGCCATCAAATGGAGCCAAATCTGATCCTGGTAAGAAGACAACATACCCAAGGGTTATTTATCAAATCTAGATAGGGTTTCAAGCCTGTGCTGGTGTGGATCACTTTGTATTCTCTATTAGAAGGCATTTTAAGCTCTACTGCAAACCTCTCTTCGGTCCTCACTTCTATAAAAACCTGTTTTACCCAGGTTTATCTTTACTCCAGGTTGCCTTAGGATTTGGAAATAGGGAAGGTCTACATAATTGGACAAATCCAGTCCTAATGTCAGAGAACCACAGTATCTTTAAGCCATAATCAAGCAATATATACAGTCCACTGTTATGTCCTTCTTCAAAGAAGAGTGCTGATTATGCCACATGGAGCAACATAATAACAAGGGAGCTAGCTCTAATTGGTGCTCCACGTATCCTGCACCTAATTCTTCAGGGATGGTATAATTGGAGGTGCTATGAGGCATCAAAGGAGGGTGTAAATGTGATTTTCTTCGATCTGAAGGCTGTTCACATCCATATAGCCCCAGATGCTGGCCCCATAGGTCAAAACTGGGATGGGGGACAGCTGTTCGCTAATAATGTTGGCTAATTTACTACTTAAACCTCTGTCTTCCCCTGGATTTATCCATTTGAAGTTTGAGGCTGGTTGTGCTTTTCTTAGCACAATCAATAATTTAGTCTTGAACTTTAACAAGGAGGCAGGCAGATTGCTTGCAAGCAGGAATAGAATATACTTAGTGTTGATGGGTAGGATAATTTTCAGTCTCCACTCTTCCACACCGGAACACAAATACGTGGATGCTATTTAGACAGACATCAGTGATGTTAGACCTGACATCCTTGGCGTGGTATTCCCCCAGACTTTTTGCCTTCACTACCCTGTTTTTGCTGAACTAATGTTAGTTGGCATGAGGAGGCTGCGCATTTTACCCCTGCTATCCTGTTATAAGGTGCTTTTGGCTTATAGGCCTCTAATAAATGGTACTATATGTACAGAGGGCCTGGAAATTAAATGCTACTAGTGGGCTGCTGCACTCATTGTGCCTTACGCTAAAGTATCCTTCTACAACATGTTTGTGGCCTGCCAGTGCAGCCTGTAGTGCAGTTTTAAAATGCCATTTGGATCTGTCAAAATAAACCTTTTACCAGGCCTAAAAATTCCTTTTAATTACTTCTAAGTCACCCCTAAGGTAGGCCCTAACTGCTCCTATGGCAGGGTGCATGCTATTTGACAAGTAGAACATGTGGATTTAAGTTGTATGTGTCCTGACAGTGAGAAATCCCTACATTAATTTTTCACTGTTGTAAGACTATATCTCCCATAGCTTAACACTGGGTAATCTTACTACACTTAAGTTATAACTTCAGTATGGGAACACATTGAGAAATGCATCTTCCACTCATTTGAATTGTAATTTTAAATCCTCTTCAATGGTAAACTCGGATTTTAAGCTACTATTATTAAAATGCCACTTTTAGAAAGTTCTCATTTTCTGCCTATACGAAGTATAATTTTTCTGCCAGTATCCAGGGGTCACATGACATGAACGGCTATCCTGTGGTGTGCTGTGTATTCCTTCCAGACATGGGGACAAAAGGACTTTGGGTGCAGTTTCTCCTGAGCAGAATGTCCTAGAGTGGTTATACTCAGCCATTCCTATGCTACAAAGAGGTGCATCATGGCTATTCCCACCCCCTCCGGACTTCTAAGCCTGCCTGCCCTGTCACTTCAAATCAAGCTCACATCTAGGCTGCCTCTCCTTTGTTACCCTAGACAGTTTGGAGCTAAACCCAGAAAAGGGTGAGAAGGTTAGACAAAAGGGGCATCCTCCACCCACAGACTGGCAGAGAGTATAAGAATAGCACCTTCAGAACCTCTCATCAGAACACTCCTGAACCTGTGGAAGATTCAGAAGAAGGACTGCCCTACAGTCTGATGAAATAAGACTGGACCTGCTTGCCTGGACCTACTTGCCTGAACCAGGCTAACCAGAAGCTACTCCATGGGTCAGTTGGATGACTTCCTGCTTGAGCTACAGGGACCCATCAAGCTTTAAGAGCCTCTGCTGGAGTGAGTCCTGGTCCCCATGAGCTGCCCTCAGGTCCTGGACCCCTGCCTTGACTAGCATCACAGTGTACTTCTCTTGCCTCAAAACCAAGTCAAATGTGAAAATACAGCGCTTCAGGGCTCCTCGCGACCATGAGTGGACTCTTCCTGTCGAGAAACCATTGTCTGCGATGACTACCAATGCAAAGCTCCAGCGTCAATCTGTTCTTTGCGTAGGCTATGAACATCTGCAACAGCAACAACTGTGGCATCTTCCACCAACGACCTGCTCTTTGTGCCAAACAGCGACTGCATCCACTAGGCATATAATTTGAGAATTCGGGGTATTCAGAAACTAATTTGAGATTACCTGTTATAAAATGTTCCACATCTGAAGGAAACAGCATGATAAGGTTGCACTCTTGTAGCCGTTACTGCCTATATAAAAACGGGTGACCACTTTATTAGTACTCTATAAGGAGGGTAAAACTCTAGAGCTAACAGGAAGAGAAGGAAGAAGAACCGACAAACTTGCCTTGTCACTGGGAATGTCAAATATGTTGGAGCATAGTTGAGTCATTGGCGAACAGAAAAGGGTCATAAACTGCGATAATGTATGCCAGACCCAGTTCAAAGTTGTCTCTGACTACTTTTGTAAAGAAGGGCAATAGCTGCAGATGGACTAAAGGAGAACTTTGCTGCGCTGATATTTTCACCACAAAATCCCTCTTTCATTAAACCGGTGTGTAGGGAGGGTGGCAGGCAGCTTGATTAATGGCCAAACAATTATGTTCGATACAGAATACCAAAAATTCGACACAGCTCTTATAATCTGAACCTTAACAGACTGCCCAATGATTTGCTGGTTCTACAGAATTGTTGTCTGCTTTGGATATTAATACACTCACTGCTTCTATGGCAACGTTGGTCATGCAATGCTCCTTCATGAGTGTAAGAGAATAGAGTAAGCCGTTTTCTTAAAGGATTTTCTTTCGCTTTCCATAGACCAAGAACTCTACTGGAATTAAATCATGTGTGGCACACTCAATCTTCATGTGTTGTATTGTAGCATTTTGCATCTCCTATTATATCAAACCTATTCAGCAATAAATCTACTTTTGAATGGTTGGTCAGTTTCTTTGGGGTGTGACGCTTGGTATATAATTCCATTACGGTGGTCAAGATGTTGTAGTCATATGTTTTAATACTGTCCACTTAGTTCTGAATGAGGCAATAATACTCCCATTCAGTTATATTTCAGGTAATCTGATAGTAAAAGGGATTCCTAGTTGGAACGGAAAAAGGAATTATAGGAATAGGTATTTTGTCTAGTAACCTGCTTTTTAGGACGAGCATTCGAGGGCTCTTGTATGTACTTTAGTATATACTTATTATATACTTATATGTGTATGTACTTTGTTGGCTCTGTAGATCAGCCCTCGGACTGGTCTGCTTCCGCTTAGGGACTTTTTTTTCTGTTCAACTGCCTTTATTTAATGTCTTGATAGAAAACGACCAGCAGAGGTCAGTAACATACCAGAATAGCTTTCTGCTGAGAGGCTTTATTTTTTTTTCTGGCAACTCCCTCCATTTAACTTTCTTGATAGAAAACAACCAGCAGAGGTCAGTTAAAAACCAAAATCACTTTAGCATTCTTTAGATTCCCGACCATAGAAACGGTCTTCCACAAGCACCCATAGACAATAATATTTTTTTCAAATCTTGTATTTTCAATAATATGACCACCGAAAGATCTGATTTTATATTAAAAACAGATCGTTAGACTACCATTTCCTGCTGAAAGGCAATATTTCTCTCCATGTGTTTCCATACCTGGTGTGTCACGCAGTTTGGTGCTTACTTTCCTTCCATGCTAAAGAACAGTAGATGTTTCAGCACCCAGGCTAATGTGCTGCATAGCTTAATACATATATGATCCCAAGGGCGAGACTCGTATGAGGTCCACTTAAAAGAGCTTATAAAGTGTTACAAAAAGAAATTAAACATAACAAAACTCATTCCACGTTTTGAGTTAACAACAAACAGAATAAAGTGGCAAGGCATATACGAAGAAATACGAAGATGTACGAGAAGCAATAGGTAGCAGCTAGTTCAGGTACTTGATAAATTCCAGAACTCTTACTCAGCAAAACGATCAGTTTTAGCAGCAAGCAAAGGGTTTATAGGGCATGGGATTGTAAAGCATGGGTAATGTTTATGGTTTTGCTTCAGAGTACAGAGAAACTCCTAAACCGCATAAAACAGTAAAAGTGCTGTTGACATGCACGGCTGCACACAATAAGGCTTACAAGAGGTCCTGCCATGGACGTCACTTCCGAAAGGAAGGGTTTTCACATCCCGCCACGAGGTCTTGAAACTGTTTCAGGAAGCTGGAAGGAAGCTTCGCTATTTCAGATCACACAGACACGTGCACTGAGACGGCTCTCCGGAATCTCCTGTTCTGTGTTTATTTGTTACTGGACAATATGATGGCTTTGTTTCCCACTAACCTGGCTGTGCTACAAAGCACATTGTCAACCGAAGGTGGGATGCACCGGTTTGCAGGCTGCGCTGGGAGCTCTGCCAGGGGGTACCGTGTCAAGAATGAACCCATGAATGGTTAACTTTTACAGAACAGTGTTTAGTAGCGGATGCAAACCTTGGGTGTTTGTTCTAAAGGTCTCCAAAGGACTCGGTTTAAAGAAAAGATCCGGGGATGCGTGCTGTGTTCCAGAAACCGAAGGCTCCTCGTAGTGATAACGGATGCATGTCAGGGTTCTGCGAAGGTTGGACAAGCATGACATCCGATCCAAGGAGTCAGCCTGCAGCTTCGTCTTTGTTGATGTCACACTATGCAGGTGGTCTCTCCTCTGCAAAGCAATAAACGCTTCAGAAGTTCAATACAACCTCATATCATTCAGTCACTTCACTCTACATGTATGACGTTTTATAGGCAGACTTTTCGATTGATTCTTTCACAATACGTTGTACCAACTTTTACTCCACGAAATACACACGGAGATTGCTGCAGGCACAGTCGCCACTAAAGCTGCCTTTTAGCAAGTCCCTGTAATAACGCTTCCCTGGTGCATACTTGAAAAAAGCATTGGCTAAGCCAACAGGTCTTACCTATTCTATTGGCTGTCCAGGCAGATCTACTGGTGTTGCAAATGATTTTTTGGGGTTGATGCCATGCAGTATTGGCAAAAAGAGAAAAATAATGTGCTTTGTCTGATGTTGTGAGGAGAGCGCTGGGCCGAGGATGCGAGGGTGAAGGCAGTATAAGTGGAAGAGAGTAAAAAAATATGCACGCCCAAGAACGACACCTGAAGCAGGAAACATGTAGTGTCAGGAGTGATTTAACTACTCTGTGCCTCCTCCCTCTGAAGATCCGACAACCGATTACAGAGACCAGTCTGTGCTGGGGGAATAAAGATAAACGTTGAAGCAAACACATGAAAGAAGTAAATAGTTTAAGCACAATACCTAAAACAGAATTCAGGCTCAACCTCCTCTTACATGAAGTAAGAAGCCTAGCCCTGCAGAAGAAGCACATTGTGTGCTATTTAATCCCTGTGGCCACCTCTAGCCAGTGCTTGCAACTTCCTTTAACTGCAAATATGGAAAAACATCTAAAAAAGCAAGAGTAACAGGAACAGCCGGGAATAGGATTCTGATTTAAAGGATGCAATTTTACAAGCAGAGTAAGTAAGTAATCGTTTATTTGTACATGATTAATTAAAATCTTTACAAGAAATAAAAACGTCAGTAAATACGTGTAAAAGTACATTTGTACATAAGAATAAAATTTGGTTAAGATCAATTCTTGGTTATCCTTAAAACATTACAATGTCATCACAGGCTCTTAAGTCTTTTTCCTGTTAAATCAAATAACTTGACAACCTGGCAGTTCAATTTGGTGTTGTTAGGGTTAAAACACAGTTTTACAGCCTGCCTGCAAGTCCGAACGCTATGTAGTTTGAAGGATGGTCGTAATAAATTGTACCTCAAGTCCTTTAGTTTAGGACAAATGCAGATCACATGGATGATGTCCTCCTTGCCGTTTTTACACAAGCGACATTGCTGTGAGGAGTTATTTCTCTCCCAGGGTGGCAGGTGTGGGAGTATAGGGATTACTCCGAGGCGTAATTTTAGAAATTTTTCTTTGATTTTTATTTTCATACCAATATTGAGGTATGCTTGTGGTTGTATTCCTCCATAATCCCCCAGCGTTATCCAGCCATGTGCTCTGTTTGCTAGTTCCTTCTTGTCTGCAATTGCTGAGATGATACGTGCTGATTTCTTTGCTATTTTTTTTAAAGGACAAGAGGTCTATTGCAGTTTCCCCAGACTTCGGTCAGTCCTAAAAGTTTGAGTGATTCAAATAGATAATCTCTTGCCGAAGACTTGCGGTGCCGAAGTAGCTCTTCCCATACGTTGGAACTTAAAGAGCCAAGCTCTGCCGTGCGTATCTTATGCCAGCTGGCTACATACACGCACCACCTTTCTATTGTTTGTTTAAGGATGCCGAATTCTAGCCGGATCTGAGCAGGAGAAACATATTTTGGGAGATTAAAAATTGCCCTGTATGAATTGGCTATAACTATGTCCAGTAATGCGGCATCCTTCCCATGGAGCGATTCACTCCCGTATGCAAGGGTTGGCATTAGTTTGGCACGCAAGATTTGGAGGAGAGGTTTAAGTGAGAGATCAGGAAGTTTGGCCTTTAATGATTTTATAGCCAGGCAAGCGATAGTCGCCTTCCCTCGTAAGGAGTCAAGTTGTGCCTTAGACTTATTTTTTGAGTCCAGAATTACTCCCAGGTACTTGTAGGTGGTAACCACATCCAGCTTTTCTCTGTTCAGGTGCCAGCAAATTTTCCTTTTTTCCCTATAATTCACGGCCATGACCTTTGATTTATTGAAGTTTATTTGAAGAGCATTCTTTGCTGAAAAGGTATGAGCTACATTCAGGAGGTGCTGAAGGCCCGTTGGCGTCCGACTTATCAACACCAAGTCGTCTGCGTATAGCAGATTATAGAGGGTGATTATAGCAGCGTGGAGAGGATGATATTTCACAACCAGAGATGAAATGAAAACATAGATGTGAAGGCTATCCAGAGCAAGACAGACAGCAAAGCTATCAGAGTGGTATATATGAAACTCTTAGGAAGAGGTGTCCATTCCCAAAACATTCTTTATTTCACTTGTAAGAGGTACAGTGTTCCTATCTCGTCCATTCCACCTCAAACACGTAACCATCAACATAGCACCAAAGAACTGACTGTTGTCAACTCCAACTGGGATTCCCCATGAGAATCAGCAACAAAAACATGAGGGATGCGGCAAGCCTCGTCGCCTTTTATTGTTCACAACCTCTTAAAATCATGGCAGAAAGCTATGAGTATCATCACAATGAAATTAACAGGGCATTCAAGGGTGTGACCTCCATCAACGTTGTCTATAAGGAATAGATATTAGAACTGGCATAAGGTGGAGTGACACTAAACCATAACTGGAGGCAAGTCCATCCATTGGGGATGTCTCACCAAAAGTCAGCCAAGATGTATGAACATCGTCTCAACATATATAGAAGCATATACAATTTGTTAACATATTTTCAAACAGATGAAGGGTACAATACAGTAATCGCTACAATAGTTCGAACATAACCTCTGGCTGCAGCTAAAGGGGAAGGTCAAAAGCACAGAAGCATAATGTGGGAGATCGAAGGCCAGTTAAGGCTTGCATTGAGATATCGCAAACAGACCATATTAGTGGCCGGAGCAAATATCTTGTTATTAACATAAAGGAGGTTATAACCATATATGTTTAAGCTGTCCGTGTACAATTAATCTAAAAAACATTTAATATAATATAAACCTTTTCCCACTGCCCAATGTGCAAGGAGGGCTAGAGTTACAGTGGTGGTCTAATAGAAACATATGTCTTCTCTAAGATAGGAGGCATTATATACGGATTGATGGTGGGTGTTAACATTGTGTGATCCCTTTTAGCAGTAATAAAGGGTGCCCATTTCCATCCACCCGTAGCTCGGCTAGAGGACAGCTATAGAGAAATGGATCCAGTGGGTGTGTTCAAAGATATGTTGTGTCATAAGGAGGGTGTAAATCTCATATCACCTAGAAAAAGCTTAGTGGGCATTAACTCATCATTATTGTTCTCTGTCACAGTACTGTGTAATCCGTCCCAGTCTTGCGAACAGGAGTTTATGAAGGCAATATGTCTGCTCCCTGTGCAATACAATAAGTACGTGGTCACGGTAGCAACACTTGTAGCGAACAATAAATATATTAGCATTCACCAAACTTTCTTTTCATGTAATGCATTAATGCAATTTATTGTGTGAATCATTTGCATTCCAATGCGATTTAAATTCAAAGCATTGGTTATTATTGGCAACTCAGTTGCTCAAGCATATAACAGTGCGATACATATTTAGAGTGCTCTTGATGTAGGAAAAAAGGGTAAAGTTGGGGATCAAGTGAATACGTGTGGGTGAAGGACAGGGAAGAGGCCTAAAACAGGTCAATTGTTCCCGGGTATACACATAACCCTGATAGACATCAACTAATTTGGATATCAGTCATCAGAGCTTGTGACACACACCTACATCAGGGATCCAGGTTTGCTCCCTCTTACGCCAACCTCTTTATGGGATTGTTTGAGAGGGAGCATACCTGGTCCATGAATGCAGGCAAATAATGGATTACATCCTTTTCTGGAGTTGTTTTATATACGACATTTGATCATTTGGAAAGGCACTAAGGATGATTTGACAGAGTATGTCAGCTATTTGAACAATAAAGGACGCAATGTTTATTTCAAAATGTGTCATGACTAAAAAAAAATGATTTTCTGGATGTACAATTGTATGTAGCTAATGAGGGGGATCAGAACAGATTATTTTGTAAGGAAACTGCCACAAATAATATTCTAAGAGCAGACTGTGCCCATCCCTCATCAGTGATGATGGGCATCCCCTATAGGGAAATGATAAGGAACCGAAGAAATTGTAGCAATGAGAAGGATTTTACATAACGTTTGAACTACCTGAAAACTAGGTTGAGGGCACGAGGCTAACCTAAATATATCTTAGAAAGAGCGGAAACAATAGTGGTTAATATCAAAAGAGAGGAGACTTTGGTACAAAGATCTAAAACGCAGTCCCAGGAGATATTGGCCTTTGTATCAGTATACAGCACATAGCACAAAAACATTGACAAAGTTTTGTGTAAAAATTGGGATCTTTGGAAAGAGATTCCTGGGTTAACTAATACCATCGCTAACAAACCCTTGGTACCATACAGGAAAGGTCCTACAATTGGAAATAAAATAATGAGAAACTATCTGGAACATATGACTGACTCAGGATCTAATTGGCTACGCACACAACTGAAAGGTTTTCACACATGTGGATCATGTGTGATCTGTGGTCATGGTTACAACAAATTGAAAGAATTCAAGTACAACACAGAAAAAACATATCACATAAATGGATTTATCAACTGTAACAGCTGTTTGGTGATATACGCTCAAAAAGGGCCTTAAAAATAAGGATCCAAGAACCTCGTAGGTCTATTTTGAACGTTAATGTTCGATTACTAATAGTGCAACATATGAGAGATTTTCATCCAATAAACACAAACTTTAAATTTCATGGGATCTAAAATATTGAGAAAAACACGGGAAGGGGTAACATGGAATTGAGGGTAAAACTAGAAGAGGCTAAGTGGATAAGCAGACTAAGGACAGTGCAATTGGGACTCAACTTAGAAAATGAGTTTCATAAATGATTTGGACTGGTGCCAGCGGGCTGAGCAGGCAGTATACCAGAGCAGGGGATGCTCATGTAAATGGTAAAAGATATGGGGGGCCTGGGTGAACTATAGAACGGTCAGTTCTCAACATAACTGAGGGTTTTAGACATTTTAAGGAACACGTTAAATGGTTGTATCCCCCATTCAATTGGGTGTGGGGTGAGCCACTAGGAGGATTGGATTGCGGTATTTGCTATGTCTATGTGTAAGCCAATACACATGCTATGTATATTGTAATGTTTTCTGAAGCAAGAGTTTGGTTTGATTAATAAAAAGAAGTTGGAAAAAAAGAAAATTAGTTTAATTATTTTCTGTGAGAGTTGTTTCTTGGCATGGATCAGTTCATTGTCAGTTTGAGAGTGTTTGACAACAGTGTATTTAAGGTACCGTGTCCTCAAATGACAGACGCCAAAAAGTTAAATTGAGAAGACCATTCTGGCAAGATATTTGGGGTAGATCATACAGCAGTATAATGGTTGTTATCATGACTGAGGGAGTCAGACCATGTACTTCTGACAGCTGGTAATGTTCTAATTGGATTATATGATTTGACAATATTGGGTCTTCTTGCATATATGGGCGAGAAGAATGTAGCGGGACTAGTATTACCGTGGCAGGGGTACATATGGATTAATAGGATAAACAGGATCGCATAGGGTGCACAGTGTTCCTAATGTAAATATATTGATGCACTAATTGTGTTGTGCAATAATATTGGTGACAAGTTTGTGAAACTGAACTTTCAATGGCTACAAGAGTACATATGGATGAACAGGATCTCATATGGATAGAATATATGGATCTAAAATGCAGATTTTGTGGTAAGGTACGGAACAGACCTAAGTAGCTAGAGAATACACAATATGTTTAGGTGAGAAGAAAGCAAGACAGAGATTGATTTGTAACATCAATAGTGATTCATTGTCCCTTCTGGTCCTACCGGTTTGTTTTTAATTGAATAATAATAATAATAATAATAATAATCCACATTTGTAAAGCGCACAATCACCCGTAAGGGTCTCTAGGCGCTGGGGGCCGTCGAGAAGATTAAGCGAGCTATTGCCCAGAGTCACATGGTGCTGGGCTAACCTGCCGCCGGAGCCGGGGATCGAACCGTGGTCCCCAGATTCCAGTGTCAGTCGCCCTGGCCGCGGCGCCACACCTCTCCCATTGAATGAATGGCCTAGAGTGTTTTTGTAATATTGAGAGGAAACCATTGTTCATACTTTGCACATGGGTTTGCCGGATGGGTCGGGGCAGGCCGAATCAGAATTGCACATGTCCCCTAGTGGTCCGACGAGTTTCTGATTGGCTGAAGAGCCGAAATTGTAGGACTACTTTGAGATTGAATAGATTTACAAACACATACATTGGCTCGCATTTGATTGGTGGCATAAGTCGGACCAAAGCAGCATAGTTTCCATTCTGGTCTGGCTGATTTTTGATTGGTTGAGGAGGGGGCAAATAAAAGGATTCAGCCACGAATGTATTTGTGAGTGTATTATATGAACAAAGAGAAATAAATGGAGGTTTATAAAGAAAGGAGAAATAGGACTAGACATAGGGTGAGATAAACAAGACAAGTATGACCGTAAACACAATGTGGTGGAAGATTAAGTTTGGGAAGATTCGTATGCGTCCAAGCACGCCATTTACGGGGTCGGAAAGAGCCAGAGGAAATATGCTGGTTTGATGAGAGCTTGGAGGCTTAAATCGGATTGGTCGGGCCAGCTGGAATACGAATAGTGAGAGGCAAATAGGAACAGGATTATTTCCAGTCCTTTACCGGATATCCCATTGGAAGGCCCACCATTGGTCTACACAGCTGAGTAATAGAGAAGGAGCCTGCCACACAAGTAGAGACGAGGTTGACATTGTCTCATGGATTGGATATGGGTTCAGGGAGAGTTCAGTAATCTATGCAGACAGAATGGTTTACGGAAAGAAAGCTGCATGATTGATACAATAAATGATGGCCCAGAGAGGGGACAGGTACAAGCAAGTGAAAGCTTGTAATGGAATGCCGTATTGGTGGATTCAAAATAGGAAGATGTGTTTGGATAAGTCTGCAGTTGATTATAAGTGCTGGCTTTCCGGAGATGACTGGTTAGGCGCTAATTCTGTGGCATTACGATTAGAAAGCAAGAAGAATGAAGCTCAGTACTGAGCAGTGAATTAGATAGTTCTGGTAGTTGATTAAACTCTTTTTATGGGACTGCTATTGATAGTAATAAGGAGACTGTTACATTTTTATATATGGGAATGTAGTTTTGTTGAGGGAGAAAGATTGTGGTTTAGATGTGATTAAGGTTTGGGGAGACTTAATATCTGTTCCCTTTAATTGTAGATAGAACTGTGGGTAATATACTGCCCTTCACCATGAATATCTCTCTATGAAGAATACTGTAACAAGGAGATGATCACACACCATTGAGTAAATTGACACATGAATTTACAAGTGAGTGAAGCAATTCATGGATTATATGACTGACAACCGTGTGACAGAGAGAAGATTGGTTTATGTAACCCTAGAGGAGATGAAAATTGGAGGTTTACGGAAGGATTATTAGCCGTAGGCAAGTAGGAATTGGTCTGCAGGAGTCCATTGGTGTGGGATATGACGGGATAGCGCTTACAAATATCTGTGGGGTTGTTTTTTGTGGACATTGTACTGTTTGGTGAGATGTTAGATGCCAAATGTTCAACCTAAGAAAATGGCTGTTTCAGATTGTATATATGTAGGAAGTCTTGTATGGTTCAATATGTGATGTAAATGTTGAGATGTAAATATTGTACATAAAATGTTGTGCAAATACTGTATATAGGTTTCACATTTGTGATGCATATGTTTTACATTTACAGCCCTGATGAAGTCCTGAAGGGGCGAAACGCGTTGGCTGGGTTGAATGGACCACTACTATGAATTGAAATATTGAGTAAAGTTGGATTCAAAAAGATATACAAGACTCCTGAATGACTACATTGCATTGAAGCATTAATATTGGATTGTTCTTTGGAAATAGTATAATCTTGTGGACTAATGAAATTACACTTATTTGTATACATCTACACTCCTTTTTGGTTGTTGGTTTCACTATGCGTTGATTGCGGCTTCTAGGCAGAGGAGTCTCAAAAAGTTGAGCTTATGGAGAATTGAGATTTAATTAACGATACACCAGTGCGCCTGTATAGCCCACACTGCTAGTGCTCATACCCTTGTATGGTCTCAACACAAGCCGGTTGAATGATACAAGCTTTACTGACACAAACTTAAGTTATAGAGTGCTCGCTAGCATCATTCAACCCTATCCCCATGGAAGATACTATTGAGGCTATTTGCGGTCTTAAATGTGGATCACTATGTGATCTGTGTCAGCCATATCTTCTAGTTGTGAGGGCACAGGCAATCAACCCATTAGTTAAACTGCTTAATGACTTGCTGTCTACAGCGGCATTTCCATCAGCCAGGCAACAGGCCAAAATCCTCCCTCTGGTGAAAAGCCATCAGCAGACCCGATGGTACCGTCTAACTATAGGTAAATTCCTCTGCTCCCTGCTCTGCCTATGTTGCTGGAGAATTTGTCTATAGCAACTTTCACGTTACCTTGAGTCGAACAACCCTCTGCACTCGAGTTGATCAGGTTTCTGACCTTATTTTAGTACTGAAACTTCCTTGCTTGAGGTAACAGAGCGTATTAGAGACATCCTTTACTCTGGTGGTAAGGCTGTGCTATCAGAACCCTTTGATACTGTACCACACTATAGGCTTTTAGCCCGCCTTCAGTCCAGAGAACTTGAGGGTCGGGCTATGAAATAGCTGAACTCTTTCTTAGGAGACAGGAGGTCTGAGCCTAACCGTTCTTTTGAGGTACAACATACTTAACAGTAGGGACATATCGGGACTCTGCCTTAAGCCCCACACTGTTTAATTTCTATTCTCACTCCACTGGCATTCTTGGCCGAATGCTACAGGGCAAAAATGTCTTACGTGGGCAACATGCAGCTACTCTTCTTAACTAAATATGGGTAAGATATTGCACCTCATCTAATGAAACCATGCTTAGCTGCTATCATTGGTTACAATTTAGCCAACTGAAGAGTAATGCGGATAAAATCAAAGTTCTTTTCTTCGGCCACAATTTACACTCAGTTTGGCAGAATTTTGGTCCGGAGGGGTTCCACTCCTGCCCCAACCCCCCACCCTCACCCTAAGCACGCAATCTCAGGAGTAGTCAGGAACCTATAGGTCAAGTCTGAAAACCTCCTCTCCTTTCAGCATTAAGTAAATTCTGTGGTAGGGTCTTACTTTTGCCTCCTCCAAACACCGAAAATGTTTCTTCATTTTCTCTCTCTTCCAGCCAGGGACACAGTTATTCAATCACTCATCACGTCCAGGCTGGACTATACAAATTCTCTTTACCGTGGCCTGCCTATCTAATTAACAGACACCAGGTGGTGTAAAAAGCAGCAGCCTGCCTACTCCTCAGTCTTCCTTTGAGAAGTCAGGTGTCCCCTTATCTTCATTCTCTGCACTGGCTTCAGGTGGGGAAAATAGTTTCGTTCAAAGCCCTCGTACTCATTTACAGAGCGCTTCATCATACTGGTTCTAGCTATCTGCCATCTGGAACTCGATCACATCTTTCGGCTAAGAATTACGCCCTGCAAACAAAGTGTTAGTAAGGTACCCAAGAGATGCCGCCCCAGAGCGGGTGGCCATTGCTTCTGTTATTTGGGTCATTTTGCCTGGAACCATCTATCTGCCTCTTGACCTGCGCTTAGTCGAAACTGAATCGATCTTCAAAAGAGGATGAAAACATGGCTTTTCTCTCAAAGCTAAACGCCCTTACCTGCAAGTCTAGAGCAGGACACTCTGAGGAGTAGCTGCGCTCGCTACAAATCTCGGCTCATCATCATCACTTTACACTTTCTGCCATATGTTTTGGAAAACAAATTCAAGTTCTACAACAATAGCGAGTTTGTGGTGGCTTCCTACTGACTCCGATTATGTATTGAAAGGGTCCTAAGAATGAAACAGAGCAGTCAACGTTGTAAAAAGACATCACAACGCACGCACACACACACACACACACACACATCTCTTTATTTTCTAAATGTTGGTTCGTTCATTCAAGCAGTTTTACACCCGGTGCCCTATGCAGACGTACAAACTACAATTTGTAGAAACTATTTAATGGGGCTACTTCTGTGTAATCTGTTTACAGGCGGGCATTATCAAGGAAGTTGTTTTTATTAATTTATGTCAAACAAAACTGCTTACTAATTTGATGTTTTTGGCAGTTCGTTGAAATGCTGTACTGGGGCTCGGGCCTTTGGTTAAAAAGATCTACCCCTTGGTCTGAACGAAACTAGTTAGAAAACGTTGTCAACATCTGCACTCCATAATGTCAACAGCAGGCCACTCAAACTGATTGGATGAGTTTTCGCCCATGTGAAACTATTGGCTTTGTCAATGTGTTTTTATATGTTGCACAGCAGTTGAGCTGCTATGCAACATGGCTTAAAGTAAAAAATAAAATAAAAAAGCGGTATCACGCGGTCAATGCTGACCGTGCACAGCGTTTTCTTTTTTCTTTTTGTACTTTAAGCTATATTGCACAGCAACTCAACAACTGTCCAACATGTAAAAAACATTGGCAAAGCCAAAAGATTTTGCATAGGTGAAACCCATTGACTTTACCAATGTCTGTTTATGTAATTATCAGAGTTAGATTGGAAATTTAAAAAAGGTAGCACAAAAATAATACCGGGGTGATGGTGAGTACCATGGAGGGGAGGGGAGCAACCTAGAGTGCCGGTGGCGGAGAAGGGAAAGTAACACGGAGAGTATGTGGGGAGAGACATGGGAGAGAGATCAACGCAGAAAGTGGGGGAGAAGAGAAGCACACAGGCAAGTGAGAGCAAACTGGAATGGAGAGGTGAAGCACACAGGGGAGAAAGCAACACAGAGGGGAGAAGAGAAACACTCGGCCAAGCACATAACAAAAGGGGGGCAGCATAGAAACACAGAATAAAAAGAGCAACACAGAGCCAGGAAGGGGGCAACAGAAGAACACTGCAAAACACATGCACTCTCATGGAGCACTTAAATGAAAAGAAAACACTAGTGCTTGAAAATTAAGTAGTGGATGAACACAACTAATGCACCAATGCTCCAGGGAAGGGAAAAGCAAGAGAAGAGAAAGGAATGTCCACACAAGCAAACAAATAAAAAGGAAATGGCAGTGACCATAAAGCAAAGCAAAACAAAGCAATGGGCGGGCTCCAAGTCCATTGTAAACTGAAAATTGGTATTTTTTTGTAAAGACAGCTATACTGTCTGGTAAGTGAGACCTAATCAGGGTTATGTCAAAAAACAAAAAAATAAGATGCACATAGTAAAACTTGCTTTCTATATGAATATTAATCATTGTTGCTTTTATCAAAAGAACATACAAAGAAATGAACATTTTCTAAAAGCATCAGGTACTAAATCTAACTGTGCACTTACTTGCCTAAATGAGGCATGGCCATGTTTTGATGGACATGTGACACACTGGTTTGGGCGGGTAATGAAACACAATAAATTATAGTTTTTTTGCTGTTTGTTTTTTAACATTTCCCCTCCATAGGGAAATAAGACGATTTGTGAGTAGTCTACTCACTGAACGGAGTGACGTGCGGGGTAGATGTTGAGCAGTCAAGGTCTAGATTTAAGATGGAGGTATGGGTGTACAGTACAACACAATCATAACAGTTTCAGTAAAGAATGGCCAAACAGAGCTGTGAGCTTTAATTACACAACAATTTCATCAGACTCCAAAATATCAAATTTGGTTTACAGTAAAAGCAAATGTCAGTAAGAATACAAATCACAATAAAAACAGTAATAGGATATTGTGATAAAACAGGGTCACAGGAAATAAAGCCTGCATGCCATTCACATTCGACAGATGATAGTAGCACAAGAACCCTCCTGAAAAAGAGAATCACAATACCAACTACGTCACTGTAAAAAAGAATTGGTCCTAACAAAGTCCACAAACATGTAACATCTGCGATTGCAACCTGAGCGCAAACTCGACACTGTACAACGGAGAATCACATTCCTCTGGACAAAACCGAGTTATTTTGTTGCAGGTCCACAACCGTTACTGTTCATGGTCCTGAAAATCGACAATACCGAAAAAAAGAATGACGCAAGCAGAACTATAGTGGCAATCAAAATACAATCAAGCTTTAAACGACAGCCATTCATTTAAATGGCCTTTTTAGAGTGTACCAAGGTTAAAAGTTGTTTCTGCTTTTCCTAGACGAGTAACTGGTTTGGCATCCCAAACCATCAATTGTGCTTTTAATGTAGAAAAACGACAGCCATGTTTACAGCCAATATCAGCACTTCGTCACATGGTTGAAAAACTGTGTAAAACTCTCCTGCAAGTTAAAACATTAAGTGCCTAAGACTTCGGATATTGGAAGAGAAGTATATATCCTGTGCATGGGTTGCTTGGCATCAATCCCCTAAAATGTGGATATCTCTAACCATTGGGCCCATGCATCAATAGGTGTGCAGCTGCTCACTCAGGGTAGACCACATTGGTTGATGAAGGGGGCAGGACATGGACACGGATGTGAGCTCAACTGGACAAAGGTCACATATGGGGACCATTCCGCTCTTCTCAATCCGGATAGTCTCCTGGCCACCCGACTACTGGATTGCATGCAAAGCAAGTTTGGAAGATGACAAAAACAATAAAAGTCAGGGCAGTTAAAAATTGTGATCATCGGGTACAATCAACACTTAGCTGACCTATATCTGTAACAGACGTTCTTGAGGTAGCACATCTCCATTCACGGTGAGGGGTCGAGAGCATTTTTATGCGCTTTATCTACCTCCCTAGACCTCTTGGACTGTCTGGAGGCTTCCACTCTTGGCGAAGTAAGCAGAAGGGTTGGCCAACAGAGCCTCCAGGCTTGTTCTCATCAAAATGGCAGCACTCAGCACCACATTCTGGAAACGCCAAGAGCGGGTCCAAGCAGACCTGTCTCAAACAAAGGTGGTCTTTAGGGATTCAGTAAGATGGGTGGGAGCTCCAGCCTACATTTCTAAGTCCTGGCACTTATGTAGCAGCCCACTGCCAATTAATTCCTGAAGTTCGAAAACTCAACCAACCAGGTGGGTGTAGAGTTTCCATCCTCAAACTGTTCACTGAGAATACATCATTGCCCTCTTCTCACAACACCCAGTGGTGGCTACTGCCTAAATGCAGCAAGCCATGAACATTGTGCAATTCCTGTCTGTGTCTCTAGGCAGGTCCTGGAGACAAAGAAAAAGCAGATGAAAACGAGGGACGTGTTCCCATTGCTGTCCATCATCCATCTTGCAAACATCATACACACAAGACTAACGATGGCTGCAGTCAGCTAATGAGAACTTGTAGGAACAAAGGTAAAGAAGGTGTGAATGGCACAACTGCACAAGTGGTTGGGGACTTTGGTCCTTACAGAGCCGCAAAAAGTCAGCAGTGTATGGGGAATAGAGGGAGGCAGTGGGCAGACAACAGCGAATAACACCAAGTAATGATAAATTAATAACAGAAAGGTTACCATTATTATTCATGCCTTGGTGCTCAAAAAGATATCTTTGGGTCTGAAATCATACATGATAGAAAATAAAAATGTAAACTCCAAGGGGCCTAAGGTTACTCATTTCCTTCCGGGATCATTAGTAACTTAATAGACTTATCCGTTTGTGGTCTTTTGTAGGAAAAATGAACCCATTTTGGGTAAAGATCCCCTTAGAATAGCACGCCTCCCAAAGGACATTTTGTTTTCTTTTCTTTTCACACAGGGTAGAAGCCAAGTCAAAAAATGTGAATCAAGGATATACGCAGTACCGGGATAGCCTTTCAGAGTGTGAGTAATCCTCTCAGGAGCAATCATTGCTAAAATGCACTTGTAAAAGCCATCTCCCACTTAAAAATCATTTGAAAATGAGAGAGTAAGCAAAGAGCCCAACTTAAAGAGTGGACAGACTGGATATATCAAAAATCAAGTTTACAATGTAAGTTTAAAAATGAGAAAAATTGAGATCATAGATCGGTTATTCATAAGCAGGAGAGTTGGGAAGGACATAAAAGAATAATAATAATAATAATAATAATACTGCATTTTATAAAGCGCGAACAGCTACCTCGCTAGGAGGTGTCCCGGCGCTAATGAACATAAATGACCTAGAGAACGGAAGAGTGAGAGTTAGCGAGGTTGGGTGAAAAGCCAAGTCTTTAGCAGCTTCTTGAAGCAAAGTTCGGAGGGGGCTTGTTGGATTGCTGGTGGTAGTGCGTTCCATAATGAGGTGACATTTGCCGAAAAGGAGCAACCTCCTAGTCGAGCCCTTCTAGTTCGTGGGACAGCCAGTTGAACACGGCAATTGGAGCGCAGCGCTCGGGCTTGGGAGTATCTTGGGAGACGGCTTTTCAGGTACTCTGGGCAGGAGCCATGCAGAGATCTGAAGGCCAACGTAAGTGCCTTAAATTTGATTCTGCTGGCAACTGGAAGCCAGTGCAATGATCGTAAATGCGGAGAGACTGACTGTTTAAAAGGGATTCGCAGCAGCAGTCTCGCAGCCGCATTTTGGACTCCCTGTAGTTTTTGTATCAGGTATTTTGGTTGCCCTAGATAAAGTCCGTTGGCGTAATCCAGCCTAGAAGTAACAGTGGCATGGATTACAGTTTTTCGGCAACTCTCCGGGAGGAGTCTCAGGATCTTGCGGAGGTTCCTCAGTTTACTCAGGCAACAGCCGGCAACCTGTTGGATGTGCGAGGTAAAGGACAAGCTATCGTCCCACCTCACTCCCAAATTGTTTGCCGTCCTGCTGGGTAAGGGGGCTTGGCCCATCTCAGTAGGCCACCAAAGTTCTGAGGGAGGAGTGGGGCCTTTGCCAAAAAAGATTACTTCAGTCTTATTGGCATTTAATTTTAATTTGTTCGTGTTCATCCAACAGGCTATATCTTGGAGACAGCCTTTGAAGTTAGAGAAGGACTCCTGCGACACCTCCGAATACGGGAATACCAGCTGGGTGTCATCGGCATACGAAATTGCCTTGACACCCCAGTTGGCAATCAACGTGAAGAGAGGGGCAAGGTAGACGTTGAACAAAAGGGGGCTGAGTGCCGACCTTTGCGGGACTCCGCAACTGATGACTTTAGGCGCTGAAGAGGCCGTCCCTAGTGTCACCTTCTGTGTTCTCTGGGACAGATAAGAGTGTATCCATCCCAGTGCTTTGTCACGGATACCTATCTCGGCCAGACGTCTCAATAGTCTGGCGTGGTCCACCGTGTCAAAGGCGGCCGACAGATCCAGGAGTACCAGCATAGCTGAGTTACCTGCATCCATCGACCACCTTACTGACTCGGCTACCTCAATGAGCACTGTCTCCGTACTAAAGCCGGGACGAAAGCCTGATTGTGTCTCGTGAAGTATCTTGTTTACTTCTATAAATGTACTCAGCTGGCGCTGTATTACTTTCTCCAACATTTTTCCAGGTGCAGCTAGCAACGAGATCGGGCGAAGATTACTAAGGTCATCAGGATCCCCGCTAGGCTTTTTTTTCAGCGGGAGGAGAGTAGCGTGTTTCCAGACGCTCGGGAATACTCCCGAGACGGTAGATGAGTTCCAGATTTGTTGTATTATGGGGGCAACAAACTCAGCTATGGAGCCCCATAGTTTGGCTGGACAAGGGTCATCCGGCGAGCCGGATTTGCATCGGGTGAGTTCTTGTCTCACCTCACTAAGGGATATATTCGTAAATTGGGTAAAAGTTACATCCAGCTCGTTTTTAATCCCCAGGTCCGATTTCACCGTTTTAGTTTCTGGCCTAAAGGATTCGTATACTTTTTTAATTTTTTGGTCGAAGAACTCAGAGATGTTTTCGCATAGAGTAGGTGACGGAGGGACCTCCCTTTCGATACACTTGGGTTTAAAAAAAGACTGTACCACCCTAAAGACCTGTTTGCTTGACTGTTCTGCCTGCTGAATAGATTCAGCGTAAAATTGTCTCTTAGATAATCTGATGGCTTTCCGAAGTTTTTTGGATGCTTCCTTATATATAGTTTTTTCTTCCATCTCGTAGTTTGCTCTCCAAAGTCTTTCTAGCTTTTTACAAGCTGCTTTCTCTTTCCTCAGATCTTGCGAGAACCATGGGGCTGAGGGGGAATCTCTCTTTGATAGCGCTCGTGAGGCTGGTGCAATGGAGGAAACCATCTTCCCGACCCACTCATTAAGAAGCTGTGCATCTATATTCGCGTTGGCAGTGAGAGACGGGGTGTTCTGTGCCAGGACAGGGCCCATGATATCAGAAATCAATTTTTTCCATTGTCTCTTCAAGAAATAACATTTACTCGAAGCCGGAATGTCACATGCCATATTCAGTTTAAATGGGACGAGTGTGTGGTCTGACCAAGTCAGAGGTAATGGCGCCTCTGGTTGCACCTCCTTAATATTAGAAAAAATGAGATCAAGCGTGTGGCCTGCTATGTGCGTCGGGCCCTCGTTAATCAGCCTGAGATTGGCTGTATTTAATGTAGATCTAAGCAGCTCTGCTACAGCACAATCTGTTTTGTCCATATGGATGTTGAAATCTCCTATCACAATAAATTGAGGGTGGAGGAGAGAGCTCTGGACGATCGTGTCTAGCAGAGCAAGGAAATTGGGGTCTTCACCGCCAGGAGGGCGGTAAATTACTAATCCTGCTAGCGATAACTGAGGGCTTACCTGAAAACAGAAGTGAAGGCCCTCAATTCCCTGAGTTAAGGTAGGGGCCGAGGATGTGAGTGTTAATTGCTCTTTAAAAATAATAGCGACACCTCCACCTCTTTTTGCGCCTGGGCGGTTGGCGAGACATATTTTAAAACCCAGAGGGACTGCTAGCGCAATAGCTGTCATGTTGTCCTCCTTAATCCAAGTTTCTGTTAAAAACAGAACGTCCCACTCCTGCTCTTCTAGTAATAGCCAAACATCATCTGAATGCTTGACTAGGGATCTGCAATTCAGTAAGCCTGCTCTGAGTCCTTTATGAATTAAAGGTTTGGGTTTGGGTTTGGGGGGGCCTCGCCATATCTCTTAGAGCGAGAGATAGTCCGCATGTCCCACAAATCAGGGGGGGGCGCGATGGTCTGAAGGTCAGTTTCATGAGGGCAACGCTCAGATGAAAGATTGAGTGCCCTTAAATCCTCACCTGACCACACTATCCTTTTTTCTTGTGCTCCTTTACAGGCAGCATGTCTGGCCCCGGCCGCAGTCTGGTCGCGGACGGGCGCAGACGGGCTTGCCTTAGGCGCGACTTCGGCGCGCAGACGGCGCTCCCGCTGCGCTCGTCCGCTGCGCGTCCTAGGAATGCACATGTTTTATAAGCGTAGGGTAGTGCTAACAAGGGTCGTAGGCGGGGGGCGTGGCCTCCGATAGTGGGCGTGGCCTAAAGTGCAGAGTGATGGCGGCAATGTTTGTTTGGATTCCCGTACCAGCGCTAAAATCCGCTGTGCGGGTTATCCAGGTATAATATTCTCTCCAGGAGTTAGTGCCCAGGGGGAGAACGTGCAATTAAAACAAAGTAAGTTTTCAAAACAGGTTTTAAAATGTGGCAAATATCCTCCCGGCTTTCCGCTTCAGGAGATGGTCAGGAATGTATCAAATGCGCTTGTCTTCAGCGCTTCCTTATATCGTGGGTGGGGGGGCGTGGCCTCCGATAGTGGGCGTGGCCTAAAATGCCGAGTGATGGCGGCAATGTTTGTTTGGATTCCCGTACCAGCGCTAAAATCCGCTGTGCGGGTTATCCAGGTCTAATATTCTCTCCAGGAGTTAGTGCCCAGGGGGAGAACGTGCAATTAAAACAAAGTAAGTTTTCAAAACAGTTTTTAAAATGTGGCAAATATCCTCCCGGCTTTCCGCCTCAGGAGATGGTCAGGAATGTATCAAATGCGCTTGTCTTCAGCGCTTCCTTATATCGTGGGCGGGGGGGGGGGGGGGCGTGGCCTCCGATAGTGGGCGTGGTCTAAAATGCCGAGTGATGGCGGCAATGTTTGTTTGGATTCCCGTACCAGCGCTAAAATCCGCTGTGCGGGTTATCCAGGTCTAATATTCTCTCCAGGAGTTAGTGCCCAGGGGGAGAACGTGCAATTAAAACAAAGTACGTTTTCAAAACAGTTTTTAAAATGTGGCAAATATCCTCCCGGCTTTCCGCCTCAGGAGATGGTCAGGTATGTATGTGATGAAGACTGTACATTCCAAGCAAGGAGCGGAGTTATTAATTACACCAACGGTTTCCAATAGTAGAGGCATGAGAGAGAGAAAATGTGAGATATGAAACCAGAAGGGGGAGAGAAAGCTATAACAAGAGCATTCTGGATGCTTTTGATCATTTTAGAAGGATTTAATAAGATGCAGTTAGCTCCAATAGAAGATTCCACTCAATGGAGCCTGTATTTAATATGTTGTGAAAGTATTCGGAGAGGGAGAACTCTGGGTTAGCTGTCCTTGTTGTCTTTGGAGAGACAATATTAAGTGAAGAAATAAGGTAACAAGCATTTACAATGCAATGGTTTCGCCTTTGGAAAAGTTAGAGCAGCGCAGCTATGCAGTTTAAATTCCCTTTATTGGTATGTCCGTGTGCTACATACAGCACCTGGTTACACTAGTGTGCTAGGTCCTTTAACGGTAAAATACACTCAATCTAATCACCCTACAAATGGGGTGCCAAATAGCACAGCTGAACGCCTTGCGCCAATATACTGTGTGATTCTTGACAAAAAAAATCACATAATCTCCCTGGGCCTAAAAAACATGCCTCCTCCCCTCTATTATATAATCCAAGGGCTCCAACTGCCGTGGCCAAGTTTGTGCTTCTTAAAACTGCACAAAAGTGCCTTTAGGGTTCAGAGAGGGGCAGTGCGGAGGGGCAGTGGGCAGATTGTAGGCCTCATGCGTGGGCAGTGTGCGGGGAGTGGGGAGTTTTAAGGGTCACTCATAGGAAGTGTTTAGGGGCAGTAAGGCGTTTTTAGGGTCGGCTCAGGGTGGCAGCTAGCTACAGTAAGGTGTTATTAGGGCCCAGGGATGGATAGGGTATGGCTTACCAATGTGTATTTTAGTGTAATTAAACCACAATCATTAAATAACATTTTATGAAGCAGCCGGGCTCGTAGTAGTAAACACCACATAGAATCACACCGTCCGTAGTGCAAACCTACAACGAAGCGCCAAGAGGCGCTGGGACACGCGCTGGGCGCATTGAGGACTCCTGGTCGCTGAATACCATTCCTAGATTAGCGTAATCTAGCGCCTAGACGCCCAATCCGTCTGGATTGTGTCATTGTAAGGATCTCATTACATAATCCAGAGCACCTCACCGAGTAACCACCTCGATGATATTCAATGTATCGACATTGGAAGGATGAACAGCTAAGCCACGGCTCGGCTGGGTGCTTTATCTGACATAACCTCAAGGCACTGGAATTATGCATCGGAGGGGGGCACATTATGCAGCAGGGTTGACTGAAATATGAGGCAAGAAAAGGCAAATGGTGCAGCGTCATGCAACGCATTTGCTGATAGCATGACATCATTTTGTCATTTTTACCCTCGTTAAAACTGTCTGGGAACAATAGTCTGCAGCTCGTCTTAACACACAAACACAGCAACAAGCCTCAGAAAGGAGAGAAGACAACCTTACGAGGGGCTTCCACTGCCCGCCATCAGTTGTCACTGCGACTTTAGTAACGTTTGAAGTGTGTGAAATAGAAACGGATTTGTTTTTTGTTCGAATCATGCCATGGTGGAGCAGAGGACGAATTATGCAGCAAATGCAGCGCTTCCATAATGTGCGGAAAACGTCGCAGCCGCACAATGGCACAGCTCCAGTGCGCTGCAGGACGTGTGTTTGTGTGACTGTTTGCCTATTGGTGCAGATGTGTAGGCATCCTGCAATCTTCGCCCGTGTGCACCTGTGTGGGGTGTCGGTGTGTCTGTGTGTTTCTGTCCTCTGTGACTCTGTGTGCACCTGTCTGTCTCTGAGTAGTCGGACGCGTCTGCCCCCCTGTGTCTGTCTGTCTGCGTGTGTGACTCTGTCGTTTGAGGAGTTGTGCATGGCTATCTGTTGTCTGTGTGCCTCTTTGTATGTTTGTGTTTGAGTGTGTCGTACTTCAGTAGTTGAACGTGGGTATTGTATGTGTGAGTTTGTGTGTGTGCCTATTTGTGCATTTGTGTTTGTGTGTCTGTCTTTGTGCACAGTTGTGTGTCTCTTTGTGTGTCTGCCTTTGCATAGATGAATGTGTGTGCTCGTGTTTGTGTCTCCTTGCCGTCTGTGTGTGTGTACTCTGTGTCTATGTGTGTGCTTGTGTGTGACTGTTTGTCTGTCCGTCCGCGGCTCTCGCAGTGAAGTGTGGCAGGGTCGGGGCAGTGCCTACAGGGCAGAGTCCTGGTATCCCCCTCCCCCGGGGTCTCCCGATCTAAATACTCTATCTGTACTACCCTGAGTGACCGCCACACTTTTCTGAACCCGCTGCCCGTTTCACGGAGGCGGATGGCAACCGATTTCCTAATCCAGGCCCTCAGCTCCGTACTCTTACCCCGGCGGCCAACTTGGTGAAGCGTAGAAAGGGAGGAGGGAAGGAGCCCCGGCCACGAACAGAGCTATACAGCAAGCCGTAAAGCGAGAGGAAGTGCTGTAAGGCCGTGAAATACGCTTGACATAGAAATAAAACTACAATTTGGCGGCGGCTACTGGACAAAGACAAGCATTTACACACGGGCTCAGGGAGGGGGGACGGGCTCACGTGGGTGGTGAGATCTGCACGGTTCTAACGTCTTCCGCTGATCCTTACCTGATCGCTGCTGCCCTCCTCCTTGCTGCCGGTACGGATTTGCGGTGGGGGCGGGCACCACAATGTGCCCCGCGCCCCCTCCGCTCCACCCTCGTCAGGCTCCTCTCCGGTCTCCCTCCAGGCATGGGAGACCGGCAACACCGGCAAAGGCTTCCCCCAGGCAGGGGGAAGCGGCAAACAGTAAGGCTTCCCTTTCCCTCCCCCGGGCTGCGGGTGCGGGACTTCCGGCCGGCCGCGAAGGGATTGGCCGGCCGGCCAGGTACTTCGGGTCGCCGCGGGCAGCGCGGCGGCCCTCGCTAGGCAGGCAGGCGGGCAGAAATCGCGAGGTGGGCACTCGCTGGGGGCGTGAGAGGACACGGACGGCGGGAGGGGGCGGGAGAGGACACGAACGGCGGGAGGGGGGCGGGAGAGGACACGGACGGCGGGAGGGGGCGGGAGAGGACACGGACGGCGGGAAACGTGCACAGGACAGCAAGGGGGGCGGAAAGGCACACGGAGGGGGCGGGAATGGACAGCGCATCTGAATTCACTTTCAGTGAAAGGGGAGGGAACGGGAAAAAACGTAACTCCGCCCTGGGAAAAAATCTCCGGAACGCCCCCGAATCTGGTCCAGCCTTGATGGACAGATCCGGCACTCAATGGCTAGCCTCCATTTATGGAGCTAACCAATGAGAGCCGGGGGACGTTCCAGGAGTCCTTATTGACGACATAGGATTTCACCTGCGCTGAAGAGCTGCGCAGAGCGCAGCCTTCGGCAGGCGAAACCCAAAAAGGAGTGTAACCCCTTGAGGAAGAAGCGGAAAGTGACAAGACAGAAGAGCAGAACCACAGAGGAGCAGTGCTGGATGAAGCCTGTGATGCAAAAGAGATCGTCAATGCATGACGTCCACCCGAGTCAAACAAAAGCAGAGGGTGAACACAGAGAAGGGACTTGGATGTTTCCACTGATATAAGCAGGGTGAGAAGGACCAATCACAATAGAATTTAAAGCTGTGACTTCAAGGTTAGGCACCCGGACCTCAATATCATGGGACTGAACCCCATGAGGTTTCCCAACATACACCAGACTCGTTACCTGCAGGTTACGCATGAATCTCTGCAACAGGCACACTGTCCCACTGAGGTATCTCGCTTGCATATAAGGTGTAATATGCACAACATACCAAAGTCATTGATACTAATATGCAACCCGTTTTTCTGAAATACTTTATCTGTGCACTCAGTTTTTTTGCAGTTTTATATGGTGTGTGCAAGGCCAGCCACACATCACAGTGCTTTACAGAACATCTAAAGTAAACGTCAAACGTGTCAATGTGTAATACAGTAAGAGAGATATGAAAATCATGAAATGGTCATTTGCAGATAGACATTAAATAAAGAGCTGCATTAAAATGTGGCAAAAGGTCAACACGGATCTGAGCCAAGGTTTGAGTACAGGTTGCAGCAACTGTGGTGCAATCCATTTTGTCTAACCTCTCACTGCAGTTTTGGTTGCACAACTAAGCAGTTTTCTATCTGCTGTGCATGCAAGTCTATGAGGTTTGTTAAGAGAAGGAGAATGTTTGTGTGTTCACGCACACACATAGGTAAACAGCATTCAGTACACAAATGACACAAATATTTGTTTCCCAGTACTGATTTAGAATACATTGACTGAAATCTGCCTCGATTGCTAAAATGTCAGAGTATGAAACTGAAAAACTGTCGAGTTAGCAAATATTAATCTTCGGCAATGCCAATCGTTTCGGCTTTTGTGTATTTAAAAGGTCTTTGGCTTTTGTGTACTTGAAAGACGAAGATCGTAAGACAAGCACCAGCACACCGCGAGGGAAGCTGCACAGGCGGGATGTCCCCTGCACAGAACGTTGTGGTGCATTCACTGTGAACCAACTGGCTACACATGGCCAAAGAATCGTTTGGGGTATTAAAAGCCAGAATTGGCTCATACTGAATTCGTCATATGAATACATGGCAGAGGATCACATTTTGCCGAGTTAGCGCTGAGTTATGGTTCCGGCTCAAATGCGGAAAATCTCTCACTCTCAAGTTATGGTTAACACAACACACAACATATCGCAGCCCGCCAAGCCTGATCGCTTTTATTTGTTTATGTTCTGTTGGCAAGTTGATGTCATGAGCGCATGACGGGCAATGAAAGTCATGATGTGAGGGTGTTGTGTGCGATGCTATTCATAAATAGCGAATTTCAGTAATTTTCTGCATTTGAGCCAGAACCATAAAAAATGGTTTTCTAGTGATCGTGTGAGTAAAAAAAAATAATAGCAAACTCTGAATTATAGTATTGGATAAGGGTGCACTGTGCGCAAAATAGTAACAGAGCTTAATGCATCACATTTTTAAACCTCAATGCTTTGCAAAGTGATAAGCTACCAAGGTTTTAAAAAACTGAAAAGAAACAAAGGGGCCTTGTGTGGCCGCAGGAACGTTTCCACTGCTGCATATGACCCTGAGCCTTCTGCACTCCAGCATCTTCAAGTTCTGGCGAGCAAAGCCAGAAGCTACAGAGCAGGATTTCTTGCAGCTCATTGGGTGGTGGTTTTTGTGTCAAAAATGTAAACACTGAACAGGTATCGGCACCTAAAATATCAGATCACCCAAAGAATATGTTGCCTTTTTGGGCCACTGCCATTCATCTTCATGTCCCACTCGTGCATTTTCATGGCTCTTTCAGATCCAAATTCCTGGAGCCGTCCTGGTTAGCTGTATAATATCAGAAGAGTTCATGAATACTATGTGTCTTTTATATCCCCCCCGCCTTACAACATTGTTATTCTTTGTATCAGTTGCAAACCATTCAAGCGGTCTCATACTTTATCAGACAAGCACCACAAAGAAGCCTTTGACAGTAAATGGCGCTACCTAAAGAAGATTGCCAAACACGTTGCGTCAATATAGACATAACCGCAGAGAAGAATGCTGTACACTGTTCATGGGGCTATAAATCACAGCCAGGCCGGGCCCTAAGAAAAGGCTGGGCACAACTGATGATGCTCCTCTCGTGATGCTTCTGTCAGCGGAGGCCACAGTGAATGGCAGGCACTTACCATTAGGCTTGAAACAGGAGGAATGTCGGCTCAAGGTGGGGTTGCCATAGGAAGCACGACCTCCCAGCTCCCAGAATGCCCATAAAACATCCAGTTCCCGCCCTCTCGCTTCACAGATTTTAGAAATCGAGGAGAACATAGGCGGTCACACAGTATTGAGGCCAGCACCCCATAATAGTGTGCACACAACTGTTTGCCAGTTGATAAGAAAGGAACTCATAAATTCAACAAGCATTTACAATGCAATGGTTTCGCCTTTGGAAAAGTTTGAGCTATTGGCATTGTAAATGTTAAAATTTGTATTTATGATTTGGTTTTGAATACAGATAAATAAATGTCATTGTCATTTACATTGTCATTAGCTTAATCTTTCGCAACTGTGAGACCTATTGTACCCTACGGACGAGCTCAGCAGACAGCAATTACTACTACACACACACACACACACCCAGAGCCACACACACACACACACACACAGGGACGTCCTGGATCTTTTGTATCCCCATGATAGTGAGACATCTGGCAGCCTGGGCATGACCCCGCAAGTCTGATATTCCTCTCAGTTCAGGTGTCACGGTAACTAAATTCCTGACCCGGGAAACGTGGTGGGGGTGGTATTTCTAATCCCAGCGTTGCCACTGCACTACAAAATGTGTGTTCTGGGCAAATTCATTTAGTACAATATGGCTGAAATTGAAAATATGTAGGTTTATGTAGCTCGGTCCCCAATACTCTATTGCATCATAAGCCACATCAAATAAACCTCTGTATCCATCAGAAAGCATTAGACAGAACACTGATTCCACATCCAACATAGTGCATACATACTATGATGGTTGGTATTACTCTGCTCCTCTCAGCAACAAGCACACCGGACAACACATTAGACACTACTCTGCCTATGCAACCAACACAGCTCACATATTCCATATAGTTTGGGATCAATGCACTAGTAACATCGTGCAGTATAATAAATAACAGAAGTAGCCATGCATGCAACCTACAGGGGGATGGCACTTGGATGTACAGAGTCGGGTGGATTCAAATAGTACTTAGAAGCTACATTAGATAACTGGGAAAATGCAACATAACACACTGGAAGGAACACTACGTATTTGTATCACACACTCTGACATTCCATAGTTGGACAATGCAACACATTAGTCAGAACAATGCACATATATCAAACACTGTTTGAAAACAATGAATACCACCCTACACCAACACCTGACAGCTAACAAGACTAAAAAGGATACTGTGGACCTTAACAAGACAACATAGTCTCAGTTTCCTCCTGCAGATACCTCAAGCTGAGTAATACCCATATCAATCTTCAGGTGGCACATACCTGAAACTGAATAAGATCTCTGGTTACCCACACTATAATCAAATATAAACACTTAGCATAAAGCATGCCTAAACTGCCAGTGTTGGTGCTGACACACAAAACATACTATAGTGTGTGATGAATTCTCAAAACCTGAGGGAGAAGTTACCCGAACCTGAAAATGCTACATGGCCATACTAAAGGCTATACAGCACTATACAAATCTCTGTTAACATAAAATAAAGTTATCAGTGGGCAACAACAGACTCATATAAAGCCCACTATGTACGCATTTGCAATATAGGTTTAGTAGTGCATACTCGGTATAAACCTAGCACCAGCTGTAAAAGGGGTCAGGAACAACCAATAAACAAAGATCTTTAAGTATTGCCCGGCGGTATCGCCTCTTTAACCCACAAAATATTAATCAATGAAGAGGCAGGCGCTGGAGACTGGAAGGCAGGAAACAAGGGTTTATTCTCTCCGGAGGAAAACACATCAGTTCGGACAGCAAGTATCGTCACGAGGTGCTCTAACCGCATCTCTGAGGCCTGGCCTCTTATACACAGGTTTATGATCTTTATTGCAGGTAACACAGTCTTGCAATGCTTTGAAGTATGAAAGGACATCCTCGGAATCTCCCCTTCAGGCCCGTTCCCACACACATTCACAGTTGAAGTCCCCACCCCGGTCACAACAGGTGATGATTATCGCGCAGCTGGACATTCCGCCGATTCACGGGATGTGTGGGGTTGATCGGATCTCATAGGGAGGGGCTTTGATCAATTCGAGGGTCCTTTAATGGGGGAAGCTTCCTACTGTACGGGGGGGGGCAATAAACAGTATCCGCAGGGCCAGGTGGCGGCCTGGGAACGAGGAAGACAAACGGGCACACAGGAAAAGGGGGTTTGTATCGAAGGGCCTGGGACCATGAAAGGAATGAAGGGAGGTGTCGCGCTGGGAACAGGATGGGATTCCGGGGCAGAGCTGCGCTGAAGAGGGGTTTACGACCCAAGGCATGTGAGAGCGGGGGGGGGTCGTCAGCGTGCGGGGTTGAGAGAGAGAGAGAGAGAGACGCGCTGGCTATCAGCGAGGGGCAGGGAGGCCATGGTGCTCAAAATGGCTGCCGCTTACGTGCACGGATGGGTTCAAGAAGAGCAAGATGGCGCCGATAATGTTGATGTTTGCAGCCTAACTTTTAACAGTCCTCCCTTTTCAACATATCTAGCCAACTTGCCTACTTAATGTCAATCTTCATCAAATTCCTAACCTCGGCATCATATAATGCTCCCATGCGTTCGTTCCCAAAGTCCACAGTCTTAGGGCAAATACAATTTGTACATAATGAACACAGAGGTGGCAGACATTGAATTCCTAAGCATAGACCGCATATCACAACTACAGGAATCAGGATAATGGTGAACAGTCTCCAGCCCCAGTTCTTAACGGTGTTCCAGAACCAACCACCAAGCGACCATTCTTCCTGATCCTGGTGGACTTCTGAAGAGAGTCTGTGAAGGTGTTCGATGGCTTTGTACACTGAGGGTGAGTTGTCCGGTATGTATGTACAGCAGCTGGACCCAATAATGCGGCATGCTCCACCACGGTCCGCAAGAACCACATCTAGGACAAGGCGGTTCTGGAGGGCTACCAAGCGGACCGCTTGAAGCTCGGCAGTGTTGTTCGCAAAGATACCAGCTGTGATGTTCATTGTTGTCTCAACTGCCTGAGTCAGATGTCGGATGGCACGGCTGTTTGCCATCGGGCCCCAGAGGGGATCGAGTCCCTTCATGGCATCGAGGAACTGCGCTCCTGTTGAGTCGGCTTGTTCAATGTCCTTGGCTCGTTTTTGTCTATGATGATTCGCTGGGGCCACATAAGTCGGAGGAAGGATGAAGGAGATGAAACAAGTGCCCCCCCAGCCTTTGGGGAGCCAGGTGTAGGCTTTTGTGCCGCAGATGAAATACATGTTTGGGGACGACACAAAGGAAGGTGGATCCGTGGAGTCCAAAGTTCTGGTAAAACGGCAAGCACTGCGGCCCACCAGCTGTGTCCCAAGTCCTTCTATGCACATGTGGCCTGTGACGTTGATGACTGACAGGGCCACAGTCAGGGTGGCAGCCGTTCGTTTCCGCAGGTAGGAGAAGGTGGGTCTGGTTGGATTGTTGAACACCTGCATTTCAATTCGCTCTTTAGCAGGGATGTCCATGTGGATTGAGTCGTTGGAGGTCTGCGGGCAGAAGTGTGTCTTTGTTTTGTTTCGTCAGACCCCGTGGAAGAAATGCGTTACGGTTTTGCTGGAGGTGGCATTGTCCTTATAGCTTTCTTGCAGGAGGATCAGCCAAGCAAGGCAGGAGCCATGAACTGAGAAGGGTGAAGGGATGATGGTATCGAGTGTCCAGTGGCGTGGGGTAGCAACCCACAGATCCAACAGTTGGTAGCATTGGTGGCGAGATTGTGCTGGTGAAGTAGCTGTACGAAAGAGTTATTCCAAAACTCCTTTCGTCTCTGAGTTGAGAAAAGAGCGAAATCAGATAATGTTCCTTCATGGTGGTAGGCTGAGCAGTGGTCAGGAATGTTTCGTGAGCAGGTGCATTTTCTTCCATAATCCAGAGTGTGGTCATGAGGAGAAAGCAGAAAAGGATTGTGATGAAGAGTGCAATTGTCTTTGAGCTGTGGAGTCTGTCTGTTCTTGGGTTTCTGTAGTGGGTATTTCCTGTTGCTTCCATCATCTTCTTATTTGGCGCTTCCATCATCTTCTTATCTGGCGCTTCCATCATCTTCAAGGTGCTCGGTAGCGGGCAGAGCCACAGACTTCGTTTAGCTTCTTTCCGGGTGACCCTTGGTGGTGTTTAGGTCACCGTTCTGAGATTTAACTTAGTCTGTGGTCTACTTAGCCGAAGCTCCCTCCTTTCGACGCAGGAAATACCCTTCTCTGGATGGCACAGTGGGATCAGAGAACTTTGAAAGTTCAAGTGCTTCGGTATCAGGATAGCAGGTTAGTGACGGTCGGTCCTTGTTCAGGAGCTCTTCTTGGTTGTCGATGTTTTCTGTCGTGGCCAGGGTCGAGGAGACCTTCTTACAGTGGTGTGCATGCAGCCAGTGCCGTTTCCCCTCCACACGAAGAGCCGTCCGGGTGGTGATTAACACTTGCCAGGGGCCCGTCCACCGGGGTTCCAAACTCTTCGACCGCTGAAAGTTTCGGATCAGCACGAAATCTCCAGGTTGGATGGTGTGACCCGGACCCCTGGAAGCATCGGGGATGGCCTGCTGCACCTGCTGATGAATGACAGACAGAGTTTCAGTCAATTTATACAGATAATCAGACATTAGGACGTCCGGGACGTCATGAATGGAAGTTGGTTTCGGTGCAGACCAGACACTCATGGGTCGGCCGAAAACAACTTCATAAGGTGTTAAGTGATGTTTGGTGGGGGTGGAACGCATCGATAGCAATGCCAGTGGGAGGGCGTCTGGCCATTTCAGACCCGTGGTAGCCACTATCTTGGCCAGTTTCAGCTTTAGTGTGGCATTGTGTCGCTCAACAAGTCCAGCAGACTGGGGGTGGAAGACTGCGTGGAACTTCTGCTTGATGCCCAACCCCTTTAAGATGAGCTGGATGACTTCGGCTATGAAGTGGGGGCCATTATCGCTCCATAAAATACGACAAAGGCCGTAACGGAGGAAAAACTCCTTTAACAGTACTTTTGCAGTGGCCATAGCAGTGTTGTCACGGGTTGGGTATGCTTCCACCCATTTGCTAAATACGCATACCACAACAAGTACATATTTCAGACCTTGGCATGTGTCTAGCTGGATGTAGTCCATCTGCAGGACTTCGAACGGGTGATTTGGGACCCCAAATCCTCCCCGGGGTACTACAGTTCCTTTCCCGGGGTTGTGTTGCAGGCATATCAAGCATTGTTGGACCAGACGTTTGGCGGAGTCTGTGATTTTATCATTGTGCCAAACTCTGGAGACAAGTTCAATCATGGGGGCTGATCCTATGTGGGCAGGGGAGTGTGCCATAGTCAGTATGGGAACCAGGTACGAGTCAGGTAGCAACCATTTGTTTGTGTCTCTTGTCCGCCAGCAGCCTTCGTCATCTTTTAATCCCACCCGTGTCCATTCAGTCAGTTCGTGCTGTGTGCTAGCCATTTGAATGTCTCTAATAGTGTCCCTAGCGTCAGTCCATTTTTCTGCTTGTGACCTGGTCACGTACATATGTGTTGTCGTCCTATTTTCAGCTGTCGTTCGGGCAGTGATGTCGGCTAGTGCATTTCCCTGCCCAATCATGTCTGTCACCTTTTTGTGTGCCTGGCATTTGACGACTGCAAGCTTTGTGGGGAGAAGGACAGCTTCGATCAAGGCGGAGACTAGATCCCCGTGCAAAATGGGGGTGCCGTGTGAGGTCAGGAATCCCCTTTCCCTCCAAAGGAGCCCAAAATGGTGAACCACCCCGAAGGCATACTGGCGGTCGGTGTAAATGTTCGCTGTGGTTCCTGCTGCCAGAATGCAGGCTTGTGTCAGGGCAATCAGTTCCGCTGCCTGGGCAGATCGTTGCGTGATGCGGGCTGTCTCGACTACAGTTCGAGCCGTGGTGACTGCATAGGCAGCGGAAGTGGTGCCATCGGGGAGTTTGATGCATGAACCGTCCACCCACAGCTCTCCGTCAGGGTCAGGAAAAGCCGTGTCTCTGAGGTCAACCCTACTTCTAGTCTGTTCGTCCGTAAGAGTCACGCAGTCATGTACAGGGTGCACATTGGGATCGTTCTCTGGTAAGGGTAACAGAGTTGCCGGGTTCAGTGTGGTGCATCTTTTCAGGGTGATATGGGGTGCAAGCAAAGTCAGTTCATATCCAGTCAGTCGTGCACTCGTCAGGTGTTGCGTCTTGGTTTGGTTCAGGAGGGTGTCAACTGCATGGGGAACCAGTACCGTGAGGGAATTCGAGAGCACGATCCCCTCACTCTGTCGGATAGAGATTGCAGCAGCAGCTACAGCTCGAAGGCAGGCAGGCAAGGCTCTGGCTACAGGGTCAAGAGTGGCAGAGAAGTAAGCGCACGGTCGTTGCTTTGGGCCAATGGACTGGGTCAGGACAGATAAAGCGCACCCCTCCCTTTCGTGAGTGTAAAGGGAGAAGGGCTTTGTGTAATCGGGGGTACCTAGGACAGGGGCCGAACAAAGGGCATCTCGTAGTTCCGTGAAGGAGGTTTGACAATCAGGGGTCCAAGGGAGTGGGAAGGGGACGTCTTTAGCTAGCAGAGAAAGCAGCGGTTTCACAACGAGGCTAAAGTTTGGTAACCACTGTCGGCAGAAGGAGGTGAGGCCTAGTAGGGAGCGAACCTGTTTCTGGGTCTTAGGGACAGGAGTTTCGGGAATGGTTTGGATCCGGTCGGGAGTGAGTTTCCTTCCTTCTTTGGACAAAAGGTGGCCTAGGTAAGTGACCTGGGGTTGGCAGAATTGCAACTTCTTCTTGGAGACCTTGTGGCCATTTTCCGCAAGGAAGTGCAGGAGTTGAATGGTGGCTGTAACTGCTAATGGAGTGGTGTCGGCTGCCAAAAGGATGTCATCGACATATTGCACTAACACCACTCCATCGGGTAACTGGACTTGATCCAGTTGTCTCTTGAGGGCCTGGCTGTAGATGCTAGGGCTTTCTGTGTAGCCCTGGGGTGCTCGGCAGAACCTATATGAGCGGGCTTTTAGGGTGAAGCCGAAGAGATATCGGCTGTCTGGGTGGATGGGGATGGAAAAGAATTCGTTTTTGAGGTCAATGACAGTGAAGGTGGTGGCAGTAGAAGGAATCAAAGTCAGGATGGTGGTGATGTCTGAGACCACGGGGTACTGGGGTACCACCACTTTGTTGGTCTCTCGAAGGTCAATGATAAAACGGTATGCTTTCTCATCTCCCTCTCCCTGTTTCTTGATGATGGGCAAGATAGGGCTGTTGCAAACGTTGCTAACCACTTCCTCTACTACTCCTGCGTCTATCAGCGACTGAATAATCTTTACCAATGCCTTCTCGCCCTTGGGCGATATCCGATATTGTGGAAGTTTTGGGAGTGTTGCGTCTGGTCGGACAGTAATGTGCACTGGGTCAATCAACATGCGCCCTATGTCCGAATCCGTCTTGGCCCACAGATACGGAGGCAGAGTGTCAAGCAGGGATGTGTCAGCGTCGGTGATGGAAAACATGCGTCGGGGAGGGCAAAGTCTAAGCAGAACGGGGTTGTCGTAAAGGAAAACTCGGACTCCGTCTTGAGAACATCTGATTGTCGCTCGGAAGTGTTTCAATAAGTCAAGTCCCATAATGGCGTCAGGGCTATTGGAGGAAAGCAAAAACGTGGTGTCAGTGGTGTTGTTTTCTAAGTCGAAGAGGATCGGGGCGGACAAAGGGTTAGTGGAGGGCGTTCCATCGAAACCTGTCTATGTTATAAGTGAGCCAGACAAGGGTGCCCCCGGAATCAGTCGTTTAGATAACGCACTACGTGTTGCGCCAGTGTCTACCAGAAATGGAGACTTTGTACCCAAGACCTTAGCAGTGACGTAAGGGCCTTGCTGGTCAACATAGAGCTCGACTGGATCCCTCCCTTGCCCTTGGCGGTCCTATGCAAAGTTGTGGGCGTCATCGTAGTCAGATTGCTGGCATTGGTTCTGTCTGGGTCGATCAAATGTATTTGGTCTGCCTGATCTGTCGTTAGTCGCGTCATTTGGGGGCCCTCGCTGTTGTCCCTTATTTCTCGGTCCACTTGCTATGTCCTTGGGGTCTTTGCTTCTGATTATTTCCAGAAGAACTGGGCATTGGGATTTCCAATGGCCAGTTCCTTTACAGAAAGCACACTGGTCCTCTCTAATGTCTGTACGCCCAACGTGGGGAGTCAAAGTGCGGTCCTTGGGAAGTGCAGTCTTAGGGACGTTCGTCTGATAGTTTCCCCGGTATTGGTCTCGTCCTATAGTCACCCCTTGCAGTTGGGCAATCATCACCCTCTCTTTCAAGTCCTTCTTCTTTTTCTCTGTTGCTCTATCGTTTTCATTTTTCTGATGTTCATAATATTGGGCCATCTGGAGGATAGCCGTAGGTTTGGAGGCTGCCCAACTACTCTCGCTAGCCTGCAGTTTCTGGGAGACCTCCGGTGACAGACCCTTAACATAATTCTGGACAAACAGATGGTGTCCGGTTGCAGTGGTCATGTCCTGGCCGCTGTAATCGGAGAACACCGTTTCAAACCGGGAGAAGTAGTCCGATACATCCTCCTGGGGTTTCTGGCGACAGGCCGTTACTATCGACCAGTCCACTTTCTTTTCTGGAATCAGGGTTTTTAATTTCTGTACGATTTTATCTGGAAGGTCTAGAATGGGTTTTAAAAGGCTTTTGTCCAGGTCCTCATTGTTTATCAATGCCATCGAGTTGTGACCAGGTATGTCCAAACAGTTCAAGGTGGTCGACTTTCCGGATTTGCTTCCACACATCAGCTGGTAGACATAACCCGAAAAACAAGTCGATGTCAGCCAGGGTCATAATCGTGGAACCTAGGGCTGTACCCAATTCAGTATAGAAGGCAGTGGTTTTTTTTCGTAGGTCAGGCAGAGATTTCCGGAATGTCAGAATCTCTTGCCGGTCCCATGGCTGGTAGACCCAGTTGTACACTACCCTTCCTTTTGCATCTTTGTGGTTTGCATCATCGTTAGTCCCTTCACCTTGTGGAGGAACCCAGTAAGGGGCAGCCTCTCGTATCGGCATCATGGTGTTAGATTGCTCAGTTTGTGGTTCGGTCGCTACGGATGTCGTGGGTTTAGCTCCCGATTCTCGTTCCGTGAGGTGGCGGAAAACCTCAAGCGTACGCGTAAGGAGGTCCGTCACATCACACTCGCCCTCATCCCCGATATCGACCTTCCGGTACAGAGTCGTTAGGCTCTCGGGACCTTTGTCTCGATATCGGTCCTCGTATGCGTTCAAGACATGGTAACACAGTCGTACGGTAAAATGTCGTCTGTGACTCCCTGTATACGAGTTAAACATATCCGTGATGTACTCTTCATCTTCCTTCCTTTCTACCAGTGTCCTCGCTATCTTGTCGATCCCTACTCGCTCATCTTTGCTTAGTCTGCTTGTTCTTGCAGAACCAACCCTTCGGGTCTCAGGATCGCCTAACGTTGTCGTTTGCGTAGTATTTAATACAAGGAGTTCGGCCGGCACAGAGGCCATGGGGGCCGAAGCTGTGGCGCTACCCTCGTTTGTACCTGGGGGTGGTGGGTGCTGTGCTAAGGGTTGGGAAGGGGCATATGGAGGGGGCATGTAGATGATCGGAGGACCTAACAGCAGATCATCGTTGGCTCGTTGTTTCGAGGGTAAATCAGGGTAGAGCGTGGAGGACGTTCTAACCGGACACTGGCTTGATGTTTCCATTTCTAGTTTCTGTTTGGCTTTCTCTCTTTCCTTTATCTCCTCTTCTAGTTTCTGAGCAGCTAGGTGGGCTGCTTTTCGCAGCTCTTTTCCCAACCTACTCTCAGTTTTCTTTTTACGTTGTTCAGTTTCTTTGCGCCACATGCCGAAACTATCAAGCATAGTGGGCGTTGTCTTGTTTTTACCAAGGGCTGTTTCTAGCGCGTTTATTTTGTCATCATCAAAGGATCCTATCAGTGGCCACTGACTTTCTCGATCCTTTTTCGTGTATTTATGCCACAGCTTGTTATAGGCTATAGCGATCAATCCATGCTTCATGAACATGTCCTTATTAGGGGTGCCTTCCAGTGGAGCCGGATGGTTCATCTCTAATAAGCGGTCCGGGCTAAACAGGCTACCAATCAGTGGGGAGAAGACAGGCATGACGGATCACAACGGGGACAAAAGTCAGCACTGCCTATCTTATCACTGCGTGCAAAGACTAGACAGAATATTTCTATTCTACGTTGTTTGCAGGCAGTGAATACCTCATGAACCAATATCGAATAGTCAACGTTCGGTCAATCAAACAATTCAGTGGGGAGAATAAGTAGGCCCGCAAAGGTCTGCGTTACCTACCCTTTCACTATCTGTAAAGGGGGGAGGTGCCTTCCTGTTTGCAGACAGAGAATCTCCAGAAAACAATCCGTGAACAGTAGTCCAGGTTCAAATAATTAATCAGTGGGGGAGAAAGATAGGCACGACGGCTGCGTTACCTATCCTTCACTGCTTGCAAAGAGAGAGCCTGTTGTTTCTCCGTTTGCAGACAGCGAATCTCCAAACAAATCGACAAAGAGTAATACTAGTATTTTCCAAACAATCAAACAATCATTTCGCAATTCGTCGTGTTTACACGACCTTACCCGGACCGCATGGACAGTTTCTTGTCTTCCGAATCCAGCGCCCGATCGTCCTCTTTTCTTCGTAATCCTCGCGGCACTCCTGATGGTTCCCAGTCAGGACCGTAGATCACTCGAGAGAGGTCTGTTCGGAACCAGTGAAGTTCGGATGATCGGCTGTCAGACGAGGGTCTATCGGACAGGTGCACTTCCCGATCGTTGCAGTCGTTCACTCTGTCGTCAGGACCTCTCCCACTGGATCCACGAGTCACTGATGGGCCCCACGTATGGGACGCCAATTATAAAAGGGGTCAGGAACAACCAATAAACAAAGATCCTTAAGTATTGCCCGGCGGTATCGCCTCTTTAACCCACAAAATATTAATCAATGAAGAGGCAGGCGCTGGAGACTGGAAGGCAGGAAACAAGGGTTTATTCTCTCCGGAGGAGAACACATCAGTTCGGACAGCAAGTATCGTCACGAGGTGCTCTAACCGCATCTCTGAGGCCTGGCCTCTTATACACAGGTTTATGATCTTTATTGCAGGTAACACAGTCTTGCAATGCTTTGACGTATGAAAGGACATCCTCGGAATCTCCCCTTCAGGCCCGTTCCCACACACATTCACAGTTGAAGTCCCCACCCCGGTCACAAGAGGTGATGATTATCGCGCAGGTGGACATTCCGCCGATTCACGGGATGTGTGGGGTTGATCGGATCTCATAGGGAGGGGCTTTGATCAATTCGAGGGTCCTTTAATGGGGGAAGCTTCCTACTGTACGGGGGGGGGCAATAAACAGTATCCGCAGGGCCAGGTGGCGGCCTGGGAACGAGGAAGACAAACGGGCACACAGGAAAAGGGGGTTTGTATCGAAGGGCCTGGGACCATGAAAGGAATGAAGGGAGGTGTCGCGCTGGGAACAGGATGGGATTCCGGGGCAGAGCTGCGCTGAAGAGGGGTTTACGACCCAAGGCATGTAAGAGCGGGGGGTGGTCGTCAGCGTGCGGGGTTGAGAGAGAGAGAGAGAGAGAGAGACGCGCTGGCTATCAGCGAGGGGCAGGGAGGCCATGGTGCTCAAAATGGCTGCCGCTTACGTGCACGGATGGGTTCAAGAAGAGCAAGATGGCGCCGATAATGTTGATGTTTGCAGCCTAACTTTTAACACAGCCACAACGAGAGACCTAACTGCTTACACAGACACCACTGAAAAAGAAATGCCTGTTGCTCTAGGTTTCTCGTTCCGTGGTTTTGGAGAGTTTCCACGACACTCTGTTGGGACAGAAGACCTGACGGCCTGATAATCACCCAGAGGTCTCTTATAGCAGACATTGTGTGGAAAAAACACGGACTACATCACCCGGTGCGCTGGGAAAGAACCTGAATAGTTTGCTCAAAAGCAGCAAACCCGTGTTTCATGAGTAGCACCGGCAGCATCATTAGGACAGGCAGGTCATTACCGCAGCTAAATGTTCAGGTCCCAAATGAATAACTGCACTCAGACAGCGAGCACTCGGGAATAAAATGGCGGATGATGTAAGCAGCCATTCTGGTGTATTTACTAGCTGCGCATCAGTGCGTCACGGGTTTTCGGATCTTGGAAACGTGCATTTCTCAACGTGCAATATTTATGAGCTCTTATGTATCTGTTATTATTGACAACAGGACTAGCTAGTAACCGGGTTTATTTCTAAGAGACATCCTGGTTCAAAACAAGCCAGAAACTAAACGAGAGGTTAGATATAAACAAATACACGTCACATACGATGCCCTAAAATTGAACTATTAATTACACGTTCGAGTTTCAAATCCGTGGAATGTTGGGTACATAGCGGAAAATCGAGACTAAAGCAGATACTGATCGGAAGACTCGTTTAACACAAATATTTTGCTAATTGCTTTGCTAATAATTGCTGCTTTGCTAATTGTAAATCCATTAAAAATTATTAGCACAAGAGCAGCAGCCGGGAGCCCGGCCGGAGACGAGGGAGGCGGGGATCTGCTGTGGGAGGGGAGAGGGAGGCGGGGAGAGCGGAGGCCGTGTTACATCGGCATCGGGACCGGCAGCGGCTCGGGAGGCGGGGATCTGCTGTGGGAGGGGAGAGGGAGGCGGGGAGAGCAGAGGAGCAGATACTGATCGGAAGACTCATTTAACACAAATATTTTGCTGTTTGCTAATTGCTTTGCTAAAATTGCTGCTTTGCTAATTGTAATCCATTAAAAATGATTAGCACAAGAGCAGCAGCCGGGAGCCCGGCCGGAGACGAGGGAGGCGGGGATCTGCTGTGGGAGGGGAGAGGGAGGCGGGGAGAGCGGAGGCCGTGTTACATCGGCATCGGGACCGGCTGCGGCTCGGGAGGCGGGAACCATGTTTCAAATAAACAGATCTCAGCAAGTGACAGAGCATTCACTGTTTCAGGCAAAATAAAGAAGCTCAAGCACCTACGAGCACACGGACAGCGGGAGGGGGGGCGGGGAGGCACACGGAGAGCGGGAGGGGGGACGGGCACACGGAGAGCGGGAGAGGGGACGGGCACACGGACAGCGGGAGGGGGGGCGGGAACGGCCAACACTCACCTGGACTTCCTCTGGCGGAGATCGGCCGCACAATGACCAAACGAAACGGACTAAAAAAATAAATAAACCCCGCCCACGGCCTTGATGACGATGCAAAAAGGGTGGAGAGGGAAAAAATCTCGGGAACGCCCACGAATCTGGTCCGGCCTTGACGGACAGATCCATCTTCCAATGGCTAGCCTCCATTTATGGAGCTAGCCAATGGAAGAAGGGGCGGATTCAAGTCCCCCATACTGCAAAACAAAAGATTTCTCCTGGGGGCGGAGCTAGGAGCTCCGTGCCCCAGGCGAAACCTAAAAAGTGGCCCCTGAATCATCCGATTACCTCATAAGCCCCTATGACACAGTTCATTGCATGAACGACCCCTAAACACCCAAAACAATCCATCACATGTATAAACTCCCACATCATCTCCCAATTAGCTATTGCTTTGCTATGCAGTTGGGTTCCCTGAACTCAGAAATTAGCTCAGCTGTCAATTTCCAGTATCAGCTCAGAGAAATTTCCAGTTCAGTTCAGAATAGATACCCATCACCTCCTTAGAAACTCCTACTCATCTTGTTAAAATTGTTCCCCATCAATTCAACGATGAAGCCCAAATCTATTGATTATAGACACATCACCAGTTGACTAGCCCATCACATAAGCAAATAAGAAGCAGCTCATCTAAAGAGGATAAACAGTGTCCATGCCAAACCTACTGCACGTGTCAGCACACTCGTACCCCAGTAGCTTTAAACACATTACTATAAAGGCATATTAATATCCACTGTAGGGCCTGGCTGGCAAGCCACGTATCAGCGGTTCATTCATAGGCCCCACACCAAATAAAAAAAATCATGGGGACTGCATGACTGCTGTAATTTTCCACGCCCCGTCAGGGGTAGTAAGCACTATATAAATGCAATTACTAGCCCCCCATTATCTCCTTAGTTAAGTGCTCCACCTAGTTAAAGGCCCAAGGCACAGGCGAGGGTGCATAGGGAGTGTGATTAACAGTTCTTACTGCTGTGCGGGTGAGGCTATTAGCACCAACCCCTACACACACCCAAAATAGGGAGCGCAGCCAGAGCGCGAGAAGCCTCTCACCAGAGGGGGCGTCATCCTTGCACGGCGCTCTCTGCACACAGCCATTGGTGTGCAGGGTGCGCACTGAGGAAGGCAAACGGAGCTCTATGGCCATTTGCTCACCAAGCAGACGCTGGGAGCTAGCCGGCCACACAATGTTGACCCTGTGGGCCTGTGATATTAAATACTGCAAGCAAAGGGGGCATTCCGATTTGCTGGCCAATTGCCAAAGTTGTACTTTGAGGGCTAATCGCATGTCTAACAGTAGTACATTAATACACTATACCATTTGCAGCTCAACTATCTGAAAATTCAAAGCCCAAATATAATCTGTAGCACAACCGGCTCCACATTCACGTTATTGACTACATACATTATAACATTTTTAAATTCCATTCAAGCTTATTACAATACCCCCTAACACCAGAACCTAAAAACTACACGGATCATTTGAATATTAATATATTTCATGCCAAAATCTTATCAGTGTCGATGCTACTGCATGTTAATGGCTCCCACACAATCAGCATATTTTACAAGATTCCATATTCTCTGGATATTGATGACCTGACATCTCTGACTATACCTACACTTCATACATCACCATAATAACGTGCCTCAAATGAGCAGCATAGTAATAGATTACATATAAGAAATTTTACCACGCCTCGTCAGGGGTAGTTAGCACTATATAAATGCAATTTAAACACATTACCAGCCCCCATATATCTACGTATTAACGGCTCCATCATCTTCTTATGAATGCCTCCTATATGAATGTATATGAACGGCTTATATATCATTATCAGCCAACATTACATCTGTATATTAACATCTCCATATTAATAATTTAAACAGTACCTGCATGTTCATGGTGCTCACATCGCATGCTACTATAACATCATCCTATCCAGGCATATTCACGAAGGAATTCCTTGCGTACTCTTACATACATTTGAAAGTTGGACCCAAGACATCGAAAATCAGAATTTTGGGGGTGGGAGGGAGGTTATATGGTATACAATTAGTACAAATCCACTTATGGAGCTAGATTTTAAGGGGCTGATTCCCAGATGAATACGAGTACGTAACACAGAATTGCTGTAGTACTACTTTTCATGTGATTATTAATGTGCTCCATTGCATCTGCATACTAATAACACTTGAATCATCTGCATATTAATAGCCTTTACATCTTCACCACAATAAAGGCCCATGTTGAAACATCTCCCATTTCATCTACATAATAACTTCCATATCATCCCCATCATACGCATATTGATGGAGCCCATCTTCTGCTTATTATCTGTTCCAATATTGTCTATGGATTACAGCTATTGTATCATTTAGCATTTTACAAGCACAATTGGCTGCATATCAAAAAAGCCAAATCATTTACTCAGTAGCAACTCATATAGTTCTCAAACCATTTGTGTATCAGCAACTCCAATATCATTTGCATATTAATTGGTCAACATAATTTTCATATTATTAGCTCTCAAGGCACCCTAAAGTTAAATGGAAACAGGAGGAAAGGCCACTATGTTTACCCAGGGGCTAACGTAAATTGCTGGTCAATCGAAGAAGTGACTGGTCACACGCATTCTGATGTCATCCTTATTATCTCTTTATTTATTTTTTGTCTAGTACTCACCTATATTGATGAATGGTGGACCCCACACACCCTTCACTTAGAATCTGTGGGTGGCGCTATCACACTTTCTGGGTGAAACCCACAAGCCCTCTACTGAGGGATCTATGGTAATCCTATGGTGCTGCCCCCTCTGCTCCTGGGAGGACTCTGGAAAACCACTACTGTGCACTTGTAATATGCATGGGGTTCTGCCTCCAATGTTCCTCGATGTACTCTCCACACCCCTATGCACCAATGCCTGAGCATCTGTGGTATTACTGGGTTTCACTTCTGCACTTCACAGTGTCTCACTCTGAGGGTGACTGTGGTTACTAGATCTCATGGGCCTTACCACGCCAAACCGTAGTTCTACTGTCTACGGTAATGACAGTAAGAATATGCAATAGCGCCTCTAGCCTCTCTCGTATTCTAGCTACATGCAATGCTTAAGTGCAGCTACAAGTCTATAGTAGCACGGCTGGAGCACAGTCTCTGAACTTCAAATACAACAAAATGTAATACACATAGTCCACATTAAAAACACACATTCAACAAGCATGTACAACATAAGAGAGAGTTGTCTCTGGTGGTCAACCACCCAAACGTGTTTCAGACCTCACAGATGGTAGCACGGCACTATTTAAATGCCAATAGAATGCAATTACGATCATATTTACGGACATTAATATTCATTCAGTGAAGTGCTGGGCCAATTGGGTCTACTCAGAAGCACAAGCATGAGCACTGTGTTAAATTTACAACTAAGAATGAGAGAAAGAGTATTAACAACACTGGTGTCAGTATAATGTGTCTACAATTCTTACAGTGCCTGGCTTCCCATAATTTTCTGTTAAGTAACCAACAATGTTAAATCACAATTATGGAATAAGAGAGCTAGATTCAAATTACGGTGTCCCAACCTGAGCACATGGTGTTGTCCTGGACAAGTTATCTCTTCTTGTTTCCGCATCTGACTTACCCTGAGCTCTCAAAATTGAGGTCACTTACAAAGATCCAATGTGCCCTATAGAAAACTGGGTAGTTTAGATGCAAGTAGTTCACCTTTTAAAGCGAAACATTAACCATGTGCTCCTTGCGGGCACTGTAGGAAAAAAGCAAAGGCCCGCTGAAGAAAAAGCCCCCCTCAAACGCTTTAATAGAAACTTTTAAACACAGGCACATACCAGAAAAGTAAAAAAAAAAAATGCGAGATCCATTCATAAACGGCCTGAAAATATACACTAAGTTGGTTTATGACAAATTAGTTTCATGCTCGTTGAGTTATAGATACAATTCCAAAGTTCTGTTAGAAGTATGTGCACGTAAAATGGTCAACAGACTGAGAATACCTGGGGTAATGACACAATCCATGAAAAATGAAACATTACGTTCTGCTTTGCTTGTACTAATGTCGTGGTACGATTGAATCTTTTTTACATTTAGCTTGAAAATAAAATGCAAAGAAGTGAATTCTCACCCTCGGTACTGACTACGAGGGCCGCGAGCCATACACAGTAGATCGACACCAGCGAGCGCCTCCTTTCCTTCCGTCCGTGCCGCGTCGCCGCCATCGTGCTGTGTGTCTGGAGTCCTCTCCGAAACGACGAGGGAGTGGTGGACGGATGGCTTTAATCCAAGAAATTCACTCAGCCAAGGCGGACGCCCTTCCTGCGGCCTGAGTCACCACGGAAACTAAAAACCAATGGAAGAAGACATTAATAAAAAGGCACCTGCTGCTTTTTTTACTGATAACCAGAAAACGAATGGGCAGCTAGGAAATGCAGAGAAAAACACCATGATAGCAACACCACACGCACGAAACGGCGCTTATCTCGCAGCGCCGGTCAACAAAGCACAAAACACGCAAGCCTAGAAACCACCGCTTGTTTCACAGTGTGCGCCTTGCAAACTCTACTACGCGGTGTAACCTACAAAATAAACACGCGTGCGCTCGTGGGGAGACAGAACTGCTGTTTCATTGAGCATAAACCCTCTGACACATTCACAACCTCTTCAGGGGACAGGTCTTACGGCTCCTAGAGAAGAAATTCCAAGCAGCAACACTAAGAAACCACCAGCTCGATGCCTGAAAACTATTTCAGACCCGTTTATTGTACCAACACCGGAACCCAGAGTCGGCCTTTCCCAGGATAGTGCCCTGGGCGGAAAGACATTTGGCGCTCTCGCTGCTGCTCGTGAATACAACGAGCACCAGAGAGCACTGTTTGTGTTCAGGGGTCAGCCAAAGACGTCTACACTACACCAGAATTGTTACTTGCCTCAGAACACAAACACGTCCTCCAGCGCCTATCTAACTCTTCACGCTGGTGGAGCACGTTGTTTGCTGGAGGGGGTGGGGTTTTAGTGTGTGGCAGCAGAGAGCGAGAGGGTGATGGGAGGATAAGAAAGTGTTATAAGGGGCGCTTGGAGCTCCTGAAGCCAGGCGTCAGGCACTCTGCTGTCGGCATGACCTTAACGCAGACCGCTCCATACGCCCTCTCTGAAGTTTGTCGCCATTGGCCTGGACCCAGCGCGCCCAGGATAAAAGCCGACCCTTCTTTTTTTTATTTCAAAATTTTTTTTTATTGAAATGAATAAGGTAAGTTTTGCATATACATGGTATACATTAGTGCCCGGTGGTGGCCAGAGCACGAGAGAGAGAAAGAAGAGAGAGAAAAAGAGAGAGGAGAGGGGGGGGGGGGGGGGGGGGCGCTATCGTTTTAGGTATTCGTCTAGAGCTGCCCACATGTTCTCTTTGGCTGTATGGTTCGCTGCCTTGTGTTTGGCAGTGATATTGTCTGCTGCTCGGAGGAATGTTACCCAGTTGAACCAGCGCTTGAAGGTGGCTTTGCTGGCGGACTTCCAGTACTGCAGAATATTTTTGACCGCTGCCGTTAGGAGCATGTCAACCAAATCTCGCATTTCTTTGGATTCGAGTTGTGGCTCTAGGAAGCCGGTGACTATCCCTGCAAAGCCGACCCTTCTGAAGCAGGCAACACGCCTTCAACAACTAACTCGAGAGTTACCTGTTACCAAGCAACACCCAACCTACTGGCCTTTAGAACGCTCGAGCACACAATGCAGACCGTGCAGGAGATCCTTCCCAAAAATATACAACCTAGGAGCCATCAGGAAACAACACAGGAAATGTTACCCAGCCTACAGCCTTCAGAACAGGAAAAAAAACACCGTTCCAGCTTCTGGTATGCAACTCATACTGTACTGTCCACAATCATCTGCCTACTTTCAGAACAAGCCTCGATGCACGTGTGTTAACCCCTGTAATTTAATGTACCGGCCTTGAGAACACAACTCAAGAAAGCAAGAAAACTAAATGCACACCTACCTGTTCCAGGAAAAAAGAAAACAAGAAAAACACGACCTACCAGCCTTCAGAAAACAATTAAAAGCCATAAGTCCCATCCACCCAGACATCTTAAAATAGACCAGAAACCCGTTTAATCAAGCTGTTGATTTATCCAGTGCGTTTCTAGCGCTATAAAATGCATCGACATTAAACACGTTTGTTTCGCCCTGACAAATGCGATGTCTAGCAATATATGCATGTATATTTTCTGTCTACTATGAATATGTGCCACGCCCATGCATACCACAAGCAACTTCCTGTTAAACTGAAAACGAGTGTCATATCTCAATGCGCCCACAGATCTTCACTCTAAAGAAAGGGAGGTTCAATGTGTTCGACAGCTCTGATTATTCCTGTTCAAATAGTGATTAGCAATGGAGCGGCTTTGGATTTTTGCTACCATGAGTCGTGAGATACATACATAGTACCTATAGGAGAACTCAAATGTTTCTTGTTGGAGTAGGTGATCATTTGCAAAGGGTACCGCAGGTCATCTTTTTATAGCCTGCGGCAGTTACAAGAGAATGAGGTAGGCATTCTGACAAAACTCCACTCAAATCAAACAAGCATTGAAAATGCAATAGGTCTCGCAATAGAAGAGTTTGACATTTTTCGTTTTGCAAATGGATGAGTGGCGTTGCGTGGATGAGTGGCGTTGCGTGGATGAGTGGCGTTGCGTGGGTGAGTGGCGTTGCGTGGGTGAGTGGCGTTGCGTGGGTGAGTGGCGTTGCGTGGGTGAGTGGCGTTGCGTGGCTGAGTGGCGTTGCGTGGCTGAGTGGCGTTGCGTGGCTGAGTGGCGTTGCGTGGCTGAGTGGCGTTGCGTGGCTGAGTGGCGTTGCGTGGCTGAGTGGCGTTGCGTGGCTGAGTGGCGTTGCGTGGCTGAGTGGCGTTGCGTGTGTGGCGTTGCGTGTGTGGCGTTGCATGTGTGAGTGGCGTTGCATGTGTGTGTGGCGTTGCATGTGTGTGTGGCGTTGCATGTGTGTGTGGCGTTGCATGTGTGTGTGGCGTTGCGTGTGTGTGTGGCGTTGCGTGTGTGTGTGGCGTTGCGTGTGTGTGTGGCGTTGCGTGTGTGAGTGGCGTTGCATGTGTGAGTGGCGTTGCGTGTGTGAGTGGCGTTGCGTGTGTGAGTGGCGTTGCGTGTGTGAGTGGCGTTGCGTGTGTGAGTGGCGTTGCGTGTGTGAGTGGCGTTGTGTGTGAGTGGCGTTGCGTGGCTGAGTGGCGTTGCGTGGGTGAGTGGCGTTGCGTGGGTGAGTGGCGTTGCGTGGGTGAGTGGCGTTGCGTGGGTGAGTGGCGTTGCGTTGTTGAGTGGCGTTGCGTTGTTGAGTGGCGTTGCGTGTGTGAGTGGCGTTGCGTGTGTGAGTGGCGTTGCGTGTGTGAGTGGCGTTGCGTGTGTGAGTGGCGTTGCGTGTGTGAGTGGCGTTGCATGTGTGTGTGGCGTTGCATGTGTGTGTGGCGTTGCATGTGTGTGTGGCGTTGCGTGTGTGTGTGGCGTTGCGTGTGTGTGTGGCGTTGCGTGTGTGAGTGGCGTTGCGTGTGTGAGTGGCGTTGCGTGTGTGAGTGGCGTTGCGTGTGTGAGTGGCGTTGCGTGTGTGAGTGGCGTTGCGTGTGTGAGTGGCGTTGCGTGTGTGAGTGGCGTTGCGTGTGTGAGTGGCGTTGCGTGTGTGAGTGGCGTTGCGTGTGTGAGTGGCGTTGTGTGTGAGTGGCGTTGCGTGTGTGAGTGGCGTTGCGTGGGTGAGTGGCGTTGCGTGGGTGAGTGGCGTTGCGTGGGTGAGTGGCGTTGCGTGGGTGAGTGGCGTTGCGTGGGTGAGTGGCGTTGCGTGGGTGAGTGGCGTTGCGTTGTTGAGTGGCGTTGCGTTGTTGAGTGGCGTTGTGTGTGTGAGTGGCGTTGCGTGTGTGAGTGGCGTTGCATGTGTGAGTGGCGTTGCATGTGTGAGTGGCGTTGCATGTGTGTGTGGCGTTGCATGTGTGTGGCGTTGCGTGTGTGTGTGGCGTTGCGTGTGTGTGTGGCGTTGCGTGTGTGAGTGGCGTTGCGTGTGTGAGTGGCGTTGCGTGTGTGAGTGGCGTTGCGTGTGTGAGTGGCGTTGCGTGTGTGAGTGGCGTTGCGTGTGTGAGTGGCGTTGCGTGTGTGAGTGGCGTTGCGTGGGTGAGTGGCGTTGCGTGGGTGAGTGGCGTTGCGTGGGTGAGTGAATGGTTAGCTGTTGCTTATGCGACGTATAGCACTTAATACTAAAGTAGGCAGACCTTAGCCTTTGTGAGAATAATAGCAAAATAAAAATAAAAACCAGATCAAGTCAAGGACGCAAACGGCACCATGCTATTGTTTATTTACTCAGATGATTTGCATAAAAATGTAACTTGTGAGCACGTTTCTCTAACTCTCCAATAATCCCATTACAACACTTTGCACAAATGAGATTGGGACTCATCCTTCCGAAGTCGAGAAAAATGTGCAACGCTGTGTTGTAGTTAATTTTTTTAATTAACAAAATGCAAATAATGTGGAGAGATTTCAAGTGATTCAGGAATGGGCGCCCGTGTAAAGAGAAAGTACGGCCGGCCTGGGCAGTGATAGGGGAGGAGGGAGGAGAAATGCGAGTCACGGCAGCAGCAGCCTTTGATGTGCCTGCCGGCCGGCCGGCCGTGAATAATTAGGGGGTGAGAAATGCGCTCGGAGGGCTGCCTTTGATGTGGTAATGCGAGGCAGGCAGGCAGGCGGCTGGTGGCATTGTGCACGCGCTTTTTAGGGCTTGCGCAAGCGCAATGACCTAAAAAGCACATGCACTTGAAGGAATCGCCAGTGGAATCGCCAGTGGTGGTTAACCTCTGTTTAAGCCACAATAGAGCTTCGCCAGCTATGCGCTGAAGCGCATCAGCAGGCGAGCCCTAATAAACGACAAGGGGTGATTGGCAAAACAATCTGTAAGTGTATGGGAGCAAGCAATGTTGATTGTGGTTTGAATTCTCACTAAAGGACGAGGAGAGTGAAAGCACGTTTATGCAATATGCCTATTTGCCAGGGAAATAGGACTGGCCCAGTTCTATTCCTGAATCTGAATTCGTTTAAAGTAGGCATTTCTACAGTTTTAGGCCAACATGCCCTCAATGGGCTTAAATCATTGGGGTATAATGATTCCTTTTCTTGTCTAAATTTGTGAATTTACATTTTATTTCTAGAGAATATGTCCAGGTGGTCCATGTCTCATACTTTAAAGCAACTGTGGCTACTGAGTGAAAACATTACAACAAACTCAATTATTTTTGAACTCTATTCTACACATATAAATTGCATTTTAGATCTTTCAAAACACGCCTCCAGATCCCGTACAGTTCCACACAATTGTAGACCAATACATCTGTTTTGGTCGAGATGTTCTTAAGTGGCTTGGAAATGTAGTTCCTCTATTAGTCCTGAACTTTTCAGGCTGTTTCCTCCATAGCTACAAATGCGTTTGGCTCTTTTCCTGCCCACATTACTCTATTACTGTTGGAACTACATCATTGTATCAACATATTCCTATTTTCCTATTGTATAAGCAAATAATCTCCGACCCTAAATGACAAAGAAATTACAGCTTTATTTGTGGTATCTGATGAGAGGCCAAGGTTTGAATGGGCATGGGATCGGTCAGAGCTGGATTGTTGAGAACACGATGACACTTTGAAAAGCTTGCATTTGTATTGGATACCTAAGGTTTTGCTGTCCACAATGCAGTAGATCTCACCTGCATCAATATGCAGAATAAATTCTACCAAGGGCTGAGAAACGCTTTAGTGCGCAGTATGAACAATACAAAAACACAACCAAGTATATTTATCAAAAACAAACATAAATGGAAGCACAGCATAAATATTGTTTTGACATCAAGCTACTATAGTCCTAAAGAGAAGAGAAACCCCTTCAAATCATAGGAAAACATTCTCAAACTGATGTCAGACTACAATGACAGTCTAGTCCCATGGGAGAGATGCCACAGGTAAGGCAGTCCCCTCACTGGGGCTACCTTTACACAGCTGTAGTGTGATCTCTTTTAGTGCTAGCAGACTGGGCCAGTTAGTCAAGAATATATTTTCAGTTCAGTTCAGAAAAACTTTATTTCGGTCAATACGACCTAAAAAAGTACAGTCCTAAAATCCTATACAACACACATTCCTTCATGTTTGCTTACAGTTATCGTGTTTAGGACATTAAGAACAGCATCCCAACGGTCTTTAAACTTCATGGATTAAAAGGCTAGTCGTTAGGGATACTACAGGCTGGTGGGCGATACAATTACATATCGGGAAGTGAATGATACAAAATAAATAAATAGTTAAAAAGAACGGTAATGATGTATAGGGGAGATTAAAACGATAGCACATTAAAAGACTGATCATAATTGATAGAATATACAATTGTTAAAAGAGTAGTTACATTAAATCATTGCAGCATGCCCTAAGCCTCATTAGATAGTCTCAACAGAGCCCTTCTAGTACACCACATGGAGAACAAAAATCTGGAGACTGAAAACACGATCGGGATGCTAAGGTCAGATTTTAGTATCCAAAATGCCTCCAGATAGTGCCTACTGCCAATGTTTCTACAGATCTGTACCAACCAACGTTTCCGGGCCTTGTGATAGCCGGGGCAGCCGAAAAACACATGCTGCACTGATTCGTCAGTGAAACCACAGACAGGGCATTGTGCCTTTTGGTCCTTGCTCCACTTTGCCGTGTAGAGCGGAGCGGAAGAACCCCAAACCGAAATTGTAAGAAGAGCTTTCTTGCCTCCACCGGTGTAATCAGGTCTAATATTTACTCAAAGCGGGCAACATCCTTGACTTCCAGGAAAGCCAAGGATAGTATGCCCGTCTTGGAAAGAGGAAAGATTATAGCCTTTCATCTAAAACTCACTTCCTGGCATCACTGGCTAAATATAAATCAGCAATCCTGGCTGCAAAAACCGACCACTTCTCTACGAAAATAACGTCTGCCGATAACAAACCCAGGGTAATCTTTGGCATTGTGAATGACCTGGCATTCTCGGACCGAACCTCGTCCCAAATCCCTCCCTCCCAGCCCCTCTGTGATCAACTTAATCACTATTTCTTGGACAAAATCACAACTATCAAGGCCAATATCCCTTCACCCTCGTCTGCTTTTGTTGATCCCTCCCCCCCCACTGTCCTAAACCCTCTCACCTTCATCCCTCCCTTCACTCAGGAATCTTTTCTGGCCATACTCCCTAAAGTTAAGTCGGGGTCTCCGGCGGACGTCTGCCCCGCACGCATCCTACAGCAAATATACTCTAGCTGCCCTGATCCCCCTATCGCCTTTCTCAATAGCTCCTTGGCTCAGGGTGTCGTGACCCCTGCACTCAAGGCCGCCACTATAGTGCCTCTGCTGAAGAAACCCGGAGCGGACCCGTCCATTTCGGCTAACTTTCGTCCCATCTCCCTGCTGCCCTTCCTGGGCAAGGTGATGGAACGCCATGTCACCGCGGTACTGAGCGCTCACACCGAGGCGAATGGGGGGCTGGCCTCTCGCCAGGCAGGATTCCGCCCTAGGCATTCGACCGAATCGGTCGTAGTTTCAGTCCTAGACAACCTCAGAAAGGGTATGGATGACAACAACCACCAGGCACTGGTCCTCCTCGATCTCTCCGCCGCCTTTGACACGGTGGACCACACCATCCTACTTGCCCGTGTCAAGGCGGCCGGTATCGGGGGATCAGCTCTGGTCTGGCTCTCCTCCTTTCTGAGGGACCGCACTCAGGCGGTCCGTCTGGGCGATTTCACCTCCACCCCTCTCCCTGTCACCTGTGGTGTTCCCCAGGGTTCCTCTCTCTCTCCCTTACTTTTTAATCTCTATATCTTTCCTCTTATCTATGCACTCCAGCAGCTGGAGGTCACTGTTTATAACTATGCGGACGACCTCCAGCTCATCTTTGATCTGTCCCCCTCTCCTCTCTCGGTCTCTAATTTTCAGTCGACTATGACATTTATCAGGGACTGGATGAACCACAACCACCTTAAACTGAACCCCGACAAGACCGAGTTGGTTCTTACTGGTGGTTCATCCAGCCCCTGGAATTCTCTTTTCTGGCCCCCCTCTCTTGGCCCGGCACCATCCCCCTCCACTGTGGTCAAGACACTGGGTGTTAAAATGAATAATCAGCTCACTCTTCACTCACAAATTAGTTCCGTGGTTTCCTCCTGTTTCCTCACTCTCCGAACTATCCGCTCTGTTTCCCGCTTTTTCTCTCCCCAGGCACTTAAGATCATCATAGCCGCCCTGGTAATCTCACGATTGGACTACGCCAACGCCCTCTATCATGGCATTCCAGCGTATAGCCTGCGTAGACTCCAAACCATCCAGAACCAGGCGGCCAGGCTGATATACGGCCTTCCACGCTATCACCACTCCACCCCCCTTCTAAAAGAGCTTCATTGGCTCCCCGTGAAACAACGCTCCCTTTTTAAGATAGGATGCATGGTTTTTCAGGCCCGCCAGGGCACTGCCCCCGCCTTCATCGCCGCACTAATTAAACCCTATGTCCCCGCTAGAAATCTTCGGTCTTCCTCCAAGTCCCTTCTTCAGATCCCCCGCTTCTCACGCAAAAAATGGGGCGGTTCTAACTTCTCAACTCTGGCTCCTACCTTCTGGAACTCACTTCCAGACAATCTCCGTTCTGCTACTCAGTATCTCTCTTTCCGCAGAGACCTGAAAACTTTCCTCTTCAGCCAGGCTTTCCCCGCCTAACACTTATTCCACCCTTCCTTGGTCTTTCTCCCTCAGTTCTGAACCTCCAGCGCCAAGAAACCGCAAGGTGTACGCCGCGCTCTACAAGTGTTTTAAATTAGAAATTAGAGTGTAGTTGGGCCCATCTATATTCTACGTACTGCGCCTTAATTTGCTTCCTTGTGGTTTGCAAACAGGCACAATCTGGGTCTGTCCAACAGTCACCCCGGCCCATATTGGTCAGTAGAGATTTTATATGTGCAAACCATGGACGTGTAACTGCACCCCTGATTGACATAACCTCCAGCAGATCCTCCCTGTATGTCACTAGTTCAGGGGTGACCCTTAGGCGACACCAATACAATATAGGTCTAAGGCTTCAAATGTCTGCTATCGCCATCAAACCTGAGTCTAGTCTTAATGGAATCAGCGGGGTGCTCATTGGTAGTCTGTACAACTGTCTAAGGAATTGATTTTCTACTTTTAGAAGGGAATCTAGTTTGGCATGGCCCCATAGCTCGGCACCATATAATGCGCCCTCACACGCTTGGGCCTTGTAGATTTCTAGAGCTGGGCTAACTGTACTTTTGCCTGATCTACTAAAGACCTTCATTATGCCACCTGTCGATTGAGCTAGTTTTAGTGTGCTCTTGGTAATATGAGCCCCCCCAATCCAAATTTTCAGTAATGGTGAGACCCAAATAGGTGAAGGATGAGACTCTTTCCAGGAATTTCCCATTTAATTGGGGGTTCGGACGTGAGCTTTTTGGGCTATTAAACGCCTTAAATTTCTGTAAGTTTATATCTAAACCTCTTTCCTTACAGAAGAGCTCGAATTTGTCTAGAACCCTCTGAATCCCCATGGGTGATTTTAAACCAAAAGAGTGTCATCCGCGAACATCATTGCTGAAATTCGGCGGGACGCTAGCTTAGGGGCATCAAGATCTTTTGCAATTGCCAGTTCATCGATCAGCCCGTTAATATAAAGACTAAATAGCGTCGGTGCTAAGACGCATCCCTGGCGTACACCACGTTTGACAGGGATTGGAGCTGTAAGTTTTTCATCCTTGCCAAATCCTATTTGGGCGTAGTTATCTTCGTGCAATCTTTTAAGAAGAGAAATCAAATATGCCGGGACCCCCAACTCAGTGAGAATGGACAATAGCTTTTCCCGTGGCACCAGGTCGAATGCCGACCTTAGGTCCACAAAAGTTAGGTATAAGCTGCCCCCCTGAAGGCAGACTGTCTTCCAGTACAAGAGCTGTAGTCTCAGTACTTGGTCCAGGGTTGATATCTTTTCCCTGAACCCTGCCTGGAGGGGGGACAGTACCCCCTTTTCTTCCATCCAGGATTGTAGCCTGGCTATCAAGACCCTCGCAAATAATTTTTGGGAAATGTCTATTAGACTTATGGGTCTATAATTTGTTGGCAGGAGTGGGGATCCTTTTTTGAAAATTGGAATGATCTCCGCTCCCAGCCAGCTGGGTGGTATCTTCATGCCCTGTATAGCATTGAAAGGTCCACAAAAATACGGGGTCCGGATGGCTGGTTCACTCCTATATAGGTCCCCGGGAATCTTATCCAGGCCTGGGGCTTTACCTGGTGCTATTTTTTGCAGTGTGCCCTCAGTCTCCTTAAGTGTTATGGATGTATTTAGGCTATTACCTGGGTCTACTTCGTGTTCTGCACTTCTTTCTTTGCCTGACTGGGCCAAAGCCACTTCCATAGGGGACTGGACAACCGAGGAGCCCTCAGAGTCCTTTTCATCGGCATAGAGGGTTTCAAAATGCACCCGCCATACCTCTTCGTCCAAGTTTGGTTCAATTGCGGATTTGGGGGTAGGAGCACCTGTGTTAACGATATTCCAAAACATCCTCATGTCTCTATCCCCCATAGTCGTATTAAGTAAATCCCAGTTTTCCCTTTCCCATCGCTGTTTAGCTTTTTGGGCCGTTGATTTGTATGATTTCCTTGTGGTTTTAATAATCAGATGATTTTTACCTTTGATAGATACCACAAGGGCCTTTTTGGCCTGCGACATTCACTGTTGTACTAAGGGTGACTAGGGGCCTACTCGGCCTGGAAGGGGTATTAGGGTAAAAGAAGGCAAGTGATACATTCCTTAGTTTGCTGTAGTTTGTATCAACAGCTCCCAGATCTAGAACCGCACTGCTTTGATGCAATGCGGATGCCTCTTCAAGCACAGAAATAAGCGCTTCATACAGATTACTCATCTTATCCTGTGATTGGAGGAAATGGGACCACCGTACTTTCTGCCTACAATTTGACATAGTTATGCCGGGGGGGATAGGGCCAGTTGTGGGAGTAATTTGAGGGTTTAAGGCTTTTATTTCCATTATTAGGGCATGGTGATCGCTATCCATTTGTGTAATAATATTAAAATCGATCATCCTATCCCAGGAGTTAGTGTCAATTAAAATATAATCTAATATAGACCCACGTTTCTTACTATAAAAGGTGTAGCCAATAGATGAGTCAGAGCATGATCTCCATTGGACACTCTCAATGAGTGTCTTAAAACAAGGGAGTTCATCTGGATTGCTAAGGGGGACCAGTTTTTCACTAAAGGGCATCTGGATTCTGGGATTGCCAGCAAAAGATCCTCATCCCCCATGTTTTCGAGGGTCAAGCCCCCAAGGGGCTCAAACTGGCAATTGAAGTCACCGCCAACAATAACTGTTTGGTTTGGATCTATAAGACATAAGAAAGTAGATAGGGCCTCTATCGTGTTAGATTCCTTTCCCTGAGGGGTCGGTCTAGAGTATAGTAACGGGAGGCTTTGAGCAAAACTGTAATTGAACACATAAAATGTCCAAAGAACCAGTTTCAAGTTGTACAGCCTTGCAACCTAGGTGAATCCCTATCCAAATCATGAGCCCCCAGACGGTCTCCCTACACCACCTGTTATGGACGGGATATTAAAAGTAGCATAGTCAGGGTTGGTTACCTCCTCACAAACCCAAGTCTCTTGGAACATGCAAACCTCATGTTGACTAATGAAAGACTCCCAGTCAGGGTCACCCAGTTTGTTTTTGATATATTTTCATAGTTTTAACCGAGCTCAAAAATCAATTAGTACAGATAATACAGTTCTAGCCCCAACTCTATTTTGAATATAAATGCTACCTGTAATGTACCTTCTCGGAGATCTGGACAATTTTATACAGACCATCGGACTACCAGCAATCGAGGAATAGACAGGAAGAAGAACATGCAAGCTAAGGTGGTGCAAAACCGAGGTCCTCGTGCTTCACTACTCACATCACCAGACAACAAATTCTACGAAGTAGCTGTGGCCCCTCCATAGTAAAAATCGTTTGTACCTGTACACTCTCACCTTCACAAGGACAGTTGTGAATGCAGCATTATTTCAAATTTAACAACTCTGATAATGTCTCACCCTCATATCTCCTGAGCTCCACAGAATTATAGCCAGTACTCAGTGGGACTCTAAACTTAACTAGTCTAACACCGTCTAAGAAGGGCACCCACCTATCAAATCACTTGTCCTCAGACTGCTGTCGGCTGCCTCTCCACAACTAACCCAATGTCCTAGGACTTAACATTGGGGCGTGGTTTGGCGCTAGGCAAGATGGCAGCACAGTAGTGCAGCTCTGCCGGCAGCCGCTTTAATCCTTTAAGTTATCCTGTGCTGCTCTGGCCGCCCGCGAGTCCAGTGCGGCGAGAGAGTGTGCTGGAGCACTGGGCTGCCCTCCAGTGAAGTTTTGACCGCTGCGTGCGGTCCCTGAAGCCTGACCTGCGTCCCTTCAGTGAGACTGCAGATTGCCAAAATGGCGGTTAGACGCCCTTAGACGTGGCCGCGAACAAGAACCAGAGCCCTCCAATTTGCTGGTGAGCTGCGGGAGGTGTATCGGACCCCTCTGGGGGGTAGCAAGGAACTCGGCGGATAAGCGGCGATCCGGCTGAGGGCTTGTTGAGGTGATTGGTGACGATCGCCTGCTCCCTCACGCACCCATAGCTGGAGATAGACACGATCGATGGGGGTGAGTGCTACCAGGGCTGGACTGGGAACCAAAACCGTCCCTGGCAAAGTGCTCGGCCGCCCCCCCCTCCCCCCTCCCAAAGGGGGGGGGGAGGAGGAGGGGGTCCGGGGGTGCGCCTGAGCTCATTGCCACGGCCGGTTTTTGGCCGATTTGGTTACAGGGCCGATTTTGCAGCAATGCTGCGGCCCTGTAACAAAAACGGCCCCCAGGGGCCCCAAACCGCCCCCCACCCATGCGGCGCACGGGGGATTGCCCGGTGCCCGCAACGGCCAGTCCGGGCCGGAGTGCTACGCAAATGCCCAGCTCTGCGACATACACTAGGCCTCACTGAAGTAAATGGCCGCCGGCTACTTGTAGACGTGTGCTGGGGGATCCCTTGGTCCGCTCCTGAGGATCTGGTCACTATATCAGCGCCAGGTCAGGGGGTGTATGTGACCTTCAGTTTTTTTTTGATTGAAGATTTGCATTTTTTGGGCTGCAGCCGATCCACTTGTGTTACTTGGTGCCACGATTATTTCTGATACCTGCTTTTTGAGGCCCGACCTTTCTCCTCTAGTGCCGAGGTACAGCGCCCTCCAATTTTGCTGGTGAGCTGTGGACAGTGTATCGGACTCCCGGGGGTCTGGAGCATTGCTGCGGGTGAGCGGTGATCTGCTTGTAAGCTCACTGAAGGGACTGAGGACAAAAGCACGCTACCCTACACACGCACAGTTGGAGACCCTCCGGATTGGTGTTGGTGAGAGCTACGCAGGCACTCGGCTCTGTACTATAAACTAGGCCTCACTGCAGAAAATGGCCACCCGCTGCTGATAGAGGTGTGCTGGGTGCTCCCTTTGTTTACCCTCATGACTTTGAACTATGTATTGAAGTGTGACAAGGGGGTATCTCTAACCTTCATATATTTGGTAGGCAGACCTGAATTAAGTGTGCTGCAGCCGGCCCGACTCGGCCACTTGGTAGCATGGCCATTATAGAGGCCCGATTTTTATCCCCGCCTAAACTTTGAGGATCTCTGCACCATCCATCATGGGCAAGCCGGAAAAGACCCAGGCTCGGCTGAATTTTGAATTGCGAAAAAGTGGCAAATCGGTGCAAAATGCTGCATCAGATTCGGAGTTAGACTCTGCTGCACAGGCACCAACCACACTTGAGAAGGCACTGGCAGCGATCCAAGCCAGCTTACAGTCTATAGACGGCAAGATTGAGGTGCTAAATGGGCGCATGGACAATATGTCGTCTAAACTAGATAGGAAGGCGGTAAGGCTGGGCAAAGTAGAACAACAGATATCTGACGCCGAAGACGGTTTGCAACAAGTGGCAGCTAAGACCTCACACATTGAGAAGATCCTGACACTTATCAGAGACAAGAATGAAGACATTGAAGCGCGCTCGAGGCGCATTCATGTGCGCATTTTAGGCCTGCCGGAGTTAACCTCATGTCCTAAGTCTTACAGAAATTCAAACTGCCCTGAGGAAGCCCTGATCCATCCAATTCAATACCCTGTGTTGTACATTACAGGTGCCTTGCTGGCATGACACATATTCCTATAGAAGAACAGTAAGCCCTAAAAATCTTCCAGACGCCTGCAATCTGCCAACCAGCTCATTGGTCTCATCCAGATCATGACATGCAAGAATTGGCAACAGAAGATACTCTCATCAAACCCCTTTCTTCTAAAACAAACTTATTCCACTGATGTCCACCAGTTTCAGAAAAGCTCTGGAAAACGAACTCCTCCCATACTATGTAGTGTAATGACCTTCTCAAAGCTAGAGGACATCTCTGGCAGACGAGAAAGCAACAAGGCAAAGACAGTGAGTGTACTCTGCATAAATAACCCTCTTGGGCTGTTCCTTTCACAACCTGTTTCAGAATAATCTGGGAGCACTACATCACACCATGTGCGAGGCACTGGTGGTTCTTCTTCCTCACCCAATTAAGGAAATTTAAGGAGCGCACAGCAAATTGGTTACCAATATATATTGATGCTTAGGTGCTTGCATATTGATTGGTCCTCTTGGTGCCAAAACGTCTGCACCCTGATCACTTAATTTTTTTTAAACTCAAAAATGTACATAATAGAAATTTTACAAGTTTGGGGCCAGACGTACACAGCATTGTTACTGTCGCATTGCATGCGATGCGCAAACTCGCATGCTTTATGGCTATAGAAATGTAGGTTACAATAAACCATGACATTGTGAGTCAACTCACCAAAAGCTATTTTGAAGCCCATATTGAATCACATAGCTGCAACAATCTCTCTCTTCTAAAAACAAAAATGTTTTTTTCTTTAAAAAAGCAGAATAATTTCCTAACTTTTACGGACAGTGGGTTTCCTACAATTACATCCCTCACTGCTGGTGCCCACAGAACAAGGGAGGGCTTCTCAAGGATGCTGGACACATATGCTGAACGCTACAATACGATCAAATTTAATGGGAGAGAAACACATCATATCATATATGAGATCAGACCTATCTCCAAGATAGTAGTGCCAAAATTAGATGGGAGCTGCTTCCTATAAAAAAACATGCACTGGCAAAGCCAATAGATCTACAGGTGGCTTACGACTTTTGGCTTTACTAAGGTTTGGGAAAATTGCACAAGGGGGCTTAGGAGTGTGGAATTGTATAAAATATCTCCCTGCCCAAAGGATGGGATGCTTCCCAAATCTGCTTGTCCTGTAACAATATCCACTTGTCCCTTTTGCTGCCACAGAGTGGAGTGGGAAATTATTAAAGCGTTCCCATTATATTATGGCCTTGATAACAGTCTTTGACTATGCCAGGGCTCATATTAAATCAAGATTTCAAATCTAGCAAGGCCCTAATTTTGCCATTTTTCTCTAAACCTGTATGTAGGGGTGAGAAACCTTATTCCAGGGCTGGAAGGCTCTGTGAGCTTGTGCATATTCACAAACTTAATATTTAAGGATATTCGCAGTAGGGAATCTGCCTTTTCGGCATGGCCACCCTGTTTTTTTTTTTTACTTTGCTGGACTCAATGTTTGAGGCTGGCTTTATAACTGTGGGCACTTTAATCCTTCTTACCAGAAGTTAAGTGCCCGTGCTCTCCCTTTAAACATGGTTGAATTGGCATACTCCTAATTGGCATACTTACCTTGGCTATAAGTCACTAGTATATGGTACAAAGTCTATCCAGCGTCTGGAATTTAAATACCACTAGTGCACTGCAGCACCTATTGTGCCATCCACAACAGTGGCAGTGCAAACATGGCTTTAGGCCTACCACTGTGACCTGACTGTAGTAGTGTAAAAAAAATTCGACCGGTCAAATAAACCATTTTGACTGGTTAAAATCTTCCTTTTAACTATTAATAAGTCATCCCAATATAGGAATTGTAGCCAACAAGGTATAGAGCGTGGTTTTTAAAAGCAGGACGTAGAAATTTAATGTTAACATGTCCTGACAGTGACTAGCTCCCAAACCAATTTCCCACTGTAGCATAGCTGGCTGGCCCATAGAGAAACACTGGGAAGCAATATTAAATACTAATACCTTATCTCAGGAATGGGCTTAGCTAGAAAAATGATGAAACAACTATTTTCAATGTTTATTAAGAATCACTGATGTTTAATAAATATTAAGGGAAAGTAACTTTTAGAAAATTTTCTTTTATTTGCCTGAACTTCTTGGAGGCTAATTTGCATTGGCTCTCCAGCTTCTCCCTGCCGGGGATTAACACTGAATAAGTGTGGACAAAGGTGTGGAAGCCCTCCCAGGAGCAAACAATAGGCTGACCTGAACGGGCAGAGATGGCTTCTCTGAACTCTACTGACTATGCAGGGTGGGAGCTTCCAAAAAAACAGCGCGAAGTTGTTGGCAATAAAGGTTTTGAATTTTGTGTTTGCAATCAAATAAAGATAATTGATTTATCTGGACACATTTTGACTTAATGTATGTGTCCACTAAAAGGATCTAAATAGTTATCAGTATTGACACCTCTGGTTGTTTTGTCTCGGGTGGGAGCTGTGGGCATCCTGTCTGACATTATATTGTCAAATCCTGTTCGACAGGTCTGTTGAGACACGTGTAACATACTTGAAAACAAAAGAACAGGATGCCAGGCAAATCTTGTGTATCTACTGTCCAGTTTCTGGAGGACCCTGATTTTGTCCTACCAGACTTCTGTCCCTGGGTTTGTTGTGGGTGCAGTGCCTGCCTCAACCAGGATTTTAGCGTTACATGTGGGATGACACTAGGATTACCACAGTACACTGCCCCCACTCACAACCAGCCCTCACAGCCCCAGCTTAGTGTGGCTGAAGACTTTCACTATCTTAGATTTGCACTGACAGATTGCATTTTGGGGATACATGGGGTAAGGCAAACAAACTACTGAAAATGAGACAGGGCAGTGTTTGCAACTCTTTACACCGTTGTTAGGGAGGGACCAGGAGGCATTCCCACCCACTAGCTAGTGCCAGGCATAAATGTGGTGCCTCCAAGCATCCACTTCAGAACACTTTATGGACCTGCAGAAGATCAGAAGAGGACTGGACCCGATATCTATGACCTTAGAGGAGTCCTGAAGGACTGGACCTTTTCCCTCTTCTACCCAGAACAAAGAAGTGGACTCCAAGGGTCAGTTTGCTGATCTCCTATGTGGCTACAGGGAGATGAGCAGCAGAAGGCAGATTCCTGTAAAAACTAGACCTGGACTAGACCAATGTTGGCCTCCACTTGACACCCAGTGAGTCCCTATGTGCCTCCCCTGAGGTTCTCTGGGCTTTAGAAGTGTATTCCTATGGTGTTTTTTTTAAATTAGGGGCCAGATGTACGACCATTGGCTTTTGCGACTCACAAACTGCGAAAAATTGAGATTCGCAAAAGCCAATGTACAACAGTGTCAGAGACACTGTTAGCGATTCCCAATGGGGGTCGCAAAATGCGAGGCTCATGAATATTAATGAGCCACTCGCAATTTGCGACCCCATTGAGAATGGCTGTCCCTCCCAGGGATGGTGGCCAGCTAAAGCAGGTTTGTTTTTTCAAAACCAGCCCGTTTTCCTTTAAGGAAAACAGGCTGCATTTAAAAAAAAAAAAAAAAATTAAACATTTGCGTTTAGTTTTTTAAGGGCAGGCCATGGCCCTTGAGCATTCCTGAATGCTTTACCACCTACTTGAAGTAGGTGGTAAATTGTGACTGTTTCGCGACCACAATTGCTGTCACAAAACTGTCATACATAGGGCTCAGACTCTCTATTAGGAAGGGACGCCCTTGAAACGCCACTTCCTAATTACGAGTTGCAAATCCTAATCAGCGAGCCACAAATAAATCGCTACTCCCTAATTAGGGTTTGTATATGGCCTTCAGGTATTTCCGCATGCGCAAACAGGTCGCAAAAATACGTCGTACATCTGGCCCTAAAAGGCTACGTCAGAAGGTAAGATTTTGGACCAAGATGAACTTGGTACCTAGTTGTGGTTTACGACTAGCACTCCATCACAGTTCGCCTCAAATTGCGCTAGGGCATGGGCTACCATGACCACTGACTAAAATAGTAGTTTTGTGTTTTTTGGCGCTAACGCTACTTAAAACATTTCAAAATCACATCTCGAGTTCCCCTTATGGGATTTTAGTTATTGTGTTGTCATTTTCGTTTACTAAATTTTACCCTGATTTTCTGATTCGGTTTGGGATTGTTAATGTTTTGCATTTTGACTATTACTGCTTTGATACAGCATTAATATTCCAAACATAGCTCTAAGCTAAGCCTGTCTGTTCTGTGCCACAGCACAGGGGGTTGAGCTCAGGTTTATTGACTTTGAGGGTCCAACCTGGCAAGGGTTGCGATTATTCCTTGAGGTGGGTTGCTACCCACCCCAAATAATTCATTTTCTTGCATTAACCACTTTTTTCACAATCTCTTTCCACACTTGAAAAGGTCGAAATGCACTTTTGACATGGGCTGGAGTAACACCTTTTCCAGAATGGGGAATATGTGGGGGTGTAGGAAGTTAGGGAAAAGAGTTGAGGAAAAATATTTTCTCCCTGAAGAAAAAAATGAAAAAAATAAGGGAATTTACAGTTGCTCAGAATATTTTCACATGAGGAAACATACACTTGTATATTTGCTCATCGGAAAACTACATTCATAAAAATCTGCTAGGTGAACAGTTTCTAGCCCTATGTCCTAAATTTACATTTGTAAATTCTTGTGATTTCCAGAAAGGGTATATCCGCACCAAATCAAATCACTTTTTGTATGTACGTGCACACTGTGCAAGAGCATAATGTAGTCACTCAGAGAGGCACACTAACAGACCAATTAGAAATATATGCATGCATAGTTTTCTTTTTCAAATCAAAAGGTCTTGGCTACGAACAGACCTACAAATGCAATGTCTAGCCCCTTAGCTCATACCTTTGGAATTGGGACTTGTGTGAGACAAGAGTTATGTATGTATACATGTATTCCCATGGGGTAAACTTAGCCAAAAGGTAACGAGAACTGTACAGAGTCAAAGACAAAGTCAACAAGTGATGAAGAGTGGGAGTGGTAGCTGTTTTGTGGACTATAAGTGCATTGTTATGTAGTGTTCTTTAACCCTTTGGGTGCGTCGGACAGCCCCCGGCTGTCCGACGTCACAGTGAGCGTGTGCGGAGGACGGCCGGGGGCCGTCCGAAACACTCCCACTCATTAATTCCCCAGCACCATGGCGGAATTTGCACCACGGTCAAGGGGTTAAAGAGGAGCATCTTCAACTCTTTTACCTAAATTGGAGTAGCGCTGGGTCAATTCAGATAGATACAAGGATGCTGTTCCAGATCTTGGGTGCCTAGATGAAAAAGACAGTCTGCCTTGTTTTTTATTTTTTACACTTATTAGTGTTTAGTCTAAGGGTATCCTGGATGCAGGTGTGCCAATAACAACCAAAGAGGGTGAGCTTGTTTGAAGATAAGCAAAGGTGCTGGTAGTGATGGCTTTGTAAATGATGTAGCTAGCTTTGAGGTGTTTCAACCGCAAACGGTTTAAAAGTTACTAAAAAGACAGCAATAAGTGTTGCCGCACAGGCACTTTGCAAAGGTTGACTGGTCAACTTTCTGTAGCTTATTGCTGTGTTTGGGTGTTGAACTGGTACTAAGGAGTTGCAACTAATGCCTAGACAGTATTAACAAGTTAAAGGTAGCAAAATAATGAAGTAATACTATCCCAAAATGTGCCGCATAATACTGCATAATTTTCAATTTCTTTCACATAATTTACTGACCCTTACAGCATAATTGGTACCTCTCCGGTCGCATAATTTCAGTGGCCTTGTTTATTCCCAAAGGAGCAAATACAATTTTTCTCCTTTTTTATAGCTCCCAGAAACAAAAATAAACCTACTCATATTCTTTAATTTACGCAGTGGCCTCCTTCCCATTTTCAATGATATCAGCTATAATTATCTCTTTACATAAATTACATATATAATCATAGACAAAGCCAATATATATTGCCTTTAATGGGAGTGCCCAACCACTGGCTTTTCCAATATTTGTAAGTAAAGACTAGTTTAATAAAATAAAAAAAATACCGGAGGAAAAGCAAACAAATCTTAAGGTATATCACAATTGCGCACTGAAGTCAATATTTGGAAGCTTTGCACATGGCAGCGTTTATTATTCAAATATTTTCACTCTAGAAAGTCTGAACCAAATAAAAAAGAATAGGGAAGTGTCAGACATTAAAGAAAAACATTTGGCAAGGTCCAATTTACTTTCCATGGCAAGGTCCAATTTACTTTCCAAAGGACTCAGAACTGATTCAAATGTTCAGCCATTTGGTCTGCTGCACTAGTCCAGGGAGCAGATCTATGGGCCTCCTGCAGAAGAGACATCATTTTTTCCCAGTCAAGCGAAGTACACCTTTTGCCTCAAACACTAGCTGAGGGAGTACAACAGCAGACTACTCCCATAGCGCCATGAAAGCTGGTGCCTTCATGCAACACATGGAATGCAGGAGATAAAGCAACCCTTAAAGTCTGCGCTATTGTAATATTCTGGCAAAAAATACCTATTGCCGTGCTTTTAGAGACAAACTGGGAGGGGTAGGGAGTAACAGAGAGAGCAGAGGAAGGGCAATTCTGTGGGGAAGCAGCACCCCAAAGACAGTGCAGGAAAACGCATGCGCTCTCATGGAGTACTGGAACAGTGGATCAAAAGTATGATAAAGAATCTTTGCTCTAGGGGAAGGACAAACAAGAGGAAGGCAATGGTTCCTGCTATATAGAAACAGGCTATGATTGTGCCCCTCCTTAAAAAACCGTCACTGGATGCGTCCAAACTCGAAAACTACCATCCGATTTCGCTCCTGTAAGTTGGTTGAAAAGTCCATTAATTCTCAACAGTCTTCCAATTTAGCATCTTCGTAGCTCTCAATCGGGCTTCCGTCCTGGGCATAGAAATGAGTCCACCATCATAAGGGGTTAAAGCATCTTAGAACAACTCTGGATGCAGGAGAGATGGCAGTAGTGCTTCTGTTGGATTTGAACGCAACTTTGTTATGGTTTCCCACTCCATGCTTCTCAGAAGATGTGCTGGAAGTAGAATTCAGGGTTTGGATCTTCAGTGGTTTTGATCCTTCTTGCAAAGACATACCTTTCAAGTTACGTTAAAATCTTTGTATTCCTCCGTACGCAAAATGTTGCTTGGTGTTCCCAAGTCATCTTCCATAAGTCCCACTCTTGTTAACATTTAGGTTCGCCCATTGCCAGACATAGTGGAAACCTATGTATGGTCTTACATTGTTTTCATATTTCGACCATACGCAAATTGCCTTTTTCCTGTTCACCGCAGATGATAGAGGTTTTATTCTCAGACCATGTTTAGTTGCAGTGCCACAATGGATGAAAGATAACTGCATTAAATTAAATCGGCAAGAAAAAGGAAGTTCTAGTTGTGGAAAGCTAGCCGCATCATTAGGGCTCTCAATAGTGGCCAGAGGAACTGGAGTCATGCCATAGGCTGCCGCATGCGTCCAAATGTTTGGGAATATGGCTGTTGTCAGCAAGTTTACAATGGATCATCAGATTAACAAGGTATCTCAAGCTGCTTTGGTCTTTTTAAATGCCTGGAAAGATTCTGTGGCTTCTATCAGCTTTGACTCAAACAGTGGTAGTTCAAAATCTGTCTTTCACCTGGACTATAGCCACATGCTCTATCTGGGTATTTCTATGTCCTTGCTGGAGAGGCTGTGGAATGTACAAAATGCTGCAGCCAGAACCCTTTATCATATCCCCCGGCATGCCTCAGTCTCCACTCATCTGCGGGACCTGCATTGGCTTACCATTTATCAGCCCACTGGGTTCAGAGCACTATGCTTAATATACAAAGCCATGACTCAGACCGGCCCCCAATCTCTTAAAAATCTAGTGCTCCGGTATATTCCTAAATGCCCTCTGTGCTTCAATACCCTGAACCTTGCAGCAAAACCTCACATTCAAGTTGCTCAGACTGGGAAGGCGTTCTTTCGAATATCTGGGTGACCAAACTGTGGCATGCGTCGTTCCTTAGGTTATAACCTTGCCCCTGTATGAAGAGTTTTTAGAAGTAGTTAACAACAAGGCTTTTCTAATCTGGTTCCTCTAGCTTTGCACGGTCTCTGCTAGCCTTGGGAAGCCCTGCTGAGCAGCTACACTCTTTATACATCCACAAATAGAAAAAGAAATAGAAAGCCATTGAATAAGAAGCAAGCAATTGAGAGTAACAAAAAGTCACCCAGGTAAGAAATGGTCTGGCACAAAGCCCGCTGTAATTATTTGTATGGTTCACAAGGGGTCTTCCAACAAAAGATAGCTAAGAGCTGTATATAGACAAGACCTAAAAAAATTGTTCCTTCTAAACCCTCAAACTACCTGCCAGTTCCTCTGCTTGATGAGGTAAGAAAAATTGATGGTGAAGCCTATTGCAACAGATAAAGGAGTTGGTATACTATGTAGCATTCTGTGTAACAAGTAGTCTGAAGTTTGAAGTTTTATTAGTTTAGCACAGTTACTTAAAACCATTGCTTTAAAAAAGCAGCATTAGCACATATATAAAAAATCAGCAGTAGCACATTTGTCATGTTTAGGGTAAAAGGAGGAAAACAGAAACACAAAGCTGAGAAACAGCTCACTGAGCTTAGTGACCATTGCGTTTCTAAGAAAAACAGTCTTATAGTTGCCGATATAAACATTTTGCTGCGCAAAACCAAATTAAAGATAATAAAAACGAAAAGTGCTAAACCACGGGGGGGGGGGGAAGTCTGTAATAAGTTTTTGAGGGGGAAGACGTGGGAGAGCGGGGGCCAAAGAAGGTGACAGAAGATTGTCCAAGAGTCTCACAAATTTTCCCGACCTTGCAAGCACTTGGATGTCAGTGGACGCGAAACAAAAAGCCGAAGCCTCCCAGCATGTCCTAATGCCCCATCTTAAATACAGGGTTTTTAAGAGAGACTTTCTTGAGGCAGCTAGGGCCGGGCAACAACACAGGAGATGCAGCCATGACTCAGAGTGGTAATTGCACAGTCTGCAAGCCCCCCCCTTGTTGGAGCCCATCTGTTAAAAGCCGTTGAACGCAAGCCAAGAAGTCGCATGAACATAATATTCTTCCGTGCCACTGCATTTAAGTTTTCCTGGAAATAGGCTTGCGGTTTCCCGGGAAGATACGAAGAGTTCAGTGGGAGCAAAATGGAAGATGTTTTTAGGGAGTGCAAATCCATGTGGTGGGAAATTAATTTGACCTGTCTGTTGATGGCATTTTTCCACGCCGAGTATGGAATGGAATCTAAAAAGAGGGATGCGTTGTCCATCTCTAGCACTCTTATGGCCTTTGCAATCTGAGTGTTCCAAGGGTTGCCAGGACTGGAAAAGGTTTCTTTTAGATGGGATTTTAAAGTGTTATCACCGGCTTTTAATAACCGTATACAATATTTCAGGGTATCGGCCTCGCAATAAATTGATTGTCTTTGTAGGCCCAGCTCCAGACGTAGTCTTGCTCGCTGAATGAAACTTGGGAGGTGGAAGATTTTTTTATAGGTGGAGATTTGGGCGAGATCAAGACTAGCAGAGCATGCCCCAGGAAAGGCCTGATGCCCATAGGTTAAGGCAGGAAGAAGAGTAGCTTTAATCACCTTCAGAATGGCTTCTGCAGAGGGACTGCACAGGGACAGGTTCAACCGAGTCAGGGAGTATGTGATAGCTCCTGCTCTCTTTCGCAAGGCAGCTAGATGAGCTGCAGGTCTAGACGTCTCGTTGAACCAGACTCCCAAATAATTATATTTTACGGTTGTGTTGATCCTGGCAGGCCCGATGTTCCATCTTAAGCTTTTCTTATTTTTACATCTGCCAAATATCAGTACCTTGGTTTTTGCCTGATTGATTTTCAAGGCATTAGCGATGTTGTATATATGGAGCGTACTTAACGCTCGTTGGAGACCCGATTTGCTTGGTCCATTATTACAATGTCATCCGCATATTGTAATATATGCAGAGACTTTTTACCAGGACTGAGTTTTGGCGGGAGGAGATTGCTGTTCTCTAAAAATGTTCCAAGATCGGCTGTATAAAGATTGAATAAAAGAGGGGCGAGAACGCAGCCTTGCTTTAGCCCGTCAGCGACACTAATTCTTGGAGAGACTGTCTTTGGGCCGGTTTTGATTTGGACCCATGTGTTGTTGTGCAGTGAGATGAGTGCTCTTAGGAGGCTCTGCGGGATCCCCCACTTATTCGATTTCCTCCACAAGGTGTTCCGAAACACTTTGTCGAAACCGCGCTGTAGTCAATGAAGCAGCAGGAAAGTGGAAGATGGTTTTTTTGGGCTGCTTGTTGACTCAGGATGGCTAGAGTGGTGATAGTGTCTATTGTGGAGGCCGATGCCCGAAACCCCATTTGGTTATATGGTATTATGTTATTGTCAGCAACCCATTTTTCAAGCACCCTAAGAAGACATTGTGCATATGCCTTTGCCTCAAGATCTAACAATGCGATGAGTCAGTAATTAGCCGGGAGCGTGGGGTCTCCTTTCTTGAATATGGGGCATAGAATCGAGCCTAACAATGAGTCTGGTACCTGTCAAGTCCTGAACACGTTATTGTATAGAGGAGTCAAGAGGGCCGCCCACTCTTCCAGGGCACATTTAAATATCCCAGCCGGGAGACCGTTGGGCCCTGGAGCACCGTCGTTTTTCATATTTCGCAGATGCATGGAGACCTCGGCTGCAGTGGTCAGCTCATGATTTTCTGTTTGAGTGGATTCAACACGATCTCCTAGTCCGATCACCGCTGGGTCCGAGGTGTCACTGCGGTAAAGTTGGGACACGTGCAGAGCCCAATCTTCTTCACAAACCGCGTTTCCTCTCATCTTGTTCATGGAACGGAGTTTGTTCATGTAGGTCCAAAACTTGGACTGGCTATTGCCCTTAAGCAGGTTGAATATTTTCAGCCACTCAGAGTGTTCATTTAGTCTCTTGGTTTCCCATAAGGATTTCTTGAAGGTTTTTCGCAGCGATGCCACATTATTGGCAGTATGTACATTTCCAATCAGTTTGTGCCTGCGCACAGCCCTCCTGAGGGTCTTTCTTAAGGAGGATAGTGCTGGATCGTGAATTTGCTTCAGACGTGGCCCAGATGATCTAGGCTGAACCACGCGGCCTACCAATAGATCCTGTAATTTAACGATGGCATTATCCCACAGGTGATGTAATTCTGTGCGGGCCTCTAGTCTGAAGCTAGGTATTTCGGCCTTAAACCAAATTCCCACCTTGACAGAGCCTAGTGAATCCCATTTAATTCTTCTAGCCAAGGTGTGGAGTTCGGCCCGCGATGATTGCCCCACTTCTGTTGTTTCTGCGGCAACCGGTGTTTGCAAATGTTACCGTTAGGGGGTTGTGGACGCTCTCCATATGATCTAGAATTTCCATCCTGGCCAGATTATTGCCCAAAAGCGGTGATAAGAAAATATAGTCAATAGTTGAGATGGTTCTAACGTGGGCAGAAAATGAACACCCGGGTGCTGTTCCAGTATAATTTGCTGAGCTGACCGGAGGTTGTAAGTTGTTAGAAAAGTGGTAATCGCTTCCTGCTCTTTGGTTTTCCTTGCTAGGAGACCATTAGTTGCAAGGTCTTTGATGTTAAAGTCTCCTAATAACAGTACCTCCGTAAGTGCGAATTCCAATAGAAGATCTTCCAGATGTTTTACCAGTAGATCAGTTGCAGTTGATTTTGTGGTTTTCGCTATGTTATGGTAACAGTTAATTAGGAGAATTGGGAGGGCCCTACCTGACAGTGAGAGGCCGGTGATAAGTACTGTCTGCCCTGTTGTCAGGTTCCAAGGAATAGGTGTAACCGTTATCTTGCAGCTGTGCTTGATGTAAATGGAGAGGCCCCCAGAGGGTCTTCCGTAGGGGTTGGCCTGGACGGCTCGTTGAAAAAGTTTGTGATAGCCAAGCAGAGGCGATGGAGAAAGAGACCAAGTCTCCTGGAGACATATGATATCGCTTTTGTTCAGGAAATCCACGGCTGATTTTGAGGCAAGAATTGACTTTAGCCCAGCCACATTCCAGGATGTGATGGTTAATTTAGGGTTAAACCGGCTGGCGCCTGTGTTAGGAAGGGCGCTGCTGGACTAAGTTAGTAAGAGGCTCAAGGGCAGAATAGCCGTCGCGGATATCGTTTGCATAGAAGGCAAAGCAGTTAGGTTTGCAACTTATCAGACGTTGGTTGTTATGACATGCGATGTTTAAGAAATTGTCTATTTTCGACGCTTCCGGAAGCCAAGCATGGGTTGCGCCCCGGGACCCCTTCAGTACGCTAGTGTGCTGCTTTGCAGGGGCCTGGGGGAGGAGAACGTGGGGATATTTTTGATGGGTAGGAACCCACATTTCAATGCCCCAATTTTCAAATAAATTGGCTTCCCTAAGGATTGCATTCCTAATGGATTCCTGGGACCACGATGTAGTGGTGGCCTCTGAGCCCCCTTTTCCTGGTATTGTAAAAAACTTGACCGATATAAGGCCTGAGGAAGTGACCCCTGACAACGCTGGAACACATTTGAATAGACGGATGAGATTGCCTCTATTGAGGACGTCATATGAGCCCTTATGCTCGTAGTGAGGAATAAAGACTAATTCTGCTCCCTTTTCCAGGTTCTGGTGATTCTGGGTCCTAACTGGGTCATTTGAAGGTGCTGGCACCGTCAGAGGTTGGAAGCGAACTTCAGGTTGGTCATTGTTCCCCCCCCCTCTCGAGTGGCTTACCATTTCTGATACTTGTGGCAATTGGGGCGGACAGGGCCACTGTATGTGCACAGTGGAGAGCCAACCGGCTCTAGATGGATCTTCTGATGGATGATAGGCACAGCTGCTTGTTGCATCGTCCTCTATTGCACTTTGCGGGTCCGCTTTCAATGGTTTCGCCGTTACCTGACATTCAAGTGGACTCTTCCGTATTTCTGATGTTGCTGCAGCAGACTGTACATTGATGGTATGATTCCTAGGTCTTTGATCGTGAATAATTGATACTGTAATTTTGTTAGACAAAGGATCATTCACTGTTGGTGGGAGGTTTAAGTCTATGGCTGCTGTGGCCCCAGGACCTCCCTGGGTTGATAGACCGGGCTGTTCACTGATGACCTTTGAACCCACGGCAGTCGGGTTTATTTCGGTAGTTTTTGTTTTTGAAGGCAAGTTGAAATAGGGAAAATAAGGGAAGCCCCTTGATTTAGTGGCTGGCAAACTGAGTGCTGCTGAGCCTTCAAGCCCCGCTCTCCTTTTCGCTAAGCGTTGTTTTTTGGATTGTTTTTTGAGTTTCTTTTTCTCACTCCTTGACAATGAGGGTTTCAATGAGGCATTAGGACAGCTGTGGGCCATGTCCATATGGACAGTGTCGGAGCAAACAGATCGTGTGGTTGATAATTGCGTTGGTGTTTGACTAGTAACTTCAGTGTGATCAAAGCCCGCTTTGGGGGGGCTGGGACTAGTCCCCGGTGCAAAGCGGGCTGGACTTGTAGTGACTGGACCGACACAAGGGGAAGTATTTTTTCTCTCTGGAGATGGACTGGGTACTATGGCTGAGCATGAGGGCTCTACAACGGTGAGTGAGAGATGAGACTCTCGTGTGGGCTCTAATGGTCCTTCTCCATTGTTATGGCACTTCACACTTTTCAAGATTGCACTAAAGATTTCGGGGAAAGACGAAAGTTTGTTGGTTATTGGAAAGCAAGGGCAAGAGTTCGAAGTGCCCGTTAGCGCCGCCAAGCCTTCAAGAGAGGTTATCCTGGAGCCCAGGTCCGATAGTGATGAGGCCAGAGTTTGCATTAGATCGATCTGCAGCTCCATTTTCTGCGACTGCCATAACGTGGCTTTAGCTATTGCGTCTTGCTTTGCATGCAGAGATGTCAGTGAGAACAAGTTAGAGTTTGTGGTGTCCGAGGAAGTAAACACTGGAGATTCCCGGTCCTCCGTTAACGTTCTAAGAGAGTTTGAGAGTGAGCAAGTGAATCTTCGATTCGGGCTTCTAAGGAGGCCAGGAATCGGTTGGATAGTTTGTTAGATAAGGAAGAATCATCATGGTTGTAACTCTTGTTTGAAGATGAATGGTCATTATGTCCAATTAAGGGAGCCCCTGAACATAAGTTTGGGCTGTGTTGAAGTTGGGGCTTCAAGGTTGAATTAGCCACGTTACAGTTATCTAGGTGATCTGGTGAAGTCAGCTGGGCGCTACCATAGACCTGGGCTTGGACTTGCAGCTTGGTTGCAGTGTTTAATACAGTAGTATTTAAGGGGTCAGAGCTGAAAACAGATGAGGGTGAGTTTCCCAGGGCTGCAAAGGAGGCGCTCAGTGAGGCAGAAAGACTGTCCTGGGTCATAGAAGCAACCTCCTGAGAAAGCGTATGCAGCTGGTATGCCTCGTGTGAGGCGAGGGAATTAGGCGAGGACAGAGAGGGTTTCTCCAGAATTGAGTTTTTAAAGAGAACGGGGCTAGGAGAGCAATAGTTTTCGCTCTGAGTGTCAGCATCAAAATCCGCGTCGGGCCGTGGTGGATGAGTGGAAGGAGAGCCCTTTTGGAGAGGAGTTTTTCCGAACAAGTCGCTGATCCGAGATTGCGATGATAGGCCGCCTGGGTGTAACGTTATGTCTTGAGATGGTGGCGACTCCTGTTGAACCTCCACGGGAGAGGCGGAGCGGAGAGTGGTACCCTTTCTCCGTGGTAGTCTTCTAAGCGGCTTGATGTTTTCCAAGGTGACCACAAGGTGTTGTTTGCGGGCTAGGCGGGGCCTAATCTTAGACACCTCCTAACTCCTCTCAAGAGTGTTGGATGCCCAGAGGTAATGAACTGGGACTGCGAGACTGCAAAGTCAGCGACAGCCCCGGGGCAGTCTTAGCAGCTGGCAACAGGCTCTGCGGCAGACCTCCGAGCGACAGAGGCAGTGCCAGCTTCAGCCAACAACCCGGTCAGCAGATTACACCCCCCGCCGTGCCTTGTTGCCTTGGTGCTGACTCACCAGCTCGCAGATGCTCTTATCCCGCACTCCTGGCTGCAGGTTTACCCAGGACTTTCTCAGTTCATCAGCGGTGAGGCTGGTAAGGGAGCCAGGCGCGATGAGGCAAAGCTGCTGCTGTGTTGTTATCACAGCGCTTAGCTTAGCGCTCACACCCATTGCCAGTCGGCTGTACGGCTGTGCTGCAACTAGAGCGGGTGTGGGATCGGCTCCTTAAACGGGCTGGTTGATTTTGGCGGGGGACAGGTGCGGCGCGGCAGGGCTACAGCGGTGTTGTTGTTACAGCGCTTGACTCAGCGCTCACACCCGCCTGTAGATGTTCCTCTTCGTGCGTGTGGCCAGTCCACGGCACCTCTGCCGGAAAAAAGCGGACCCAGCTCCCCCGTCGGCAGAAAGAGCAAAGCCATGCTGACAGCAGATGGGAACGGATGGGAGCCAGCGACCGGCCGGCGGCCCGCTTTCTTTTCAATTGTGGCAGGTAATCCAGTTACCGTTTGCCGTTTTGCCGTTTCCCTGTTTCCCTCTGCGACAGTGACAGTAGCAGCAGCAGGGGTGGCGGTAGAGACGCGTCCGCGTCCGCCTCGAGGTAATGGCGTTCTGGCGTCCAGTCCTGTCCTGTCGATTCACTGCTCACAAGCTCCCTCTGCTGGCAGGAGAGGGGCAAAACCTCCAGATTGCACTGCATAGGTTGTCTGGGTCAACGCTGGCTACGTAACAAGTAGTCAACCTGCAGACAAGGCATGGGGACCATTTAACAAGCTTTCAGTTTATTTAGCATTGGTACAAACTATATTCAGGGCATTTACCAATCTGAAGTCAGCCTTTGACTCCATTGATCACTCCCTGGCCTGCCTTAGTCGGAGAAGGCAAGGAATGCTGGAATAAATGGTAGTAGCCCTGCAACGTCTGTATAAACATACAATGGCAAAGTTCATATATAATGACTGGGAGAGGCCACTGAGGTGTTTAGCAATCCAACAGGAGTCAGGAAGGGTGCTTTATCAATGATACAGGTAGATTCCTCGGTAGACTAAACGTTAATACACCCATTCTAGGAGGGGAAACATCGTCTGTATGCACATGATGTTGCATTACTGTCTTTAATGAAGGTATCAATGCATCAGCTGTTGATGAAGTTGTAAGACTTTGGTCATAATATAAGAGTGATTAAAAACAAAGTACATCACTGCGAATGTAAAATGACCGTGGATAAAAATGTTCACCTTGCCAATCATCCGCTTAGAGAAGGTAGGCCACTTTGACTATTTACGTATCAGAGCAGTCCGTGATACCTCCTGTGCTAGCATGCAGGCACCACGTTAAGGTGTAAGAACAAGCCTGGTTATTTCTCTGCAACGATTCAGGGTAGTTGCTGCATGTTTACGTGGAGCAGAAGTGTGGGGAATACACTGAAAGCACTAAAATAAAGAGGAAAGAGAATAGACTTCTTAATCTGGGCCCAGGAACACAGCCAGTGTCCTTAAGGTTAAGCTCGACCTGAATTATGTAGCTGGTCTAACTGCATTGACATCAGTATTATCATAGATAATTGTACATGTTTATCCACAGACAGACAGAAAGCAAGGGAATGCCTCTTTGTGCAAAACAAATTTGGCGAATCACAGGTAAAGTAAATGGTTAACATTTGTTGAGAACGTTTTACACAAGACTGCCGGAGGTGATTTATGGACCTCGGGACAGGTACTATAGTCAACAAGTTTTGGCAAAGCAAACAGGTCTCTCTTTCAAGGAAGTCATTGCCTTTGTCAATGTTTTATTCATGTTGTACAGTAGCATGGCTGTGCCTTCCACCTTTTTACTCTTCAGCTCTCTTTTTCTACCACCTCTAGGTCAGCTGAGTTTATCTAAGCTGACAAATTATACTTATGTTCTTAATACGAGGGGTGACAAAGATTTTTAGATAACTGTAAAAGATGTGATTGGTGCGTATAACGTAGTATAAAAATCTGTAATGACCGTGATATCATTTTATTTGAGGTCAGGGAGGTTCCCCTGGAATATGACTTCCTAGCGTTCAATCAATTAATCAATCAGGATTTATAAAGCACAGCAAATCACCAGTGAGGGTCTCGATGCTGGAGTTGCTAGCTGCTTCGTTGTGATATGCTCATTTGAAAAACCAGGTCTTGAGTCCTTTCCTGAATTCCTGGAGCGATGAGATGGTCCTGAGGTGCAGGGGAAAGTCATTAAAAGCTTTGGCCGCCAGATGTAAGAAGGGGCGCCCTACGCTGTTTCCTTAGCAGATCCGGGGGGTGTGTGTGAGGGGGAGGGAGACGGATCACAGGTGTCTGGTCGGTTGGTGGAAGGTCAGGCAATTGGCTGATGTATGCTGGGCCTTCGTTGTGCAGGGCTTGGTATGCGTAGGTCAACGTCTTGAACTGGCATCTCTTCTGGATCGGGAGACAGTGTAGCTTCTTGAGGGAAGGTGAGGTGTTTTGTGGGTCCATCTGGGAAGGTTGAGGACGAGTCTTGCCGCTGAGTTTTGTACTGTCTGTAGTTTCTTCAAGAGGCGTGCAGTGATTTCTACGTAGGCTGTGCACCCGTAGTCCAGCCTGCTGGTGACTAAGACCTGCATGACGGTCCTTCTGGTGTTGACTGGGAGACACCTGAAGATCTTGAGGAGCATGCCTATGGTATGGAAGCAGGTGGATGAGACTGAGCTTACCTGTTTCTTCATAGAAAGCTTGCTGTCCAAGATGATGACAAGGTTGCTGGAGTGGTCTGTAGGGGCAGGCGATGGGCAGGCCACCATGCATCATTCCATGGCGAGATGTTGTTCCCAAAGATGAGGACTTCTGTCTTGTCCACGCTGAGCTTGAGACACTTGTCCTTCATCCAGTCAGTGACATTCATCATACATTTGTGGAAGTTGGCTCTGGTGGTGGAAGGGTCTTCTGACAGCGAGGGGATGAGCTAGGTGTCGTCGGCGTAGGAGAGTATGTTGAGTCCGTGCGATCGGAGGGTCATGTATGTGTTGAAAATGGTGGGGCTGAGAAATGATCCTTGGTGAACAGTGGAAGACAGATTCTCTGGTTTCTTGCGGTGAGGTATGAGGTGATACGTTTGAGGGTATCTCTCTGGATTCTGATGTTTGTTGATCAAGATGTGATGGGAGATTGTGTTGAAGGTGGCTAACCGGTCCAGGAGGTTGAGGGATGCTGTTTTGCCACGATCCAGGTGGGCCCCAATGTCATCTATGGCAGTGATCTGGGCTGTCCCGGTGCTGTGGTTTGCTCAGAATCCAGATTGAGAGGGGTCCAGGAGTTTGTTGCGTGCTGCTTGCTGCTTGATTGCCTCGGTCGGTTGTGTTGGTGGGTGTTTTTGGGGCCATCAAGGTGAAAGTTAGCATTACTGGTAGCCTCTATTATTCTTCTCTCAATAGCAACATTAGACCACAAAAAACAGAAGATTCATAGTGTCTTAAAAAGTTGAATTCACTCCCAGGGTTGACTTTAGTATATACTACAACATTACAGTGCCATTGACAGGGCAGGATTGGAAACAGCAACACCTTCCTCAAAGCTGCAGAATTTGCCAGCTGAGATATCCACTCTATTAATCTCTGTATCCAATTAACCTGAAATGCATTAACACTGTAAAATGAACCTTGGCTGTATCCCAACCAATACTAGATTTAGCAGATCCTACCTACATATCGGAGAAGAATAAAATAATCCTTAACAAAAACATCCATGAAGACACGGACCTGGAGTACTTATCAATGACAGTTCTACCTCTTCATGCACTTAACCTTCAAAGAGCTTTTATAAACAAATGTCAACAAAGAAATCCAGGGATTCAATAAGGACGCGAGGGCTTGTATCATCTTGGTTATAAATTGCTGTGTACATGACACAGAAAAAACCTCAATACATGAGCCTTACTTTCACCAGAATAGTGCCAAGCTCATATAAAGATACATGGACACTGGTGTAGTGGGCCATGAAAGCTTCAACAGTAGATAATGAAGCGGACCAATATTTCAATGCATTGCCTATTTTTTTTTCTGGCCAGAGGGCTGTTGAGGGGTCAAAATCACGCTCCCCTTTTAAGCACAATCGCCATCTCTTGGATAGCTCAGGTTTGAAAGGAGATGAGTAACTCCTATACCTAGACTAGGTTAAAAGTTATTTTCCTGCATACAAAGGATTTGTCTCTGAAGAGGGAATAACCCCTAGCCAAGCCTCTGCAAGCACCGGCAAGACAACCTCTCATTTCCTATGTACTCCCAATCTATTAACATTGTAGGTAACCAAATTTCCCTCAAAGTGGGCCATTCTCATATAAAAACCAGGAGCAATTACCCAGACCTAAAACTTCACAGGAACACATAGACATAAACTAAGGTTAGAATTTATATTTTTACTTTTCCCTAACATGCTAAACATTTAGGAGCAAATCTCTTTCCCAAGCCCCTGAAGAAACTTCACATCCACCCATAGCGTGGGATCGGAGATTTCCCCAGGTGACTTTGTGATAGACAGACCCCAGGTGAGCGAGAGAAGGAAAATATAGAAAAGACAAAAATACTGACTACAGAAATATAGATTACAAAAATAAAGTATTGTAATAACAGTAAATAAAATAAACCAAAATATTGTTTATAAAAAATAAAGTTAACTAGATTGAAAAATAATTTTAATATAAAAAAATTAACTTAAAAAAATTACATTTAATGTTTTTAATTGTATGTATATTATGTCGTTTTTTTTACTTTGTTGAATCTCACAAAAAAATCAAAAATGAAAATCTAAATAAAAAAGTGCATTATAATTTAAATAATTAAAAAATTACATTTTTGAATAATTATATACTTTTAAAAACAACTTTCAATTTTGTTTTATCTTCACTGTACTAATATTTTAAAATCACATGGCCAAAAATAAAAATAAAAACATTTTCATTAAATAAGTTTTGGAATTAGACAGAAAATAAAACGGTGTTTAAAACATCAAAAACACTACACAATAAAACTCAGGAGCTCTGCTATCAGCTGGAGGACTTAGAAAACAGATCTCGTCGCTCAAACATAAGCATCAAAGCGGTTCCACTACAAGCGGTATCTGGTAACCTGAAGGACTTTGTCATCCGACTCTTTAGACTTTGTAGCCCCAACACTTGCAGATCCCTGGACAACCCCCAGAACATCCTCAAGTGCCTTCATTCATACTGCCAGAAGGAGATCATCATGACTACGGCCCTAGACAAGTCAGCCATAGAATTTGAGGGTTATCGGTTGTGTCTCTATCAAGATCTCTCCATGATAACCTTGCAATGACGAAGTGCTCTTGGGCCCTTAACAGACTTCCTGTGATATAAAAATATCAAATACAAACATCACCTCCAATTTGTCTGGCAGGGTGAAGTGAGCAGTATTCGCACTCTTGAGGCTGCACGTACACTCCTAGACATGCCTGCATTTTTGACGGAAGTTCAGGCCCCTTTGCCTTCTCGGGACCCAGATATGACTTAATCAGAGTTTCGCTGCTCCACTCGAAGAAGGAAGAAAACACTGACTAAACCCACCAAGGACGAAAGCCACAAAGAGTGGGAGGCGCTGCACTTTGGCAGCTAAAGCATTGTGATAGTTTAACGGATGTGAACAGTGAGCATTGACCATTTCTAGTGGGCTTCAGAACGCCTTTGGCTTCGAACTTGGGGCTCCATGTTTAATCTTCTAGGTTATTGCTCAGTCACACAGCGATCTCCTTCTACTCATTGACATTTGACCTTCCAGTGGAGCTCCATCTCCTCATGGGACTGGTGACCCTGAAGTGTCATCGCCAAACACAGGGACCCTTACAGCTCAGTTATGGTTGTTCCCAGGCGGTGAACTCTCTTGGTCTTCAATTCCTTACTTCTTTCTCTTTATTTCCTTATAACGCCCTAGATTTGTCTCACCACTCCTTTGGTTTCCAGGTGCGGTCACCTGCAAGATAAAACTGGCTCCTTACATGTACAACCAGGGCTTACACTACTTTATTATACATACACTGGTAAATGGTGACTATCCTCAGTCTTAATGTTAGGGGTCTCAATACCCCGGTGAAACACCGGGCACTACTGTCCCTTCTCCGGTACATCAAGTGCAATATTTGTCTATTATAGGATACACACCTGCTCTATTCGGTTTGGAAGTGCCTCCGCTCCCGTTGGTTCAACCACCAATACTTTTTTCCAGACCGGCTAAAAGGTGGGAGTAGCGATTCTATTAGCATCACACTTCCCAGGTCGGGTGACATGTTCATGCTGAGCTACTCTGTATTTACAACAAGGGGTGGTGATGGACAGAGTCTCTGAATTAAGCAGAATACTCTCACCCAGTCAAGAGATCAGGGCTAAATCCAACACCGTTTTTTAGCTCATTGCACCATCCCAGTTTCAGAACCTGGCTGTATGCAAATTAGTCTGTCCCTGGCCCAGTGCATCATGGGAACAGGGCAGACCAGACTACAAAAGCCAATTCTTACACTGGGAAGGAAACAAGCTTCCGGGGACCGGTTTCTGGCATTCCAGCCGTCTTCGGCCCGGCTTGCTTGAATCCTGATGGTGCAATGAGCAAGGGACTCACATCTGAGTATACCCTTCCACGCTTAGGGTGGACAAAAATATTTACAACAAGGGGTGGTGATGGACAGAGTCTCTGAATTAAGCAGAATACTCTCACCCAGTCAAGAGATCAGGGCTAAATCCAACACCGTTTTTTAGCTCATTGCACCATCCCAGTTTCAGAACCTGGCTGTATGCAAATTAGTCTGTCCCTGGCCCAGTGCATCATGGGAACAGGGCAGACCAGACTACAAAAGCCAATTCTTACACTGGGAAGGAAACAAGCTTCCGGGGACCGGTTTCTGGCATTCCAGCCGTCTTCGGCCTGGCTTGCTTGAATCCTGATGGTGCAATGAGCAAGGGACTCACATCTGAGTATACCCTTCCACGCTTAGGGTGGACAAAAATATTTACAACAAGGGGTGGTGATGGACAGAGTCTGAATTAAGCAGAATACTCTCACCCAGTCAAGAGATCAGGGCTAAATCCAACACCGTTTTTTAGCTCATTGCACCATCCCAGTTTCAGAACCTGGCTGTATGCAAATTAGTCTGTCCCTGGCCCAGTGCATCATGGGAACAGGGCAGACCAGACTACAAAAGCCAATTCTTACACTGGGAAGGAAACAAGCTTCCGGGGACCGGTTTCTGGCATTCCAGCCGTCTTCGGCCTGGCTTGCTTGAATCCTGATGGTGCAATGAGCAAGGGACTCACATCTGAGTATACCCTTCCACGCTTAGGGTGGACAAAAATATTTACAACAAGGGGTGGTGATGGACAGAGTCTCTGAATTAAGCAGAATACTCTCACCCAGTCAAGAGATCAGGGCTAAATCCAACACCGTTTTTTAGCTCATTGCACCATCCCAGTTTCAGAACCTGGCTGTATGCAAATTAGTCTGTGCTGGCCCAGTGCATCATGGGAACAGGGCAGACCAGACTACAAAAGCCAATTCTTACACTGGGAAGGAAACAAGCTTCCGGGGACCGGTTTCTGGCATTCCAGCCGTCTTCGGCCGGGCTTGCTTGAATCCTGATGGTGCAATGAGCAAGGGACTCTGTCCCTCACCACCCCTTGTTGTAAATATTTTTGTCCACCCTAAGCGTGGAAGGGTATACTCAGACATGAGTCCCTTGCTCATTGCACCATCAGGATTCAAGCAAGCCGGGCCGAAGACGGCTGTAATGCCAGAAACCGGTCCCCGGAAGCTTGTTTCCTTCCCAGTGTAAGAATTGGCTTTTGTAGTCTGGTCTGCCCTGTTCCCATGATGCACTGGGCCAGGGACAGACTAATTTGCATACAGCCAGGTTCTGAAACTGGGATGGTGCAATGAGCTAAAAAACGGTGTTGGATCTAGCCCTGATCTCTTGACTGGGTGAGAGTATTCTGCTTAATTCAGAGACTCTGTCCCTCACCACCCCTTGTTGTAAATATTTTTGTCCACCCTAAGCGTGGAAGGGTATACTCAGACATGAGTCCCTTGCTCATTGCACCATCAGGATTCAAGCAAGCCGGGCCGAAGACGGCTGTAATGCCAGAAACCGGTCCCCAGAAGCTTGTTTCCTTCCCAGTGTAAGAATTGGCTTTTGTAGTCTGGTCTGCCCTGTTCCCATGATGCACTGGGCCAGGGACAGACTAATTTGCATACAACCAGGTTCTGAAACTGGGATGGTGCAATGAGCTAAAAAACGGTGTTGGATCTAGCCCTGATCTCTTGACTGGGTGAGAGTATTCTGCTTAATTCAGAGACTCTGTCCCTCACCACCCCTTGTTGTAAATATTTTTGTCCACCCTAAGCGTGGAAGGGTATACTCAGACATGAGTCCCTTGCTCATTGCACCATCAGGATTCGAGCAAGCTGGGCCGAAGACGGCTGTAATGCCAGAAACCGGTCCCCGGAAGCTTGTTTCCTTCCCAGTGTAAGAATTGGCTTTTGTAGTCTGGTCTGCCCTGTTCCCATGATGCACTGGGCCAGGGACAGACTAATTTGCATACAGCCAGGTTCTGAAACTGGGATGGTGCAATGAGCTAAAAAACGGTGTTGGATCTAGCCCTGATCTCTTGACTGGGTGAGAGTATTCTGCTTAATTCAGAGACTCTGTCCCTCACCACCCCTTGTTGTAAATATGAGCTACTCTGTAGGCTTCTAATACTGTGTATAGACTTACGGGGACATGGGTTTACTCTGGCGAACATATTTGCCCCTAACGAGCACCAAGAAGCAATCGACCTGGTGCTGTCAACACCAGATATGGATGTCACTGTAGGAGGGGAATTTAATATAGTGATGGAGGCTCAGTGGGATAGGTTTATGAGACAGTCTGGGGACCTCTCCTTTGCTACCAGACAGTGACTCACAGATGTAGGCCTGTGTAGCAGGGTGGAGGGTGTTGAGGTGGACTGGTGGAAACCTAATGGTACTCACGCCCCTTCTCTGCCACAGACTGCATGGGGACCGGAGTCAGACGAATGGTGGACCCCGCCAGAGGACTGTGCCTTTAACCTCGCCGATGACGAGAGGGAAGCCGCACCCCCCTATGACGTCTTTGTCAATGTCGGCGAATGCGGAATGGGTCAGGCGGTCACGCCCCCTTATGACGCGTGGCGAGGCGGAGTGAACATAAACCCGGAAGAAGCTGTACCGGGTGTGCCCGACACCGCGAGGACGGAGAAGACCGAAGAAAAAGCCCAGAATGGAGAGAACGAGAGAGCAGTAAGGACAGAGGAAGAAAACGAGGAGAGTCTCGGAGCAGCGGCGCCAGGAGGCCCGCGATACCGCTCTGCGCCCAGCCACACTCCGAGAAGAGGAGGAGGAGTGTGGCTCTCACAGGTGCGTGAAAGGGTAGCAGACTGGTGGGGAAAGCGCGGAGGCGCTGTGTAAATAGTGTATAGCTCTAAAGAACCCCCTTCCAAAACCCCTTTGTTTACGTAAACGCCCTGTGACCGTACTCCCTCACTAAGTCCCCTCACTTCCCCCTTCACCGTATACAGTCGAGCACTCTCTCACCGGTGTCCTCACTTACCCTGGTAACCCCAAGGGAACGACGAAGGCAGGACCAGTAACCCTGAGAGCCTCTCTCTTCTTGTCTTCTTTGTGGCGGTGGAACCCGACCCGAGACCGAGACTCGGAGGAGGAAGACGGAAGAGCAAGTCCCCGGAGAGCTAGAGACCTAACGACAACCTTGGATCCAGCCACCCTAGCAAGAGAGAGGAGGTCCCAGCGAAAGAAAAAGACATTCATAAAAATAAAACCTCGTTTACCTCACCCTGTTGTCAGTGTCTCTCCATCTGAACCGCCACAGCCTGATAGACGTTTGGACAAACACACCCCACAGACACAGAATACACCTTTTTCTCAGCTGCACACCAAATGTATGCCTGCAAGGATTTTCTTTCTCACTTCCCCCCGTATCACTCAAGCGACAACTGACATAGGTGTGGCAGCCCTCTGACCATTCAACCATTGTCCTCTGCTTTGTTCCATACGCCGTTCACCCGGCTCCACAGACTTGGCAACTTAACAGGACACTCCCCACTTATGACCACATACTAGCAGACAACTTGGTGAATATCACCTCCTTTCTCGAGGTTATCCCCATCTCGACACTATGGTAAACCCTCAAAGTGGTTGTACAGGGACACTTTATTGCTGTAGCCACTCACTTCAATAGAGATAGGCATGACAAATGCCTCCAATTAGAACACAGAGTCAAGGAACTGAAAGACTCCTGCAAACAAACCAGCTCGCTGGCAACAGTTTGCCAACTGACGTGGCAAGAAAGCTATTAAAGGCATTGGATATGGCCAGAGCGGAATATGGCCTTCTTCGGGTAAGACAGAAATACTATGTGGGGGGCAACAAGGCTGGCCATATGCTTGCTCACCACCTTCGTGCACAGGCGGTAGATCGCAGGGTGATGGAGATGGTGGGACCTGATGGTGTCCCGCATATTCAAAATGAGGGTATTGCGCAGACATTCAAACTATTATATGCCACCCTCTACACAGCTGAAGACCTCTTGACTGCGGACATTGACGCTTACCTATCTGCTGTCCCGCTGCCTAACACCCCTCAGGCGGCTGCTCTATTACTTGCTAAGGATATCGCTGTTGCAGAGGTCCTTATGGCCATACAGCACTTGCAGCCGGGCAAGGCACCGGGGCCAGATGGTTATAGTGCTCAATTCTACAAAGCTTGCAATACTCTGCTGGCTCCCACATTAATTCGCCTCTTTAACGTTTTCAGTGCTAATGGCACTGTGTCAGAGTCGATGTAGTTTGCCACTATGAACGTGATCCTCAAAGCTAGAAAGTACCCTACACAATGTGCCTCATACTGCCCAATCTCGCTTTTGAAAGTTGACGCAAAGATCTTTACAGGTATTCTGGCACATCGAATTGCCCCATATTTACAGGAACTGGTGGGCCCTGACCAAACTGGATTGATCCCAGAGAGATGTTGTAGTGACAACACAAAGAGGGTCTGCCATTAGCTGGGCAAAGTGCAGCGCACCCATGTGCTCTAGTTCCTCCTTTCTATCAATGCGGAGAAGTTAATCAACTGCGTCCACTGTCAATATACGAATGCTGACTTGGTCTGTATGAGTTTGGGTCCCTGGTTTTGTCAATGGATTTGGTGCTGCTATACCTTCCCTAAGGCCAGGCTGCGGTTTAATGGGATACTGTCCTACCCTTTTTTGATCACACGTGGGACCAGACAGGGTTGCTCACGACCCCCCCTTATTTTCACTCTATACATGGAGCCCTTTGTACAGCAGATACGCAGACTTCTGCACCTTGCGGGCATCCGAATGGCGGGTAGGGAACATAAGATTATGTAATATGCAGATGATGGCCTGCTGATCCTGTCAGACCCCTCTGCCTCTTTGCCTGTGGTAATGGAGGAACCTGAAGCCTTTGGGAAGGTCTCCGGTATTAAAACCAACCTACAAAAGTCTTCCATAATGAAATTTTACTACACCTGCTGCAACGCAGACCCAATTTGCATCCCAATTTTCCTTCATATGGGTGGACCAAGCCATACGCTACTTGGGACTCCATATTTTCTCTACCCCTGAATGCACAGTGGCCCGTAACTATGAGGGCCTCCTTGCCGACATGCAGTCATGCTTTTCCAAGAGGAGGACGTATGGCCTCTCCTGGTTGGATCTGCTAACCGCAGTTAAGATAACACTCTTACCTAAAGCTCTTTACATAATGCAGACAGTGCCACTTCAGCCTCCCCTTCAGATGCTAAACAAGCTGCAGTCCCTCATATGGGACTTTATATAGGGCAACAAATGAGCACGGATGGCTAAACCTCTGGCATTTCTTCCTCAGGCAGAAGGTGGGTTTGGGGGTCCCTAACTTGCAACGTTACTTTCAGGCTGCACAGCCGACCTACATGAGTGGTCCTGGCCGAGCAATGAAAAACACTGGTGCTTTACTGACCAGGCGATGGCCGGCATTCAGATTTGGAAATCGCCCTGGTTGCCAAGGCCCAACCGATCCCCCAAGGGTGTGTATATCCCTAGTGTTGCATTCCACAGTGGGCGTTTGGGACCCTGTGCAACTACGGCAAGGCCTGTCCACCCCTCTGTCACCGCAGATGCCAATATTGGGGAATCAAGATAGTCTTCTGGCATATAGCAGGTCTGCTTTTGCTGCATTGCAAGGGGCTAATTGCAAGTGATGGAGCGAGATAGAAAACAAAATTTTGTTTAAACTCGCAAAGTCACATTTCCATAACATGAATAATATTATTAATGATTTGTGATGTATTGTGTTAATACAACCTAGATTAAACTTTACACATGGGGGGACTAACATGTGTGCTCATAAACGTGCATAAATGTTGCATCTTTTTGTTCGTGCAAAATAATAAAAATAATTTGTTGTTTTCGTTTTTGTCATTATTAACTGCAGCAAACTTAAAAGAAGCATGTGCTTATTTTGCTTTCCCTTGTCTATGTGATGTCATTTCTACTATTCTAGGTGCATATAAGTTTCATGGATTCATGAAGACTGGTAGATATAAACGCTGCTTTATTTGTTTGCATTTTGCTAGGTAACATTAGACTAATCGGGAGGGTTAATTAATTAGTAAACCTAGGGTGGATACAGAATCAACATTATTTCTTACATTAATACTTTTCTTGTGTTTGTTTATTACTAGAAAGCATAAGTTGCCTGCTTTTGGGCCTAGTTTGCTCGAGTTTACTAAAGCTGAATTTTACTTCTGCACAAGTCACGAGATGCCCATTCTGAAAAAGTGTTCGTCAAAGCTGCATTCACTAAGCAAATCTGACATGCTGTCACCATTTTGTCGGACGTGGCCAAGGTCGGAAGTCAGTGATAAAGGACAATTTTGTCAGCTCTAACTTGGCACCCGCGGAAATGAAATGAACACTGTGAGAACATTAATTTACAATTGTTGCAAACCAAGGAAGCTCCTGGTTGCATTCGGAAAAGACAATGGTCTTTAAGAAACGTGACCTAATGGAACTTTTGAAATGTGGGTGACATGTCACTTGTCACTCTCAACCAATGGGACTTCGTGGATTTATGAAAACTTTCCTTCGCTTAGTTTAGCTAGCATAGAAAGGTATAATAAGTCATGCCCTTAGGGATGGGCTGGCTGCTGCTTTCTGACTTTCAGATGAGGGTGAAGTGCTGCTGGACTTTGCGTGGAGCACGTAAGAATCCTCAATGAACTTTACTTTAATTTCCATTTACTTAGCTTAGCTAGGGACTTAGGCTTTAGAAATGCTAAACTGTTAAAATCTTACTTAAACTTTTAATTTCTTACTTAAACTGTATTTTTCTCATGAAGCTTTTCAAACATGCTTACTTTAATGCTAATAAAATTACAATAATAAAATGACATTTTGAAATACCATAATTTAGTAAATAAAATCTTGCTTTTGACAAACAAGCTGGTCTTGGTTATTCAGAAGTGCAGGTTACTATTAGCTAGATCCCATCGCCAATGGTGGTCGTTTAAATGGTTAGGATTTATTCTAATGACAGTATTTCTTACGCAGATGTATAAATTTGTATATAGTTTGTAAATAATGTGTATATAGATTTAATCTGACCACCTGATTCAGTAGGCCCAAATATGTCATGTTTATAAATGGGTCCATAAGTTAGTGTAGAATTTTGTTTATAGGTTATGAAGTTGGGTAGCGTTGTTTATGATATATTTCCTATAGGCCGCTGGATCAATTCTCTGGTAGCAGAGGATGGTTGCTAAGGGTAACCAAGGTAATATGTTGGTTGCTAAGGGTTACTAAAGTGTTATGGTATGGAAATAGGATCGATGTTTTAACACATGTTGAGTTTGTTTTTCGTGCTATCTGTAAGCTATACCGGTATAGATTGTGTGGCGAGAAATTAGTCACGCAAGTCATCTGTTCTGTTTGCAGTGATATCGCCGAGTATCACAAGTGGTATCGCCGTGTACCATAGTGTTGTCGCCGTGCAGCACAGTGTTAGGGCTAGGTGTGAATCTTGTAAAGTGAGGGTTTTCTAAGAAATTAGAGCAGCATGAGAATAGGGACAAAGCGCCTTCCATAAAACTCACTGTGATAAAAGTATTAGTTATATCCGAGCTTGAATGAAGGGCAGAGTAGCGTCGGTGCATGATTATCTATAAACAGGTTAGAGTCCTGTAGGGGTACATGTTTTATATCTATAAACAGGTTAGAAGTCCTGTACGGATAACGTCGTTATTTTGCTAACGGTGCATGATTTCTATAAACAGGTGAGAGTCCTGTACGGATTTCATGTGTGTTTGAAATTAGGGAATTTTCCGTGTGAAAGTGCGAATTTGATTTGTAATTTATGTTCAAGTGGAACTCTTAGAACTGTCACTTCGCGGTGCGTTCAGAGGAAAACGAGTTCATAATTTTACGTGTTAGAAGGGTGGGGTAAGAGTTACTCTACTGACAATTGAAAATTATCCTTAGTGTGAATAGCGCCGACTATTCCGAAGTGTGGATACTTGAATGTATGTAAACTATCCTAAATAGTGAAACAAACAGATGAGTCCTTATTGTCATTGTTTAAGAATTAATTTACACTGAAAAGTGCCCTTAAAATGGCGCTGTGAAAAGATTTTGTGAAGGAGGGGTAAGCGCTAGGAGTGAGAAGCGAGAAACCGCAGCTGCTGTGTACGTCACAGAGCCGCGCTGGGATTGGGTGACCTACGTCACAAGCTATATTCTGATTGGCTCTTGAGTCTCTGACGACCTGTAAGCTGATTGGTCCTTCAGAAAAACTCCAATTTTTATTCGTTGAGCAGGAAAGTGACGTAGCTCAACTGTCATTGGCTTGTTGGTGTGTTTCGCGCACGGATTGGTTGCTTTGTGGAACATCCCGGAAATATTTTACGAACGATTTTACGAATTAAATTTAACTTTTAAAAATGAGTTATCATTTTAAACATGTTGAAAAAAAGCCAACATTATCTCAGAAGTTTAAAAATGTATTTTCACCTGACAAGAAAATCGAAACGCGAGGTGGTAAATTACTTCACAAGTATAAAACACCTGCAGCGTACATGGAAGGTGAATATGGATATCATACTGTTTTATGGTTTGATAGCTGGAAACGCTATACAAAGAACGACGGTGTTTTAACTTGGCCTGATGATGGTTCATTTAACGTAAAAGTTTTGAGAAATTTACGAGAGAAAATGAATGCTCTTATTCCAAAACCGAGACCAACTCAATTTGAAGCTTTAGTTGAGTGGGAAGATGAGATGTATCAATTACAAAGAGAAGCTAGTGGAATTAAAAGACCTACTAAAACTCCAGCTTGGAGAAGAGATACTCATGAAGACAGGTTGCGAATGTGGAGGCAGGGAAACATGAGTGAAGGATTGTATTTAATTCAAGAAATGGTTATGGGTACTCCTGCTGGGAAATCTATAGAAAGCGAATCTGAAGATGCAGTTATGGAAGAAATATACACTACAGCTAGAAAGAATCAACCTTTGAGACCTCCTAGATCATGGTCTACTCCGGTGGTTTCTACTGAAACTTCACCGAGTGCACCTCCAATAAATGAAACTCCAAAACTTTATCCAAATAATTGTGAAATTATTGAAACTCCAAGAAGACCAGAATTTGACAATGCTCGAAATAAAGGTAGACATTTTGCAATGACTCCAAGAGCAAGGGAAGCTCCAAAAGACTATGCAAGAGAAACAAGAAACGTTGAGGCTGTTGATTCTGCTGAATATTTTAAATCTAAAGAAGAATTAATCAGACGAATGACAAAAAGCATGGAAGCTGTGACAGTTCCAGTAACGATTGGTCCTGTTCAGCCTGTATTTGACCAAAGAGAATCAAACAAAACAGGGTTAACTATTCCTTTAAATGCAGAAATTCAAAAGGTTGCTGAAAAATTTTACTCAGATATTTCTGAAATAAACTCTTCAAGATCGAGAATGCCAGATTTAACTTTTAACGAGGATTTATCTCCAAAAACACCAATGGGTGCCATTTCAGATGTAGGGAGTCCTGAAGTTAGGGTGACTACTCCGAAACTTGATGTGGCTAAATTAAAAGCAAATATCGAAGAATTAATAATTGGAACAATTGGTCCAGATAGTTTGAATTATTATCGAGATGATGAACTACTGTTCATTTGTAAAAGTATTCAGTGGAAAACTAAAAATAAATATGATCAGTTAGAGGAATTAGCAGCGGAACTTGAAATCGATGTGAGTAAACAAAAGAATTTTGCAAAGCATTACAGATTAGACTTTTCAGAAAGTGACATCGAGAGTTTGAACTCAATGGGAAGAATACTGCATATAAAAGATTTGATTGTTTACATCAAAAAGCTGGGAGAACTCAATAAGTGGAGAGTAAAATGGACGAAAAAGAAGGAAGATGAAAGATTGGAAAAATTGTCAAAACAATTTCCAATGAGAGAGATTGCAGGTGGAGGATATGTTCATGTCCCTTGGTCAAGACAGGACATACTGCTATTCACAAATGACTTTCCAAAATTGAGGGAGAAACCAGTAGAGTGGTATAGACAAGTAGATAGATTTATCTAAGTGTCAAAAGTTCTGTGGATTGATTTAGATGGATTTTTCGACATTGTCGTACCATCAGATCTTTGGACAGAATGTAAAATATCAATAAGTTGGCCAAAAACAGAACCTGAGCGAATCAAAGAAACAGGTGCCCCAAATCCTCTTGTAATGGATTTTTACGAAAAAGTGATCGTTTGGATGAAAAACAAAATTCCACCCAAAGAAGTTGATTGGGTTAAAATAGAAAGGACAAATCAGGAAACAAAAGAATCAGTTAATTCTTTTTATGAGAGGTTACTGTTAATTTTTAAACAATACAGTGGCTATGAAAAATTAGATGAAAAGGACATGAGTCATTTTATCTATAGATTCGTTTATGGACTAAAACCTGAAATTGCAGATATGATCAGGAATAGCATTGTAGGATGGCAATCACTTTCTGTGGATGATATTCTGAGAAAAGCTAAGTATTGCAGTGATGAGTTAGAGGTGAGACAAAAGAAGCTCAAAGAGAAAGCCATGTGGGCTCAGGTAAAGGTGGCTGAGCAACAAATTGCCAGCATGGGTAATAAGAACACAAATTTTGTTCAAACTGGAAACACGAACCAGATACAAGGAAAGCTTAAAGGTAATATTTTTACAAGAAAATTTAGCCCAAAGATTGAGGAGATGAAACAAAGATTACCTTGTTTTAATTGTGGCAAAATTGGACATTGGAGAGACGAGTGTCCTAAACCTCCTAGAAACTTAAAGAATCCCTTATTAAATCCACAGATGCAGAATGGTGTTGACCTGCAGCAACAGCTACAGATGCAACAGGGGTTAAACGAGTTAAACATTCAGCGACAGCAACAGCAACAGGTGAATAACTGTCAGGATCAATTACCACAACCACCATTTCCGAATTGTGGGGGAGTTCAAAAATATAATCCAAATGTGGGATTTCAGGGAAATGAACAGGTAATAAGACCGCAAAAACAGCAAAAGCAACAAAGGGTGCAAATGCAAAATGCTTCACAACAATGTTTGTTAACAGAAAGCCAAGACAGTGATTCTGATGATTATTGCTGACGGTGCCCGAGAGAGGAGGAAGAGTGTGTTGTTGGAGCCACTCTTGAGGTTGACCAGTCCGGTCCATTTGTAAACGGGAAAGTTAACGATGTAGACATCACTTTTCTAGTGGACACTGGCGCTACCCGTTCTACTGTTAGATCAGTGGAAATTGAAAACCTACCTCTCTCTGGGGATACCATCCAAGTTGTTGGAGTAAGCAATCAACAAATTAAAACTGATTTAACTGATCCAGTTCCAGTTGAAATTGGAAATTATAGAGATAAACACAGATTTGTGGTTTGTAATAGTAGTCCAGTAAATTTACTAGGCAGAGATATTCTGTGTAAAATGAATTGCAGAATATATTGTTCTCCTGATGGAGTTGAGTTACAAACAATGGAGGAAGATGGTTTGTACAGAATGACAATGATGATGATGGAAGCAGAAGAAACAAAATTGTTTCCTGCATTTGAAAAGAAAGATTTGCCTGAAGAGCTCAAGGAAACAGTGAAACCTGATATATGGGATTTTACTGGGAACGAGATGGGTCTGATGAAAAACGTAGATCCAGTAAAAATTACATTGAAACAGGGAATAGAATTTCCTAATATTCCACAGTATAAAATGAAAGCAGAAACAATCGAAGGTATTACGCCTATAATTGAAAACTTAATCAAACAAAGTGTAGTCCTTGTAATTCACCAATTATGGGAGTTAAAAAGTCAAATGGAACTTTTAGGATCGTACAAGATTTGAGAAAGGTTAATCAAATCGTTGTTCCATGTTGTCCTGTGGTTCCAAATCCAGCAGTAATTCTGTACCAGATTCCACATGATGCTGAATGGTACACTGTCATTGATCTTTGTAATGCATTTTTTACTGTTCCCTTACATCCAGACAGTTATGAAATCTTTGCTTTCAGATTCCAAGGTAAGACCCTCGGATGGTCTAGAATCCCTCAGGGCTATACAGAAAGTCCTTCAATCTTTAACGAATTGTTAAAAAGATCTTTGGAAAACTTGGACTTACCAGGTAGGTCTACGTTAGTGCAGTATATTGACGATTTGTTGATAGCTGCAAAGACAAGAGAAAATTGTGTGACAGACACAATAATACTGCTAAATCGCCTTGCAGAAGAAGGACATAAAGTGTCTCCAGGAAAATTACAGTTTTGCAAACAAGAAGTAAAATATCTTGGTCACAGAATTGCAAAGGGAAAAAGGCAAGTGACAATTGAGAGAATTAAAATGATTCAAGCAATGCAACCTCCAAGAACACAGAGACAAGTCAGGATGTTCTTGGGAATGGTTGGTTACTGTCGACAATGGATAAGTGGATTTTCAGTAATTGCAAAACCACTACAGAGACTGACAAAGTCTGATGTAAAAGATCCAATTATTCTCAATGAAATTGAGATGGAATCTTTTGAGAATTTGAAAAAGAGCTTATGCCAAGCTCCTGCTTTAGGTATGCCGAATTATGAGAAAGATTTTGAACTGTATTGCAGCGAGAGAGAAGGATGTGCATTGTCTGTATTAATTCAGAGACATGGGAATTTAAAGAAACCTATTGCATACTTCTCTGCAGTTCTTGATCCCATTGCAAAAGCATTACCAGGTTGCTTGAAAGCAGTTGCAGCTACAAGTGTTAGTCTTGAACAGAGTGAAGGAATCATTATGGGATTTCCTGTGAAAGTTTTTGTGCCTCATTCAGTTGAAATATTGCTGACAAGAGGTAAAACTCAGCATCTGACAAGCAGCAGATTGACAAAGTATGAGAAAATCATACTAGGAGCAGATAATGTTTCGATTTCAAGATGTTTGAATCTGAATCCTTCTACATTACTGCCTGATTCTGAGATCATTGATAACATCGAAACAGAACATGAATGTTTAGATGTTATGGAATTCTGCACGAAACCAAGACATGATATCAAAGATAGACCTCTATCTGAATCAGATTTTGTCTACTTTGTAGATGGCTCATGTTTGAGATCAGAAGGAGGTGTCTTGAAAGCCTCATATTCAGTCTGCACAGTTGCAGATGTTGAAGAAGCATCATGTCTTGAAGGAGTTCGATCAGCACAAGTGGCTGAATTGATTGCTTTAATTCGTGCTTGTGAAGTATCAAAGGATATAAGAGTTACCATCATTACTGATAGTCAGTATGGGTATGGAGTTGTACATGATTATGGACAACTCTGGTCTCAGAGAGGCTATATGACATCAGCAGGATCTCCAATTAAAAATGCAATTTTCATTAGGAGATTAATAGAAGCAATACAATTGCTGAAAGAAATCGCAATTGTCAAGTGTGCAGCGCACACTAAAGGAGTTGATTATATCTCAAAAGGCAATGCATTTGCAGATGAAACGGCAAAATTCTGTGCAAGAAAAGGTTATTCATACAATCGGGAAAGGAGTAAAGAAACTGATTCAAATTCATTAATGCTAACAACAGTTGTAGAAACATGGAATGAGATTAAAGAATTACAAAATGAAGCAGATGATGAGGAAAAAGATCTGTGGTTAAGATCAGATTGTAGACCACGTGATGAAGATGAAGTGTGGGTTTACAAAGATGGCAGAGTAGTCTTACCGAATTGCTTGATTGCAGATATGGCCAGATTATATCATGGCCCGGCTCATCTTGGAAGAGATTCTATGATCAGACTTTTTCGAGAGACTTGGTTCAATACTAAATTCAGAACAATTGCAGAATCTTTTTGTCAAAGGTGTTTATCATGCCAACAAATGAATCCAAACAGAAAATCATTGGTGGGGACAGGAATAATTGGTCGAGAGGGTGGTCCTTTTACCAGGTTACAGATGGATTTCATTGAAATGCCCTTACACAATTGCTTAAAATATGTTCTTGTAATCGTTTGTTTATTTTCAAGATGGGTAGAAGCATTTCCTACAAGACATTGTGATTCAATTACAGTAGCAAAACTACTGCTCAGAGAAATTATCCCAAGGTACGGTTTTCCAGTCACTATTGAGAGTGATGGAGGAAGCCATTTCGATAACAAACTGATGAAGTTAATTTGTGAAGCTTTGAGCATTGAGCAGAAAATACACTGTGCATACAGACCAGAGGCATCTGGGGTAGTTGAACAGATTAATGGAACAATTAAAAACAGAATTGGAAAAATGTGTCTTGAAACAGGTGTAAAGTGGACAGATGCTCTTCCACTTGTTTTGATGTCATTAAGAAGTACACCAGATAAAAAGACAGGTTTGAGTCCTCATGAAATTTTAATGGGAAGAGTTATGAGGCAAGCCTTTGTACCTGTAGGTAAACTGTTGAGCATAAATGACAGTGCTATTTTGGATTACTGTAAAAGGTTATCTGATATAGTGACTTCTGTATCTAATCAGGTGGGAACTGAAGCACAATCAAATGAGAAAGTTTTGACACATGACCGGAGACCTGGTGACTGGGTCAGAACAAAAGTACATCAGAGAAGAAATTGTCTGGCTCCTAGATGGCAGAAGCCTAGGCAAATAATTTTGATCACTACTAATGCTGTAAAATGCAAAGGATTGAAACGTTGGATTCATCCTAGTCATACTATTCCAGTACCAACTCCTGAAAGTTCTGATGTTGAAAGTGATACTACAGATGATTCTGATTCTGAAGCAGAAGGTGAAATAAATCCAGATTCTGAAGATCGACAAGAAGGTCGACATCTGGAACCTGTACCTGTGAATGAAAATTCAACAAGAAAAGACTTGGAAATTATTGAAATAGATTCTGAAGGTGAAGAGAATCTGTTAAAAGGAAAGATAACTGAGGATTCAGTTGTTTCTATTAAAGACAGAGAAGCGAAACAAAAAGAAGTTTCAGACCAGGAGAGTATCGAAAAGCAGAAAACAAACTCTGGAGTAAGGAACAGAAATCCAAAGTCTGGGAAGTTGGAGGTAATTGAAGAAGAAGACGAATTACCAAGTACCAGTATTGGAAATCAGAGAAGTGTTCCTGAAAGAGTAAAACTGCCGAATAGAGAAGTTCCTGAGTCAATTGAAATTTCAGACTACGAAACTGAAGAAAGTGACGTGGATGGTGAAAGTGAAAACAGAAAGAAAAGGGCTTGGAAGTCAGAATCAAATGCTTCTGAACCAAAGAAGAAATACGTGAGAAAAGCAGACTACTGGCCTGGTGGAAGATTGAGAGTCAGGTTGATCAAGAAACCTAAAGAGCAAGTTGAAGAAATCAGTAGTCAAAAGAGTCCTGGAAAGGAAGTGGGAGTTGGAAGGAAAATTGAAGTGGTGTTGAGAAAAGGAAAAAGAATAGTGAGACCAAACCAGAAATACAAGTCTCCTGAGTGGACTTATTTAGTAATTCCACCTGTTATTGACATTTATGGTAGTAGTGAAGAAGAAAACGAAATAGAGGAAATTAGTGACAATGATTGAAGTACAGAAATTTTAATTTGGCAAAAGGCTGAAGAAAATTTGTTAGCTGACATAAGGTCGAAGAAAAACTGTTTAGTTGAAGAAATCTTATGTATGACATAAGGTCGAAGAAAACTTGTTTAGGGTTTTAAAAATAAAATTATTTTAAAAGGGGGGTATAAATAGTTTAATACTTAGAAATTTTAAAATAAATTTTGTTTTTAATTTTGAGGCAAAAATAACCAAAAATGCCTTATGTTAAGGAGAGCACTTCAAAGTGTTCTGTTTTTAAGAGATGCTGTAAGATGACTCTGGTTGTCTGCTCATTTTAATTCTGCTCTGGTTAGTTTTAGCTGTGATCATCCCATTAGAGATGAATAGAGAATTACACAAAGTTAACATGACAAGCAAAGCTTTGGTTAGTCAAACTAAACATAGTGCATCTGCTAAAGTTATTGATCATCAACCTAACATTCATCAAGATAAATCTATTAGTGATTTTTCAAGGAATACATTTACTAAGCTTTTGAGTGAATATGTCAAGGTAATGGATGCTAAAGACTGCTATGTCTGCGTCAAGTTACCTGCTTCTGTTTCTGAGGGAGTGACATATAATATGCTTCCTCTTACATATGGTGTAACATGTAGTGTGTTAATTAGCTTATTTTATCAAACTGGACGCTTAGAATATTACTATTCAGATTTTGACGAGATTTTTGCGAATATAAAGATTGAGGGTGCTTTAAATAAGCACAAGAAAGCCAAACAAATGAGAGAATTTTTCCTTGTTACTAATGAACTCACTTATGTTAAGTTTCATAATAATAATTATGAGTATGCTTATAAGAATAATTTAACCTGCAAATTGAGTGCTGAGGGAAAGACATTTTTGAATATGGTTGAGGAGAGAAGAGCAATTTACAAAAGAAATGAATTAGTCAAGCAGACTAAGTCAAAATTTTGGCAAAAAGAGGATGAGAAATTAAATGGCAAAATGCTTGAAAACGTTGCAATTCACATAGATAAACCAGTTAGTGGAAAGCTTTGCATTAGAAGAGATAATACACTTTTTGATAATTATTTTGTAGGTGCAAGTAACTGTGAAGATACTTATCAGATTTTGGGAGGTTGGGGATTCAAAGGTGGAAAAGATCCAATCTTCCCTGGGATTTATTTTGTTTGTGGTGACAAAGCCTACTACAACCTTCCAGACCATTGGTATGGAACTTGTTATGTGGGAATTGTTTTTCCTAAAGTGTTTCATGTTGACAGAGATTCAGATGGATTGTTCAAAATTCATAATTATGTAAATAGAGTCAAAAGAGAAACTTTTACAGAAGTTCTGGGAGATATTTTTCAAGCAGTGATACCTTTTGTTGGTATAACCCTAAACGCAGGGAGAATTAGAAAATTGTCCACAATTGTTGACAGATTGTCAACAGACACAGCTGATGGATTCCAATTAGTGAATGTTGAGGTAATTGCAATCAGATCTATGGTGATTCAAGATCGCCTTGCTTTAGATATACTCCTAGCAAAGGAGGGAGGAGTCTGTGGCATTTTACATGTACAACATTGTTGCACATATATACCTGATGAAAGTAAAAATATTGAGATGTACATTAAAAACATTACACAAATGCATTCAGAGATAATTCCTTTAGAAGAGGATGATTTTACAGGGAAACTTTCAAAAAGATTCCAAGCAATTAAAAATTGGTTTCATGACATTGGTAGTTCAATTCTTGGCAAGATTTTGGCACCTTTGATTATAATAGTATTCATTTTTATTTTGACAAAAATAGGTTGTTTATTGCATAAGAGAAAGAAGCAGTTGAAAGAAAAGAAAAGAATCTATAAACTTAGAAAAGAAGAAGAAAGGGAGATTGAATTACAGGAGTTACATAGAGAGCGTTATGCTAATTCCAAAGATTATGCAGAAACAGATTTTTAGGATTACTGATACAAATGAATTTGAATCAATTTCTCGGAAATTTAAATTAACAAAATTTTGGGCGTTGGTGTGGTGATTTGTTAATCACCAGATGAGGGAGTTGATGGAGCGAGATAGAAAACAAAATTTTGTTTAAACTCGCAAAGTCACATTTCCATAACATGAATAATATTATTAATGATTTGTGATGTATTGTGTTAATACAACCTAGATTAAACTTTACACATGGGGGGACTAACATGTGTGCTCATAAACGTGCATAAATGTTGCATCTTTTTGTTCGTGCAAAATAATAAAAATAATTTGTTGTTTTCGTTTTTGTCATTATTAACTGCAGCAAACTTAAAAGAAGCATGTGCTTATTTTGCTTTCCCTTGTCTATGTGATGTCATTTCTACTATTCTAGGTGCATATAAGTTTCATGGATTCATGAAGACTGGTAGATATAAACGCTGCTTTATTTGTTTGCATTTTGCTAGGTAACATTAGACTAATCGGGAGGGTTAATTAATTAGTAAACCTAGGGTGGATACAGAATCAACATTATTTCTTACATTAATACTTTTCTTGTGTTTGTTTATTACTAGAAAGCATAAGTTGCCTGCTTTTGGGCCTAGTTTGCTCGAGTTTACTAAAGCTGAATTTTACTTCTGCACAAGTCACGAGATGCCCATTCTGAAAAAGTGTTCGTCAAAGCTGCATTCACTAAGCAAATCTGACATGCTGTCACCATTTTGTCGGACGTGGCCAAGGTCGGAAGTCAGTGATAAAGGACAATTTTGTCAGCTCTAACTTGGCACCCGCGGAAATGAAATGAACACTGTGAGAACATTAATTTACAATTGTTGCAAACCAAGGAAGCTCCTGGTTGCATTCGGAAAAGACAATGGTCTTTAAGAAACGTGACCTAATGGAACTTTTGAAATGTGGGTGACATGTCACTTGTCACTCTCAACCAATGGGACTTCGTGGATTTATGAAAACTTTCCTTCGCTTAGTTTAGCTAGCATAGAAAGGTATAAAAAGTCATGCCCTTAGGGATGGGCTGGCTGCTGCTTTCTGACTTTCAGATGAGGGTGAAGTGCTGCTGGACTTTGCGTGGAGCACGTAAGAATCCTCAATGAACTTTACTTTAATTTCCATTTACTTAGCTTAGCTAGGGACTTAGGCTTTAGAAATGCTAAACTGTTAAAATCTTACTTAAACTTTTAATTTCTTACTTAAACTGTATTTTTCTCATGAAGCTTTTCAAACATGCTTACTTTAATGCTAATAAAATTACAATAATAAAATTACATTTTGAAATACCATAATTTAGTAAATAAAATCTTGCTTTTGACAAACAAGCTGGTCTTGGTTATTCAGAAGTGCAGGTTACTATTAGCTAGATCCCATCGCCAATGGTGGTCGTTTAAATGGTTAGGATTTATTCTAATGACAGTATTTCTTACGCAGATGTATAAATTTGTATATAGTTTGTAAATAATGTGTATATAGATTTAATCTGACCACCTGATTCAGTAGGCCCAAATATGTCATGTTTATAAATGGGTCCATAAATTAGTGTAGAATTTTGTTTATAGGTTATGAAGTTGGGTAGCGTTGTTTATGATATATTTCCTATAGGCCGCTGGATCACAAGCGCGTGGGTGATTTGTTTGATGCAGATTGCCTCATGGATTTCCCACAGTTCCAAATGGCGTTTGGACTCCCTGCCACAGCTTAATGGCAATATATCGCTATCTGCCACTAGTTGACACAATCCTGGCTCCGACCTCATGCTAGTCTGGCTTTTACGCCATTTGAGAAGTGGCTCATCACCCGTTTCTCGCACAAACAGGTTCCATCTGACATCTATACCTTTCTTGTCACCCAGCTGAAGCCACTGAAATCGGCTGCGCGATGTCAATGGGAGACTAAGTGCCAACCCAACTTTACAGACCCGGAATGGAGTGATATTCTCCATCAGGCTTGAGCCTCTGCTCTCAACACCACTAACAAAGTAATGTTCCTAAAAATTGCTCACTACTGTCACTTTACTCCACTTTACTCCAGCCAGGGTTGCTCAATTGAACACGACTAAAGATAGCACATGCTGGCGGCACTGCAGGCAGACAGGTAAGCTCAAGCACCTACTATGGCACTGCCTTGGAGGTACCTCTTTCTGGGATGTGGTACTGGGAGCAATAAACATGTTCGACAAAGATATTCCCAAATTCCCCAGATATATCCTTCTGGGACTCCCCAACCCTTTGACTTACCCCTTGTAGTCATGTAAACATCGAGCAATTAAACTGGCTTTGAGAGCCGCAAAACAGGGCCTTCTCTCTAAATGGTGCACTGACAATGCTCCTGAACAGATACTTGGTTTGGAGAACATAACAGCAGTGGCGACACACTTCTCCCCCGATTTGACAAAACATGGGAGCCTTGTAGTAGATACCTGTCGGAAGAGTTTCGAGAACTAACATGCTTGCTAAATTTGCAGATCCTTAGTCTGCCCCACTATAAGCCACCTCCTTCCGCAGATCCCCCTAGGAGACAGTCATTTCTTTATAATTTTTAGCATCCCTCCCTCACCCCTCCCTTTTCCTGGGCTGTTCCCAGGCTCCCCCCGCCCCTCTATAGCTCTCCTCTCTTAAAGGTTTGATGTGTTTATTTCTGCATGTAGGTGAGAGGGTTCTTGTTCGATTTATCGATATCACTAAAAGATCTTAAACCTAAAAACATCACAAACAACAAAAATTTATGTAACAGTTTAAAAGATTGCGTTTAAGAAAGAAAAACTTTACAAAAATTAATGTATGTCAAAGTAATACATTATTTTGAATCCTACAAACTGCCCAAAAATTTGAAAAGATGGAACAATACAATTTATTAATATACCTAAATGTTAATCTGACACCCCAATATATACTCTCCATGTTTGTGTGACTGGAGTTAGAATACATGTTAGTATAATTCTCACTTGAAAAATAATTATTATTAAAACAAATGCACTATACTAACTCCAACCCACAAACATTGGTTGCATAAGTTGGTAAAATGTACTATTCTAACTTCCATCTAACAAACATTGGGGAAAATACATACCTTGTGTGTTGGGGACTTCGGAGTCATATTTAGTATTTTAACTCCAGTCACACAAACATGGATGGCATGTGTTTGGGGTGTTACATTTACTAACATTTCTAACATGAAAAAAATATTTCTCAGGTTACACAATAACAATACAAATAAATGATATATTCTAAGAACTATTATAAATTAATGAATTAATATTTAATTTGAAACACTACCCACCCAATCCTCCATTAAACCCCACATAACTATAAATAATAAAACTATAATATTCATAACTCTTGCTTAACAAATGAATATATAAAACAAAAAGACACAGAAAAAACAAATGTAAATATGCATACACACAATATTTGAATATACTACACTTTAAACATGAACATTCTTATAGATAATGTGATATGGGTTGTCAAAAAAATTACAACTGTTTGGGAGCCAATGCGATCTCCTTTTGGACACGCATAATTCCTTATTAGGACATAACTGCATAGAAATGCTCTGAAGCAAGCGTTACTTATTTGGAGCCACCTGTTGTGACAAATATTACCAGGCTCAGGCAATTTACACAAAGGAGGAGCGGAAGGGTGCTCTGTTTATTATTAGTAATATGACTATTTGTGAGCCAAGTTGATTTTAATGGAAAAAATGATGGTTGTTTATTTGTCGATACCTCCATATGAATGCTTTGGAACGATGATTGCACAGTTACCCATGTTTTGGTGGAAACGTTGCTGGACTCCGAGCTAAATCCTCACTGATCTGGTGTGGTGTGCTTGAAAAACAATATAATAATTTGTGAGCTAATGGGAGTTTCACCTAGGACAAGATGTATTACTTAGTCGGACATAACTGCATAGGAATGCATAAAGGTGATTATCACACATTTCGTGCCAGCTGTTGTGCCAATTTATCTTGGCTCGTGCAATTTATATACAGGTATTGTACAGGGGTGCTCCATGTAGATATATGGAATATGAATATTTGTGAGTGAGGTTGATTGGTATGAAGAAAAGCACAGTTACTTAGTTGTATATAGCTCCATAGGAATGCACTGAACTGAATGGCACAAGGCAGCACATTTTATGGTGGAATAGTTGCTAAGCTCAAGCTAAATCCGAATTTATAGGAGGATATAGTGTGTATACAAACAATAAGATTTGTCAGGTGATGTAACTTTCACATATAAGCTGGAATATTTATTAGGATGTAAATGAATAGAAAGGCTTTGAAGAGAGAGTAACCAGTTCGGTGCCACCTGTCATGCCAGATTTTGGTTGGGTTAGGCAATTAGCACTTTGGTAGTTTAATGGGTGTTCTATTTAAAATAATGTTATATCCTCAGTATTACATTTACTTGTAATCAGCCTAGGACCTCCTAGCTGCTCAGCCAGAATGAGATATGGTAACGGAATGTCGATGTGACTGTGATGAATGGAATGCCTGGGTGCCTGAGTGGTGACAGTTGGCTGAGCAGCTAGGCAGGCTGCTCTTGGTGGGGCTGATACATTGCTAGTACTAGACCAGAGCTGGCTGGACAATGATTGATGCTACCTTGACACGGAACCAATAAAGAATACTTGGATAATACAACATGGCTATCAGTGTCTCTATGAACAGGGTACAACATTATTTTGGAAACGAGCGGACTTATTCATGCGTCTTTCCTGGGTCTGTGGGAAAGTAACAAAGAGAAAGGACAAAAAACAGTAATCAGCTAAATTACAAGAAACTAAAGCAACTACATGAAGCAGAATGGAGTTCCAGGCAAGCCAGCCCCACCAGTGTCCTTGGCAATGGACAGGCCCACCGACCAGTGTACTTGCCAACGGACACTACAGCCTGGAAATATTCCTCTGCATAAGGAACAGTGAGTTGGAGGTATAGGTAAACTACGACCACATGTTGGTGTTCCAGCCACTATGTTTTTTAAATAGGTTTGGTGAGTTGGAGGAGTAGTTACACTACAGCCACATCTGGTGTTCCAGCCACATTGATCTACTAAGGCCACAGTGAATTCATGGAAAGGGTATCTTTCTGCATACATTTGACTTGCTGCCTCTGTCTGAAATGAAGCCACAACAAACTGCATCCAGTGCTGAACAAATGAGACTTATGGACTGACTCTGTGAAAGGATATCACAGGTACTACACTGGAACAGTGTGGCTCTACAGGTTGTGCAGTCAGTCATAGTGAAAGGACTTCACAAACACATTTCAAGAGTGATGTGGCTCTTCTCATTTTAACTTTGGAGGAACATGTATAGCCCATCGCTCATTTTTAAAGTGATCTTTCTCTGCAAAAGGCTAAGGAAATGTGACGTTTGACTTTGGTCCCGTCTACTGTGATGTTTCTCTGCTTTCAATAACTCACTCAGTGTTTGTTTATATCTAAATGGTTTTGGTGCCAGGGGCAGGTATCTTTTGCCGTGTGAAAAGCTTCATCATTACTATTTGCTTACATGGAGTGTTTATGGCACGTATTTAATTCCCAGAGGTGTCAGAAGAAGTAACAAGACATTGATGGTGATGCATTTCCTGTCTCTTATTTTTTTATCTTCACTTGAGGCTCCCTCTAAACTAGGTCAGTTGAACTGCTGTTGCTGAGGTTCCAAAAACGCCGGCACGAGTCGAGTCTGCTGTGCGCTCACCTACCGTCATCTTGTTGATGCGTATATTCTTTGCTTGAAGTTTTTGACACCATGGAGCCTTCTGACGTACTGGCTGTTCGCTGTGGTTTACTGCTTTGAGACGCCTGCAAGCATGTACACGCCGTGAGCCACCCGGCTCAGCATCACATACGTACCCGGCTCAGCATCACCTACGTACAGCCATCTTGCGATTGTATGCTCAGTATTTGAGGCGTGGTTCCTGTTTGTCTTTGCCGACCATGTGAGGTTTATACGCGCATTAAGCGCGTTTCTTTTCACAATGTGGCCAACGTTCCAGCCTACGTCTACAGCTATCAGTGTGTCATGGTAGTGTGGGAGCAAGCAACAATCACATATTGGTGTGCTGGAGTTATTGATTTCGAAGATCGAATGGTCAGTGCAGGTATCTTCCAATGAGTCTGTCATAATGGATTTTTCTCGTGTTCACCGTGTTCTGCTGCTCCGACTTCATTTCAGAACAAAAGGTTCTTTCATTTTTTTTATACTTTCGGCGCTCTAATTGGTTGGGCCAGGGCCCAGCTTTGGTAGTGTCCTGCCTTGTCACGCTGCATGTGGAGCCAAGGAAAAGTATATGCAGGAGATATTTACTGCATGTCGACTTCAGTCCGTTTTACAAGTCTGTGCTCGCAGTTCCAATCCCCATTAGGACAGCCTTGTTCTGATTTTGTTGCGACTCTATTGATTAACTAGTTACACACTAGTGTACATGTAAACGGTCTCTACTTATATTCATCTGAGGTGTGCTTTGTAGGATACTCATTTGGAACTTTTTGGTGATTTTCTATCTCTAGGCTATTCTATGAACTTTAATCGTTACACGCAAGGGGTATTTGGAGATGTCTATATTTCACATGTTTACATTTATTTAACTGGTTCTTGAGGGGGGCACTGTACGAGTCTTTGCCCAGGGTTCCACTACTCGGGTGAGAGCTCGCTCACCGGTGATGTGATACAGTTTAAAAGAATATTCTACAGCCATAGGAATAGGTTCTCTTACGTGAGGGACGTACTAGTGTTTCAGTGGGGGGGACATCAGAGAGGGTTTGGACTACTGTCCCATTTTTTTCATTTACGGTTTGTTACCCTTCCATAGGGTATGTGATTTCTACATCGGGGTTGGGCCATGGGTTAGTTTCCATACATACATATTATCGTGGTTAACCCTTACATAGGGTTGGGATGTGGGTTTAGACCCCATTTACAGGTGCGTGCACTACAAAGGTACATCCCTACATGGGTCTTTCTATGACTGACGACCCATATTCATGTTTATTCTCTTCTACTTGGGTTTGGAGTGACGGAGTGTTTTACCCTTTGCATTACAGTACATAATTTCACGGCTTATGCTACAAATTGTTACAATTTGGATTTCTTCTACATGTTACAATTTGCATACACTTCCAAATGTTTTGATAATTGTCACGGGGGAGGATGGGGGATATTGATGCTCATATCTTTGATGTTGTATTTGCCAATCTTTTCTTTATTTGTACTCTTTACTCTCTCGTGATGTTTTGCTTTAAGTTGCATCCCTGAGTTCCGAACATTACCGCTTTCTTGTGCATAGTTCTCTTCTTTAGTATTGTTATTTTGGTTTTTAATTTAAAGAAAAGGTATAATGTTATATCCTTAGTATTACATTTACATGTAATCAGCCTAGGTCCTCCTAGCTGCTCAGCCAGAGTGAGAGATGGTAACGGAATGTTGGTGTGACTGATGCATGGAATGCCAGGGTGCCTGAGTGGTGAAAGTTGGAGATGGGCTGAGCAGCTAGGCAGGCTGCTTCTGGTGGGGCTAGTACAAGGCTACTACTAGACCAGAGCTGGCTGGACTATGATGGATGATACCTTGACACAGAACCAACAAAGAAGACTTGGATAATACAACATGGCTACCAGTGTCTCTATATACAGGGTACAACAAATTACAATAGGAATATTTGTGCACGTTTGATCTTCATGAAGGAAATAATAGTTTCTTATTTGTATGACACTCCAGAGGAATCATAAGCTTGTGTTTGGCAAACTTGGTACCATGGCTCTGTGGAAAATTTGCTTCACTCAGGATAAGTGCACATACGTTATATAGAGAAACATCTAGTTTATAAACACCACTGTGAAGCGGTGTGAGCCAACCTAGTTTACACCTTATATATGAAGGTTACTTACCTTGGAACCTATCTTTGGAACTTGTGCAAACTATAAATGATTAGGCTTGCTAGTGGCATTACATCAAATAAGGTGAAAGTCATGTAAACTATAAGAGTAAAGTATCAGGCTCCTCCGAAATAATCTAAGTACAATTCACTCATGCCTGGGTGGAATGCGGGACATTTAGTGCCAGGATTTTAGGAAAATGAAACCAGGATAAAAGGTAAAAAAACCTTTTCTCCAAGGATCTGAAAAATGTAGTTAAAGGTTGCCATGTATTAAGCTTTGCCAGTCTGTGTAACCAGAGCTGGTGTCTGCCAGGCTGACAGCTTCCAAAGGATGAGGGGATATCACCTGGAGTCTTAGTTGAAGGAAGAACTGTCTTCCTGTCCTGAAACGCCTTGAGGTGACCTGTCCGAGAGAAGAGGTAAGCAGCGAATCATCCCTATAAAAGGAGATGACTGCCAGAATGGCCAAGGGTGGTTAACACCAACCTGAGAGTCCATTAAAACAGACTCCCAGGCTGTGACTCTTGTACTCCCATTTCAGAGCCCTCAATCGGGCTGAAATGTAAGATCCATCGCACTGCCTAAGTGTTCCTAACTTGATTGACCCTATGAAACCTGCTGGTTTGTGCTGTTTGCCCATAGGGACCCCTGCAATTGCAGCCCACGGCGCTAACCTAAGTGTGTAGAGCAGCCTGCACTGCTGCAGAATTGACTTTTGCCACATCCGTGGCATTTGTCCAAGCATGCCTAAACGGATGATGATGATGCCATTATTGAAGCTGCTGCCTCAACGCACTTGCCCAGTGTGTGACTGGGTGGCTATGTTGGTCCCCAAGATACTGACTAAAAGTGTGCCCGATTGGACTTTGCCACCACAGCAGAACTCTGAAATTCCTACAGGCTGCCCAACTGATGCCACCCAGACCTGAAGTCAAAAGAGAACTGTATCGACGCCTTGACCCCATGGGAAGCCTGCCCTATCCGAGCCACCGACTCATCAACCTTCTGCCAATTCATCTTCTACCTTGAAGAGGGCCTCTGATTCCCAGACAGCTGCACTCATGCCTACTGCCTCTGGACTCTAAATGCCGGACAACAAGCTTTGGAGCAGAAGGCCAGACCATCTGCAGCTGGCACATCTTTCCACACAGAAAGCAGGACACAGACTGAAACACGAGGAGGCCTGGCTGGGGCTTAGCAAAGAGACTGCATTTAATGAGAAACCTAACTTTGCCTGAAGGGGCGGTGCACTGCACCAGACAAAGAGACGCATTCTAAAGTTAGCCTAAAGCTGAACCAGCGGGAGGGGAAGGGTCGTGGGTGGCATAGTTGACATTATCCTCGTGCATAGGACAGTTGCTCGGGTAGTGCTCCGTGCCGAGCTCCCCTTCCCGGTGCAGTTATCCTACGAACAGCCGCCCGTAGCCGCCCGAAAACTACCGGTGCTGCAGTGGGGGGCCATCATCAAGAGCCCCACCGACTTTGGAGACGATCGGAGCACCCGACCTGCACCGGGAGATTCACAGAGGCGCGGCCGCGCACGCCGCTTCCACACCCAGGGTGCGCCCAGGACAGCCCGAGGCTTCGCCAATTCCAACAGGCCAGGAAGTGCGGCCTGCCTGCGACACCCGCAAACAATGCCAAATTGACCGGACACAGCGCACTGGCCAACGAATGAGGCAGGCTCGCAAGTACCGCCGACCCCGAAGCCTGCGCTGCTGAGTGGCACTGGGAGACTGCGGGACACTGGCTGGGGAGCTGGGGTCCGGAGGCCTGGGATACGGAGACGACCCCCTCCGCGCCCGAAGATAGGCAGCTGGTCCTCGCGGCAACCCGAACCAGGCTCCACCACACGGAGGACGCGGACAGGCCGTGCGGCCGACAGAGGTGAGCGGCGGAGGCCTGGGTAATGGAGGTGGCTGGAACCGGAAACACGACCTGGGCGCGGTAATTGGTGAATGCTCCTGGGGGCAGAGCACACGCCCGCCGCCTGAACAAGACGAGGGGACACCGCAGCCCAAGTCGGGGGCAACCCGGACGTGCCGGGAGAGCGGATAGGACGCCCACGGCGCCCCCCCATCACCAGGTGAACCCCACGTGGCGCGCACAGGCCCGAGGAGCCAGCCGGCGTGTCCGTGATACTCCTGAGGGGAGGACTCAGACTCTGTGCTGCACACCCACGAGGCAGCGGTAACCTACCGGACGCTGGATACTGCAATATATACACGCCACGGCCCAGGATCGAGCGGCTACCCTCCTCCTGGCCGCAAACTCTGCGGGACAGTCCTGAAACTCCGCGGCCCCGAGCTCTGACTCGCCCATCGAGGACGGGGCTCGCTGCTGTGGCCGCGTCCGCGTCCCGGGACAGAACCCGAACCGGAACCGGTGGTGCCACCTCCAAGGACAAGATGGATAAACCCGGGAAGAGCACTGACCCGGACCAAACGGCGACGAAACTGGACACCATGCTAGCAGCCATGGAACGACTGGAAGAATCCATCCAGCTCACCCGCACCTCACTGGCCACCAAAATCGACAGCATGGTCATAGACTTGACACACTTGAGAGCGGACCACAAAAAACTGACGGACCGCACCGTGTCCTTGGAAAACGACGTGAAGGAACTTCGACCCCAGACCAGGCAAATCGACCAAACACGTCCAAGACCTACTGAATAGGGTGGAATATTTGGAAGATAGGGCGGAGGATGCGGAAGGCAGGGCACGAAGAAACAACGTGCGACTCGTAGGGGTCCCGGAGAAATGGGAAGGGAGGAACCCGGAGGAGCACATGGAACGATGGCTGCGGGGCCTGCTGCCGGAGGGATCACTCTCGCCGCACTTTGTGGTAGAGCGTGCACACCGTGTCCCCACTAAGCCACAAGCGACGGGTTCCAACCCGAGGCCCATGCTGCTCCGAATACTGAATTATAGGGACAGAGACTCCATCCTGCGGGAAACGCGCAAACTCCAGGAGATCCGGATTGAGAATGCGTCAGTGATGTTCTTCCCGGACTACACTGTGCAAGTGCAGAGGCAACGGCACCTGGCGGTGAAAAAGCGCCTAAGACAACAGGGCCTGCAGTACTCTCTGCTGTTTCCCGCGAAATTGTGAGTAGTGGCTGGAGAGCGAACCCACTTCTTCACCGACCCAACCGAAGTGGAGACGTGGCTGGATAACGGCACAGACACGGACCCCAGGACTGCGGCGGGTCCCATGCCCAGGCGACAGACCGGAAGCGCCCGGAGGAGACGCAGACCCCGCCGAAAATCACAGTCTGGTACGCGAGGAGCGGCGGGGACACCCCCCCGGAGGAAGCCATGCAGCAGGAGAAACAGGACGCCCTCTGTCTGGTAATGGAATTAAGCCGTTCCCCTGCGCAGAGCGAGACAGCGGGTGGCAGTCAACAGGACCCTCCAAGTGACGATGAGGCCATCTATGGGGTGCCGGACTCACAAGACTCGGAGGAAAGACCGGATGTCACGCCCCAGACGGCGGAATATATCAGTTGAATACACCACCAGGCCTGCTCTCTCTGGGCCACATGCCGCGAGGCACCTCAACAGGCATAGGGGCATGGACAGACAAGGACTCAACCCCGTGAGCACGGGGGACGCTCTCGGCGGCAGATGGCAGCGTCGGCTCTACACACGTTATGCGGCGTGGGTGCACGCCTGTGGCCTCCACAGTGACCATGGGCCTCGGGCATGACCCAGATGCCTACCTCTAGCTGACACACGCACCCGGAGAAGACACTCCTGGCAGCCGCCACCCTGGGACACGTAAAGTATAGTGGATTGATGCATGTGTGTATGGGGGCCCCTGTATGCAAAGATGGTCTGGACTGCCGAATGCTTCCCGGGAAGGTGGAGGACCTCCATGAAACAACCTTGTTGGTTCGACACCACGGTTACGGTGCGCTACGCACACCTGCCCCCCTTTTGACTTAGACTTTGTTGCTCTCCTCGAGAGTATGGACGGGAGCACGTTCCGCACCCGACCTTTTGGTATTCTATACGTTCACCATGTTCAACGACTCATTGTTTCATTGGTCGTGTTTTTCCCTTTCCCCCCCCCCCCCTCTATTGCTGTGGAGTGTGGCCACAGCCACGCCAATGATGTGTGGTACTGGGAGCAACTGCTCGATGAAAATGTGGGACTCGGGGAGGGGTGTTGGGGGGGCGGGAAGCGGGCAACTGTTGAGAAATAGTAATGTCTGCCATTAAGATATGCACGTGGAATGTCAGGGGCATGCACACACCATCCCGACGCTACCAGATCTACTCCTATCTCAAGCGCCTCCTACAAGAAACGCACCTCAGCGACTCGGAAACCTGCACTTTACGCCGCCGATGGCGGGGGCAGCTGTATGCCACACACTACTCATCTTATGCTAAGGGGACACTAGTGTGGGTCAGACCAGGCACTCCATGGACGACCCTGGACACGCATGTGGATCCCGGGGGGAGATTTGTAGTGGTCCATGGCAGGTTAGACGGGAACCCACTGGTGCTGGCCTCGGTATACGCACCCAACACAGGCCTGGCGGCTTTCCTTGCACAGTTGTCTACCACATTAGCTCCCTGGCATGGTATCCCGTGGGCACTGGGTGGGGGCTACAACAGCACATTGGATCTGGCCCTGGACCGATCTCACCCCCCCGCCCCCGCCCAACTCACATGCACAGACTGCTGCGGGCACTCTTCAGGCGTGGTCCACACAATGGGACTTGCAGGACACGTGGCGCAGTCGTAATCCACACACCAGAGCCTATTCGTACTATTCTGGGGCACATGCTCTACACGTGCGTCTAGATAGGTACATGGTCACCAGTGAGATCCTGCCACATGTTACGGACACCTGCTATATGGGTCGCACACACTCTGATCACAACCCTCACACCCTGAGTCTGGCGTGGGACCACCCCCGACACCTACTTGGCGGCTACAACCTGACCTACTATTACATGGCCAATTCCGGAGCTCCATAAGCACACAAACAGCGCAATATTTTGAGGATAACGCTGGCACGGCATCGACCCCGCAGATCGAATGGGACGCGTTCAAAGTGGTCCTCAGGGGGCAGTGTCTGGGCACACAGGCTCTCTCGCGACGCCAGTTAGAAACGGATTTGAGGCGCCTAGAGACAGACCTGTTGCAGGCGGAACAGGAAGCAGCTGAAGGCGAGGACGCCAGGTTGTTAGAAGCACGTGCGGAACACGACAGGCTGATAGACAAGCTGAAACATGTTAATTACACGGCACATTCGGCCCGCACACATCACACCGGCGATAAGCCCGGCAAACTACTGGCTTGGCTGATACAGCGTGAAGAGTGAACGTCACCCGTGACAGCGATACGCTTGCCTGTTGGCCCTTTGGTATACACCCAAGCGCAGATCCACGACGCCTTTATAGCGCACTATCAAGCGCTGTATAGGTCACGCCTACCGAACCCACATCCGAATATCGCCGATTACCTTGACGGGATCACGCTGCCTGCCCTCACAGCAGACCAGCGTGACGACCTTGGGTCACCAATGGTGGCGGACGAGCTGCGCAACGCCATCTTTGCCCTCTCGAACGGCAAGGCCCCCGGACCGGACAATCCTACCGGCCGAATATTATAAAGCATGCTCCGACATATTGATACCGGAGCTCCTCAGAGTGTACTCGGCGGCACTAGATGACTTAGCCTTGCCCCTATCCATGAATGAGGCGACACTGGTGTCACTTCTCAAGCCAGGTCGAGATGCCACACTCCTAGGATCGTACAGACCCCTAGCGCTCCTGAATACGGATTACAAGATCCTAGCGTCGGCCCTGGCCAGACGACTGGCGCCACTGGTGCCCTCCCTGGTGCATAGCGACCAGAACGGCTTCGTACCCGCTAGGTGCACCTCCCACAACATCAGAAGACTGTTTCGGATACAGGAATATGCGGTGCAGGGGTGGCCGAGATCAGGGTGCTTAACTCTTGACCTCGAAAAAGCATTTGACTCTGTCGAGTGGCCCTATCTGCTGGCAGTACTGCGAAAATTCGACCTAGGGGATGAATACATCGAATTGGTTGGACTACTGTACAGGAGCCCCGAGGTACGCGTCCGCACGGGTAAGCTACTGTCCGACGCCATAAAGGTCAGACGTGGCACCAGGCAAGGCTGCCCACTGTCCCCACTGCTCTTCTCGCTGGCAATAGAACCCCTCGCTGAGATATTGCGCAGCAGTGGTACGAACTGGGGCATACCCCTAGCTGACGGCACGCACGTCGTCTCGCTATATGCTGACAACTTGCTACTGTATTTCAGAGACCTCGCCAGCCTGCCACCGGGACTCTCAGACATCTTCCGTACCTTTGAGGCCATGTCGGGTCTCAAGGTGAACTGGGCCAAATCGGGAGGATACTCATTCGCTCCCGACATCACGGACCCCGGAATTAGAATCAATGGCGAACAGCTGCCGTGGCACGATACCACATTCAAATATCTGGGGATATACATATACAGGACGCTCCCGGATATCCTGGATGGCAACCTAACATGCGCCGTCACGTCCACCAGGTCACAGATAGCCTTTTGGAAGACTCTCCCGCTCAATGTGCCGAGCAGAGTGACATTGACGAAAATGATAGTGCTACCCAGACTCCTATACTACTACGCCAACATCCCAGTATACGTCCCGACCCGCGCATTTAAGGAATTAGAAACAATGGTCAGGGAACTGATCTGGAACGCCGGAAGGCCCAGAGTGGCGCTGAGCAAATTATACGCACCAGTCGAAGCGGGCGGCCTCGCAGTAACAAACCTAGAGCTCTACTACCTAGCGGCGCAACTACAATGGGTGACGGCCTGGCTCTCAGGCAGGAACCTGGAGGACACAGCCACATCCACGGACACGCTATCCCTCCTGCAGATACACTCACTATTCCACCCGCTAGCGCGCACGCAGAACCGACCGCAATTACATGTAAACGTGGCTGTGAAGTGCTTCACCAGAAGCCTACGACTCACTAAACATGTTAAACCATATGCCCCAGCGCTTCCGCTCCTGGGTACCCCGAAGGCAACAACCGTCGTCACGGAAGCCGCACTGGAGCACTGGACACGCTTGGGAGTGGATACCATGGCGGACCTGTATGCCGTCTGAACCCTAATCCCCTTTGCGACACTAGTCAGCGACACGGGCATTCCGGCGGGACAGTTCTTACAACACGCCTCCATTGTGGCGGCATACACACGACGGTGGGGTAACATCACTGACGAGCCCCCCACACATCAACTGATACAACACCTGCACGTCATGGGGAATGGTTCGCATGTGATACGTTGGCTAGCTCAAGCGTTATTGTCACACACACAGCATGCTCTACAACCTCTGCGTACCAAATGGGCGACCGACAGGGGGAGGAACTGGACGGACAAGGAGTGGGCGATGGTATTAGCAGGCCCCAAAAACGTCCCTCGCAACGCACGCTTTAAGGTGATTCAATTTTACATCTTGCACAGGGCATACCTCTCGCCAGACAAAATCAACCAATATTTCCCAGGTGCCACGGCTAGCTGCCCGAGATGTGCGCTTACTGGAGCGGACCTGCTACATATGCTGTGGCAATGCCCACGGATACAAACATACTGGTGGTCGGTGCTGCTGATTCTCGAGCGATGCACGGCCATGCTAATACTGCACACATGGGAGGCATGCCTATTGGGCCTCTACAAGAGGACCGCCCTTAATAAAGTCCCCTCCCGTTTTTCGGACCTCGGCCTCCTTACAGCCAAAAGACTGCTCACCAAACATTGGAAACGCACAACTCCACCCCTAACACAACACTGGCGCGCCTCCCTCGACAACTGGACAAGGGCAGAAAGCATCGTCCTCCGCAATGAGGAGGTAGCAGGTTTGCGACAGTTCCCAATAGCAACTTTATGGGACGACACACTCAGCTCCTTTCATAGGGAATGCCAATCACTGGGAGATCTCACACCTGACAATTCCCCCAGAAGAGATAGAGCTGCAATAGAATAGGCAGCCGACGTGGACAACGGCCTTGACGCCCCTGGCCGAGATACACATGCACCGCCTGAAGGGGCGACTGCCACGCCCTCAGATGACACCACACTCTAACGGGCGAGATAACGCCCTCCATGCCTTCCCCACATCTCACATCTCCTGCGTACACCCCCACGCCCTCCTCACACTAGACAAGCAGCGACAAGCACACCTGATGACCTCCCTGAGACCCGCTCATGTCGCGACGCTCCCACCGCAACACACACAACACTGAGCTTGATGACCACACCCCACCCCTCCCCCTTCCCTGTTTCCATATTCCCCCTACGGAGCGAGCGAGGCGGGAATGACAACGATGAGACCCCACTATGACTCACTGAGTGACGGACAGATGCATTGCGCGCTACGCCTCGTGAACATGACCTGCATCCTTGCGATGTAGAAACATGTCTGATATGCTTTTCACTTTCCTTCTCCCCCTGAATAATTACCGAGGGAGGTCTGTACGCGGACTGGTCACTACCGCGCTTATAACGACATCCAACGGCGCCTTGCCCCTATACCATCACACTGGACATACACTCGCTACACGCGATGAGCCACAATCGCATGCTATGTCCCACTGACTCGATCACTCAAAGCCATCTCTATTCTGGCTGATGGTTAAGGGACTATGTAGATACAGACAACACATCCCAGTGGGGAGCGTAGAGAGGGACTGTTGTTCGCTTATGCACTGTCTTTCTTCTTTTCAGCAACGACGGTTAGGAATGGAGAAGATAGTAATGTGTAATGCTGTCACTGTACTTGTTCCTTGCTGCACATCGCAAACATAACCTTTGCCTTACCCCCCTCCGATTACGGCTCTGTACTGTTAACATATGTTGAAATATCAATAAAAATATTCAAACAAAAAAAAATGAGAGGCTCTGAGTACATGAGTTTTGTAGTGTGTGGTATTGTTTTTTAATCTCTTTTACAGAGATAAGTAATGGACTGGACAATAAAGTTGATTTGCTGTTGGGTCATTGTTGATCGGTCAGCTTATTGTATCCACTCACTAACCTACCAGAGAAGCCTGTGACAGATCACGATCACTACCATATAGTCAAATGCTGAATGGATTGTACTTGGCCTAGTTTGCACAACTGTAGTAGGATAGACCACGGGACATCAAAGGCAAATGACCTCAGCAGCCACAGCTAAGACCCGTGTGCTTCTTAATTCCCTAAACAAGGACTGACAATTGGCAGCAAGTGATGTGAGATGCTAGAAAGGCCAGTTCCAAATTGCAACAACAGAGTAATAACTTCTGCTGTTAAACTTTAAATTAATCATCTCCAACGAGTAGCTCAAGAGCTACTGGTAGCACTTTTCTTTCCCCCAGAGATTTATATAGCACTAACTTGAACCGACACTATCCAGTATCAGATCGCTTTACATGAGCACCAGTTACTTAACAATAGGACACATTCATTTTTGTTAGAAACTGGAGATTAAGTTATATGCCCAGAATCACAGGATGTTTAGCGCCATTGCCGAGACTCGAACCCGGTTCCCCAGATTTGAGATCAACAGCCCCAGCCCAATCGGCCACATCCTCTCCCCAACTACTATCCATCTCTCCAGACATTTAGTTGTGACAGTGACCATGAGGGGCTGTGTCTACAAGGTTGTGGTTTGTGGCTGCGGTTGTGGATGCAGTACTGAGCAGGTTACTGAGCACAGGCTCTGCCCAAGGGTCTCAAACTATCTGCTTTGTGTGTGGTCATACTGCACCATCGCTCCACCCTCTGCAAGAGTAGAGGCACAGGGAGGATAAGAATCAAGAACAGAAGTGGTACTATCGAGTGTGAGCTGGAAGGGAAGGCTACGAGGTGCCGCTCGTAGCCGCTGTGAGGAGAAACACTTTTGTGCATTTGAAACTCGCTTGTGAGAGACTTGCCTGAGACCTGCCTGTGACTTGGGAGCCCGTGTGCTCAGTCACTCTCGACATCAGGAGGCCACCTGCAGAGACCGGGAGCGGGACTGCGAGGACCAGGAGCGCTTGCGCTACACCACTCCGCGCACCTGGTGCCTCTTCCCGCCCACCTCCTCCTTCTTCTTAGTCCAGCCTCCTGACGCGTACGCGGGACGCACGCGAAGACCGGGCAAAGAGCGGGCCCTCTATGGCCCTCAGTGGCTGAGGTAGGCTGGGCTGGGCCACGTTATTTTCATTTTTCTCGTGAGTTTCGTACAGTGCTATTTCGGAACGCTATATAAGAGATTCTTGTGAACATCTTTGAACAATCATATTTATTTGCATACCTAAGGAATCTGAGAATCATTCTGTGATTATTATATATACTATCTGCGTTATATTTTCTGCGTGGTTGTCTTTTAGTTAAGGATGACTGCAAAGAAATTACGTTCCGGAAGAGTCCTAGGGGGAAGGTCATGTACAAAAACTAGATCTAACCCCCTGAGGAATAAATTTGACAACGGGGTGTTAATGAAGGGACAGATGCAGCTTCTGAAATTATGGGTACAACCCGTTGAAATCCCGGAGATATGCGGTTCTCAGATGGAGCCTCTGGTGGGGGCACCGTCTGCTGTGGAAAAAGCCTCATCGTTACCCAAACCAACATCCTCTGTGGCTAATCTTCCTGAATATACTCCAGGGGGAGAAATGCCTGATATTAAGATAAAAGATACGATTGTACCTCGATCTAATAATTCTTTCGGTACAAAATGTCCCGATATTATAAAAAAAGGAGAATCCCTTTTGTCTAGTATTGATCTTGAATTATGTGGACGGTATATGGAGGATGGAAATTTGAATCACGTAAATCACAGTAAGACGCCATCGGGAGCAACGCCGTCAGGATTATTGCTATATAGTAGTACTCCCTCTTTAACATCTGATGATATTCCTTCTCTACATAATGATTCTAGGAGTTTATTACTTAACCTATCCGGCATTTGCCCCATTGCCGCTTCTGGATTGCCAAAAGAGGATAGACCTATTTCTGATTGTTTAATAGTATTAGAACACTTGCTGTCCTCCATACTTTCATTACTGAGTAAATTTGTTGGGAATTCTGACTGCACCTTGGATTCAGTTACCCAGATTCTGAAGGTATTGTTGGCAAAAAGTGCAGAAAATGGCGCTACTGTTGCCCCGGAGATTGTTTTCCCTTGTGTCATCAACAATTCATCGGAAAAAAATGCTCCTACAGAAATACCTGGAATAGTTAACAAAAATGAGTCCTTAGAGATATCTATTCTGTCTGTTTCTAATGATATGAAGGTATTAGAACCAATCCTAAAAGAGGACAGTTTGGTGGAGATTGACCCTTTGGTGGGAAAAGAGTTATTCCCAATTTTCACCACTGAACGAAAGGAGCTTGAAGTGAATTCCGATGAAAATGGAAAAGTCATTAAAAGTAGAAAGAATAAAGGGAAAAACAGGAAACCTGTTCGCAAGTACAAGAAGAAAAAACAGAGGCAAATAATTTTCCAAAGACATATGAACAATGATGAATATAATGAACCAGAGATTGGAGATAAATCTTTATTGGACATTTTTTCTAACAAGGTGACCGACCGTACTAATGGTTCTGTAGTTAAATGTTCTCGTCATAACAGCACTAACACTACGCAAGTCCCTATTCTAGAGAACACTTCACCATCGTCCAGTGTTCCAATCGAAGAAGTGATGAGAATTATGCCTACTGTACCAGGGGCACTTAATCCATCCGCGCCTAATTTTCAATTACCGGTTGAGGTTGCCACAAACTCTTCTTCTTCACAACAAGAATTGTCTAATTCATATGTGGATACCTTGACTTTGGACTTCTTGCCACTATTTGACTCTGATTTATACCTAAACAGGTCTTGGTTGCTTAACTGTTTTAAGGATATTGATTGTTTAAAACTCATTCAGTCAAATGACATTGATTTGGTTTCCTTAGTAAGGTATGAAAATGGTTTATGTGTACGGGCGAAATTTTACTCTAAAATAATAGTTAATCTTGTGTTTCAACAGGCTGAATCATTTCAATGTAGAGGGATAGATGTGTTACCCTTTTTACATAACGAAAAGGTTAGGCAGGAGAATAGGTCTAAATCTATTGAAGACCTACAAATCAAGGTTTTGAGAGGTAAACGTATGGTTTCCCAGATTATACCTCCTCTGATCACGACTGCCCCTTTAATAGAAGATAATCATCTGTGGAATTGGCTCCCAGGAGTTTTGTCTAGTAATAACTCGGATAATCCAAGACTGTTTCAACATCTTTAGCAGTCAGTTAAAAGTTATATCCTGGAATGCAGCAGGGTTGTCTAATAGTCCGGAGAAATTTGATTTTTTATTTTCTTTAAATGCGGATGTGATATGCATCCAAGAAACCTGGTGTAAGAATGGTCTATATGGTGGAAAGGATTATTTTGTGCTAGAGGCAGCAGCCGCGCCAGCAAAAAAAGGTCATGCAAAAGGGGGAATTGCCTGCCTCTTGTCTAATGCATTGCAATGGCAATTCTCTCATTATGTTGATAAAAGCAACCTTTTTCAAGCCATAACTATTAATAATTTAACCAGTGTAGGCAGCCAGCGTTCTCTAGTAATCATCAATGCATACATTCCGCCTGAAGATGGTTTTAATATTGTTCTGAAGCAAATGTTTTCATATGTCAAACAGCTATTAGAATGTGACCAGCCCCCTTACATTCTAATTGTGGGCGATTTAAATAGTAAAGTGTCCCACTCAAGCATAAATTTGTTTAGAAATAAGTCTAAAGAAGAGGCTTACAATATACCACAATCTACTTTTCCAAGTAAAATAAAAACTAGCAAAAGAGGGAAGATATTGTTGCAAGAACTTAGCCATTCAGAGGGGTTGATTGTAAATGGTAGGATGGCATCTGATAATCCAGCCAAATTCACTCATAGGTCCCATAAGGGAGAATCTATCCTCGATTACGTAGTTATGGACTATGTCTCCTTTTTCCTTATTCAGGACTTAATGGTCTCTCAAACAATCATGAGCGATCATAACGTGATCAGTATAACGCTTTTATTACAACCTCAGGTCACGGATACATGGTCTTTAAATACTGAAGGAGTCTCTTCGCTTTGTAAGTCGGGTAGATGTTTGTGGAACCTGACGACTATGAAGGGTTTGCAAAATATTCTTGCAGAAACCATACTCGAATTAAAAGAATGGCAGGGTATGGAATTTTTCCATTTTGAAAAGTTTATGGAAAAACTCACTGCGATCGCAAAGAGGCCTAGATACTCCAGGAAAACGACTTTTGTCCCTAGCTTATTGTTGCCTTTAAATAAAGAAATAAATAAGTTAGTGAGGCAACAGTTTCTCTCTGGATCTATGGAAACTAAAAATAAGCTATCCCTATTAAAAAGAAGGAGGACCAGAGTGAGAGCAAAATTAAAGAAAGAAAAAGACTCCCCCCTCTGGATCAGTTTAAGGGAGGCTTCCATTTACGGTAAATCGAGAGAATTCTGGTCCATAATTGGCAAGGGATGTGGTGTAAGAACTTGCCCTACCCCTGTTTCTATTAGGATGTGTGGCGTTCATTTATACTGAACCTGTATGCATCAAATGACATAGAGGGTAAGGATAGTGATCTTCTATGGGACTGTAGGTCTGCTATGGAATCTCCATCTGAGGATTCCATTGCTCTGGCGATTAAGAGTATGAGCATTGGGACCAGATGAGTTGCCTATTTCAGTATTGAAACAGGATGTTACTACCTGGAGCAGGATTCTCTTCCCTCTGTTTAAAGCATGTTTCCTATTAAGATCAGTCCCTATTTCTTGGAAGGGAAGTATATTAATACCCTTATTTAAGAAGGGCGAGCGGGACAAACCTATGAACTATCGTTTGATCGCTCTACTGGATGCGGTTGGAAAAGTTTTTGCTAAATGCCTTCTACTACTAATTGAAGATTGGGTGGAGGCAAATAATATTTTACCTTTGGAACAGACTGGATTTCGTAAAAAACATGGTACACTTGATAATTTGACTGCCCTCCATGTGATTACGGACAAATATGTACGAATCCGGGGAGGCGGGGTATACGCGGCATTTATAGACTTCTCCACAGCGTTTGACAAGGTGGACCGTCCAACGCTGTGGAGAAAGCTTGCTGTAATGGGCATGCCGCCCCATCTACTGGAACTTGTAAGATCCCTTCTTTCGAATACCTGGTGTAAGGTGCTGCAAGGTGGAGAAAGGGGTCTTTCTCAGTCCATTCCATCTTTAAATGGGTTAAAACAGGGATGCCTATTGGCCCCCATGTTGTTTTCTCTATATACTGCGGACCTTCCTGCTTCTATTGCTGCAGGTGTTGGTTTAGCCCCGGTGGTTGGAGGATCATCCATCTCTGTTCTTATGTATGCGGATGATATCCTAATTTTAGATCTAACTCCCAAGGGCTTATCTAATCGCCTACAAGCTTTACACTTATTTGCAGAGGAACATTTCATGAAGATTAATGTTTCCAAAAGCAAAATCATGTGTATTACTGGAAGGAAAAAATGTAGATCTGCAGATTTTCGATGGGCTATTGGTGGTCAGAGACTAGAGGTGGTTAAAACTTACCCCTTTTTAGGTAAAATAATCTCGGCAAACCTAAGTGAAAGACCTCATATTGAACATAACTCTCGTAAGGCACTGTCACATGGTATGGGGTTATGTTCGCTATATTCTGCTACAGGGAAAAGACACTTTGCTCGTTTTCTAGAAGTGTATAATGCAAAAATCCCTGCCACTCTGCTTTATGGATTAGAATTGGTGGAATTAAGACATTGGGGTTTTTTGCAGTTAATGGAGGGAAAGGTTTTGAGAAGAATTTCTTCTTTCAATACAGCTTGCTCCGTGTCTGCATGTAGGCTGGAATTTGGCCTCCGGAGCTGTTGGGTACAGGGGTTGATTGCCCTAGTAAGATGGGTGGCCTGTTTGGCCAGAGGTGATTTGGGTACCTTACGGGCATATATAAAAAAGGAACTACTGGGCAATTTAAATGAGTTCTCATTATTAGTAAAAAATTTCAGAACAGCTGTAAAATTGCTAGAGTTGGAGGAAAATACTTTGTTTTTACTTTCTCCTTCTCAACTAAAATCCAAGCTGAAATATGCATCGTGGGAACTCTGCTTTAAATTGGATATGATTGCCCAAAATGGAAAGAAGGGTGGTGAACTTCTTCTAAATTCGTATTCAATAAAGCAGGCACAGCAGTATGTCTCCTGGAATATCCCACATCGAGTACGAAGGTTATGGTTCCTCCTGCGACATGATTTACTTCCTTTAAATTCTCTTTTAGCAAAGTGGTATGGAACATCCCCCATATGCAATTTTTGTAATAAGGCAGTTCAAGACCGAAATCATGTTTTGTTTATTTGCCCTATATTACGCCCATTTCGTTCTAAATGGTTGAGATCTATTTGCCTACAATTAGGAATTCTTAATGTAAATACTTTTTTTCATGCCCTCTATTGTCCACCCAATGAAATGTTTTGCTTCAAAATTTTTAACTTTTTCAGGAGTTTTTTAGATATTTATTAATGAAATTTGTAGTGATAATTTCTGGATTCCCCGGTCTGTGTTCATGTGGTGTTCTCTTGAATGATTCTTTTCCTTTTCTTTTTGTTCATCATTGTATATTAATATCGTAGATGTTGGTGTTTTATTATATGATTGTTATATGTGGCCCTCGTTTGAGAGCCGAAAACATACTAATAAAAACTTGAAACTCTCCAGCTACTTATAAGTATTGTAAATGTATTGTAATTGCATTTATATAGCGCTTACTACCCCTGACGAGGCGTCAAAGCGCTTTTTCGACGAGTAGCATGCTACTCAGGAACCCAAGAAGGATTAGTGTTGAATTAGTATAGTGAAATATGAAAATAATTTGAGTGGTGAATAGGTTAGTCAGTTATTTGGATTCAGAAGGATAGCGGAGGTATAGAGGAGGGAAAAAGGTTTGCATTTATATAGCGCCGATTACCCCTGAAAGGGTGTTTAAGCACTGTTTTTGGCGAGAAGCACACTACTCCGGAACCCATAAAGGATTAGTGGTGAATTAGTATAGTGAAATATGGAAGTAATTTGAGTGGTGGATATTTGTAGGTTATTTGGATTGAGAAGGATAGCGGAGGGATAGAAGAGGGAAAAAGGGTTGCATTTATATAGTGCTTGCTTCCCCTAATGAGGTTTTGAAGCGTCTTTTGGGCTACTAGCACGCTACTCGGAACCCATAAAGAATTAGTGGTGAATTAGTATAGTGACATATGAAATTTGATAAGTGGACATGTTAGTCTGTTATTTTGATTGAAAAGGATAGAAGAGTGAAGGATTTCGATTTTATTTTGGGACCTCTTAGCAGTAGTGAAAGGCTTGGGATGAATAAAAAGGGTTGTGGAGGGGAAGAGTCAGAGGGAAGAGTTCAGGGAGGTTTGTTTTGGGGGATCAGTATAGTAATAAGAGGTGTCAGATGGTGCAAGGAGGGGTAGAGTTGGTGAGAGTCTAGAAAGGGCTATTTTGGGGGTCATGGTAGTGGTATGGGGTTTGAGATGAATGAGAGAGTGGATGTAGATGATATATTGTTAGAGGTATGGGGTGAAAAATAGGGTAGTGCATTGGAAATAGTAGGAAGGGGTTTCAGATGAGCAGATAGTGGAGGTAGATGACATATTGAGAGAGGTATAGGGTGAGAAATAGAGTAGTGCATTGGATATGCGGAATTAGAAGAAAGTAATAAATATACAGACCCATAAGTACATGGAACGTTTATAGATGCATAAAGGAAGTAAGTTGATGTAGATTAAAGATATTGATAGAGGTATAGGGTGAGAAATAGGATAGTGCATTGAATATGCTTTTTTTGGAGGGGGGCGAGTAATAAAAACATAGATCCAAGTACATGGAAGGTATATAGATGCATAAAGGAAGTAAATATAAGTAGAGTAAAGATGCATTCGATAAACACTGGTTTTCAAGTGTTGTACTTAAAAATTTATTTATTTATTCTTTTTTTTTCTAAAGTTGATCGAAATGATAATACAAAGTAATACAAATATGTAGGTACCTATCTATAGTACAAATAAATGCGTAGATACAGAGGGATATGCTGTATATTTCTGTTTGCGTATGGTGCTTATGTGGGGAATAGCCAATTCCTCAGTAGTTTTCTGAAGATAAGGTGGTTGTCGGTGGATCTTATGTTGGGGGGAGAGGGGTTGGGGTGGGGGGTTAAAGAGTTCCATATTTTGCCTGCTTGAACAGGGAAGGATGTGCCACCCATGTTTTTTTTCTTGTATCTTGGACACATGGAGGTAGACTTTTTTTTCAATATTTAACAAACTTTGAGTGGGCTTTGGGTCAGTCCGTTTAACATGATAGGATAGTTTTACATTCTGTCTTAATTCAACAGTTTTCCTCTCTTTTCTTGAGTTTGTACTGCCCAGCAGCATTTCAGCCTCAGTTCAGAACTGTATACTCCCACAGTCTATTTGAGAGACTTTGTTTTAAACATGCCATCAGAATGCATGCGCTTTCATGCTCTCTCTCAATTTTCCCTTTTCTCCCTCTGCTCATTTTGCCTCCCGCCCCTGCCCCCCAGTAGATCACCCTAAGGAGGCTTGGCTCTCCATGGCGCTCTTTCATGCATCTTGTAGATGCAGAGATCATGGCGGTTAAGACCTGTCCAAGCAAATCTCCCTTTCAGAAATTATGAAGACAAAAGATGCCAGTCTGTAACCCCCATGTAACTTAAGTTCGCCAATATTAAACTGACAGGATATTGACGAGGAGGGTTTTAGACAGGATGGTGTTTAGGCCATAGATACTCCTCCCAGAGGACATATTCAGGTGTGTAGAAGTTGTACCATACCAAGCCTCCAGGCTAGCAGGCTAGTCAATCCACAGATGTCAGACATTAGAACTGAGAGTGCAGATTTACGGTTGCAGTCTTTAGGGTCTGTTAGTCACTGTTCTTTCATTTCCACTTCACCCTTCTACCAGTTCCTCCACCCTTGGAAAACTATCATTTTTAGTTCTACCGTTTAAATCGGCGCTTAGATGCAACAAATGCTTTCACAGCAGACACCTAACATCTTCGCCAATGTTACATTAGGTTGCACCAGCATGGTTTGGGGTCATGAAGCACCGAGGGCAGCAGGATTATTCCCTTGTGAAATGTACCCAACCAATTTCATACATTTTAAGAGCGACCCACGCTGTTACTTTAATTGCCAAAGATCTGTTGCTGTCTCCTCTGCACCTCCCTCCCCGCCCCCACAACTCATGAAGTGCCTCTTAGCTCCCTGCCACTTCTGCTAACTAGTGGTTGGTCATGATCTTTGAAAGTGAGTGGTGTACAAAATACCACGAATTCCAGTGAGCAAAGTGAGGGAGTGAGTGACAATTCTTCTAGGAGAGGCTCTTGACATACTCCAGTCCATTCACGGTGTGCCACTAAAACCTGTTTCCACGGTGTGCCACTAAAACCTGTTTCTCCCTCAGAAGCTGACCCTATTTTTTTTTAAACCTTTGCAAGCGCTCCATCCCATGTTAGGAATTACCTTCGGATTGCCATAGTTTTGCTGTAGATGCCTCCCTATATACTCTGGCCATGCCCTGTACGTAAAACATGGACTGTGGCGTGTTGTTGGTTAGGGTGATGCGGAGACAGAAGCGCAAGCAGACAAGTGTCTGATGCTCAGTTTGAACTCCTGTGCCAGGGGGCAAGGCAGGCACGAGAGAGCCCAGGAAGAGCAGTCCTAGACGTCATGGCAAAAGTCAGTTTCGCTTCAAGGACTTTTTAGGACTCGATCGCTTAACCTGCAACAGAAAACACATACACTGGACAGGTTGAGCCCACCACATTGCAACAAGATAGGCAGCGGTGAGAGTGGTGGCCTCAAACAAAAACAAACAAGAGAAGGGGGCCAGTACTTTCCTGACCCCAAAGGTTCACACTGCAGAGTGCTGGCCGTCTATGGAATTAAGTCCCAAGTTTCACTGAGGATCTGCACTATTAGGATGCAAGCTAAAGACACTTTGCTAAAGAGAAGGCAGAGAACATCAGTAGTTGTGGTTCGTCCAACGTGGGAGGAACTACTCCAAAATGGAGTCAGAGATAGAAAACGAAGTTGTCTAAAAATGGACGTGCTGCAAGGGGCAGCAGAACCGTACGTATTTATTAACAAGGCTGATAGGCTCACAAGCCCAGAAATAAAAACAGCAGAGACAATGGGAGCACGTCCAATTGTAGTTGCATGAGCCAGTCTCGGTCAGAGGGTAGTTGTCAAGTGGGCTGCTGCAAAGCAGAACAATCAGAGGAAACAAAATGTGTCTCCCCATGATCTGAGTAGAATGATGAAATAAACTGGATAAGAGTTGCAGGTTTTTAGGAGAGATCTTATACACTTGAATATGGCAGCTTCTCGAATATCCAGCAAAGTTGAAAGTGGTGAAGTGTGACAAAACTTAAGTCTTCACTGAGACGTTAGAGCCTAAAAGTTGGTAATGTAAGCCTTTGATCCTGGGGCAAATGCCATGCGACTAACTTTACTGCTGTGGAAACATGCGTGTGATATTCTCTCACTCTAGCTGAGTTGACAGTGCAGAAGGTGAGCTCTCTTTGGAAGATGTCAGTGTGGTAGTGTCTGGAATTTAAATCAATGCCCTCCTCTTTATCATAAATAACCCAGCGTCAGTTATAGGACTACAATGATGCAGAAACAATGTACATGGTAGCAGAAGCCTCTCCTACTGGAGGACTTACTGCTCTTCAGCTTGTGCTTGTGTTGTATTGCTGAGACTTCTTGGACATTCAACTTTTCCACAGCAAAAACTCTGGAAACAGTCTCTTTGTTGACTGGTTTCAGCTCACTGATAGATTTATTGTTTTCTACAGTATGCCTATGCCTTAAAGGTGGAAATAATGGATCAAGAATAATACTTTGAATCAAATTAACTGTTGGTGCTCTGAAGTAGCTCTTCTACGTGAATTAGCTGAATTAATATATGAATCACATAATTGAAAAGTGTGTATTCGGGATGAAATTGTGTGCATTTTCATAACTTAAAACTGATATTTGGAGATAAATTGTTGGATTTCTCAAAAATATGTAATAAGATAATTGAGTGATAAATCATGAGGCATAAGGGAGACTTATTACTAATGTTAAAACCTTGGTGCCAAGGCATTGTGATTATGGTTGTCAGGTATTACCTATGTAGAGGCACTCCAGAGGTATAAAGCCTTGTTCAGGCAACCATGTCTGATGTACTGAACCGATACTGTGGGTAATCTTGCATGGAGTGTCCACTTATGTAATCTTTTTTAACATGATCACTATTACCACATTAAAAATATTAGTAGCTCGGTATGATTTTCATTGAACATAAGTAGCTCTTGTTACAGAAAAGGTTGAAGACACCTGCTTTAAAGCCTGTACAACAAAATGTCAGATGCGAGTTTAGTAGAAGTCTCGACACCCTATCCCTTGATCATTTGAGGGATCTGTGTTTAGCTGGATGGTGAAGAGCTACCAGAAGCAAGGGCAAGGAGATCCTTCTGTGTTACTAGATTCCAGTAAGAAAAACAGGCAGCATAGAAAGAAACTGTAATGGACTCTGGGGACAGCTCCATGGTAGGGACTGAAGGAGGGAGTGCTGTAGAGCCAGGTTCTCTTAGTCTCCCCAGGGCAAAGGTTTCCCCCAGATTCACACCATGTGTATCCGAAAATCTGCTTTCAAACAAATCTTCAAGAAAAACGCTGCCACCAATTTCTAGTTATCACTGTAAGGAACTCCTGGAGTGATTCCCTTGGGAATATTAAGTCTAGCTGAGACCCTCGACTTGCAGTTGGATCTCCAGAATGTTAAGACTGAAGAAAAGGAGAATGCCTTGAGTCTGGGAGGGATAATTTAAGATTTACTCACAAAGAGGAAAGGAAAATGGAGAGACATGAAGAATGGGCCCATGAGGAGAGACAGTGCAAGGGTAGGCGCAAGAAATGGAAAACGGTTAGGTAGGAAAAGAAAAGGCTCAAATCAGACGGTTTGGGCTAAAGCCAGCTCAGCAAAGATTTAAGGCTAGCAAAAAAACAGACTGTTTCCAATTTGAGAGTGTGTTCACGGAGTACTGTGTGATTGGAATGGGTGCGCGAGAGGGATGGATGCAAACGATTTTCATGCCCTTAAGCAGTTAATTGTGAAAGAGAGAGACTCATGAAGAAGTGCTCCACTCCACCTAGGCAATACCTGTCAGATCTGACAGAGAGGGATCCTCACAAACTTTGCGTTGTCTGACAAATGGTTAGCTAATTAAGGGCTGAAGCAGCACAGCTTTAAGCCATAGGAAGAAAGGAACTCTAATTAGTCTATTTCCAACCGAAGGGTAAGAGCCATGGAAATTCCCAATGTTCCAAAGGGGGACAGAACCAGAAAAGGAACAGGTTTCCAAGTCTAGAACAAAGGAAGGAATGGTAAGTACCAGAAGTTTTTCCCAACCCCAAAGGGATAACTTGTTTTAGGTGTCATGAGGAAGGGCACAATTAAAGAGACTGCCAGGTGAAAGGCCGTGTACCAGCTGCATCCAGCATATTCAGTGAGGGGGCAGGATTAAGAGAAGGCCCTCCTGCACATAACCAAGTAGCTATGGATATTTGGAAGAGGTTCACACCCACACAATGGGGTTTATTTTTGGTGCTTGTATTAGGAGGAAGCTCTCTGCCCAAAGGGATACAGGAGCTCATAAAACTATTATTGAGAGGAATTGTCTCCAACCCAAGGATATTCTCCCTAGTACCAAAGGCATTGGCTTACTAGGCATTGGCGAGGGCATGGAGTATCCAATTGCCCAAGTTGAGGTGGAAATCAATGACAAGTGACACATCATAGATGTAGGGGTAAGTGCTATAAGTCTCTTGAGAAGTTATTTGACTGCCCCGGGTTTAGTAACAGAACCAGAAGCTGAAGTAGCCTAATCCTATGTGGCTTGGACAACTTTAGTTGTGTTAACAAGAGCACAGGCTACAGGTAAGTCTCGGAAGGAGATTGAGACCATTCCCAATTTGCAGAGACCAGGCCAAGGTAGTCAGCAGATCAGAGCAGATTCTGAGAAGGCACTGGGAATCCAATACTTCTGCTCCAGACAGAGAGGCCGTGAGATCAGCAAAGAGAACCAAGTGTTGGAGTCTGGGTCACTGCCAAAGCGTCCTAGGGTTATTATCTGCTAGAGAAAATGCCTGGAACAATTTCACAAGGCACAAGTTGAGTGTCCTATATTTGTGAGACTTAGGGGAGGAACCCCAAGGACACCTGGGCATTAGAAAGGTTAAATCCTCTGCTCTACTGGTCAGGGATACACAGAGAGGTTCTCTAGGGGCTGTCCAACTTACCAGTTGATTGGTAAGTCTGGACGTAAGATCAAGAAGCCACTAGTGCCTCTAACCATTGTAGGTGCTCTATTCGACTGTGTGGGTATATACATCATTGGCCTATTCGATCCACCCTCCGCACTGGGAAACAAATACATTTTGGTTGTGGTGAATCATGCCACCAGGTACCCAGGAGCAGTATCCCTATGCAGCACTACTGAGAAAGTGGTAGCTAGGGCTCTCATAGTGTTCTTTTCTAGGGACCTTTTCTAAGGTTGGATTTCCAAACACTGTACTTTCAAACAGGGAACCAACTTAATCTTCCCTCACATGAGAGATATGCAGAGCAAGCTGGTATGACAGATCACATTTCCACAGTGTACAATCCAAAGACCAATAGTTTCGTGGAGAGGTTCAATAAAGCCCTAAAGAGCATGATGGGAACTCTATCAGAGAACCTCGGGAGAAAGTGGGATCTTCTCCTGTCATGTCTCTTCTTCTCTTCCCTTAAAGACTCCACAGAAGTGAGTGGGTTTCACGACTTCTGAACTTGTTTAAACACCCAGTGCATTGCCTGCTAACCTTGATTAGGAATGGTGGGAAGGACTACTGAGTCATCTCAAGAGGATGTGGTGGACTATCTGATTGGCCTCAGGATGTTAAAGACAAAATACATGGGTCAGGCAAAGCAAAACCTTCAGGATGGCCAAGAGCTAATAAAGTTATGAAATAACAAAAAAGCAACGCTGACTGGGTACCAGGAAGGTCAGGAGCGTTGGTACTGAAGTCCATTTATACAAACGCTTTAGATAATAAGTGGTGTTGGCCATACAAGGTAGTGTAGAAAGTGTCGGATGTGAACTTCCTGGTGGACACAGGAGCCACAAAGGAATCCCAGAGGGTGTTGAAAGTGAAAGGGCTGAAACCTTACCTCCGGAGAGATTACACAAAAACATCATGGCTATGGCAGAGGAAGCTGAAGATAACAGAAAGCCTCTCCTGACTTACTACACAGTGAAATAAAGTATGGATCCGAGAGAGGGGTAGAACATGCCCGAGTTTTCACCTACGCAGCAGAAAGAATGCAGAGAGGTTCTAGGATGATCTTTCCGCGTACTCTCACTGACTCCAGGGTTGACACCTATTTGTGTTAATGAGTCTGACTTCCTGTCAAGAGTAAGACTTGTTGCTTGTTAGATGAGGAATGCATTAAGGCAGAGGTGGCCAAGATGTTGGCTTTAGGGGTGAGTGAATGAAAGATCTTTGAGTGCTTGAGCCAGCCCAGTGGTATTGGTACCCATGCAGGGTTTTAAAGACTTGGGCTTTTGTGAGGACTACCAAGTCTTCAACGAAGTCACCCAGACAGATTTACATCCGATTCCAAAACCGGATGAGCTAATGGACTGACTGGGTGCTGCAATGTACTTGAGCACTTTTCATCTGATCAGTGTCATGTTAAGGATTTTGAGGAACCTCCCCCCCCTCCCACCCCCTCCAATCAAGACATACTTTAGGGACACCTGTCCAAAACAGCATTGCATTTTATTACCCATTTTCTGCTCATTCAAGCTCCAAGATGCCAAACAACATTGATAATACTTTAGAGGTTGAGATAGAGAAATAGACAGATGTAGGATAGAGAGAAAGTTCACATTGTTGCATCCAACCATTGACTACCGGCAGATTGCTTTAGCGCCTACTATCAACAAGAAGACTGTGTTTTCTATGCCTGAGGGTGTAGACCAGTTTACGGTAATGATCTTGGGGTAGAAAAATATTCCTGGCATTTCCCAGTGCCTGATGAGCTGCATTCTATCAAGGCTAGAAGAGTTATGTTTGACATACCTGGATGACATAGTGGTATTCAGCAATTCAAGGGAGGACCGCATGAAGCACCTAGAATTGATTTTAAAAGATAGCGGGATGATAAAGATAGAGGGGGTGAATCTGAGCATCAAGGTAACCAAGAGCCAGGTGGGGAAGTCCACTGTAGACATCAATGGGCATCAGGTGGGGAAAGGCAAGGTTTGCCTGTTGGATGCTAAGATTCAGTATGTCCTAGAGTTGGGAAGACTCACTATCCAGATAGAAGGTGGCCCTGGATAATGAAAAATATTACCTAATTCCCTGTGAGCAGCACTGCTAGCCGCTGCAGAGCCTGCACGCAGTTTACTGCTGCAGTGACGTGGCATGTAAAGTGGTTGCCACGTCTGCAGCTCCCCTTTTACTACATAGACGTCACCCTTAAGTTAGGCTCTAGCAAGCCCTGTGGCTGTGTGGGTAAAAGGTGGGACATGTGCCTCAACTGTGTGGCATGTCCTGGTAGTGAAAAACACCCTATTTGGTTTCTCACTGCTGTGAGGTTGCCCTCTCATAGGGTTGCACTGGGGATTCCCCAATTTGTGTCATTGGTAATTTCTGATCCAAGAGGGCTAGCATGACCATGTTTGGTATATGTGGAATAGTAATGATAAAACCTGCTTATTTGTGAAAGCGGATTTATTATTACTATTTTAGAAATGCCACTTTTAGAAGGGGCATTGCTGTGCGCTTATGTGTCTTTGTGCCCTGCCTGGATGTGTATTGACTGTCTTGTTTTGACTGACAGGAGAGAGGGGATGTGCATTCACTCTACACAGTCACAAGGGGGGTTGCGGTGTGTCCTGCCTTTTCTGGGCGACTCAGCGCTAGGCTGAATAGACCTTGGCTGAATTTAGAGCAGCGGAGGAGTTTCCCTTGCACCTGAATAGGCCTGGTCTGCATTTAGAGTGGTGGGGGGAGTTGCACCTGCATAGGGCTATGCCTGCCTTCTACAATACTGGCTCCACCCCCATGTGGTGTGTCTGGGGCCTGGGCTGGAAATGTGAATAGGGGTGTTATGCACTTCAATATAGTGTTTGAAGTGCCCCACATAACAAAGACAATGGCACTATAAGTACAGGGGTTGTGACCTCATGAAAGAGAAAAGAGACTGCGTAGGACTAACAGAAGCTGGTAGCTCTACAGGCTGCCAGGAGGAACCACAAGGAGAATTGATTGCTTGGAGTGCTGGGCTGATTCCTACTGGGTGGAGAGAAGGACTGCCACTGTTACAGAGACCTTTGTGCTGGCCCACCTTTCCACAGTTGTTGGTCCCCCCGTGTTCTGCAGGGACCGGGTGACTCCCTCCCTATTTGTTTCAGCCTTAGTTCTATTTATGGGCAGTGATTCTGGAAGCAGCCGCTGTTTACTATTTGCTGGCATCAGTGCGTGCTCAGCATGCCTGGATTTGCCCTGCCAGCTGTTCCTTACATTGGGAAAGGATCAGGCACTGCTGAAAATGGAATGTAGTGTGGAAAAGCATTCAGATTCCCGTGTCCTCCCTGCCATCAGTGCCCCCGGAGAGCTGCACGCTCCTTGGTGCCCCTGGAGCACAAGCGGGCACCTGCGGGTGATCCCAGAGGTTCTTGCAGCTACGCGTGGTGCATGCTGCTTCACAGCCCTGTGCTCCCATTCTTGGTGCCAGACTGCCGCGCTGGGCTGGATCAGCATGGCCAGGAGGGAGACGGAGCACGGCCACAGGAAGGAGTCTTGCGGCAGCTGCATAGCAGGACCTGCACCGGGAAGGGATCCCGACCGATTGAGGTTGCCGACATCACTCGCTGAGTACTGCAAGGAGGGAGATAAAGCCAGACATGAGTGCGTACTGAAGCCGCTTGCCCGCAGCCTCGGTGGCGAGTAAGGCCAAAGGAAGCTTTAAAGTGGCAGCCACAACGCCTTCCCATGGGAGAGCCCCAGAGAGGCGGCATCTAACCTTAGGAGAAGGTACTGCCCCGGTGCCATTCGTTTGATGATGCTCCTACGTGGGATCACAGGCATGTGCTGGTCTACAGTGGGAGGCTGCCTTGGATGTGTCTCTGTTACACCACGCTCTCGGCAACTGCATTTGTCTTTCTTATACGCCAAGGAGGGGAATCAGTGCTGTGTTCTCGCTGATCTCGGCAATGGGTGGGGCGCCTTGAAGAAACTATACTTGGTGGCAGGACGGGAGAGAAGACCCTGATGAAGGTCCCAATCCTGCGAATACCCTATTGCCACGGGTAGGCATGCAGGAGTTCCTGTGGCCTACAGTTCAGCGCCCGGGATCGTTGCTACATCACCTAAAACTAGAATTAAGTGCACAGAGTTTCCTGTGCCTTAGTTTCACTGGTGGATGTAATTCTTGTCAAAAGATTCCTTACCATATTATAGTTAATAAGAGTACAGATGCGCTGCACCATAGGTTAGGAGAGGAAATCTTTTTGTGATCCATGCCTGTATTGCCAATTGTGGTGATGACTGATAGACGTTATTACTTCATTTCATTACCTGATAGGATGATTTTGTTGTGTAGGCCTTGCATTTATCAGGATAACATGCATTACTTCAGGATGCGCCATATAGGTGCAGTGATGGTATTTTTGTAACGTGCAACCTATAAGTGTTTACTTGATTGCACTAACTTGCAGTATTATGAAAATTGCCCTATGGCATAGTGAGTTATGTGATTGTGGACTAAAGTGCTTATGAATAATACAACGGATATTTTTATATAATCTTGCGTGGAGTCTCTTTTTGTGGTGTGCCTAGTGTGTCACTGGTGTGTGTGTGTGTTGCGCAAACGCTTTACACAATGCCTCTGGGATAAGCCTGACTGCTCTGCAAAGCTACCAAGGGGGTGAGCAGGGGTTATCTTATGTGTGTAACTCCCTTGCCCCAACTAGAGTGATGGGTTCTGCCTGGCTTAGGTGCGTACCTATGTCAACCAGAAACCCCATTTCTAACAGTGTGTATATGTAATATACACACACGTAAAGCCTAGGAGTTACGGGTGAGGAGATCAAAAGGGTGAAAGAGAGCAATGTGGAGCTGGATAGGAGAAAACACACTGGCGAGAAGGCAGCACAGGTGAGTAGGTGAGAAGACACAGGTGAGAGAAACACTGAGCACAGGGGGAGAAGCACACAAGGAAAAGATCTAAAACACACATGCACGCTTGGAAAGTGCTTAAACAAAGAAAAGGAGTACAGTTTTAGCCTTAAATAAATGTTTTCAGACCTGCAGGTTAGATTTACTGCATTATTTGCTCAACCAATTACAATACACTGGATTCATGAACTGGGCACTATATATCATTTTTCATTCTGGAACGTGTAGTTCATTTCTACTGGAACAAGCAAAACAAAAACTTCACAATGCAAGGGAAAAAAACAGGATAAGGCAAACGTCTTGTACATGACTTGAAGCAAGCTGAGATTGCCATTACATGTACAGTGTTAAAACACATCAGGATGTGACTTTACTTGAAACAAATGGTTTGCCCATGAAATTGACTTATCAGTTGTCCAGTCTCAGATGTGAGGTTTAGTCAAATTTCCTTTATTAATAACAGCATTCTCTGGCTTGATATTTTGATATTTTAATTATAGAGACAAAAATAAATGTCACAGAGTGAAACAAAAAAAAACTGTGACTCTGCTATTTAACCATTTGTTTGCTTGTGATAAACTGATTCACATATCAAATGCAGAAAGGCACACATAGGAAAACTCTGTTGCGATGATTCTTGGTTATGGTTATGACTATTTGCCTTTTGCTGATATCTTATCTTTATGGCTGTTTCTCCTTTTTCTTGGTTAGCCTGGCCTGGTTTGCTGCAAGACTGACATGTTTTGTGACTCTTTGTGCAGTAGTTGATTGTGCTAGTTTGATTCTCTGCGTCAACAAGAACTGTGCAGGTTCAGAGACTGAATGGATATGATTGGTATGGTTCGGTGGCTGGTACTCCCAACACCAAACAGTGTGCCTAATGCTCTTGACCTGAAAAAACACTGGCTCATCATGGCAAGAGTTAGGTGATTTTATTTTTGAGGCCTGAAGTAGCGCCTGAAAGAAACCAAACATCGTCTGGGTACCCTTACCAGTGACAAGACGCCCTCAACAAATCTACTGATTGATTGATTGATTGATTGATTGGTTGAAGCAGTGGAATGACATAATAAAGTGTCCATGCTCCAGGGACGGTACAAACACAAGAAGAGGAAGTAAATCCTACACAAGCTACAGAATAAGAAGCAAGCAATGAGACTGACAATTAAATCACCCATAGGTAAGCAGTGGGCGGGCTGCAAGCCCACTGTAAATTAACAATGTGTCTCGCAACTGTCTCAGGGAAGATCTAAAAACTACTTAACAGAAAATCACACTGAATAAAACAACACAGCAGGCAAATAATACGTCTGAATAACAGAACATACATTACAAAAATATTAACACTATAATAAATTTTTTTTAATGTAGTGTCCAATACTGCAGTTTCCGAAGTGCATTAATTAACAGATGTCACTAGTATCCAATTTACTGGTAATCAAGTAACCAACCTGGGAAGAATGGAAAGAGGAGGCAGGTATTGGAATGCATGTCACACACTGATGTCGGCATAAAATGACAAGCCATTATATATTATAGTAATCTTGCTTCACTCTAAATCAATACCTTGGTAGCGATTAATGGAATATTGTTATCTTTCACTCTAAATCAGTACCTTGGTAGTAATTAATGGAATATTGTCATCTGACAATTCTGTTGCCAAAGTGCTACTCTTAGAACTCTGCAAGACTAGTAGTTGCTGCGCTTGCTGGTGCTGGCGAGAGGAGCACCACGCATTGAAGAGCTGTTATCTTAACCCCTTCCATGCGCATGACGAGCTGAGCTCGTCATGTAACGTGGCTTTTCGTAAATAGCCGCACAGCGCAAAAATCGCGGCCGCACGCATGCGGTTAATAAAGCCTTTAACAAGGCTTGATGGTGTGAAGGACCCCCGATTACAGAAACCAAAGTGCCAGGTTTGGGAAACCAATCCTTAGCAGATGGAACCACTTAGCATTGAAACTTTATTGTTTCTCTTCCAGTTACATACGTATCTTCCAATTTCACAAAATACTTAAATCTCGTTCTGTATGTTTAAATCCTGATTTTAATACATCTTTTTGCATTGCATCCTTGCATTGAACAGAATATGCGATTCAATGGAATCTTTCATCGTACCCAATGCATTTCGGGTCAAGAATGACCCTTCATCAGGGGTCTCTGAAAACGAAATAAAGAAATGTGCCAGTTCAGTCCTGAATACTTCATACAGTGTACTATAACATCATAACCCTGCTATATAATTGAAAATGTAAAAGCGAATCCCTTACGATAATGCGGATTCGACTTACAATCCATGTCGTGAAGGTTCAAAAACAAGATTAATTAGTGAAGCCCAACGTGTCGTGAAGCCGTTCGTTCGCATGCAAAACATTAGTGCGCAAGAAATTGGACCGTCGTGCTGTAACGTGAAACATTCAGTACTTAAATGAAACGAAAAACAGTGAACATGCCCAATTATTAAAAGACAGTATACACTCTGAATATTACACTGAGTCCGATATAAATGATGCAAAACATAATCAGTGGTTGAAAAGCCTCCTCTCTGAACGTCCGTCAGTGTGTGCAATGTGCTTTAACGCATCATGCGAATACAGAAAAAAAACGTCACATCAAAGTGATACAAAACCTTAAAAAGCCATCTGCTCACCCGTGGTACAACAGTGCTCTGCTTTATGCGAACCAAAATATGCGAGTTCCGTGAATCTATGGTGTATCATTAACGTAAATTAACGCGATGGTGTGAGAAATACTAGAGAGGTTACCGCCTGCTTAAAGTGAAAGCTACCACTAACGCTGATGTGAATGTAAAATAAAGTTGTCAATTTTGAATTGTAAAAGAAACAGCATAACAGATAGCTCGAAGAGATTACTTTAAAACACATTTTCTTAGAGATATGAACAATTGTCGAGGTTATCGCACACTAAACTCCTCGGTTACCTGACTGTTCTTGATGTCTTGAAACACTAGTGTTAGCAAATCTGTCCCATTATCAAAAATATGCTAACTCTATTTGATTACATAACTATTCTTAATGCTCAAAAACACTGATGTTAGCAGATCTGTCCTATTACAAAAAAACATGCTAACTCTGTTCGGTCATTCAGTCCTTGCAGCTGCATCATATTTAACTTTTTGATCCAAAAGAACTCGGATCTAAGCAATTGTTTCTGTGGATCCACACAGTTCGATGTTTTACTGCCTCCAAGATTGTAAAGCGTAGTTGAGAGATGTTGTGTCCTATTTGTTGCCAATGCATTGCTAAGGCAGACTTGACATTTTTTTTTCTGATATTGCTTTTATGTTCGGTGATCCAAATTTTCACCTTCCGTTCAGTCTTGCCTACATATGGGCACTTCAAAGCATAAATCACGTTCCTAAGCGCTGACAGACCCAGCACCTTTGATGGAATAGCACACCACCAAATTACATTAAAAAGTTTTTTAAAATACGGCAGAAAAAAGTGCACTAGAATAACACACTAATCATTAAAATTGACCACAGTAGTGGAGCCCAAGCTGGTCCCGCATGCGCAAATTAAATAAGTTATCTTTGTACTGTATTGGCAAGAACTTCAATTAAATCACGTGTATTAGAGCCAAAACCAAAAGGAGAACATTTAAACTATATACACGTCATGAATTTTAGTTCCTTGTAATTGAAACATCGTTTTATGTTTGTATTAGAGCAATAAAAATTGCAATGGGTATAAAGATTTTTTTTTAAGCTTTGATGATTCCTTGAATAGAATAAAGATTTTTGAATAGTGACCCCTGATTACAGCACATAATATGTTATAGTATATTTATAAAGCGCTTGTACACCAAAAGGTTTCATGGCAGAGAAAACACTGAGGCAAGAGAGACTCAAATCTTAACCATTCGCCTGTCTAAAGTGCCAGTTTTTTTAACCAAGACCTAAAACTGGTATAGGAAGTTGTGGCTCTGATGTCAGGGGGAAAGGAATTCTAGATGCCTGGGGTGAGCAGTGAAAACCTACCTCCCCCCAATTTCTTCCTGGTAACCTTATGGACCGCTAATAGATTTTAGAGCGCTGAACTCAGATTCCCCTTGGGAGTGTATTCCCGGATTCTGGAGGTCACAAAAGCTGGGCTTTTGCCAAATCGAGGGTTGAAAATAATACACCCAGTTTTGAAAAGGGTTCTCTGAGCGACTGGAACTCAGTGAAATTTTACCAGCAGAGGTCTGGTGTGGCAGAATCTAGGCTGATGCCAGACCAATCTAGCTTCTTGGTATTGAACCAACTGGAGCCTCTGACTCAAATTCTTGGGAAGGCCAGGTACATACAGAGAGTTAGCATTGTGAATTTGTGACATGACAAGGGCAATTATTATCTGGATGATGGCCTCGATGGAAAAGTATTTGCTAATTGTTTTTAATTTTCAAAGTTGAACAAAACAAGACAAAGTCACTAAACCTATCTGGGGCTTCAGTGACAGATCTTCATCGACTAGAATCATGAGGTTTTTAACTGCTATTTTTGGGATAGGAGGGGCACCCATCTCCAATGGCCAGATAGAGGGTTTCCAACTATGCAGTTTCTTTTTGGTCATCACAATCTCAGTTTTATCTGAATTCAGCTTCAGCTGATAACAATTTATCCAGTCATGGATGCAGAGCATAGTGCTCTGAAAAAAACTATAGATTTCAGTGAGTCATCAACGTTGAAGAGTAGCTTCATGTCGTCGGCGTAGTTATATATTTTCACCCTTTGCCTTTGTAGAATATGTACCAACGGGCGGACGTAGAGATTGACTAAACCCTGAGGTACTTCCCAATCAAGTCTGGCCTTGGAAGAACAGAAGGGAAAGAGGCAGACCGACTGAAATTAGTCTGAGAGGAATGATATCAACCAATCTAATGCTAATCCCTGCAAACCAGCGGCCTTGACACAATCAATTAGGATGACATGAACCGCCATGTCAAAGGCAAACTATTGAGTCCCAAAAAACTAATGCCTGGGCCCGTCCTTTGTCTGCTTCGTCTCTCGTATCATCAACTGTGGAAATTATGACAGATTTTGCAGCATGAGCAGGTCAAAAACCCACCTGATTAGAGATCAGGAAGGAAGTCTTCTAAAAAAAAAAAAAAGAGCAGAGATGTTGGGTGATGTGTGCCTTCAATATCTTGGCTAGGTAAGGAAGTACAGCGGTGGGGAGATAGTTCTTTAAGACCAATTAATCTTCCCAAGATTTTTTTAACAGAGGAACGACTACTGCTTCCTTAAACGTAGGGGGGACAGTCTGACTGAAGGATAGATTAAGCAGAGAGATCGCTGGCTCAGGAAAACCGGAGAAGATAGATTTTGGATTCAAGGAGGGCAAATATCATTAGGGGAGCCAGCATCAAGAGCTTATCTTTGGTGATTGTCTAAAATGCTGAGAGTTTTATTGGGTTTATATCTTACTAATTTATAAAAAGGGATCCCTGATCCTCCCTGCGAACTATCGCCCTATCAGTCTTATAGACGTAAGCCAAAAATATTTGCCTGCGTACTCTTGGGGCGACTCCAGAGCTGGATGGAGGAGCACAATGTCATTAGCCCCCTCCAAGCCGTGTTCAAAGCGAAGATGTCTACAATAGACCAATTTTTTTGCGTTACAATTACTACATTGGAAATCTGCATGGACAGAGGGTGGCAGCCTCAATTTCATATTTGTCGACCTAAAATCTGCATTCGACCTGGTACCGAGGGAAAACATTTGGATAATATTATTGAATAAGGGGGTTCCAGCATACCTCTACCACCAGTTGAAACAATTGCGTTAGGGCAATTTTGCCCAAATTAGGTATGGCAAAAATGGTCAACTCACAGCCCCCATACCCGTCGCAAGAGGTGTACGCTAAGGCTGCATCTTGGCCCGCCCTTTTTTGCCTTTATATTAATGGCTTAGTTGAGTCGTTGATTGAAGGGAAGGATATTGATGCCCCTAAGCTGGCGAACCATAAAATACCTGCCATGATGTTCGCCGACAACACCCTCCTGCTATCAAAATCACCCTGGGGAATTCAGAGGGCCCTAGACATTTTCTTATGTTTTTTTGTAAAAATAGGGGTTTGGAGATGAACTTACAAAAAACTAAGTACTTGGTATTCAATGTAAGTAATTGCACCCGGACAAATCCACGCCTAGATGGGAAACCCCTAGAGAGGGTGTCCATTTATGAATACCTTGGTATCACGCTCACAGAAAAAATGGACTGGGGTGCGCAAATTCGGAAAGCAAGTTTAAAGTTGGCCCAGACAACAGGGGGGACTGACTAAGGTATATAGGAGCTGTATACCCAGAAATTTGTTGACCCAGCTGTGGAACTTTAAAAAGCCCAAGCCAGAGGTGCAGCCCTGTATGGTGCTGAAATCGGGGATCATTGTCCATCTGGCTCAATATCAAAAATTGAGAACGCTTTTGCTAGGCAATTATTGGGTCTTTCCCCAAGCTCCCCACTTACTACTCTCCGAATGGGATCATACCAATCGCAGACGAAGCCGCTCCCAGACCTCTTCTATTTTGACGACGTCTGTGGAGCACTCTGGATTTGGCTGCATACAGGGAAGAGCTGAGTGAAGTACTGAGTCTACAGGGTGTGGGCAAACTAACATGGCTGGCTTTCATTAAGAAAACTTTGTGGCCATGTCTAGGGGAAACCTGTGGTACAATGCAGAAGAAATCTGCCCCACAAAATCAAGGAAGGACCTGATAGAGATATAGGGAGCATAAACTTGCCTAGATACAGGGGAGGTCTATGTCTGGATCAATGACCTTAGGGTTTCTAGAAGTTAAAGATCAGTACAGACTAGAACCTGTCCTGGATGACATCCAGCCGGTCCACCCCAAGAAGTTAGATTTGCAGTTCAGACATGGGGTGCTCCCGTTGCGTGGGCGGGTTCATCTAATTTGGGTTGCCTGGCCTGTAACAATGCAGTGGGGAATTTTAGTGAGTTTATATCTTACTAATTTATAAAAAGAGATCTCCGCTCCTCCCCACTAACTATCGCTCTATCAGTCTTATAGGGTTTATATCATCCAAGGGGATAGTACTGGAAAGAGGGCTGCGGAGGATGCTATCATCTATCATCTGAATTTTCACGATGATAAAATTTTTGAGTAGGGACCAGCGGGGCATTTGAGAGGTCCGGGTTACAGAGTTCAGTAACCAGATCAAATATTACTTTGGTTTTGTTTTGAAACTTTAAAAAGTAGGTAGATTTGGCCTCCCATATCAATTTCTTAAAGGCTTGAAGTTGCAAGCCAAAGCGGTCTACAGTTTTTGTCCAGCGAGTATGCTTAAAACAACGCTCCATGGCAACATGTGTTTTAACAACTTAATACAGCAAATCATAACAGCACAAAGCATAACATCACAGAACTGCATACAGAACAATACAACATATATACAATACGAGAATGTAGAACACGCCACATAACAGCTCATTATAGCGCACTCCTTTACTTTCTATGTACTGCAAGCAAGAATGTGTGGCTGTTACTTAACTTGAAAGTACTTAATTCGACGACTTCCGAAAAGATCATAGTAAATATCAGCAGCAAACTCAAAGATCTCTAACCATCTTGCAGTCATAAATAACACCACCGAGCACAGGAAAGGTACAGAAAGAACACAGACACATCTAAATGGCAACACCTCATCTTTCACGTAAAAATATACGCTACTTGGATGGTTCAGTAAACAGGTCTGACAACAAGCTTGAATTCCGACAAGAACCATATTGTAGAATAACGAGGATAAAGTTGATATAAATGCAGGTGTAATAAAAAATAGTCGCACCCACAACCAGAGCCATCCAGCTGTGAAGAATTCAACGCCGATAATGGAGTTGCATAGAATTATGCTTTAGTCTCACTTTTTCTTCCTCATTTAAGTGTTTTCCTTGCAATATCTTGTTCTCCTTCAGTCTCTAATATGTATTAATGTTATCTTTTATTGAAACCAGAGTTTGTTTCTTGCATTTTTATGTTCTGTTTTTTTCTCCGAAAAAGGGGAAGATGTGTATCATGTCACTATTCACTTATCTTTGCATTGTCTTCTCCTTCCTCATAATAGTGTTTCATTTTAATTTCATCTTATGTATTCTCAGCAATTCTCATAAATTAGTGAGACTGGCTCTTGGCGGTGGGTGCGGAAGGAGATCCCGCTCGTCACCAAGTTATTGTAGAATAACGAGGATGGAGTGGATATAAATGCAGGTTTATTCAGAAATAGTCGCACCCACGACCGGAACCATCCAGCTGTAAAGAATCCAACGCCAATTCTGGCGTTGCATAGAATTCTCCACAACCGAACAGCCACGCTCTGGAATGCCTGAGCAAAGAAGACCTGGTGAACAACATGAGTGCTACCACGCGACTCATTGCAGTAAGTAATAACATTATAACAAACCAACTCCGGCTGCTTCGAGAAATTAAATGGTAAAACGGGTAACACCACCTGCTAATTACAGAGCAGTGTGAGGCGGCTGCATAGTTTCCTGAAAACTAGCTACTGTTGTGGTGTATCGATACACCACAAAGCAAGTGCTTAGAATACTAGGACATATGAGTAGTAAGCAAGACATAAACAGTGGTCGAAGTGGGCGGGAACGGCAGGGCACGGCGTGCCCCTACTTCTTTAATTCTGTAGATTCCGTTCCCCTACTTTTTAGGTCTCCTGGCGTTTAACAGCGCGTCAGCGCTGTGTCCGCCAGGAGATCTTTTGTCAGTGACTATGCTTCCCAGGAGACAGGGCTGGCCGCGCGCATTGCCTCTTCAAGGAGGCTATTTGAGCGGGGCACGCGCTCGCGAACGCGCTCAGCTGCTGTCTCCCGGGAAGCTCTTTCACCAAACACGCATGCGCATACACAGACGCATACACAGACACACACACACACACACAAGCGCCCATGCACGCACGCACCCACACATACAGAGAACCTACCCCCGCTGTCGCATACACACACGCGTGCACACACACACCCACAAGTGCACCGAGCGCCCCCCCGCCCCCACTTACCGCCACTCCGGACTTCAGCCGCCACCGCTCCTCTCCTGGGCAGGCACTCCGTGGGCGCGGCTTCCAGCAGGAAACGGAAGTCCCGCCCCACGGTAGTTTTCCTCACGCGCACACGACCAGTTGGGGAGTACAGGAGAAGGTTCGCTGAGATGAAGTGCTGGCTGGGCGGCCAATATCTGCTGGTGGTAGGTCATATGTTGGGAATGGATCAGAACCAGTGTTCTTCACCTCCACGTTAGGTAATGTAATCCATGCAGCCTTTCTCGAACTGCGCTAAAACAGAAGTCAGATAATGTGCCCATCCATTTTCCGTATTATCATCGTTTTACTCCGTGAAGAGGCCCTCATCAGGGGCGTAACACAGGCCCCCGCAGCCCCCGCGTTGCGGGGGGGCCCCGGCCCCAAATCCCCTGCCCCGGGGCCCCCAGCCTCTGGGGGCCCCCCAGCCTCTTAATAAATTAAATGGTGTACACAGCACGCAGGCGCAGCCTTTGCCCCGGCCAGGCCTCAGAGGTTCGTTCTACATTAATTAAATGGTGCGCAACTGCTGCGCAAGCGCGTCCCCGGCCAGGCCTCTCTGGAGCCGGGACTGCTACACCAGAGAGCTCTTCCGATTCCAGGAAGTGGGGTGAGGGGTCAAGGGATAACTGTCTGAGGACCCCTGTTCCGAGGACGGGTGTGAACTGTGAGCTGTACTCACCAGATTGGACTCGGACCCTCCGGACCCTCACCCTCAGAGTCGAGGGATGCTCTGTGCAGGCCTCTGAGGGTCTCAATCTGCGGACATCACCAGCTACCGAGCCGAGCCCCAGAGAAGGCGAGTGAGGTGTGAGAGACACCCTGCCCTCACGGCACCAGAGGAGACGGTTAGTGAGCTGTGAGGGGCCCCTTGCCCTCTCCCTCGTTCCCCGGGTCACTCACTCTTCATCCTCTGCCCTCCCCAACCCAAACTTCATTCTCTGCTCGCCCCTTCCTCCACCCCACTCTTCCACCTCCTCTCCCTCACACCACTTCTTTCAAAGTTGCCGTTTTCTTTTGAAATGTTTTGCACTGTTAGTGTGTAAGTGAAGCATATGTTTCCATACACGTGTGTGCTGCAAAAACACGGACTGACTGCCGCCTCGCCCTTCATCCTCTCCTGCTGTGCACCAGCAAGAGCGTCACTGGCATCACTAGCGTCACTGGGGTCAAGTCACAAGATGCCTTCCGCTGGAGTCATCAAAAGTAAACATGATTTAAGTAATTATACACAGCTGGTCAGAAGAAGCAAAGGACACCAGACGATCTGTTCCTATTGTGAAGCGCTCTGTCACCTTCGGGTAAAGTCCGCGCTATATAAAAATGCATAAATAAATAAATAAATAAATAAATCTGCCGTTCCTAAAGCCCCCTCCCCCCCGCCCCCCTCCCGCTGCAGACAAGCAGCCAAAGGCCTCTGTTGGTCCTTTTCACAGTTTCTTCTTCACAGAGCCCTGGTTCCAGCCCCTGAAGTCACAATGCAGAATGACGCCCCCCCCCCCCCCTCCTGAATGTGATAAGGGACTCGAGTCACCAATGTTTCACAAACACACATCGGCTTTGAGCTGAATGGGGCCCTTGAAGGCACCCCCTCTCTGCACCGAAGGAGTTACAGGGACTTGTGTGAACCCTCTGGTCTACCAACCACTCTACACACCGCCATCCACCCTTTCCCTTCTCCTCCACTATCCTCGAAAGCATCAACCCTCCGCTGCACAATATTTGGGACTTTTGATAGTGTTGGTTCATCCCTGGGTGTTTGACAACTTCTGTTTGTTTACTGGTACTTGATAGTAACAGACGATCTCTGGGTGTCTGACCGTGTCTGTCTATGTGTATTTGGTACTGACGGTTTATCTCTGGATGGCTGACCGTGTCTGTTTTTCTATGGGTAGTTATTAGTGATGGTTTATCTCTGGGTGTCTGACAGTGTCTGTCTATGTGAATTTGATAGTGACGGTTCATCTCTGTGTCTGACAGTGTCTATTTGTCTATGTGTATTAGATAGTGATGGTTTATCTCTGAGTAATTTACAGTGTCTGTCTATGGTTAGTTGACAGTGTTGCTTCGTCTCTTGGTGTCTGACAGTGTCTGTTTGTCTATGGTTAGTTGACAGTGTTGGTTCGTCTCTGGGTGTCTGACTGTGTCTGTTTGTCTATGGTTAGTTGACAGTGTTGGTTCGTCTCTGGGTGTCTGACAGTGTCTGTCTATGGTTAGTTGACAGTGTTGGTTCGTCTCTGGGTGTCTGACAGTGTCTGTTTGTCTATGGTTAGTTGACAGTGTTGGTTGTTCTCTGGGTGTCTCTGATAGTGTCTGTTTGTCTATGGTTAGTTGACAGTGTTGGTTGTTCTCTGGGTGTCTCTCTGATAGTGTCCGTTTGTCTATGGTTTGTTGACAGTGTTGGTTCGTCTCTGTGTCTGACAGTGTCTGATTGTCTATGGATAGTTGACAGTGTTGGTTCGTCTCTGGGTGTCTGACAGTGTCTGTTTGTCTATGGTTAGTTGACAGTGTTGGTTCGTCTCTGGGTGTCTGACAGTGTCTGTTTGTCTATGGTTAGTTGACAGTGTTGGTTCGTCTCTGGGTGTCTGACAGTGTCTGTTTGTCTATGGTTAGTTGACAGCGTTGGTTCGTCTCTGGGTGTCTGACAGTGTCTGTTTGTCTATGTGTATTAGATAGTGATGGTTTATCTCTGAGTAATTTACAGTGTCTGTCTATGGTTAGTTGACAGTGTTGCTTCGTCTCTTGGTGTCTGACAGTGTCTGTTTGTCTATGGTTAGTTGACAGTGTTGGTTCGTCTCTGGGTGTCTGACTGTGTCTGTTTGTCTATGGTTAGTTGACAGTGTTGGTTCGTCTCTGGGTGTCAGACAGTGTCTGTCTATGGTTAGTTGACAGTGTTGCTTCGTCTCTTGGTGTCTGACAGTGTCTGTTTGTCTATGGTTAGTTGACAGTGTTGGTTCGTCTCTGGGTGTCTGACTGCGTCTGTTTGTCTATGGTTAGTTGACAGTGTTGGTTCGTCTCTGGGTGTCTGACAGTGTCTGTTTGTCTATGGATAGTTGACAGTGTTGGTTCGTCTCTGGTGTCTGACAGTGTCTGATTGTCCATGGTTAGTTGACAGTGTTGGTTCGTCTCTGGGTGTCTGACAGTGTCTGTTTGTCTATGTGTATTAGATAGTGATGGTTTATCTCTGAGTAATACAGTGTCTGTCTATGGTTATTTGACAGTGTTGCTTCGTCTCTTGGTGTCTGACAGTGTCTGTTTGTCTATGGTTAGTTGACAGTGTTGGTTCGTCTCTGGGTGTCTGACAGTGTCTGTCTATGGTTAGTTGACAGTGTTGGTTCGTCTCTGGGTGTCTGACAGTGTCTGTTTGTCTATGGTTAGTTGGCAGTGTTGGTTGTTCTCTGGGTGTCTCTGATAGTGTCTGTTTGTCTATGGTTAGTTGACAGTGTTGGTTGTTCTCTGGGTGTCTCTGATAGTGTCCGTTTGTCTATGGTTTGTTGACAGTGTTGGTTCGTCTCTGTGTCTGACAGTGTCTGATTGTCTATGGATAGTTGACAGTGTTGGTTCGTCTCTGGGTGTCTGACAGTGTCTGTTTGTCTATGGTTAGTTGACAGTGTTGGTTCGTCTCTGGGTGTCTGACAGTGTCTGTTTGTCTATGGTTAGTTGACAGTGTTGGTTCGTCTCTGGGTGTCTGACAGTGTCTGTTTGTCTATGGTTAGTTGACAGTGTTGGTTCGTCTCTGGGTGTCTGACAGTGTCTGTTTGTCTATGGTTAGTTGACAGCGTTGGTTCGTCTCTGGGTGTCTGACAGTGTCTGTTTGTCTATGTGTATTAGATAGTGATGGTTTATCTCTGAGTAATTTACAGTGTCTGTCTATGGTTAGTTGACAGTGTTGCTTCGTCTCTTGGTGTCTGACAGTGTCTGTTTGTCTATGGTTAGTTGACAGTGTTGGTTCGTCTCTTGGTGTCTGACAGTGTCTGTCTATGGTTAGTTGACAGTGTTGCTTCGTCTCTTGGTGTCTGACAGTGTCTGCTTGTCTATGGTTAGTTGACAGTGTTGGTTCGTCTCTGGGTGTCTGACTGCGTCTGTTTGTCTATGGTTAGTTGACAGTGTTGGTTCGTCTCTGGGTGTCTGACAGTGTCTGTCTATGGTTAGTTGACAGTGTTGGTTCGTCTCTGGGTGTCTGACAGTGTCTGTTTGTCTATGGTTAGTTGGCAGTGTTGGTTGTTCTCTGGGTGTCTCTGATAGTGTCTGTTTGTCTATGGTTAGTTGACAGTGTTGGTTGTTCTCTTGGTGTCTCTGATAGTGTCCGTTTGTCTATGGTTTGTTGACAGTGTTGGTTCGTCTCTGTGTCTGACAGTGTCTGATTGTCTATGGATAGTTGACAGTGTTGGTTCGTCTCTGGGTGTCTGACAGTGTCTGTTTGTCTATGGTTAGTTGACAGTGTTGGTTCGTCTCTGGGTGTCTGACAGTGTCTGTTTGTCTATGGTTAGTTGACAGTGTTGGTTCGTCTCTGGGTGTCTGACAGTGTCTGTTTGTCTATGGTTAGTTGACAGCGTTGGTTCGTCTCTGGGTGTCTGACAGTGTCTGTTTGTCTATGTGTATTAGATAGTGATGGTTTATCTCTGAGTAATTTACAGTGTCTGTCTATGGTTAGTTGACAGTGTTGGTTCGTCTCTGGGTGTCTGACAGTGTCTGTCTATGGTTAGTTGACAGTGTTGCTTCGTCTCTTGGTGTCTGACAGTGTCTGTTTGTCTATGGTTAGTTGACAGTGTTGGTTCGTCTCTGGGTGTCTGACTGCGTCTGTTTGTCTATGGTTAGTTGACAGTGTTGGTTCGTCTCTGGGTGTCTGACAGTGTCTGTTTGTCTATGGATAGTTGACAGTGTTGGTTCGTCTCTGGGTGTCTGACAGTGTCTGATTGTCTATGGATAGTTGACAGTGATGGTTCTTCTCTGAGTGTCTCTGACAGTGTCTGTTTGTCTATGGTTAGTTGACAGTGTTGGTTCGTCTCTGGGTGTCTGACAGTGTCTGTTTGTCTATGGTTAGTTGACAGTGTTGGTTCGTCTCTGGGTTTCTGACAGTGTCTGTTTTCCAATGGGTGTTTGTTAGTGTTGATTCGTCTCTGGGTAACTGAGAGCGTGCGTTGCTTTCAGAGTGTCTGATGGTGTGTTTGGGTCTCTTTGAACTTGATTGTGTCTGCTAGGTCCTTGCTGCCTGAGTGCTGTATTTTTCAGTCTGTGTGTTTGGTTGACGCCAAGGGTGCCTCAATGCCTCAATGCTTCTCTTTTGACTTTTTGCTGAATGTTAACCTCCGACTGTGATAGTTTCTAGTGGTCTGTGTCTAATTTGATCTTTGTCTCTAAATATGTCTTTTATTCTTTGCATAGTCTAATACTGTTTGTTGATCTGCTTGTTGATCTGTTTTTACTCTAGAGTCTGTGTCTTAGTCATCCATTTTCTGATAGTATCCACTGGTGTTTATGCATTTGTGATAGGCATTGAGTTGGCTTGTTTGTGTTTGATAGTCTTGGTCATGTCTAGGTGTATGACAGTGTGTATTATTGACTCAGTGCCTTGTAGAACACATTGCAATTTGGATGTCTGACATTACTGCTGATTTCTAATATCAATGGTTAAACTCTTGATGTCATTGTGCTTTAGTGTTTATTGGACTCAGGGTAGATGGTAGCGTATGTTACTTTATGGTGTTTGATGGTAGATTTAGTCATTCTGTGATAGTGTTTGTTGGTCTCTGAGTCGCTGGTAGCGTATATTACCTTTGGGTGTTTGATGGTGGGTTTAGTCATTGTGGGATAGTGTTTGTCGGTTTCTGGGTAGCTGGTAGCATATATTACTGTGATAGTGTTTGTTGGTCTCTGGGTGTGTTTGACGGTAGGGTTTAGTAATTGTGTGACAGTGTTTGTTGGTCTCTGGGTAGCTGGTAGCATAGATTACCTTTGGGTATTTGATTGTGGTCTTAGTCATTGTGTGATAGTGTTTGTTGGTCTCTCGGGATGTTTTCAGTGGGGGTAACACAGGCCCCGCCTCCAAGCTCCAGGGAGCCCCCTCAGCACAATAGTCTGTCTGAAGAGCTCCCGATTGAGTCTGGAGGGGGCCCCTCCACATACTTTGCAGGGGGGCCCCCTCAAGTTTCGTTACGCCACTGGCCCTCATTCCTAGTCCGGCACAATTGCTGATTCAGTGCAACAAGTCATGTGTACCCAGATCAAGAAACCAACTCTGCGTGCCTGCAGGCTTTGCCGCCATGATTCTCACTGGTAAACCTGGCGCAAATTACGTGGGCAGACGGTGTAAAAACCGAGTTTGCTCGAGTTGGAATGTGGGGAAAACAAGTGCAACTAATGTGCTATGCCCCAATTCTTACATTCAAAAGTTGGAACGGTCTGCTCTCCAGCGTATTGCAAATGTGCACACTTGTGCCGACTAGGAATGAAAGGGCTATGATTGATTTAAAGTACCCTCTAGCATGTTTTGCTTTTCACCAGGGCTGCACTGCATGACACCGCTCTGTTGTTAATAAATGTGGTACGTTTCATAATTTTATGCACTGCAAAGAAAACGCAGCTTGTGTTTCCGCTCACCCAGACTCATTCAAACCATGCCAGCACAAATTACCCAGGAAAATCTACCACACAGGAGAGGCAGCGCCCAAAAACGGGGGAGGACTTAGGGCTCGGACGGAGACACATAGAATATGTCCCATTGCAGGGGGGACAGGAAACACACGGTTTCGTTTATTTTGGAAGGTTTGATTTACCTGGGCAGTGGCAAGGACAGGGTGAGGCACGCAAGCTGACAGGGACATATAAAACATAACGTCATACAGCTGTGACCATAGAGACAACAAGGGTGTAGTGGAGAGAACGGGAGGCTGGAAAGGCTAGAGGAAGATGGGCAGACATACAAAGAGACACAAAGAGAGAAGAGAGGCAGCTAGACAACGGGGGGGATGGACAGAGAAGGGAGAATGCTGAGCGAGGCTAAAATAGACAGAGACAGTAAGCGAGGCAATGCTTATGGAGACAGCCTGAAAAAATTTATGACAGTATACTGAGAGACGGGGCCGACACTACTGTATGTGTGACACCGACACTACTGTATGTGTGACTGGTGCAGAGAGAGACGCAAGGGGTGAACACAATTGAAAGAAAAGTGGTATTCAAGATAGGCAGGTAGCATGAACAGCAGCGATGGAGCAGAGCACGGCGAGGGCTGCTGTTCCGTTCTCCAAGGTACATGCATTTAACTATGAGTTTCTCACAGTACACAAGCTGCAAGCAGCAATGCTGGGAAACAGAGAAGCAATAATGCTCACTGTTTCCGAACTGTGGGCAATGCAGCTTATCCACAATCTTTGAGAAATTCCGAGTTAAAGGTACACATGACAGTGAAAGGGCTTAAATGAGGCGCCCAGCTGCGTCCGTCCCTAGCGCACACCTTCAAGACTCGGCCCCAGATGAGATGACATTTAACAGCGCCCATGCATGTATTTTTCACTTTTTCTGCCGCTGGCAGAGTACACATTTTGCATGAGCTGCATAAAACAATTCCCAAGGGAACTGTTTAGAAGGGATTACGTTGAAAACATTTGGAACATCTGTAGAGGAACTCTCTTGGTGTAAGCAGCTGCTCAGATGTTCCGCTTCCTGTTTTCTTTAATACCATTACTCCTCGGCACTCTGTGTAATTTGTGCAAAAAGGAAATAAGACGTCTCGTGAGAAATAACAAAGTCTGGGTCACTTGTCAGCCAGTTTCATAGAGAAGGCGTGAGTGACTGAGAGCCAGCTGCCCGCCGCCCACCACTTCAAAGCGTGTCTCTGCAGGTGGGGGTGCTTGCTACAGCCCTGGCGTTACTGTTAACTTTATTGTGAAGCTATGAGTCGGAGTTTTTCATTCACACCTGTTGATCCAGTGAATAGGCAAAGTCACATTTGCTGAAGTAGATTGTAAAGTTCTTTCAGGAACATCCTCTTGCATTACGACATTGCAGGCAGCAGGCCATGCAGGAGATGGTAGGGAAGTCACGTGACACAAATCATCTTTATACAACAATTCAGAGTTTGATAACAAATTAATGTAACACATTGTAATATACAATGCCAATAGCTCAAACTTTAATACTGGGAGACCTATTGCATTGTAAATGCTTGTTTATTATGAACATGCGTCCCTGGACGTCAGAAATATTCTGTTCGTGGACGGGCGGGAGTAGAGAAGGAAAAGGTCTCTGTCTCTTACTTCCTGCCCAGACAAGACAAGGAAGATGTCCGCTTCTGCTCTGCCGCTGGCAGCTGCCCCCTCTTGCTTACTCCTATTCCCTCTCGTTCTGTCTAACTCCTTCTCACTTTTCCGAAAATCATGAATCAAGAAATGGTTCTCACCGTCTCTTCCTGTCATCCACTTGTACCCCTGTGAAATGGATGCAAAAAAGAAAAACACTTTTGCTGGAAATGCCGTTTTGACATTTTTCTATTCCAAAGTGCAGCCTCGGAAATAAAATGTTCAAACTCTGAAAAATAATTAAATAAAGCAAGATTGAGTGTTCTTAAAGTGGCCAGATAATTTTTTTCAAACCCCAACACATTAGCGCCACTTTACAGAGTTTGCCAGTAAAGCGCTACTTTTGTTTTCTTGTCTTTCTTTGAACAGCATTGTTTTCCTCCAGTACCTCCTACCTGGAGGCAGGGCAGGCGCTAGGCTTGGGTAGTGTGGGCAGCTGCCCAGGGCCTGGCACTCTGCCTGCCAGGATGGGCCCACTAGTCCTCGTGTATGTCTGCCTATCAGAGTGAAAGAAAGGCTTCACAAACGGGCTCATGGGAGGGCCCCCCCCCTCCTGGGGCCTCTAAGGGATGATGTGGGAAGGCCTAGGGGAGGGTACACCTCTCAGGCAGCCAGTTCAGAGACTCGGCAGGGCGCCCATTGCCAGCACTTTAGCCCACACAGGTTTAATTCAGCCCCCAAGCAATTCTCACACCTTCAGTTCGAAATGGGCTGTACAAGAGTTGCTTGGGGTGGCTGAGAAGAGGAGCTGCGGCCCAAGTGGAGTCTGCACAAAGCAGCTTCCCTGAGATCAGAAGGTGTCACTTATGTAGATTTCAGGGGCCTCCCACATTCCCTTTTGCCCACGGCCCCGAAAATCCTAGGACCGGCCCTGCCTGGAGGTACTGCAATACCTGGTTGATGGGTGGATTGGAAAACGAAATGTGTACGGCGGCTTTGTGTTCACAAATGTGGTCTTTTGAAACCATACTTCTTACGTTTTGTAAGCATATAAGCAGTGGACATTGAAATGGGTCCTTTCTGGGCCCTGTAGTTATGTCCTTAACTTTTCAGGCAAAAATACTTGTTGATTTCTGAATAATGACTGTAAAAGCGTTAAGTTCTGCTTACATTTTACATGCTTTATTAAATCTTTCATTCCTTATGAGTGTTTGCTTTTTCCAGTATGTTGTTACCTTTTCTTTTAGGCAGCATATTGCTCTTGCCTAGTGTGTAATTTGAATTGAGTCGCATTCAGTTATTTATAGCAGGTCAAATTGAATGGTAGCTGAAGGCAGTATGAGTTTCTCTCAGTGGGGCAGTATGGTGTTCAGTGAGGGAGCAGATGTAGCACTGGGGGCAGAGCTGCTAAATTTAGAACTGGGGAATCAGGTTCAGCCTTCATGAACAGTCCCCCAGACCACTCTCCTGAGGGAGCACATTTCCATGCCAGTCCTTAGAAGGCACCAGAAAAGCCCTGGTGTGTTAACACCAGCAGGTGGACCCTAGCAGTGGCAAGTGTGGGTTCACCTTGAAGGCTTGCCCACCACAATCCATACTGAAGTTCACCTCCAGTCTTGCGGGCAGGCCTACGAAGTAGCAGACCCTAGAGCAACAGTGACTCTGTCACTGAGGTCACAGGACCCCTGAGAAGAGCTGGCTCTAGGGCGGTGCGACTGGTGTGACCGCAACGGGCGTTGACTTTGAGTGGGGGCATCGTATATTATGGTTTTAAAAGCACTTGCTGCCTCCTTCCTGGCCGCCAGCTATTTTCGGCAATAATTAAAATGTCATGATAACTCTGATGAATAAACTTTTTCCTAGAGCGAGATCGGAGATTTGTCTAGTGGAAGTTTTGACTCATGGAAATATAGCGCAGAGGGTTAATGTGCCTGCTGCAAAGAAAATGTACCAGGCCCATCACAAAGTGCACATATTGTAAATAGGTCAGTGGGTTACTGCTTTTGTCAGTGAGATGCTTTTGCTACTTGCAGTTTATAAGTTAAAATCCTAACAAAGAACAGTGAGCTATTAACTTTCATCTAAGAGCTGCATACAAACTGCAAGGTATAAACTAGAGCGTTATGGTTTTTTCCCTAAGCCTTTGATTATCTTAATATTGCAAAAAGTGTTATTTTTGATACAAATCAATAATGATTTTTAAAGAGAACCCCAATCATGGTATTACGTTTTAAATTCTGAGTTTGTGTTTCTCCAGGCCAATCACTATTAAACTATACTATCTACTAGTATGGTTATCAAGTGACTCCTACACCTTGTAGTCCTTTGTCTTATGTAACATTTCCTATACAGTCATTTACACACGTAAAATTGATTGTCTCTGTGTATATTGCTGATGACGGAAACTCCATGGCTCGGAAACAAATGGCTCGTGCTTCTACTTTTAAACATTTTTGGGACATTCTGTGATTTAAATAAATTCACAAAGTGGAATATGTTTCTAATGTCAATTGCTCATATAATCATGTGTATCCATTGGTTGAATTACATAACATAATAAGCTGTAACTGGTCAGTGAAATGCCACACAAATACTAAAGATTGGGATGTTTTGCATATCCTGGCCACACCTCTAACTCCACCCACTGATCCAATCCTCAGGTTATTCCTGCCTCTGATTCTCCGTCCACAGTTCCCCTACTTTTTTTCCCCACTTCAACCACTGGATCTAAATGTTATAAAATACAACGCACATCAACAGTTTGTAATAATAATAAAAACCTGGTAATCGCAGGTCCTCGTGCACTTACAACAGCCGAGTGGAGCAACAACTGTTCAGTAAATTCCCCTCCCAACACAGGCACTCCTACGCGCGAGCTGCTTGGATAAAAGGATTTTTCTTCCCTGCTCCCTTGATGCAGAGAAGTGAGGGTCTGATCTCCAGCGGCCGATCCTCGCTACCGGCTCTTAGTCCGCACTCACGAAAAAACACACTCAGCTGTCAAAAGACAGCCTATGGCAGGATAAGGGTACTCAAACCAACACACCCTTTTCCGGGCCTTGCATATTGTAACCACAGAGCAGCAGAAGAGGCCGGAGCAGAAGTGAAGGAAGACTACAAAGCTCCACGTGACTAGAGCGTTAACTAATCCAAAAGTAGCGTCCCGTAACTGGGCGCCATGTTGGTAGAATATGTCATTTTAATAATCCTTATTGTCTTTGCTGTCACAAATTGAAGATGTAGAAGAGCCGAAATATGTTTTCTGAGCGCTGCACAGTAACTGCACACCTCATCAGGGAGATCTCCGTTGAACCTCAGTGCGTGTTGGACTTTATTGATAATAGCGACACTAGTTTTACTCCGACCGGGAGGCGCAGCAGTGGGTCATCGGGGTAGCTGCTGCTTCCCCGATGTGATGTGCGTGTAGCTTCCAATTCGGTGTTCTCTAAGGAGTCATCTGTCGCGCCCGGAAGAACACATTAAGTAAAAAAATAAACCGTGCTTTTTAACCGATTTACCTCCTTAAGCACTCAGCGGTAAACTTCAGAACAGCACTTCACACTTCCTTCCCCAGTTTCTACATCCAATCAATACCGGTTTCCTCTCTGAGCATGTGCGTTTGGGGTCATAGGCGTGGCTTTCGTCCCACTAAAATAAACGGAAGGGTATTGGTCTAGTGTTGGTCAGTGAGAGGCAGCCTCAGGCAGGCAGAACATTGTGCGCTTCCCGCCCGAAGCCAGGTCTCCCGTGAGCACTGCTGTCATCAGGCGGGCAACTAGAGCCAAATTTCGGGGGGGTGGCTTATCCTTCCAACCATACAGAGTGGCTGTAAGAAGGGGTGACAACACTACAAAAGCCTAATTTACAAGTAAATGGCCTTTTAAAGACCTGTTAAGTACTCGGGTGCGGGTGCAATTAGTTGCTCGCGAGCCCGCAAAGCTGTCAGCCCAGGCTGACGCACACGACGGGGGGGGGGGGGGGGGGGGGGGGGAGGAGGGTGCTGAAGCCCCATGAGCCCAATGGGTGTTGCACCCCTGTCATTATTTTAGAGAGGACGCAAAATACCCAGTGACCAGTAGAGAAAGGTAGACCCCGGCTAAAAGTTACTGGGACGAGAATTGGCTAGCGGCTAGAACTGAAGGCGGTAGCACGAGTGAACCAGGTTCTGCTCTCTGCATCTTTAGAAATAGATGACTCCAATTGCACGGAAAGAAGCGAGTACAGTTTTGTGTGGAGAATCGCTTTATTGGAATAACCAACACAGACTCCGCTGAAGCGCAGAGCTCAGGCAATCACAACAGCTCCGCCGGTCACCAACTGTCAACATTCATTCTAGAACTGACAGCTGGTGACAGGGGAGACGATAACTACGGTGTCCGTGGTTGGACATGTGTACACAGATCGCAACACATCTTCCTCCCTTGGCCTTGGGGAGCGAGGAGTGGGGCGGAGAAGCAGAGGAGGGAGGGGGCGCAGGTGAGAGAGAGAGAGTAACATAATATATATTGCATGAGCATAGAATAGCAAAGCGTTGCAGGTTACATACTAATCGCAAATATAGTCCAAGAGTTTCAATGGAGGCACCAACCTTCTCTACTTGTGGTACTGGAACAAGGAGTGTGGTAATGTAATTAGAGTACACCAACACGATTAATTGGTTTAAACTTCTTTTATTACCGGAGCGCCGGGATCCGTGACCATTCCACTAGCGGTCGGCGCCTCTACAAGATGGCCGCCTTCCGCTTCCTGTTACTCCCTTTCCTGTTCCGGTGACGGAACAACTAGAGCGTCACCACATATCTCCCCCCTTTTAATCAATATAACAATAGAGTCCTTACTTCCAGTTCATGTCAAAGTCCTTGAACTTCTCAGGTACCTTTACAGTCCTTCCCGCTCGGGTTCTCACTGCTTCAATACCACCTTCTTCCATTTCCTTTCTGTCCAGCCTTCCTCCAGCGCCTTCTCTCTCTCTCTATATCACTTCCTCCCTGCTCTCTTCCTTGCACCAGCTCCTCGATCCCTCGTTCGTTCCTCCTTCTCCTTCACTGTCTTCCACTTGCTGCATTCCTTCTCCGACCTTCTCATTTCGCCTTCCACTACATTCTTCTTCACCCTCGTCTCCTACATACTCTGCGCCTTCTTCCGTTTCGTTTCCCCACTTGATGATCTTGCTGCATTTTGCCATTCTGTCCTGTGACCACACTTTCCCATCACTGAGTAAGGCAGAACGTGCGTAGGGCTCCAGCACTTGCAAAGGCGGTGAGAATTTGCTCTCTCCCTTTTTCTTGAGGATAGCTAGCTTCACCCTTACCCAGTCGCCCTTCTCCAGTTCTGCACCTTGCACGTTGCGTGTCTTGTTAAAGTGTGTCGTGTATGTTTCTTGAGCTTTTTCCAGATTTCTTCTGACCACTGCAGGTGACCATTTGCTCTGCACCACAAGTTTCCTCCATGCTAAGTTGTCTCTAGTGAAGGCTTCTCTTCCTCTTAAGACTTTAAATGGGCTGTATCCCGTGCTCCCTGGGGTGATCCGATAGGCCCAGATCATCTTCTCCAGTTCTTTCTCCCAGTCCAATCCATCATTTATCGCCGCTTGGATGGTGCCCATGATCACTCGATTGAAACGGTCCACCTGACCGTTTCCTGCAGGATGGTAGATGGGCGTGTGTTTGACTTCTATCCCATTCCTAGCTGTGAAGGCAACCCATTTGACGGAGGTGAATTGCGGCCCATTATCGCACGTGACTTTAGGAATTCCCTCTCTGACAAATGTGGAGCGCAAGAAGTTCACCACTGCTTCCGTGTCTACGTTCTCCGTCACCTCTACCTCCGGCCACTTGGAAAATCTATCGATGAGAACTATGGCATACTTCTGTGTTCCTGCTTTGTCGAGGATGGGGCCCATAATGTCCACTGCTAACATTTCCCACGTGCCATCCGGGACTGGGAACTTTCCCAACGGTGGTCTTAGTATGCTCTGCGACTTGTCTGCCTTGGCACATGATTCGCACTGCCGTACATATCGTTCTATCTGAGCATCGATGGCCGGCCACCAGTACGCTTGTCTTGCAAGGGCCTTGGTCTTTGTGATGCCCTGGTGCCCTTCATGCAGTAAAGACATCAAATGATTTAGTATGCCGCGCGGCGGGATCACTTTGTCACCTCGCAATAGGAATATTGATTCTCTGCCAACGACAGTTCCTCTCTTACGTCCCAATATCTCCTAAGTTCTTCCTTGAGGTGCCTTTTTTCCGGCCACCCGTGGACCACATACCCCTTGATGGCCTCCAAGTCGTCGTCCTCTTTATAGGCTTCTTCCCATTCCCGGGCACTGATTACGTTCTCTGTCTCTTGTATTGTGGCTACCACGTATCCTTCCCACCTATGTCTCCCGTTGTTATCCGCCTCTTCCATGGCTGCCCCTCTGCTAAGGAAGTCCGCTAAGTCCGGAACTCTGCTAAGAAAACCTTGTTTTGCGGCCCCGGAATGTGCTCCACTTCATACACATAGTCCAGTAGTCTGAGTGTCATTTTCGTGATTCTAGGGGTCGCATGGGCGTGGCCACTGGAGGTCAGCACTTTGACTAAGGGCTTGTGGTCTGTCCTCACCAAGAATTTCGCTCCCCACAAGTACTGCCTGAATCTTTCCATGGCCCAAACTACAGCCAGCATTTCTTTTTCTATTACGCTGAACTTTTCTTCGTTGGGCGCGAGTGACCTTGAGGCAAAGCTGATTGTCGACGTGTCTCCATTCTCAGACTGCTGCATCAGTACCGTACCCAAACCACGGTCACTGGCATCTGTAGTTAGGATAGATGTTGCCGTTGGGTCAAACCCTTTCAGGGGAATGGCAGCTCCCATTTCCCGTTTGAGGGTGTCGAATTCTGTCTGTTCCTCCTGGCTCCATATGAACCTGTTCTTTTATTTCAGTAGCTGGCGCAGGAGATGAGTTTTTGTTGCAAAGTGAGGAATGAACTTGCTGTAATACTCGGCCATTCCCAGGAATGACCGAACATCCTGTTTCTTGCTCGGAGTGGGGGCATCCAGTATGGCGTCCATGTTGGCCTTCTTCGGTTCTATACCTTTTTCGCTCACCTCGTGACCCAGGTAGGTGACAGATTGCACTCCGAACTTGCATTTTGTCCATTCCTCTGTTAGCCCGTTGTCCTGTAATGTGCGCAGCACTTTGTGTAGTTTTTCGTTGTGGTCCTGCTTGGTTCTTCCCATGACTAAGATGTCGTCTTGGAAGAACTGTACATCTTCAACGTTCCTCAGGATCCTGTGCATCATCTTCTGAAAGACTGCCGCCGCTGAGGCCAGGCCAAACGGCATTCTCACGAACTCGTAGCAACCAAAGGGTGTAATGAAAGACGTGAGGTGGCAACATGATGGATGCAGTTTCACTTGGTGGTAGGCCGACGATAAATCTACTGTGGGAAACCACTTGATGTTTTTAGTCTTCGCCAGCATCTCATTTATGCGGGGCAGAGGGAATTTTTCGATCACGATATTCTTGTTCAGTTCCCTGAGATCGACACACAGCCGCACCTTGCCATTGGGTTTCTGGGCTACCACCAGTGGCGAAAGCCATTCTGCACTCTCTATGGCTCTGATCACTCCTTCTTTTTCTAGCCTGTCCAGCTCCTTCTGCACTGCTTCCCTGCAACGGAACGGGATGTTCCTCACCTTATGAACTACTGGTTTTGCTCCTTCCTTCAGTTTGATGAGGTGTTTGTACTTTGATAGTTCACCGAGTTGTCCGTTGAAGACTTTGGGGTATGCTCTGTGCCATGACTCCGCCTCATCTTTCTCTTCCCTGTCCATTAGTAGAATTTTCTCAATGCCTCCCGGGTTGAGTTGTATTCCCAACGCTCCTTGGTCCTTCCAGCTTAGCACTGAGGGGCCTTTTTCCGCGATGTATAGCTTGCAATTTGCGAGGCGGCCCCTGAACTCAAACTGGAGGGGGCAGTATGCCAACATGGGAATCTTCTGTCCAGTGGATGTGACCGGTCTCAGGTCCATCTGTCGTAGTTCCTCCTCAATGTTGGAGACTAATTTTTCCTCCCACACTCGTCTTTGTATGATGGAGATGGGAGCACCGCTGTCCGCAATCATCTCTATAGGTATCCCTCCAATGTGCATGTCCAGCCTCGGCTTGTCCGACTCAGAACCATCCATCTCTAACACCTGCACGTCGATGTAGAGGACTTCTTCTAAGTCATCATCTTCCTCTTGATCGTCCACATTCTCTTGTTGCTCTTTGTCGACATATCTGACCATCGCTCCTTTTGGCTTCCGGCGGCACACTTTCTCGTAGTGCCCAAACACGTTGCAGTATGAGCATCTTACCCTGAATGCCGGACACGCTTTGTCGTTATCGAGATGCGATGTCCTCCCACACCTGTAGCAGCTCAGTCGTCCACCTTTGCTCGTTCTCTGGTCCGTTTGGCTGGTTGGGGCTGGGCGTCGTCCAACTTGATTCTTCGGTTGGTCTCTTTGCTTCGGCCGTTCACTCCTCCCCGGCGTCATAATTTTGCACACTGTTTGCGTTCCCCCAGTTTCCTTCTTGGCCGCTTGTGCACATCGTTTGGACAATTCAGCCTTTTTCACCATCGCCCAGATTTCTTTGAGGGGGGCGTCCCCATTTACCCACAGTTTTTCTTGGACGTGGGTGCTGGATGTGTGCATGATGATTTGGTCCCTGATTAGGTCGTCGTGTAGCGCGCCAAACTTACACGAGAGGGCTAACATTTGGAGGGCCACAACATACTCGACCACAGACTCACTGCTCTTCTGCTTCCTTTCAAAGAAGTTGTATCTGTCTATGGCGACGCACACCACCGGCCTGTAATGTGCGTCGAGGTCAGCAATGGCGTGGCTGAAGAAGTCTGTATCCGGGGCGTCCCTTACGCCTTTGACTATGGTATCGTATACTCTTATCCCTTCAGGGCCCAAGTTATGTAACAGTATTTTCTTCTTCCTCTTGCTAGAAAACGGGGTATCACCTTCCTCCTCCAAAGCATCAAGGTAGTTCAGGAAGTACCTCTTCCAGTCTTCCCATTGCATCTCCGGTTCTCCGCTCTTCGTTAGGAATGGCACCAGCTGAGTGAGGGAGGAGGACTGGGCAGCCATTCTGGGTACGCCTCTCTGGTTCGTTGCAGCTGGGATCGCCTGACTGGGTGGACTCCCCGGCGTGGGTTGCTCGGCTGCGTCCCCTGCGCTGCGATCGCCGTCGCTATCTTCACCGCCTTCCACTTCAGATGGACCAGGTAAAACCTGTAGGTTGCTTCCCTTGGCTGGGTTTGAAGAGCCAGGCACTTCTTTGCCTGATCGCTGCTCCGCCAGCTTGCCGGGCACACCTTCGCTAAAGCCTGGGGTGGGGCACTCCACAGAGTAGGGCCAGGCGTCTCCTGTTTGCGCTCTCTATGCTGCACTGCCTGAGCTTGCCTTCTTACGACCTTTCCTGCAGCCCGGGGCGCCGTGTACCAATGAACAGGGCTCTGTGGCCTCCACTCGTGCCCTCTGTGCTCTATAGCGCTATTTCCTCCTCCAGGTCTTTCCCCCCGCAGGTAGGGTGTAAAACCGCTTACTTGCAGGCCCGTGGTGCCTTGCTGGAGCGCTGGCGCCGTTTCGCGTTTTTTTTTTTTTGGTGCAGGTCGGGACCTCTGCCACGCTCCGGCGTTTCTTCTCGCTGGTGGTGCCTCAACAGTATACTGGCAGTGCGCAGGGTTCATAGACCAATCCTCGTCGCCATTGTGGTAATGTAATTAGAGTACACCAACACGATTAATTGGTTTAAACTTCTTTTATTACCGGAGCGCCGGGACCCGTGACCATTCCACTAGCGGTCGGCGCCTCTACAAGATGGCCGCCTTCCGCTTCCTGTTACTCCCTTTCCTGTTCCGGTGACGGAACAACTAGAGCGTCACCACAAGGAGTCTCTTGGATGGGAGTAGCGTTGGACTCGGAAGACAAAACATGCACATTGGTTTGGGAAGAATCACCGTCCAGTTCCTCATCTGCCGCATCACTTAGTGCTCTACCCTGGGCAGGGGTGCGTGAATCATTGTCACTGTTTCCATCCTGCCAAGGTCAGATCTAGCATGCTCTACTGGGGTTTGTTTGCACAAAGAGAGCGCAGAGAGATGCCACACTTTACCATCACTGAGAAGTGCTGCATTGCAAAATACCTTGCACATTGATAAGGGTTGTGAGAATTTGTCCATTCCTTTGCTTGTGTGTCCACTCCTTTTTAGTCTGACCAAGTCTCCAGTATTTAATTTGACAGGTCTGCAACAATGTTTCTTGTCAGAACGGTCTTTGAAACTGGATGTTACGTAATAAATCCAGGAATCAAAGTATATTTGAAGTATTTATTCCAGTATTAGATACATCGACGGATCTGCCTTCCTTCAGTCCTTCTCTCCAACGCGCTGCATAACGAATGCAGATTGTCAGTAGAGAACAACCGAAGGTTGGAATGCTCAATTAAAACATAACACTATTGCAAATACATACCTCGTGCATATAGCATAGAATAAACAATGCTTTAAAGGAACATAACACATCTTCCCCTTTATACAGTAAAACAAACAGATATAAAAAAGCAAAGAAACAAAAATCATTTAACAATTTGACAGTTCATCAAACAAAATCAATTTGACAGTTCATCACAAACAAAATCCTTTAACCATTTGGGTTTAGTGCGAATGCGCACAGAGCGGTCATCAACCACGTTATTTCTATCCTCTGTGACCTCCATTGCAACATGAGTATCTTTATGAGTTCCATTGGTATTCAAGGTGACATCAGTGTCAACTACTGTACCAGATGTCCCAACACTATCACTAGTATTAACCATGCTGCTCTTCACAAAGGAAGATTCAACAGCAGGGTGTTCACAAATGTCGACAGCCGAGGACTCTTCTGCAGGACAACCAATACCACTAGTACCAGGATGAACCATAAATTCCAAACTCTTTGTGTTGTCACTTTTTATAAGATCATCATCAATAATAAAATATTGAGATGCTTTTCTCGACAACCCAGAATTCTCATTTTTTTTTATACAAATGAATGTCACTTTTAAGTATAGCAATATGCTTGAGATTCCAAACTTTTCCATCACTTAATTGTACAGCATTGCGAAAAATTTTGGTTACTTTCAAAGGTTCAGAAAATTGGCTTTCTCCTTTTTTTACCTTCCAAGGTTTCTTAACCTTAACCCAGTTGCCAACACTAATGTCACAAGCTTCAACATTATGCTTTAAATCATAGGTTTCTTTGTTTTTTAGATGTATATTTTCAATCCTTCTTCTCAAAGCCTCCATGGATATGCTAGACTCATGAATATTGAACATCCATTCTGGAATGCATTTCGTACGACAGCTCTTCCTCTCATGACTTCAAAAAGTGAAACACCTAAAACATCATGTGGAGAGGTTCTATACATCCAAATGGTCTTGGAACAGTTGCACTATTCCAGAATTGACTTTCTCAACGATTTTCAGAACAGGCCACCTAGAAAAAAGATCAATTACAGCTAGAACATATTTATTTTGAGAACCGATAGGCCCCATAATGTCAATGGCCAAAGTGTGCCAAGAAGATTTTGGTATTATTGGTTCAGCCATGGAGGGTTTTAAGGTAACAAGGGTTTTGTCTGAGTAGGCACACAAGACACAATTCCTGACAACCCTTTCAATAAACAATTCCATTCCTGGCCACCAATACCATTGTTTTATCCTTTGCTTGGTTTTAACTATTCCGCCATGACCTTTTATGGCACAACTTGACAATTCTTTCTCTAAGATTAGTCGGGGGAATGACAATATCATTTCTCACGATGTTACCATTTAATGTTGAAAGCTCATTGCGAACCTCCCACAAATATTTTAAGGTATCAGGTGAACTACCCTTAGTTGGCCAACCATTTCTGATAAAAGAAAATAGTTCCAACAAAACAGTATCTTCCTTGTAAGAATTCTCCCATTCACTCTTATCAATCTTAGGTAATCCTTGATCATGAACCAATGCAACTTGAATGTTCTCCCATTCGTGATCAGAACTGTCAGGTAAATTAATAGGCATCCTTGCTAAAAAAATCTGCTACAACATTTTCTTTTCTAGGCACATAGATTATTTTATATATGTAATCTCAAAGACATTCTAGCAATTCTAGGTGAAGCATTGAATAAACCTTCAGTAGTTAACAATCTAACTAGAGGTTTATGGTCCGTTCTAAGAGTACATGGTTTACCCCATACAAAAGCTCTGAAATGTTCATGAGACCAAATGCAGACTAATGATTCTTTCTCAATCAATGAGAATTTCTCCTCAGTTGGTGATAAAGCACGGAAGGCATAAGCAACAATAAGTTCTTTTCCATCCCGATCAACTTGGGAAAGCACAACCCAACCCCTTATTACTAGCATCTACTGTAATAAGGTTTTCAAGCTCAGGATCAAACACATTTAAAGCAGGTGCATTAGAAATTTCCTTCTTTATGTTTTCAAACTTCACTGCATTCCGAAGACCAGAAACACTTGGATTTGTTTTTCAGCAACTGGCGAATGTTAAAAATATTAATCGAAAAATTCCTTACAAATTTCGAATAAAACTCGACCAACTCAATAAAAGATCGTACTTTGTCTTTGTTTTTGGGATGAGGAGCATTCAACACTGAATCTACAAGAGCAGGTTTAGTAGAGATCCCTTCACCACTAATGACGTGTCCTAAATATGTGATAGATTTCACTGCAAACTTGCACTTAGTATGTTCTACAGTTAATCCCTTTTCTTCTAAAGTACGTAAAACTTCTTTGAGGATGATGACATGTTCCTGTCTTTCCTTCCCAAAAACTAGGATATCATCCAGGAAGCAACATACATTATCAAATTACTTGAAAAGTTGATGCATCAACCTTTGAAAAATTGCTGCAGCCGACGCAAGGCCAAATGGTAACCGCTTGTACTGAAAGCAACCTGAGGGAGTTACATCAGTGAGAGGAATTTGATGATATGCGGCTGATAAGTCTATTTTAGAGAACCAATTGGCATATTTAATCAAACTCAACATTTCTGAAATTTTTGGTAACGGAAACTTGTCAACCACAATATTGTTATTTAAATGTCTCAAATCAATGCATAGCTTCAGTTTACCGTTGCTGTGGCGTGCAACAACAATCGGAGAAATCCATTGCGATCATTCAATCGGTTCAATTATATCAGCTTTGACAAGTTTCTCAAGTTCAAGATCTACTTCCTTTCTCAATACAATGGGTACATTCCTAACTTTATGAATTTTCGGGCAAGCATCAGGTTTGAATACTATTTTGAGTTTGAAGTAATTTAACTTACCAATTTCTTTGCTGAAAACTTTAGGAAATGAACGTAACATTTCTTTGCAAAAATCCATATTATCATCAATGAGCATGACAGGATCGTCACTATTGGGGTTAAGTATTATGCCAAGATTGCCTTGACCTCTCCACCCCAATACTGAGGGACCTTTTCTTGACACATATAACTTACCATAGGATTCTCTTCCTTTAAATCTAAAAAGAAGAGACCGAAACCCAACCATGTCAATTTTTTCTCCTGAAAACCCTTCAGGACGGATATCAGGAGGGGATAACTCATTGCCTAGTTTACTTTTAAATTTACTATTCCAAACCTCTTCATTTACTATAGTGTACGTAGATCCAGAATCAGAATACATTTGAATATTAACACCTAAAGATAATAAACACAAAAGTTTCTTTTTGTTATCTCCCAATTTGTCAATGATGTTTACAAGAACAGTTCTCTAGAATCATAAACACTAACATCAGTATTTTCATTCTCTGAAATTGTATGTGAAGAGAGTTTCTTAACAAGATGAACATCCTCATCTGAGGTAGTCTCACTATCATCAACACACTTCACCTTCACAGATTTTTTTCTTTGACATACCTTGGCATAATGACCAATAAGATTGCAATTTCTACACTTCTGTTTTAAGGCAGGACAAGCTTTGTTAGATGCAAGGTGTGAACTACTACAACAACGATAGCATTTTAAATTTTCATATTTTTTTTGCAAATCTTGTTTTACAGATTTAGTATTTTTTTTCCGATTCTTGTCAGCAGAATTGTCCTTAATTTTGCTGACAGTAATTTCATTTTTTTCATCAACTTTACGTTCTTTTTTTAAGGCTTTAGCACTGCGACTGGAAAGTTCTGCTTTTCTTACAAGTGCTAAAATATCTTTCAAGTCTGAGTCACTATTAATCCATAGGCAATCATGAATAGATGAATCTGAGGCATGCATAACCACTTGATTCCTTATTAGTTGATCTTCTAAATGGTCAAATTTGCAATCATCAGCAATAAGTCTAATAGCTGAAACATACTCATCAATAGTCTTGTTAGCCTTTTGCATTTCCAATACAAACTTTAGGTGCAAAGTGGTTATCAAAATCTTTCAAAATAGCCAAAAACTCGTTAACATCACCGCTGACAGTACATTTTTGCATCCGATCATAAGCCTTTAAACCAGCAGGACCAATTGAATATAGAAACAAAGTTTTTTTCTATCTGCAGACATTTTATTATCCAAATCAATAGCTTTAATGAAATTCAAAACATAAGCTTTCCATTCTCACCATTTTATAGAGGGTTCAGATCCTGAAGACCAAAATGGTTGTGGAGGTTGAATAGTGAAATTCTTTTGAGATGCCATAGTGAGATATAATATGACAAAATAAAGTAGAATTTCAAACAGGTACAAATCCAGAAAATATAAAAAGAATATCTGAGTAAACAGTATCTTGAATGATGTAAAATTGTACCTTTTCCAAAATGTAGAACTTTAGTGGCTGAAGGAAGACTCTTCATTAGAAAAACGAATGGAAATAAGCGGTAAGCAAAGATATATTCAAATTAGTAGAGCGCTGTCACTTGATTGAACTTCCGATGCAGAAAACAATTTCATTGCCAATTAAAATGGCGGCACGCAAATGACCCCTAGCGTGACCTCGTAGCTAGCGTGCGTAATGACACTACACCCGTCAGCTGACAGCACGCCTTGAAGCAGTCACTCACTCAAAGTTCCATGGCAGACCTCGCGCTCGTGCATCGCCAAGGGTTCAAAAGATGCAAGGCGATAACTCCTAAACGTAAGTAATAAAACGTTTAAAAAAACTGAAAGTCTTACCGCTGGGATCGCTTGCAGAGAAAACGATTAGGAGAACCCAAAAAAACTTCACAGTTCAAATCTCTCGAGGTGGCGTGAAGATCAAAAAGGCTTAAAATTCAAATTAATCTTGAAATGGCCTTCGTGGGTTCCTCGCGTCGATATAGATATCGTCGCCAAATTTGTTACATGATAAATCCAGGAATCAAAGTATATTTGAAGTATTTATTCCAGTATTAGATACATCGACAGAGCTGCCTTCCTTCAGTCCTTCTCTCCCGCGCGCTGCATGACTAATGCGGATTGTCAGTAGAGAACAACCGAAGGTTGGAATGCTCAATTAAAACATAACACTATTGCAAATACATACTTCGTGCTACAGCACGGAATAAACAATCTGCTGCACAGGATAAACAATGCTTTAAAGGAACATAACACTGGATTGTTCCTCTTCTAGCCTACACTTCACTTGGTCAGCCGACCAGTGAACTCTTTTGGCAGCCATTAACCAACTTACAATGTCCTTAGACATGGGTGTCCTCAGTCTCATGAGTTCAAGGGGGCTGTGGCCAGTGCTGCTGCAAGGTGTAATGCAATAGGCCCAGAGTGTCTTAAGGATTCCCTGTTTCCACACCAGCTTGTTATAGTTGACTAATTGAATGATGCCCTTGATAACCCTGTTGAAACGTTCATCAGCACCATTGCCAGCGGGATGGTAAACAAAGGTAGTCTTATGGCTTATCTTGTTTCTGTCAAGATAGGTCTTGAACACGTCTGAGGTAAATTGGGCTCTATTATCACTAATTATGCACTTGGGTAGGACTTCACGGGTGAAAACGTCATCAAGGAAATTGACAACGCTGTGAGCATCAGGTTTGGTGACAAACCTATAGGACACGGACCCCCCAGGTTGTCCCTGGCCCGCCCCCATCAGAACCCACAAATCAAGACTTGACGACCAGCGCTGTGGGTAAAAGAGGCCATGTTTATTAAACACGAACACATATAAACATAACAGTATATCATCAATAATATTAAAATTTTATACAACATATATTTATCAACTTTGATTACTGAACGATATTTTATTGCTGTTGATCATATCTTCATAATCTATCAGGAGACATGACAAATTTATCGACAAAGAATGTTCTCTTTCGGTCCAGCACTAAGGGGCCTTCTGGCTCGCATCCCCCAACCAACTGAGAACCACGCAAGGCAATTTATGTGGCCTCCTTACTGCCACAAGGGGGACCAGGGCTAACTGCCCTTCGTCCTCCCCACCCCCCTGCAACTCCTGAACCATCAAGTCCCATCAATCCCGGGCTCGGAGCCATGTCAGATTCGAATGCCCAGATCCACCAGACTGGGTCCCGGGTACACATGTGTCCACCATTGCAGTGCACCATACGATCCCCATGCCTACATTTTTTGTGGAACATTACGAAGCAGGCCCCTGCCCCAGGCACCGCTTGGCCATATCGGCCTTCAAGGCGCTTGCCCAAAACATTAAAAGGTACTTGACCGTAGTCCTGGCCCTGACTTTTTTCCCGGTGCTATGAGACCAACTATCTTGGGAACGTCCTATCCCAATCAGGCGAATCCAGACCACAGAGCCTCCCCCATGGCCCGTGTCCTAGCCCAAACATAATATTACCTCCTAAATGTAGGATAAACCTCTCTTCCTTCCAGCGCCAGCCCCGCCCCCAGTCCTCTCACCCCCCCCCCCCATTACAGGCCCCAGCCGGAAGTGACGTCACTTACTTTGCCCCGGAAGTGCTTCACACCGACATCTGCGGCGACCAATGCTTCAGTCAGGAGCCACGAGGGGGTGGCCGGGATCCCAGGAACCCGCGTCCTAAGGGCGCGCTACCTAATAGTCCGTGCTTTTCAATCTCAGGCCACTTGGAGAAATGGTCAATGAGAACTATTGTATACATTTGCTCACCCTGTTTAAGAATGGGCCCCATAATATCCACTCCAATTCTTTCCCAAGGCATGGTGGGACATGTGATGGGATGTAGGAGAGGTCTGAAAGTGATTTGGGTTTATCGAAATTGACACATAAAGCACAGTCTCTGACTACTCTTTCGACAGCCATGTTAATTCCAGGCCACCAATACCAGTTTTTAACTCTGCTCTTGGTCTTGCCAATGCCCAAATGCCCTTCAGGGCAAATTTCTAGAATTTTCTTTCTAAGGGACACCCCTACCACCTCTCAACAGCAATCCATTTTCTTCAGATAATTCATGTTTGTCTTCCCAAAAAGGGCGTTTTGAATCTGATATTTTTCTTTTACTAGACCAGCCTCTGGACAGCATATCCAACACCTCGCATACAACAGAATCTTTGGTTTGCTCAAGCATCCATTCATTCATAGAAATCCCGTGTAATTCTCCATGTATATTGGCAATGAATAACTCTTCTACATCTTCATTGTTACAGGGAGACGAAGTACAAATAGGCATGCGACCCAAGAAGTCAGCAACTACATTTTTGACACCGGGTACATACTGGACCACGTAATTGAAATCAAATAGGCGAACTGACAATCGTGCAAGCCTGGGAGAAGCTGCATATAAACCTCTTGTGGTAAACACTTTGGTAAGCGGTTTGTGGTCGCTGCATAGGGTGACGGTTAAAAATAGGGGTCTCTAGTTGGCAATGGCTGGCCACTGTCCAAGTAGCGACCCTTTTTCCTAAGTCAGAGTAGGGGGGCTACACCCTTTGATAACCCAGCTCAACCCTGTGGTAACGTAACACGAACAGCTAGGCTTATCTCGGAGGCAGTGTGTAAAGCATTCATGATCATACACAGTAACACAGTGAGGAACACTACAAAGGAATAAGCAAAAAAGTTGTTGGTGGTGCACAGCGATTATTGAATAAGTTCAATTAAGGGTAAATGAGGTAATGGGTGCACTGGTGGGTAGTGTCTCCGACTAAAACACTATGGTACAAAAACGAAGTTGTGTGTGCATAGAACTATGCAGATACATCCCCACGTAGGCACACCTATGAAGCAGGAATGCTTTTTGAGTTCCAATTGCAAAGAAGTTTATTATGGCAACATATATTTCGTATGTTGATCGATATTTAATTCATATCAATTCAATGTTGTAAAAGGTTGATCCAAACGAGGAACATTCAAGATGCATGAATTCACTCCCAATGCATTTCGGGCAGGAGCCCTTTCTCAAGGGATTCTACAAAGAAGACAACAGTGTATAAAAATGAGGAAAAGCGGCGCGCGGTGTAAATTAATGAAACATTAAGTGTCTATCAATATGTGCAACCGTGAAGGCATCAAAACAATCACCGGGACGTGTTCCTACCGAGTGGTTGAAAATGGAAAGTGAAGTAAACCGGTATAGGGACGTGCTGAGTAAATATAAGAAAATACGACATGCTTGAAATAACTGAACAGGGAAGTTACAGAAGGCGAGGCAAACTTACTTGGAATTCAATGTAACGCGTAGCGTTGCTAACAGGATCAGTGTGACGGTGAACGCGCTGAGTGCAACGGCTATGAACGGGTGATGAGAACGCGAAATAAGCAAGGGACTAAAGATAGGTTAACTAAATGAATAAAAGGTGCCGCCATGTTGAAACGGGGTTAGTTAAACGGAAAAGTGCAGCCAAGAAAGAAAATAAGGTAGAATATAAGGTAGAGTAGAGGTAAATGGAGATAAATCAAAATCTGAAATGCTACACAAATTGAGATTAAACAGGGGCAATAAAGATACAATGTAACACATTTATAGTAGATTACAAATAGCAGCTGTATTCAAAACGGTCATTATGCCCAAATGGTTTCTGGGTCTGTAGACGGTAAATCCATTCTAGTTCTCTTTTCAATAGGAGTTTGTTGTTGTCAATCCCTTCTTTTTTCTTCACTGTTTCCAGAATGATGAATTGCAATTGTGCGATGGTGTGTCTTGCTTCCAGAAAATGTATGGCAATGTTGGATTTGACGTTTTTGAGTCGGATGTTTGATTTGTGTTCGTTTAAACGTGTTTTGATTTTTCTTTCTGTTTTGCCAACATATAGTTTGCCACATGGGCATTTCAGGGCATAAATTAAGTTACTGGAGTCACATGTCCCGTTTACTTGTAGTTTGATGACGGTGCCTTTCATAGGATGTCGAATGATATTTCCCTTAATGACACAATTGCAATGGCTACAATTCAAACAGGGTTGAGTACCTTTGTAGTTTTGCACAGTAGAGGTTGTTTTGGATAAGATTTCTTTGATATTTTTACTTCTCGTGTGAGCGAACAACGGTAAGGGCTTAAACATGTCGCCAAAATCTGGTTCAACTTGGAGAATGGGCCAATGTTTAAGAATGATCCTTTTATAGATGTGGCTGACAGTCGAGTATTTGGATACCAAAACGATACGTTTGATCCTCCGTAGGTTGTTTGGTTAGAGCTTCTTGTCGTGATATTTGTGTGACTCAATTTTGTGCCTCAGATAAGATCTGTGGAGGGTACCCTCTGTCTAGGAATCGATTATGCATCTCTAGCAATCGTGTTTTCAAGGTGTCATCATCGGATACGATGCGTTTAACTCGTAATAGTAGAGAGAAAGGCAAATGTTTCTTTAAAGAGTCTTGATGGTAAAACTGTAGCCATTGCAATTGTGTCATTAAGGGAAATATCATTCGACATCCTATGAAAGGCACCGTCATCAAACTACAAGTAAACGGGACATGTGACTCCAGTAACTTAATTTATGCCCTGAAATGCCCATGTGGCAAACTATATGTTGGCAAAACAGAAAGAAAAATCAAAACACGTTTAAACGAACACAAATCAAACATCCGACTCAAAAACGTCAAATCCAACATTGCCATACATTTTCTGGAAGCAAGACACACCATCGCACAATTGCAATTCATCATTCTGGAAACAGTGAAGAAAAAAGAAGGGATTGACAACAACAAACTCCTATTGAAAAGAGAACTAGAATGGATTTACCGTCTACAGACCCAGAAACCATTTGGGCATAATGACCGTTTTGAATACAGCTGCTATTTGTAATCTACTATAAATGTGTTACATTGTATCTTTATTGCCCCTGTTTAATCTCAATTTGTGTAGCATTTCAGATTTTGATTTATCTCCATTTACCTCTACTCTACCTTATATTCTACCTTATTTTCTTTCTTGGCTGCACTGCTCCGTTTAACTAACCCCGTTTCAACATGGCGGCACCTTTTATTCATTTAGTTAACCTATCTTTAGTCCCTTGCTTATTTCGCGTTCTCATCACCCGTTCATAGCCGTTGCACTCAGCGCGTTCACCGTCACACTGATCCTGTTAGCAACGCTACGCGTTACATTGAATTCCAAATAAGTTTGCCTCGCCTTCTGTAACTTCCCTGTTCAGTTATTTCAAGCATGTCGTATTTTCTTATATTTACTCAGCACGTCCCTATACCGGTTTACTTCACTTTCCATTTTCAACCACTCGGTAGGAACACGTCCCGGTGATTGTTTTGATGCCTTCACGGTTGCACATATTGATAGACACTTAATGTTTCATTAATTTACACCGCACGCCGCTTTTCCTCATTTTTATACACTGTTGTCTTCTTTGTAGAATCCCTTGAGAAAGGGCTCCTGCCCGAAATGCATTGGGAGTGAATTCATGCATCTTGAATGTTCCTCGTTTGGATCAACCTTTTACAACATTGAATTGATATGAATTAAATATCGATCAACATACGAAATATATGTTGCCATAATAAACTTCTTTGCAATTGGAACTCAAAAAGCATTCCTGCTTCATAGGTGTGCCTAAGTGGGGATGTATCTGCATAGTTCTATGCGAACACTACAAAGGGACACCACACAAGTAGGTATACAAAATAAGTACTGTAAAATAGGATTATTCTTGAAATGCTGTAAAAATAGTTCAGAGTGTGCAAATAGGTGTTCAGTTCAAGGCAGTGGTCTCTGCGACCCTTTTACTTACAAATTACCTAGATTTTGTAGCAAAACCAACAAAATGTCGCAAACGAGCTGTAGCGATGATTTTCCTCACGCGAAGCCGGCGATGCGTTGAATCCTTGCCGCAAGGGAGGATGATGCGCCGGTCTGCGGATGCGTGCGGGACAAAGCGACAAACTTCTTCACGCTATTTATTTTTTATTTTTTTTATTTATTTCACTTATATAGCGCAACAGCTACCCAACAAAGGGTTTCCCGGCGCTAGTGATTCAATGGTATGTTACCGGACAAGGCATTTTCAAATGTTGAACAGCCAGGTTTTTAAGGCTTTTCTGAATTTCATGTAACTCACCTCATTACGTATTGCGTGTGGCATAGCATTCCGTAGTGAAGGTCCAAGAAATCCAAAGGATTTTCCACCCATGCGTGATAATTTTATTTTGGGGATCACAAAGTAATTAGCTCTTGCAGATCGAAGAGTCCGGGAGGGATGATAGAGATGGACTAGCTTTTGTAAGTACTTAGGGGCATTTTTAGTGGAAATCTTATGCATAAAGCACAGGGATTTAAATTTAATCCGGTTCTCTATTCTCAACCAGTGTAACTCCCGAATATATTTGGAGGTTGATGAGGAAATGGGGATTTTCCATAACAGTCTCGCCGCCGCGTTTTGCACTGTCTGCAATCTGCGGATCGTTGCCTTTTTTGCCCCCAAATATAGCACATTGCCATAGTCAAGCCTGGATGTTATTAAGGCGTTGATGACCGTTTTCTTAGTGGATTCGGGTAGCATCCAGCAGATCTTTTTGAGCCATTTTAGTATTGCGAAGCAAGTGGCCGATGTCTTCACCACTTGCTGATGCATGTTCAGGGAGTCATCAACAATGACACCTAAATTTCGGGCCTGCGTAGCCGGAACCGGGGGAGTCCCCATTTCAGATGGCCAATGTTGGGGTCCCCACAATTCTTTATTTTTTCCCAGGACAATTAACTCGGTCTTATCACCGTTCAGCTTGAGAAAGCTTTCTTGCATCCACCCTGCAATCTTTCCCAATCCTAGTTTTAAGGTGGAAGGATTGTCACTTTCCGCAGAGGAAAGAGAGAAGAGAAGCTGAGAATTGTCAGCATAGGAAAACATTTGTAATCCAGTCTCTTCCACTACTTTAGCAAGCGGGCTCATGTATAAAGTAAAGAGTAGCGGGCTCAAAATCGAGCCCTGCGGTACTCCGTGTTTGAAAGTCAAGGTGTCTGAGCAGGCAGATTGAGAGAAAACTTGAAATGTGCGATTAACCAACAATGATTTAATCCAATTGAGGGCTGCACCTCGAATGCCTATGGAATAAAGTGTCCGCATAAGTACCGCATGTAACACCGTATCGAATGCGGCACTAAGATCGAGAAGCACAAGTGCCACCGTTTCTCCTCTGTCCAACATAGCACGGATGCTCTCTGTTACACCTAGCAAGGTAGTCTCAGTAGAGAAGCCTGAACGAAAACCTGATTGATGGGGGGGAAGCAGGTCATGTGTAGTTATAAATTCCGTAAGGGACCGATGAACGTGTTTCTCTAGTATTTTGCAAAAATGGGCAGGAGAGAGATTGGCTGAAAATTAGAGGGCAGATTAGGGTCAGCACCTGTTTTCTTTAGCAGCGGATGAATCATTGCATGTTTCCATTCATCTGGCACAAATTCTTCCTGATGGGATGCATTTAAAAGGTCGGTGATGATGGCCATAGCTCCCCTGTTAAGTTGTTTTAAGACTGAGCATGGCAAAGGGTCTTTGGGCGAACCCGATTTGATCGTATTGGGTAGCTCAAAGACGATATCGATATTAAGCATAGGCCAGTTTTCTAATGTGACGGGAGGAATATCAAGGGCGCTAGGGCCTGGTGTGTTGATAAGATTGCTCAATCTATCAGATAGGATATTAGGGACAATCATGTTTGCTTATTTTGTTCATTTTGTGCTTGTTCAATGCCCTGATATATTTTATCAACTTTATTTACAAAGAAAGTAGCCAATTGATCACACTGTGTTTTATTCAGGTCTGGCGTGGTTTGTGTGGTATTTGAGCCAGCCAGCTCTTTCACTGTTTTGAAAAGTGTTTTAGATAGATTTAGGGCCTCTGAAATTTTGGTACATACAAATTCAGCATTAGCTTTACTACACATCGTTTGATAGTTTGTTAATTTAGTTTTATATTCTTTCTTTGCTTCTGGAGAATAGGTCTTCCTCCACTGACGCCCAGCGTTTTTACATCTGGATTTTTCTTGCTTTATTATCTCGTTAAACCAAGGAGCAGGGGGGCGATGATTGTTACCTTTTAACTTCGTTTTAGGCAAACATGAATCAATGGCAGTCATGAGCCATTTTTGAACTGATATCGATAGATTTTGAACCATTAACTTGGTACAGGATAGATGTGCTTCCAAAAAAGTATTAAGAATGTCAATACCTAATTTTTTCCACTTCCTAACGAATTGGGTAGGAGCCGATATTTTGTCCTTATTCGACAGTTGTACTTGAAGTGAAAATTTGATAGGAAAATGGTCTGACCAGGGAACGGGTAGGGCAGGAAAAATGGCGATGTCATTAATGTTGGAGAAAATAGGATCCAACAAGTGACCGGCAATATGCGTGGGTCCAGAGTTTTTCAGAATCAGGTTGAGGGACGCTAGATCAGCTATAAATTCAGTGGCAGTTATACAGTCCCCTTTATCCAAATGCAGGTTCATATCACCAATGATTGTGAAATTGGCAGTTTTCATTACTAAGGGGCCAATAAGTTCTGACATGCTTGTCAACCAGTTTGACGTCGCACCTGGCGGTCGATAGATAAGTGCTCCTGAAAAGGTGTAATTTGGGGCAAGTATAAGTTTGAAAATAGCACCTTCACAGCCGGAACATGGGAATCTGTTGAATTCACAGTTGTAAACTTTTTTTTAAATAATTGCTATTCCGCCACCTAACTTATTTTTCCGGTCTAGTCTCATAATGGCGTATGAGTCCGGGAGAGCCACGACAATATCCGGTCCGGAGCTTTCCTGAAGCCATGTTTCTGTTATGAACATGGCATCTGGTGCCTCGTCTAGTAGTAAATTAAATATCTCAGTCTTGTGGTTAGGTAGGGAACGACAGTTCAGACTGAGAAATGAGAATGATTTAGATTCATAATTAGGATGTTTCTTGCTAGCTCTATCCTCCGCAGCTTTCGTCCCTACAGGATTTATGGAGAGTATGCAATTTTGGCATGCAACTTTCTCCCTGCCTAACTCCAAAAGACTACAGGAATGGTGTCTTGGGGGTCTCAAGGCCTGCAATTGCTCAGAGGTATATTTTATGAATATGGGTGCAGACTTAAGTTCATGTATCTCTCCCACAGATGGTACCTGCTGTTGGTCCTTGGGGTGTAGTGAAGTTTGAGCCATAGCCCTAGGGCTCGTCCGAGGCGCGGACGGGCGCAGACGGGCTGACTCTGGCGTGACTCCGGCGCTGAACGAGGCGCGTCCGCTAACGCGGAGAGCGTCCGTTTCCTTATGTAGGGATGGCTAGAGCGCTGTCAAAGCTGCCGCCTCCCACCCAAGATGTCTGCCTTTGGGAATATTTTCCCTTGGACTCGGTACACAGCCCTAAGATCGGCTGTGACCGTCAAAGTGCGGGGAAGAGATTAACGAGGGCAGATTACTAGGGTATGTGCAAGTAAGTGAAAAATAAAAATAGGATTTAAAAATCGCCGTATAAAACTACAATTAACACACGCTCGTATTCAGCAGGTTAACACACAAATTCAGCAGCAGTCTACCTCCCGGCTAATCGCCTCAGGAGGGGTCCAATTCAATTAAACAAATGCACGAATCTCGCGTTTGTTCACAATGGGCTCCTTATGTAGGGATGGCTAGAGCGCTGTCAAAGCTGCCGCCTCCCACCCAAGATGTCTGCCGTTGGGAATATTTTCCCTTGGACTCTGTACACAGCCCTAAGATCGGCTGTGACCGTCAAAGTGCGGGGAAGGGATTAACGAGGGCAAATTACTAGGGTATGTGCAAGTAAGTGAAAAATAAAAATAGGATTTAAAAATCGCCGTATAAAATTACAATTAACACACGCTCGTATTCAGCAGGTTAACACACAAATTCAGCAGCAGTCTACCTCCCGGCTAATCGCCTCAGGAGGGGTCCAATTCAATTAAACAAATGCACGAATCTAGGCCAGCGATGCGTTGAATCCTTGCCACAAGGGGAGATGAGGCGCTGGACTTGTAGCGAGTGCGACCCTCTTGCGATGTGAAGAAATGGAGCTCTGCGAGGGAGTGACGATCCGGGTGCGATGCGATGAAAATGGCAGGCGCACGCACTGCGATGTCGTGATGCGACGATCTTGATGCTATGATCCGGGGTTAGCAAACACTCTGCGGCCCACAAATGTGCGATGCGATGATCTTTGGGTGTTAGCGAGCACTTTGGGGCCCGCAAGTGTGCGATGCGATGATTCTTGGTTTGCGAGCTCTCGGCGGCAGCAGCGCAGTGATTTTTCTTACGATCTTAAGCTGTGGCGGCTCGCAAACGGGCGTTAGCGATGATTCCAGCACTCTCGTCTCTGGAATAGAACTAGAGGCCCTGGAACTCACAGGGGCCTCACCTTCAGATAGAAATCCTCGTTGGAAGGAATCAGGAGGCTGGTGAGGGAGTCAGATGTGCCTGTGACTCCAGCAGGAGGCTAGGTCTTTTCTAGCCCTTTGGTGATTGCTTTAGCAAAATAAAAGTTCTCTCAAAGTCCATTTCCCTCTTCTTCCAAGTCCAGGGGGAACTACTGCAGGCCAATCCAAGAAATAGCACACAAGCACAAGGACAGTCCTCTCCTGCAGATTCCTCCAGTGAAACGGGCAGAGGTTCTTCTTGACATCCAGGAGCAATACAAAAATCAGGGGTTTGGGTACAGATATTTATACCTCAAAAGTCTTTGTTCTAAAAAGTCACTTGAAAATGTAAAACGGAACACATTTCTTTCTTCAAGGTACAAAATGAATCCTGACAGTCCACAAAAGCTTATTCTTAAGCTTGAGCAATTGCCTTAATTCATATGTATAACATGAGAAATTCTTAATAAATTTCACATAAATTTCGACAAGGCCAAGAAAAGAACGTAACTCTTCCTTGTTACATGGTACATGTGCGTCTAGAATGGCATGACTTGGGTCTAATGCAGTCACCTGTAATCTCGTCTCCAAGGTAGTTTATCTTTGTGCATGCACATTTACATTGGTTATGTTCAGCCGTTAAATCTTTAGCATCAAGGATACCAAGGACCTGGTTCCCTTTCATGTCATGCTCCTTCCTTGTTCTTCCCATTACAGGAATGTCTTCCTGGAACATTAAAATGTCCATCACCCCCTTAAAAATGTGGTGCATAAGCCTTTGAAACATAGCGGCCGCAGAGGGCAATCCGAAAGGTATCTGTGGCTCTTTGGAGAAACAACACTTTGCTTTGGTTCGGGTTTTCAATGCTTTATTGAATGTTCTTTAGGGAGTCACTTAGTTTATTCTGGTTCTCTTCGCATAAGGGACCATCTCTCTTGGTTTCTTCCTTCCTGGGTACGTCTCGTAGCATTCCTCTGGAATAGAAAATAGGAACTTATGAGGACTTTGTCCCTGTGTCTCGCAAGTGTAGGGAAAAGGAGTGAGGTTACGTACGAGAGCCACCTGTCTCCACCACCAGTGTCGCTTTGTAGTGCTTTATGCGGGTGCCATACACTAGGTTTAAACAAATAGCTGGCCTTCCCTCCGCACTTTCCAGGAGCACTCAACCCCCTCCCTGTTACACAGAGGAACTGCCCGCCTCACCGGGCCCCTCTGAAACATACCACAAAAACGGGCACGTACCTCAGACAGCCACGCTCCTCCTGGAGCGCGGCTGGCTTGTGCCGGATGGGGCCTGGCTCCCTCTTTTGCTCAGTTCTCAGGGAATTGGCTTCTGCTTGTCGGGTCTCTGTTTGGGACGTGCCAAGGTTCTCTCTTCCTCCGTCTGCTTCGTGGCTTCTAACCAGGTTGGGCGTGGAGTCCTTCCTCGTTCTCCATACAATTCCACCTTTGTCACTGGAAACGCTGCCTATCAAGGAACCACGGAAGTCTCTGTAGTTAACAATGCTGCCCTGATCCCTCCTATCTGGATCCTGTGTAGATGAAAGATAGAGGAGAGATGTAAGGGGGGAATATGTCCTCGCCTTCTCTCTCCATCAGGGCGTCCTCAGGTACATTGTGACACATCCCATCCCCAGACTGTTCCCTATCGGGGAGCAGAGGAACCCTGGAGAGAAAGTCTGCATTCCCATTCTCTGCACCTTTTCTATGTCTCACGTCAAAGGAGAAGGGTTGCAAGGATATAAACCAACGCAAAATACAAGGGTTGTTCCCCTTATTTATTTATTTTGAAATTTTTATAAAGCACGAACAAGAACCTTGCGGGTATCAAAGCGCTTTACAAGGTAAGTGTCTTAGATACATAGGTACAAGGTAAATAACATAAAGTTCCATGCTAGTCATTGATAGTGTAAACACGTTATCGTAGATACATAGGTATATGGTGCATAACAAAACGTTCCATGTATATCAAGTATAATATAGATACAATATCTAGGATACATGGATGGACAGTAAACACTATAAAGTTCCATGTAGAACATACGTTGGGTCACATAATAACAGTAGTCCATGCTCAAGTGAGTTTAGCCATGAGAAGCGATTTCACTTCTTTTTTTGAAAGATGCAGTAGAGGGATTAAGTCTAGTTTCTGGGGGCAGAGCATTCCAAATTCTGGGCGCTTTCCCTGAAAAGGTTGTATATTTTCTTCTTGTTGAATCTTTGTGGTTTCAGTAAAAGGTTTTTAGCACTTCTTGAAGATCTGACCCCACATGAGGGCGTCAGTTTCTGTGCTAGATAGCTGGGTGCGTTGCGATGAATGGCTTTATGTGTCATACAAGCTATTTTCAGATGAATTCTGGCTTCAAAAGGTAGCCAATTAAGGGATTTTAGGTCAGGGGATATGTGGGAGCTTCTTTTGGAGCCAGTGATAAGTCTCTCTGTGGTGTTGACTGAGGCTCTTAGAGGGACCGTTGCAGCTTTGGGCAGGCAGCTGAGAGAGATACTCCCGTATTCCACTCTTGGGATGACTAGTGCTTGTACTGCCAGCTTGAAGTCCTTTTCGGACAGGAAAGGTTTCAGTTTTCCTAAAGTATTTATCTGAAAGTTTGCTCCTTTTGTTGCGTTGCTGATGTGTTTATGCATTTTGAGGTTTCTGTCCAACGTTATTCCCAGCCCTAAAATCAATACAAAACCAGACTGAACCATCCAGTTTTGGAACCAGTGTTGCAGGGATTCTGCTCATGCACAGAACTATGTGCAGAAAACCAGGACCTCGGTGTATTGTGGTGTACCAAATACCTACCTCAGTGCCCAGAACCCCAATCCGACTAGCATCAGTGTTTCATTCGTTCTCCGTGCTACAGCGAAGCTACCAATGATTAGACAACCCAGAACAAGCAACTTAGTGTACTCTCAGGAATGGTGGGAATCAAGAAGACTCTTTCGTTTTTATTCTCATACAAATCCACAACATGAGTAATCAGAGACACAATATAGTTTAAAATGTTTATTTTAACTACGTGCTCTAAGATGCAGTACTTTAGCCAATACTAGCAAACAGATGCATAAAAATAATACAATCAGCATTGTTACAATTCCATAAAATACAAAGGGAGAAATCATATTATAATGACAGTGGAACCAGGACTATAGCACTGTGTACCACCCTCCCCAGGCTAGGAGCTAGTTTTATAATAATAGAAGATCTCTAGGTTTCAAAAGGGGGACCACATACCTCCAAGATCAGGTGAAGTGAATCACATCCCAGGACAAGCACAGCTCTCTGTAGATGGAAAGGTTTTCGCCAAGTGTCTCCTATATGCATGCAATGCCATATTAAAAGCACCTGAGTTTCAGTTATTTGCAGCTGCGTTCGGGTTGTGTCTAAGTGAGTGGGGCTGATCAACATGAATTAACAGCATACATTGTTACTCTGAATACTGTGCAGACTTTGGTCACAGTGTAAGCCTAGACTTGTGAAAAGCAGACCGTTCTCATATGAAGAAAAGCAAGCAGTTTTATTTACGAGAACAGAAGCATGAAGTGTCGTGTGCAAAAGCGGCAAGATGGTGTCTAAGCACATAGTTCACTCATGCTAACATAGCAATGTCTGCAAGCAATATCGTATCCTCACTACACCCTCCCCTGATCGGGTCAACAAACCAAGGACTCAAAGAACGCAGAGTTCAAGTTTGAGTGATCAAGAAATAAGTTCATCCATGTCAAATGGCTCAATTTGATAGCGAGTAAAGGAAAAAAAATGAAAAAGAAAAAAGGAGAGTTGCATTTTTTTTTTTACACTGGGGGCGTCAGCCAGGCAGGGAGAAAAATAACTCATTAAAAGGACCGATTTAATCCATCAGCGTGTATGTGCAATACGTTGCAACAGCCTCCAAGAGAAAGTCATTAATATTGTCAGAAAAAAGACTCGCTATCCAATCGAGTAAAGTCAATTAACATACATGTTCTTCGATAACTGGAGCCTCTAGCACCACCAGAGGACAACTTGCGTGTTCTTCAAGATAACTCCGTTCCAGGAAGTCATGTGCAGCTGCACAGATATCCCAATGTGCCAAAACTCCTTGCGCAGCCGCGCAGGCCATATTCCCAACACCAGCACAGTCAAGCTCATGTGCCACTAAGGGACTCATCAGCCCATCGTAATCCGGGGCAGAAGACACTGTATTGGAGAGGCAGAGATATAATGCCCATTCGAAGGGGCAATCCAGCCAATGGAACACCTGTAAACTATGAAAGTCGGAAGGATAATCCATATGCCACGCTCAAAGTGGCCAAGGGCAGCGTTCCATAGTATTCAAGCATACGGCTACGGAGCTGTATGAGCCGGGGTTGGCTGTCTTGTGACACAGACAGTTTAGCCATTTCGGAGCAAGCAAATCAACAGCAGCACACCGGCAGCCAAGGCGAGAATTAGAGGGAAACCGCCAAAGATGCTGGAAAAAATAGAATGAAGAAATGCCTGTATTACACCAAATATAGTTTAGAATGAGGTCACAAGGCCGGAGCCCACAAGTTTAAAAAAATGGGCCAAGCCTGTTGTAGTAGAGGCATTGAAAATAGTGTGGATCAAGGCGCCAAAATGAAGTGGGAGATCGGTGTTTAAAAGCGCCTGCACCTCTCTACCGGTGTTAGACACGTGAATGACAAATGTTTCACTGGATGAAGTAAGAGCTACTTCTTTTTGAGACAATAGAGCTCTTATTCTGGTGAACTTTTTGAACTCAGCCTTCAAGGTCGGAATGGAAGGCCAAATCGAGATGTCGAGCCTCCCATGTGGTATCGGAAAAAGCAAATTTTTACAGCAAACTACACTTTATGAGACAGTCACAATGTAAGGGATCCCAGCCAGCATGCTGCAGCAAGCTTCATTATTTAAAAGTAAATAACTACCATTAGCAAGCAGTGTGAAAGTTGGTTTGATAGCTGGCACTGGATAATCCTTTAAAATGCAAACCACATTTCGTGCCTGTAGACTACAGGCGCCTTGCAATTGTATATTCTTACACACAAGTGAGTGATCAGGTGTGGTGTTACAATCTACCCCTGTAAAGTAAACCTCTTTGTCATCCCTCAGACATCTGTATGTGAATGGTACGGACCACATTTCATGGAGACAAGCACAACCCAGGGGTTCATACCTTCCTAAAGCATAACGTTTCATACATGAACTACATTTAAACAAGGAAATGGCAGTGTTATTACCCCATTGACAAGCCATACAGCAGAATTAATTCCGGCTACAGAAAATGGTAATGGTTTTATTTTCTCAATATGTAAAAGTGAATATGCTGCATCCTTCATGGACATAAATTGTTGTCGTTCTGTTAAATTAAAAGGCAAAAATAAAGATGAAATGTTCATGTAGTCCCAAAGGACTTTTCCAGCTTTCAATGTTTGTAAAGTCCAAGCAAACTGCATGATGAAACGGAATTGATTTTGACCATGGTGCAAAACAGATACTTCATCATGTACAATGTCCACAACAGATGAAACAATATTATCTAATGTAAAAATTCGAGAGGATAGAGTGTTAATGCTATTATCAATGACAGCAAGAACTTTTTCTAAATTAGCTTGGTCTATTGCCCTTAGACGTGAAGCTGCTTCTATTTGGGACAGCTTCCAAACTTCATTGTATATAGCATAGAGAAATCGTTTGGATCTGTCACCTGCAGGGCCTTTAACAAAATCTGTCAAATCAATGTTGCCAGTTAAAAAGGACAAATGATGCTTAACTGACGCCAGGGTAGAGTGTTTTAACCAATTTTGATACAATTTTCCCACTGAATGAGTTGTAACAGATTAGGGGCTATCAAAACGTGTATATGGTCTATCCTGTGTGTACCCAGGGATGGTACCGAAAAACCGGTGTTGGCATGAATCAGTACTGGTTTGCCAAAATAACCAACCCATGGGGTCCAGGCTAGAAACATTTAATGACGAATTAGCAATTAATGCCTGCAATTCATCAAGGGACATCTCTGTGTGATTGTTCCATGCTTGATAAGCATACAGATTAGGAGATTAAGGGGCATTCACTTCTTTTGAAGTAGCCAATCTAAAAGAGGTAGTTTGATAAATAGAGCTTTTCAGAACAATAAGTGGTTTAGGATAAGGCACGCACGATGTAAAGCCTCTGTGCCTTGTACCTGCCAGGGTCGAGAACCCCAGACAGATTTAAGATCGACAGTATCTTTCCACAGCTCATAGCCACCTATAGCTATCTGATCAATAAAGGATTTCAAATACAGTAACTTGGTGTTAGTGAGCCTGACTTTCGAATTGGATGTAGAATGTATTTTAAAGTAAAATGAACCAGGATTGGATTTATTAAAATCAGTGGAGTATGTAAATTATTTCAAAAGAGTTTTTGAACTGCCTTCAATGGGAGCTGGGCAATGTTACCATTGTGTATAATTAACCACATTTCTAAAGGTATTAGCTTTATGCAGAAAATGATAGCCATAATGCTGGTAACAAAATAAGTCCGCGTATTTCGCAGAATTCAAATACAAGTCTTCAGCATCAAATGCAGCATAATATTTCAAATCATAAAATAATTACTGTACAGATTGGACGTCCCAATTGTCAGAGCGTATGTTTTGTTTCACTACATCCCCCATCGAAACACGAAGTACATTCGGGACATTAACCACCTTGGTGGGACATTAACCACCTTGGTAGGACAATGAATCTGAAACTTTACAGCATCCCATACAATTCCATCCAACACTGTCCAGGCAGTGATGTTGACAAAAGTCAAGTCTCGCTTCATGATGTGTGAAGAACAGTGTGCTGCGGATGTATGACGTTACAATGCATACTTTTGCAACGCATGCTTTTACAACGCATTTTTTACAACGCAAGTACATTTACTACACATGTTTTTACAACGCATACCATTACAACGCGAATATATAAAAGTATTAAAAAAGTACCATTACAACGAAAACATATACAACGTATACCATTACAACGCATATATTATCTCCATCAATTACCTTCCCAGCAGAGCATTCAGTAAGGTAATGTCCATTGATTTGATGGAAAAAAATGTGACAAAGTCAATCAACATGAATAAAAAAAGGGCGATAAGGACCAGCCAGCTGTAAGTCCAAGGTGGTGTGGTAAATAAATAAATTACCGGTACTATTTTTCTATGCATTTAAATGAAAAGGATAGCTCAATAAATAAGAGGCAGAGTCCGTGGTATCTGAGTCATACGGGCTTTTATTAAGTGGCTCGAGCCAATGGATATCGGGTTCCGTCACCTATCAGAGCAAAGGCTACTTGTCACTAAAAGCTAGTGTCTGCATATATTCCTTCATGTATTGCGTGAGCTATGGATCTTCTACGGGTATTAATTCAGTAATTCACTTGCATGGAGACAGAAAGACTAGACTGTAGATGGATATGTTTATGCTGTTCGTTAGCTAGGAATGTGAAGCCGGGGAGCTGAACAGATAACTGTAGGCATAACATATTCTTGGCAGGCAGGCCAGGCCGAGTCCGGGCACCGCGTTGCTTGGCAGGAAGTAAGTGAAGGGTCAGGGATGCGGGCGGGGCTGCATCTCTCGGAGCATTTCAGGAGACTTGAGGCCTGAATCTGGTGTCCGGATCCTGTGGGGCCTAGAAAAGGGTGCATCTCGATGATTTAACGTGCACCATGTAAAGACGTTGGCAACATAGGCCTAAAAGCCTAATTCACGTTGCTTTCACGCAGGACTGGATAACTGACATATTAACGTTGGACGCAACTGCAAATGCGTCTAGATTATCGGCCATAGAGGGGAAATGCATAGCGATCATGCACATATATTACATGTTGGGGAACACGTAGGGACACATAACAGGGCAAAATTCAATTTTCCTCATTCCCTCCTTGTTCCCTACGTTCCCTTCCGGAAACATCAATATTCATGAGACCATCTATCTGTTCATACAGCATCATTTGCTCGTCTTTTTTTATTTGGGAATGGGATCCTGGACGTGGAATACAAGATGTAGCGCACAAGCCGCAAATCGCTGGGCCACATTGTAAACAGAGACAACAACTGAATATGATCATTACGACTACTCCCAGGAATGACAGTACTTTCCATCCCCATGCAGATATTACACTCCAGAGCCAGCCGGACCAAGTCCAGGTGCCTGGATTCTGGTGTAGCTGATGAGCTATTTTATGAAGTCTAGTTATTGCTGAATACACAGACGGTGCGTTATTAGGAATGAAAACGCAACAACTAGATCCGATGACTCTACAAGCTCCGCCCCTATCGGCCAGGATGACGTCAAGGACAAGGCGGTTCTGAAGAACAACAAATCTCATAGCAGACTGCTCTTCTGTTAAGTTACCTCGGGCGGAAGTAGTCTCATTCACTACTGCTTCAAGGGTTCTGGTTAACCTGCGTATTAATTCACTATTCTGGACGGGACCTATGAAAAAAAAGAAACCTTTATTGAAATCCGTATACTGTTCCAATGCAGTTTCAGTCTGATCGACAATTGGGGACTCGATCTCCCTTCTATGTCTGACGTGTACTAGATGGGTATTTCGGTAATAATCAGATGGGGCTAGGAAAACTGGTGGCAGTAGGAATGCAATGTAACAGGTTCCATCCCAATCTAGGGACAAACGTACATAAGCGGTCTGAACACATATAAAATAGGAATGACGTGAAGCTTTGAAAGTAGACTTCCCACTGTCACTGTACTCGACCATAGTAGTACAATCACTGTGTCCTAGATGTACTGAACCATTCTTTCTAACACATAATTCGCCTTTCACTGGTAGAACTGTTATAGAAGGCAAGTCTGAATTGGTCTCGGACTGAACATTCAAAACCATGAGGTTAGAGGAAAAATTGCCTAGATCATATACTTCATTTTCTAAATCTATCCCTGTCCTATGGGAAAGACCGTCCTTGTCTGGGAAACAGGTTTCATTCATGACTGTATTCAGAAGGGAAGCTGTGGACTTGTCGTCTAAAGATGACGTTAACGTAAACCATGCTCCACACGAACCATTGTGTGAAAACGGATAGGGAAAGAGTGGTAGAACTCCCTTCACTGTCTGGTAAGGGGGAAGTCGACCACATACCCAGCAATTAGTGGCATTGCTGGTCTGATGTGAATAGTGTAACATACGAATAAAAGTATTGTTGTGCATTGCAAGTCGATAAGACAACTCGTGAGGGGGTAGTTCACTAAATGTGTGTTCTACAGTATCATTAGAGGAAAGGTGTGAATGTGAACCAAGAGGAGGAAAAAATACATGTAGCATATAACTTATACATGTGATCGTAAGACTCAGAATAAACATAAACAATAATGTAACGATACATCTGCTTCGTAGACTTTTACAATATTTAGTTTTCTTGACGTTTCGTCTATCTCTCTCACTATGTGGGTCTATCTCATACATGTCAGAAACCTGTCTAACCGCTTCACCCGAGGGGGACTTAAACAATTAAACACTGTCTGACTTACTAGACCTTAGTTTCAGTTTATACTCCTGCTGCGGAGTTTTCTCTAACAGGGGAAGTTTAGAGTCAGTATCGGGGCAGTCCTTGAAAAAAGTCTTTGGACACAGTCCATGGAAACGCTTGATGTGGCTGGAATGGAGCCAGCCTTTTCTTCCTTCTAGCTTTACGGCGGTCCTTGTGGTCATCAGAACGAGTTTTGGCTCCTTCCAGCGGGGCTCCAGAGGGCTTGAACGATCAAAATTCCGAACCAGAACTAGATCTCCTGGAACGACCTCGTGCGGTTTCACCTGGGTGTTGTCTGGAAAGGCAGCCGCGACCTGTGAACGACAAGAGAGTAGTGCAGACATCAAGGAAGCTAGGTAATCTGTCAGCATGTTACTGTCAACATCGGTGATTTTACGAGGCATAGGTGTACCCCACATGTTTGGGGGACGACCGAAAACTACTTCATAGGGTGACAATCCAGATCTGGAGTGAGCGACCATTCGCATATAGAAGAGGGCAACCGGCAGGGCTACCATCCAATCTACACCTTTTTCTGCACAGACCTTCGCTATTCGTATTTTCAGAGTTTGATTGTGGCGCTCGACGAGGCCAGCTGCCTCGGGGTGTCGTACACAGTGGAATTTCCACTGGTACCCTAACAGAAGTGATACCTGTTTCATGAGTTCGGACGAGAATGGCTGTCCATTATCTGAATACACGGGGTAAACCGTATCGAGGGAAAAACTCACGTACCAACTGCTTGGCAGTGGTCACGGCAGTATAATCTGAGACTGGATATGCTTCTGTCCATCTGGACAGAGCGCATACAACTACGAGGACATACTTGAATCCTCGACATCGATCCATCTGGATATAATCCATCTGGAGGACTTCAAAAGGATGGTCAGGAGGATGAAATCCACCTTGTTCCACGGGGACACCTTTACCTGGATTGAACTGACAACAGATCATGCAGGTACGTACTTTCTGCTTCGCTGCTGCTCGTAAATGCTTGTTAAACCAGAGGTTCTGGATGCTGTCTAACATGGCTTTTTCTCCTAAGTGTGCTGGACTATGTGCTGTATTAATAATGACTTGAACCATAGAGTCGGGGAGAAACCATGTGGCTTTTCCCTTCGTCAACCATCCCTGATCTGTCTGGACCCCTCCTTGTTCAGACCATTTCTTGATTTCGTCTGGAGTAGCATGTGTCTGTATGTCTAGTACATCTTGTGTAGGATCCTTGACTGTCATGAAAGTTGTCGGGACTGAAACGTCTGTCTTTGTCGTATCAGCTAGAATGTCTGGAGTCTGAGCTGTAAGTTTGGCTGTTCGATCTGCCAGGTCGTTACCCTGGGAAATGGTGTCAGTGACTCTCGTATGTGCTTTGCACTTCATAATCGCTATAGCTGTAGGTAAATGTATTGCTTCTAACAGAGCTTGAATGAGGGGGCCATGCTGGATCTTGGCTCCATGAGAGGTCATAAACCCTCTTTCTTGCCAGAGGACTCCAAAGTCGTGAACGACTCCGAATGCATAACGTGAATCTGTATATATATTTACTTTCAGGTTCTTGGCTCGTATGCAGGCTTGGGTCAGAGCGATGAGCTCTGCTGCTTGAGCAGACAGGGTGTCAATACGATATGTTTCTATAACTTCAGTTTCAGTAGTTACTGCATATGCTGCTACTAACTCTCCTGTACTTGTTCTCATACATGAACCGTCCACATAAAGTGTCAGGTCTGGGTCTGGTAATGCAATGTCCGTCAAGTCTTGTCTTGGCTTCGTCATGGTGTTAATAACTTCCACACAGTCATGTGTTGCAGGGTTTGAGGTAATCGAGGGTAACAGTGTAGCAGGATTTAATATGTTACAACGTCTGATCTCTATGTGTGGCTGAAACAGTGTCAGTTCATATCCTGTCAATCGTGCAATTGTCAAGTGCTGAGTCTGTGTTCGGTTTAAAAGAACTTCCACGGAGTGTGGAACCTGTACTGTCAGGGAGTGTCCTAACACTATGGAATCACTTTGTCTGATAGCTAAAGCTGTGGCGGCAACTGATCTGAGGCACGCAGGCAAAGCCTGGGCTACTGGATCTAATGTGCTAGAAAAATAAGCACAAGGCTTGTGTTGTCCTGCTTGATCTTGTGTGAGAACAGACAATGCTGTACCATCACGTTCGGTGACAAAAAGTGTAAAAGGTTTGCTGTAGTTTGGTGTCGCTAAAACAGGTGCTTGACATAAAGCTTTCTTTAATTCTTCGAAAACAAGTGTGTGTTCCTGGGTCCAAGGGAGGACAGTCGATGTTGCTACCTCCTGTGTTGTCAACTGTATCAGTGGCTTGGCTAGATATGCGTACTGAGGGATCCATTGTCTGCAGTAAGAAGTGAGGCCGATAAAAGCTCGTACCTCCTTCTGTGTCTTGGGCTGTGGAAGATGTGCAATTAACTGGATACGGTCAGGTGTCAACTGTCTACCCCTCTTGGACAGCAAGTGTCCAAGGTATACCACTTGCTGGACACAGAATTGCAGTTTCGAAGGGGACACCTTGTGCCCCATTTCTGCCAGAAAATACAAGACTGTCAGTGACGCACGTTCGCAGTCACGTTCTGTACGGGCAGTGATCAATAGATCATCGACATACTGGAGCAGGGCAGTGTCAGTTGGCATGTGAATACTATCTGGTTGTCGTTTCAGTGCTTGACTGTAAATACTGGGACTTTCTGTGAACCCTTGAGGTGCACGTGTAAATTTATAGCTTCTTCCATTTAAACAGAATCCGAAAAGGAACTGGCTGTCTGGATGGATGGGTACACTAAAGAAGGCGTTCTTGAGATCGATAACAGTAAAGAACGCTGCTTCGGAATCAATGGCAGTCAATAGGGAAGAGATATCTGGAACCACTGGGTACTGGGGTATAATACATTTATTAAGTTCTCGAAGGTCAATCACTAGTCGATAAACTGGAGGTGCATTTGGGTCAGTGCGTTTAAGAATCGGAATGATAGGAGAATTACATACATTGGAGTCAGTTTCTACAACCACTCCTTGAGCAATGAGCTCGTCAATGATTTTTGATAAGGCTGCTACAGCCTCAGGTGGCAACTTGTATTGTCGGATTCGTGGTAGTACAACTCCTTGTTTCAGAGTGACACGGTATGGTGTAATGTGCATACAACCTACATCAGTTGGACCTTGCGCCCATAAATGCTGTGGTACATTCAATAATCTTGGATCAAAATCTCTTAACACATAATGTCCTTTAAAATCACGTAAAAACAATCTCACTCCTTCCGGAGAACAACAAATCACGGCACCTAGTTCTTTCAATGTTTTAATACCAAGTAAGTTTTCTGGACATGATTTCGTAAGTAACAAGTCTGTAGTTCGGGACAATGGACCAACTTCTAGGGAAACTGGTTTCGATATTTCATTTACAATAGGCTTTCCTGAAAATCCCAGGGAAACATTTCTTGAGCCTGAGAGAGGGGCCCCTGGAACCTCGTCATGACTGATGGTAGTCCTACTTGCCCCTGTATCAATCAGAAACTTTCTGTCTTTCCCTAATACTTGGCTGTGTACATAGGGACCTTCTTGATCTACAGGAACCTCGATGAGAGGCAAGCCAACCTCTCTCTCTAGGCTGTTTCATGAATACTGCTGATATTCTGGATAATCTGACTGTGCGTACTGGTACATCTGCTGTGTAACGTGTTGTGTGGCAGCTATAGGCTGCGGTACTGTTACTGTCTGTTGTGCGTTCTGCGGTGGTTGCGTGTTTTGTGGAACATGTTCCTGTCTAGGAGGACGCGGTCTCTCTTTCGTCTTACCAGTAGCTATGTTGTGTTTCAGAACTGCACATTCGTTTATATAGTGACCTGGCTGTTTACAGTAATTGCATGTCCCTTTAACGGGAGCTGCAGAATGACTGGTCTGAGTTGTACCCCTCTTCTGACTATCAACTGGAACAGACTGTGCCACCAGTACTTTCATTTTCGTGTCTTTCATACGTCTTCTTTCGTGTTCTTGCTCTTCTCTGATTCGGTTCTGGTGGTACTGTAACATTTGTAACATTTGGGACGGGGTATTAGCTTGCCAGGTACTCTCAACTTTCAGTACTCGATTTTTAACTTGTGGTAAAGAATTCTCTACTAATTTGGTAACAAAAAGATGTGGATACGACTCACTACTTGTTTTCAAGCCGCTATTAATAATGAAACATTTCTCAAATCTAGAATAAAAATCACTAGTGTCTTCGTCTTGTTTCTGTTTACAGGCTGAGATGGCATCCCAGTCTTCCTTTTTCGTGGTTAATAATCTTGGCAAAACTTGTATTAACAACTCGGGCAATGCTTTGGCTTTTTCCCCAAGACCGGTACCAGGAACTCGTGTGTTATCTTCGTTCTCTAATTCTGCCCAGTCAATCTTTTTCTCTCCCACCTCCCATTCCTTTTCTTTAAGTTTTTCGTATATGCCCGCAGGCAACAGGACCTTTAACATTTTAATGATATCGGGATACGTGTATTCTCCCATGCGGAGCATGTCTTTTAATTCACGGTGGAACCCTGCTGGATCTTTATCGTGACAGGGCACTAACTTTTTCATTTCCAGTAGTTCTATTTTCGTTAAAGGGGTGTAAACAAATACTCGTTCGAGCGTACCTCCCGTTCCCTTAACAGGATGGACTTCTCGCAAGGGATTCTGTCTGTCTATGTAAAATGTCTTCCTTACTGGGGGTGGAACAGGAACAAAATGTGGAGTCAGGAACGTTCTGTACTTGTGGCGTTGTTCTAAAATGACATTAATCAAATCGGTGCCTAGGCCTTTCCATCTGTTTAGGAGTAATTCGTCCAATACATTATATAGGGGACCTGGATCAGAATGCTGACTTTCATACAGTGTAATGAGGTGTTGGATCATGTACACACCCACCAGTCGCTGTTCGTCTGGGGAAAGTTTCAGAAACGTTTGGGCCACTACTTCGTCTGAAAATGTGCTAGAATCACTAGTCCATTGAACTGCTGATCGGGCTAGTTCCTGTTCATGCATGGTACTAAGCTCACTGTAACCTATTCGTTGTTTCAGAACTCTGTCGGTAGCTTGAAATAAATGCTCAAGAGAACACTGTTCTGGTACGGGAGGAAGAAAAGTTTTCTTACATTCTAGGCGTGTGTGTCTGTCAAAAGGTCTCGTCCTACCGACATACGCTATTCTGTCTGGGTTCTCTATGTCTACATCTTCGTCTGAAGTGTCATTCTCTTTCTCGGTTCCTCTTGTTGCTTCTCCCTTTCGTGTATGCCTAGAATTTCTTTACGAATCTTTCTATACATGGTTTCTATACTACCTTGTTTACTGTGTTTTCCGTCTGCTATATTGTCACTCCATTTTGTCAGGGCCCTCATCTCATCTTTATCTTTACCAGGCTGGTCTTGTTCTCTTATTAAACAGTTTATCAAAAACTGCAAGATCATATTTTGAGTCTCGACTTTCCTGTGTGCCATAGCCTCGTGAATACTTTCTGGTCCTTGTCCTGTTCTGATGAAATGATATATTCTGTCTAAATGTTCCCTCATTTCTGGCATGATAGCCAAATAACTTGCAACTCGTCATAGACGTACGGAATATAATATCATGTGATCTTCGCCTGGCACTGGGTCATATCTACAATCAGTGAGGTATTGTTTGAGGGCTGCGTATGTAGCCATTTTTGGCGTGCGCTGTAATGCTGCGTCTCTCAGCGTCATTCGTTATACTTGAGGCGGGGTGATAGGGATACCTCCCCCTGCTCCTCCTGAACTTGAATCGTCAACTAATACTGTGTGCGACGTTGCTGGTAATGTGACTGGTAAAGTAGGCAAACGTAATGTGGGTTGGTCCTGGGTTACTGGCGGATTAAAAGGATTCCCGGGACCAGTGGCTGGAGGAACAGTGATTACGTTATTAACAGGGTTGAGAGGTTGAATAGGCGGGGTAGGATTCGGATTTGCATATTCTGGAACAGTGTCGTCTAAATAGGAAGAAAGGAAAATTTCAGCTGCGGTCGGTTTATGACGTAGCTTAGTCGGAACCAATGGTGGCGGTAAATTACAGGGTGCTTCCGGGGTCGCCTTAGGCAGGCCCTCGGCGAGAAGGGGATACATGCCTTTAATAAGGGCATTTCTTTGTCTGTCTGACTGTTCTGCTCTAACTCGTTCACCTTCTTCTAGTAATTCCCTTTCTTGGGCTTTTTCTGATGATTCCCTACTTAGTTCTGCTTTCCTGAATTCTTTTTCTGTTCTTTTATGCGATTCTTTACGCCACAATTCTATGGCATCTTTCTGGGACTGTCTGGCTTTCTTTTTCCATAATGCTTCCTCTACTCTCATGATGCACTCGGCATCCCAGGTTCCTGAAACAGGCCATCTATATTTCTCTTCCAGATGTTTGGTATAGTCTGCCCATAAGTCTAAGTACAGTATGGCATCTAAGCCATGTTTATGATACATGAAATGTCCAGGACTGTCCCTAGGTGGGACAGGAACTGATTCTTCGAGTATCCCTTTTCTGGTTCTTATCTGACGTAACTTTGAAAACAAAGGCATATTTGAACGTACTTGGACTTGAACATAATAAACACAGTAATGAATAGCAAAACAAATCATTCATACCACGACATCAAAACACATTAAAAACAGTTCGAACAGATACTACCTAGTACATCGAAAACATAATACATCGAAAACATAATACCGGAAATCTCGAGAGACTATACAAAAAAAAAACAGAATTACTGGATGCACTGCTAAAACAGTACAGAACATACCGGTCTCATAAAGAGACACGTCATACCGTATCCACCTAGGTGAACACGTCGGACCGGATCTGTGTACCCAAACCCGTCTGGACCGGGCACAAATTAATGAACCCGTCTAGATGCGTCCCCAGCAACGGTACTCACCGGGAAGCAAAACTGAAGGCCTCGGACTGGACTGGACTGGACCGGACTGCTACGACGTCTGGTTACTGCTACGCACTACGCATGTGCTTCGGGCTTCGGAAACAGGTGGGCCTCAGGATACCTCGGACCTCGCTCTCTCGGCTTGGGCTCTGGTCGGGACTCGCCGCATTCCTCACCGCCTCGTCTGGATGCCGGACCGCAGTCTCCGTCTCCTCCGTGGGCCTGAGGGAGTTTAAGCAGGAAAACCTGCAGGTGCGCTGAAGGGGTCCGTCACGGCTGTAGAAGGGTCAGGGGGCCTGCGTTACATCGCCGGCGCGTTTGGGGAAGGGGCTGTCCCTGTTCGGGCGCCATTTTGTGGTAAATAAATAAATTACCGGTACTATTTTTCTATGCATTTAAATGAAAAGGATAGCTCAATAAATAAGAGGCAGAGTCCGTGGTATCTGAGTCATACGGGCTTTAATTAAGTGGCTCGAGCCAATGGATATCGGGTTCCGTCACCTACTAAGGTTCAGGAAGGGACATTCAACATTTCTTTGACATCATACAATATATATAGTAGAACTGTACAGTTGCATTGAATACAGTAGGCGTAACAAGTGACAAACGAAAGATAAGAACATATGGGCGTGAAAAGAAGGCGTGCACAGGGCGTGCACGGAAGTGTGTGATGTAGACGTCACAGAAGTGTCATAAATGGGTGGACACATGGAGGGGCTACATGTGCAGCTGGAACCTTTAACCTACTGGTGCGCGCAAAACGAGTCATGACGTGTAACTGGGGAGAGCTGGGGGCGCGGACTCCTAGCACTAGTAGAGGAGACTAAAGTCTGGGATGTCAGAACGACCTGTACCTATAGCGTATCTGATATCTTGTGTTTGGAGTACATGTTGCTTGATTCTAAAAGTCATCAGAGCAAAGGCTACTTGTCACTAAAAGCTAGTGTCTGCATATATTCCTTCATGTATTGCGTGAGCTATGGATCTTCTATGGGTACTAATTCAGTAATTCACTTGCATGGAGACAGAAAGACTAGACTGTAGATGGATATGTTTATGCTGTTCGTTAGCTAGGAATGTGAAGCCGGGGAGCTGAACAGATAACTGTAGGCATAACATATTCTTGGCAGGCAGGCCAGGCCGAGTCCGGGCACCGCGTTGCTTGGCAGGAAGTAAGTGAAGGGTCAGGGATGCGGGCGGGGCTGCATCTCTCGGAGCATTTCAGGAGACTTGAGGCCTGAATCTGGTGTCCGGATCCTGTGGGGCCTAGAAAAGGGTGCATCTCGATGATTTAACGTGCACCATGTAAAGACGTTGGCAACATAGGCCTAAAAGCCTAATTCACGTTGCTTTCACGCAGGACTGGATAACTGACATATTAACGTTGGACGCAACTGCAAATGCGTCTATATTATTGGCCATAGAGGGGAAATGCATAGCGATCATGCACATATATTACATGTTGGGGAACACGTAGGGACACATAACAGGGCAAAATTCAATTTTCCTCAGTGGAACAAGAAATGTTTTTTAAACCTGTTGACAAAAATAGAAAATTTTGATTGGGCTCTCAATATTGTGGAGTTAGTGTCAAATGAAAAACAAGACTGGTTGTTAGCATTTGTTTGGACACCAAGCAGTGACACATCAGAGGCGTACGCATACTCAGTATCTTCATTTGGACTGCAAGCCAGAGGGTTCAGTAATGGATTAGTAACAGTGTGCATGTCTATGGCAACCTCACGTCTGATGGTGTTTGACAAAGCCAAGACAGAATTCCTTATCATTGCTGGGCAGGAAACTGCTGGAGTCATACTAAGAAGTATCAGCCATTTGTTGTAGTTTGACATTGTCAATCGAGATATACCTGTTATCCTTGCGACCAGGAAGTGGTGGTAAAATGACTGTTCTAGTACCCTGCACGCCAAGCACTGGAACCGGTGCACATTAAGAGGGGCCAAACTCCTTCTTGTTTTCCACCTTCTCACGGACCAGGTCACCAACTCCAGGGAGCCAGCCAACTACCGGAAGCTGTAGTGCAGCGTCAGTTGTGCAGGGCCTTTGCAAGACTATCACGAGTCTCTTGTAGGTTCTGTAATACAGTAGAACGATTATCTACGTCAAAGGGTGAGGTTGTCGCTGCCATGTCTAGATCATCAAGGTCCGGGACCAACATTTTGATGCCAAAGAGCATTTCGTATGGGGTACGCCCACCCAGAGATCTTCTAGGGAGAATATTACGTACATGTTGTATGCTACATACATGGGCAAACCTGTTCCTGCCAGTACCTAGAACTCTAGCTGTCAAGGATTGCTTTAAGACACGGTTCATTGACCCCACAACACAATTGCCCTTGGGCCAGTATGGAGACAAAAATTTGACCTGCACCCCCAAAGACCTCATGTCTTCTTTGTACGCCTTAGAGGCGAGCACTGGACCCTGGTCAGAATGGAAGGTGCCACATGCAAAAATTCCCACAAAGACACGTAAATCCCTGATGACAGTTCGTGCTTCAGCACTGCGTTGTGGCCAGACCCATAGAAGGCATGTGCAATAATCCACTGCAACTAAGAAGAACTTATACGCAGTATCAGATGAAAAATGACCGCAGGGATCTAAAAAACCCAATCCAGTGGTTTATTAGATATGTACAGCTATTTTTGTGGCGGCCGTGCAGCAATGGAAGGTTTAATCTGCTGACAAATGTCACAAGAAAGGACATAATCATGAGTCTGTTTATTGTATTGTATTGTATTGAAGGTTTTATAGCGCACTCAATTACTCACGAGTATCCTGGCATGTAGAGATGCAGAGGAGGCAGAGATATGTAGAGAAATTACAGTGGTAGTTGAAAAAGGTGGGTTTTAAGTGCTTTTTTAAAAAGATTAAAATCCTGGATAGTGCGAAGTGACAGAGGGAGAATGTTCCATGCAGTTGCTGCCTTAACAGTGATGGACTGGCCACCAAGGCGGGATCGATTGAAGCGGGGAACAGCCAACAGATGTTGTGAGGTGGACCGTAAAGGGCGACCCGGCAAATACTAAGCAAAGCGAGTCCTCAGGTACGCAGGTCCTTGATCGTTAATGGCTCTATGCGCCAAGGTGAGAGATTTAAACACAAACCTTTGTTTGACAGGGAGCCAGTGTAGACTGTGCAGGTGTTGACGGATACTAGACTGACTTGATATATTAAAAAGGAGTCTGGCCGCTGTGTTTTGTATAACCTGGAGACAATTGGTAAGGTAGGCAGGAATACCAGAGAACAGGGCATTTGAATAGTCGAGGCGGGAGAGTATGAGGGCCCTTGCCACTGTCTCTTTGGCCGACCTTGGCAGTAAGGGAAAAAACCTACGGAGGGCTTTCAGAGTGCAAAAGCACCCGCAAGTGAGCTTTTTAATGTGCTCCTCAAATTTGAGGTCTTCCCCGAACCAAACTGCTAGGTTCTTAGCTGATTTGCCAGCCGCGCTCGGGAAAGGGACATCAGGTGGCCATAAGGATTCTCTAAAATTGGGGGGGAACTGCCTGTAGAGAAGTATTTCGGACTTATTTTCATTACTTTTTAATTGGGCCAAAGCGAGCCAGGAAAAGACTGAGGAGAGGCATAACTGGCCCGTAGAGGTATCCAGATCCCCGCCAGGCCAGGTAAACAGCAGCTGCATGTCGTCGGCATAAGCTATTACTTTTGCCCCAAGTTTCTCGGCCAAAAAGGGGGGTCAAATAGATGTTAAACAACAGTGGGCTTAATGTAGACCCCTGTGGTACCCCTGTAGAAAGCAGTTTGGCCGAAGAAACATAGGGGGGCATCCACACCTGCTGAGTTCGAACATAATATACAACCCACGCCACCAGTAACGCTGTTGCAAGATAGAAACAGTCGCTGAAACACCTGCATGAGCCGAGGCCATGCCTTCGTGAGCGGCTGTTATCAACGAAAGTCTGCGGTCCACGTTGGGGAATCAACCTGTCATCAAAGTCATTAATTCTCACATAGGGAACATTATCACGACTTAATTGATAAGAATACTTAGAAGGGAAACCCTCAGGGTAATTACCACCCTTCTCTGTGGCAGCGATAGCCGCCAAGATGTCATCATCAATCTTACTTTTGGACCTTGTAACCGCTGCTCCTTAGTATGTGGCCACTGCTGTTTTCGTCAGCTAAAGTGTTGCCAACAGCGTGTACTCCTACGCGCTGGTGACCAAGAGTGTGAATCACATTTGCGAGAGGCAGACGTTCTTTAAGTTCTGCGACCCAAACCCATAGCATTTTATGCTTAATTGTTCTACCTTTGGAATCACGGTATTCATTCTGACTCCAAAAGAATACATTGTCGTTGAAAGATTGAACACAGTAGTAAGAATCACTTGTGATCAAAGTCATATGAGGATCAGCAAACTCCAATGCAAGCATCTGTGCTCGTAGCTCCGCCAAGTGGGCGGGTCAGTCTAATGCCGGCGTGTGCACGACATTGGACTTAAATTCTCCATTCACCATGGTACCAGCCACTATTGCGCAGAATGCTGAATACGAATGTTTAGAATCCGTTGCCGGTTGCGCCGAATCATCTGTGTAAATGATACAATGGTAATCCTCAAGCGGGCACCTGGACGGAGGAGCAGGATGAACAAATTCATACTGTAAAAACTCCTGTGTTTGCAATGAGGAGTCAAAGATAAATGTGACATCAGTATATGTCAGCGAAGTAGCCCATTGTATCCAACGAGGATGTAAAGCTTTTGAATTTTGTACACTGGCTTTCGTCACTGCCTCAAGGGCAGGATACGGTGTAACAACCAACATGCGTTTTCCCTGTGACAGCGCCCTCTCTTTTAGGATCACCATCTGTACTGCTGTCAAAACTTTCTCAGCAGTTGAAAATCGCATTTCAGCCGAAGTGTACAAGTGTGACTTGTAAGCAATGGGTACTGTGTCCCCTTCATTAAACGTCAAGTAAGTGAGTGTTAGGGTTTGTGCACAGCAAAGAGCATGTCTCCTCTCATTGCACTAGTGGTCTCTGTAATAGCTCTCTTTTAAACATACTATTAAAAGCCTTTCTTGTGATCTCAGCCCCCCCCTTAGGCGTCTGTGTATGTTGCTCAAAGTACTCACAAGTTTGGACATTGCTGTCTTGTTTACACATTGGACCCTGCTTTTACCAAGGCTTCTTTAGAGCACCCCTCCCTAGGCCATGTGTTAATTCAACTCATTTGCACAATAATAACTGAAGCTCTGCACACCTTTCAAGAACATGTGCAGCATGTGAGAACCACACCCAGCTCTTCGAACTACACCCAGCTCTTCGAACCACACCCAGCCCTGTCTATAAAAGGCAGCCCCCGAGCCTCACCCAGTGCTTGTGCTCGTCTACCTCCCGCTTACCTGAGAACAGATCCTTCGGCGCTGGCACTCCTGCTCAACGGGCACGGCTGCTGGCTCTTCCTTCTTCCGGTTTCCGGCTCCTCCTTGACTCAGCCCGTCTCTTGTCCAATACAATCGACCTGCAAAAGAGAAAGAGGACAAGGTTAGACTGATCAGTATCCCTTTCCAGCAACAAGTAAGTGCAAAACCTTTTATTACCTGAAAGAACTTTGACAGCGATTTCTGGATTCGTGTATAGACAATTTAGAACAAGATACCTCCCACGAACATTGTGATTCAAACCCTTTGTTACAAGAATACTTTGTGGAACTTTGTGAAATAAACATTGTTTTACATGGAACTTTTAAGAATCGAACAGTGGAAACCATTGACAGCAAGGCAAACAGTAAATCAAGGACTTGCACAAATTACCTGCTGTATTTTGATATAAAAGTACAGTATTCGTTTTATAAAAATTCTGGAAATTTGTGAAAAGTGAGTTTGCTATTAAGAATTTAGGCTTTAGTTATATTAAGGTGAATGTTTGATATTGGTAATTCTGATAATGGTATTCGTTTAATTTTATAGAAGCTTTACAGTAATAGAAAGCACATCCCAGAACAGTAACACATTCCAAACCTGGAAGCTAGAGACCAGGATCCAAGAGGTACTTTTAGAAGAGAATTTCTAATAGATAAAGGGATAGTCAGGAACACATTTAGGAATAGGTTGCACTTACCTGTTCTTTGTTTATGTTTCATTAGGCACCAGTTTCTACAGAAGTCAGAGAGGGCCGCAGATTTTAGCAGCACTTCAACAGTGGAAACGCAAGAACGGTGTTGTCTCTCTTTTTTTATTTTATCCACTTCCCCCCTTCCCTTGAGCTTCTGGTTCTTAGTGCACTGTCTAAAACTAGTGTGCTGGAACAAGCAGTTCCAGGGTGGGGTCGGACTGTCTTCAAACTCCATCAGAACTGAACAGAAACTCAGGTGAGCTGGGCTTTGACAGTGAGACCCACTGTGCCTGGTACAATTCTTATCAGTTTGTGTGGTTGTCACATGTCAGTAATCTTTAGATTCAAGAAGATCAGACTGCAAAGATTGCAGAATAGCTGAATGTTCCGGAAGCCAGCATGATTTGGTAAAAGTAGGTTGTATCAAGGCATATAGTGGCTTGATAATATGGGCATAATCGGGAATGTAAGTTCGACTGAAATTCAAAAATCCCAGCAAAGAATGTAGTTTTTTCAGAGTTGTAGGAGAACGCAAACGTGCGCATTTCTCAAGGAAGTGAGGTGCCAAACCTGGACCTTCATTTTTGAGCTCATAGCCCAGGAACAACACTGTGTACTCTGCAATGTGTGATTTTGCAAAGTTAAATTTGTAACCGTAGTCCGCAAACAGAACTATGATGCGTCCACGCGACAAAGATGCAGCCATAATTCGTCGTCCATGAGATAGATAACATCAACGTACAAGTACGCATCCTGGTCTATGCTGTCGAACAAAGAGACAACAAGTGCGGCAAAAACACCCGGACTGTTTTTGTAGCCCATGGCTAATCTTTGGATTGTTTGTGTTTGCCACCAGAAGTAAAGGCTGTCCATTGACTACTAATAGAGGGCAGGGTATGACTGAAAAAGCCATTCGAAATGTTGAGTGTGGTTTTAAACCTTTTTCTCACAAGACTGTTGATGAGGGCAGAACTATGGGTACTTTGTACTGCACATGTTCGACAATGAGAGTTCAAATGTCGATAATCCAAAACTAGGCGGTACGAACAATCTGGTTTGGTAACAATGAAAAGAGGGTTATTCATAGGTGACACACATGTCTCAATCACACCGTGATATTATAATTGTTCAATGATTTCTGCTAGGGGAGCTTTCGCCTCCCGCCGGAGGAGATATTGGGGTTGTGGCCGTGGCATAGACCGCAATGGTATCTCATGTGGGGGCGAAAGATTATCCCACCCAACCTGAGTACGGTACAAAGCCAGTGCAAGCATCAGTGCCCACTCTTCCACAAAATGTTGTGCCTGCTCCTTGGGCACAGTGTGTGAAAAACTAGGGAGGATTACCCCCCCCCCTTTGGAGTAGCCAAAACAAAAGGCGGGGGCCAATCTGCCTCAGCTAACAAGATGTCATAAGAAGAAGTCAGATTTCCCCAAAAAATCCCTTTAACTACGCGTTTTATGTCACCTTCAATTAAAAATACTATATCATATAGCCTGTCGGGGGGGCCACTCAGGTGTCAGCAGTTTCTACTGAGACGAAAGTGTCAGTTGCTGTCACCTTCAGAAATGGACGCCTGTGCTTGCTGCACTATTGTAACCTCCGTTGTGCTGTCTAGCTGTGTTACTGCCCATGTTAGGTTCCGAAGTTGAGTTCTCACCATCTGTGGCATACCTTGCTGAAACAAAGGGCGTTGACATGGAAAATCGTCCTGCTTGCCTTTACCATAAGTCGGATGAGGCTCATGTCCTTACAGGGCACCTCAACCTCTGCCGCGTTCTCCTCCACTGGCTTGTGAGCCTGATGTTTCCTGTGAAGAACGAGGAGAACGTTGATCAGGAACCTGAAATCTAGCAGGAGACCTAATTGTCGTGCGGTCGATCAAATCAAAAGTGCGCTCAGTAGTCTGTGGTATTGGTGATGCAGGACGCGACCCTTGTTTCTGTTGTTGCTTTCCCTATTTTTTATTGTTCCAATTCTTTTTAGGAAAAAATGGACGTCGACTTTGTTAGACTGTGCCGTCTGTGTTTGCAGTTGTGCTGCTGATTTAGCAAAAGGCTTAGCACCCAAACTATTGCGGCCTACGGTCCTATAAGCCTCCACAATAATTTTCGGTAACATACTGGGTTTATTGGCATTCGGGACGAGGCGCAAAGCATTAGACACCTGAAAGTTAACCGCATCTCCCACAACACTCTCAAGGATGAGATCAGCAACTACGTCAAACACTCCGACAACCCTCATTGCCAACTCAGCTGCAGACTCCGGACCGTGCTCATCCTGAACCCGCTTGATCACGGAGGGCAGGAAATTTATAGATGGTGTGCCGAAGCACTTTGCATACATTGCTGCGAATACTTTACCCCAATTCTCACAATCGGTCACCTCTGGTACTAAGCCTTTCTGCAAACTAATTGTCAGAGTCCTGTGTTTTTCCGCAGGAGTCGTATTAGGAAATACTGCCTCCGGTTGTTCAAATTCCTCAGCAAGCCAATAGGTAAATAGTTTGGGGGGCGCTTGCCCGGCCGGTCCAACTGGTTGCGCTGCAACCCCAGGTGCCCCGACCTGGAGATGGCGAGAATCGTATTGTCGTAGGGCCCTATGTACCGCAATTAAGGAGGTATGTAACAGACGTAAATCATCTACCGGGGCTTGTAGATAAGGTGGATGTGGTGTGAACACGGCCAAAACTTGGCCCCAGGGAGTAGGAGCTTGGCGGGCATCCGAGATGGCCGCTTGAGCACAGCGCTCTCCGGACCCTCGCCGCTCCCGACATTTTATCCTGGCTGAATCCTGATTTCTTGCAAGAATTCGTGTAGGGGACGTTTGGCTGATTACCCTGGCACTTTTCAGAAATCGATTTGGATCTCGTATTCCTGAGATATGGTGCTCTGAACTTTTGGGCTCCACCCTTGAGGTGCGCCCGGGACGGGGTGCGGTACTGTAGCCGTCCTGCAATTGAACAACAGCGGCAGGAGATCTGGCCTTGTGGGTCCCCCCTTCCTAAGTTTCGGTTTCGATTCCGTTCCGACTTGGGCCACGGATGTGGATGTCGTGTTGCGACTGAGACTTGGAGGCAGATCGGCTGTTGGGCTTTCATGTGACCTATTTGCTGGCTTGGCGACCTCTACCCGAGTTGTGCCCCCTTTTTATGTACTTTTGATCCTGTACTTTGGGTGTCGGGCCCGTCGAACCTGGTGGCTTGTCCTGTGACGCATCTTCAAAATGGCGGGCAGAGGGGACAGAGAGACGCGCAAGACGAAAACACCTCTGCGCGGAGCTCCAGTTCAATCGAATGTCATGGACCGTTATACCCATTCTAAGGGGTCCCCCGGAGCTGCCCTGCCTGGTTCTAGTATAGCGTCCGAACGAATTTTGGAAGAGTCGGCGGAGCCCTCCCTACAGGATATCATGGGCGCCATCTCGGGTGTGAGGGAATCCATCGGCCTACAGTACGAGGCCTTGGCCCACAAACTTGACACCGTGGCTATTGAGGTGAATCTGATTCGTGCTGATCTCGGCAAGACGAATGAGAGGGTACAATCACTGGATATTAAATCCTCTAGCCTTACGAATGACGTCTCGGAGCTCCAAACAGAGATTGGAAATCTCCGTCGGGGGAACGACTTCATGACCCGTCGCCTGGAGGACTTTGAAAATAGGGCGCGTCGCTGCAATGTTCGCCTGGTTGGTGTACCGGAAAACCCTGAACCCCACTCGGTGGATCTCCTGGTTGAGGATCTGGTCTTGAACCATTTGGCCCCTTCTGGTCTCACAAAATTTTTCACGGTGGAACGTGCACATCGTGTTCCAGGGGGCAAAGTCAAGCCGGGAGCCCCGCCGAGACCCATTGTAGCGAAGCTTTTTCATTATAGAGACCGGGACGCTATCCTGCAGGCCTCGCGGGTGAAGGGCCCGGTGGCCTTTGAAAATGCTACGGTGAACTTTTACCCGGACTTTTCCCAACAGGTTCAGAGACAACGTATGGAGTTTCGTGGTGCCAAGAAACGTCTCCGGGATCGGGGCCTACGTTACGCCATGCTCTTTCCCACTAGACTCCGGGTTGAATACAATGAACGTACACTTTTCTTTGATCGGCCAGATGCTGTTAATGACTGGCTGGACTCATTGCCTGACCGTCCTCCTGAGACAGACTCCGCCGCTCACCCTGGTGGTGCCGAAGGTGGTGTGGAGATCTAACTGTTCGGCTCTTATGTCTTAATTTGATTACATTCTCAGGAGTGTTGGCCGGCGTCCCTCTACATTGTGATCATTCTGTCTTTCGTTTGTTATTTTTGTTCTTGCTGAGGTCGGGGGGTGGATGGAACGGAGACCTTTCCTCCTCCGGGGTCTTTGTGTAGAATAGGGGTTCTTGGGCGACAGGCACACTGCAGGTTGGGGTGGCTCTTTAGCTTTTTGCAGGGGTGCAGGGTGGGGGGTGTTTCTCTTCAGTTTGGGGGAGGGGGGTTGGGAAGTTTTTTCTTTTCTGTGTGTTGTTTTCAAGGCGAGTTGCTCCTGTGTTTGCTGCTGTTTCTGATGTCTAGCTCATGGACGAGGGGTCTTGGCTCGGGCGGTTGGGATGGGGGGTAGAGGGTTGAAATTTCTCTCCTGGAACGTTAATGGCCTGGGAGATCGTATTAAGCGCAGTGTGGTCTTAAAATGTACACGACGTTTGTCACCGGACATTGTTTTCATGCAAGAAACCCATTTGATTGGTAATGTTTGTTATGCAATGAATAGATGGGGCTACCGCCTTGTGGCGCACTCGGGGTTTACCTCCGGATCTAGGGGTGTGGGTATTCTTGTTCGAACCTCCCTCCCCCTGGCTATCGATGAGGTGATTCATGATGACCGTGGGAGATATACTGTCCTGGTGGGTAGATATGAAGGCCGCACCCTATCTCTCTTCAATGTTTATGTTCCCCCGGGTTTGCAGGCCTCTACTTTTACTGACTTGGGCCGTGTTTTGTTAGATCTCCCTGATAGCACTCTCTTTCTTGCCGGTGATTTTAATTCGGTGCTTTCCGGCCTTCACGATCGCCATCCCCCTAGAGATACCCCGCAGGCTCAGCAGTGGTTGGGTGGGTTTTTAGATACCTTTGGCCTTGTGGACTGCTGGCGACTGTTGCATCCTACTCAGCTCCAATACACCTTCCATTCTGGGGCCCATGGCAGTCTGTCCCGGCTGGATTATTTCCTGATGCCCGCAGCCCAATCATCGGCGGTTCGCGAGATTTTACATTTGCCGAGGGGTATTTCTGATCACTCGCCGCTCTGGCTTCGTTTCGAGGTTGGGGTAGAGGCGGCGGGCCGAGTGGCTCCCATTAACCCTTGGTATCTTTCCTCCCCTGAGACTCGTACCCTCTTGCTCAAGTCCATGGATGCATATTTCCTGGAAAATGAGGGGTCGGTCTCTTCGGCTGTGTCCCTGTGGGAAGCTTTTAAAACTGTGATTCGTGGACAGGCCCTTTCCTTGATTGTTGAAGCTAAGAGGGCAGGGAGGAAGGAGGTGGTGGACCTTGAGGGGGAGATCTCTGCTTTGGAGGACGAGTTGGAATCTGGTGTCACGCCTGAGAAACTCCATGCCCTGGGTCTAAAACAGTTTGCATATAAATCTCTGGTCACTGACGCTGCAAAGGTGATGTTTCGTGAGCAGCAGGGCAGATTGTACGATGTGGGTGACAAGGCGGGCAAACTCCTAGCGTGGTTGGACAAGAAAGAAAGAGTTAATCGTGTGGTGCCCGTGATTCAGTCTGCGAGTGGTGAGAATGTGATTGATCCGACCGCCATTGTTGATCGTTTCGCGGAATATTTCCGTGTGGTATATGCTCCCGTGTCTGTGAGGGATGTTGCTGACTCCCGCCTTCTTCTGCGTGATATCACTTTGCCCTGTGTCACCGACTTGGACCGTATTGCTTTGGACTCCCCTTTTACGAATGATGAGATAGCCAATGCAGTTCGATCGCTCCGTTCGGGCAAAGCACTGGGCCCGAACGGTTTGCCTATTGAGTTGTACAAATTACGCCCCGATAAGGTGGCGCCGTATCTCCGCGCCATGTTTCTAGAATCTCGTGAGCGGAATATACTTCCTTATGATCAGCGTCTGGCGACAATCGTCGTCATTCCCAAAGAGGGTAAACCGCGTGACCTCTGTTCCTCGTATAGGCCCATATCCCTATTAAATGTTGAACCTAAGGTGTTGGCTAAACTTTTGGCGACCCGTCTCCTTTCGGTTCTTGGGGAGTTGGTCCATCCGGATCAATCTGGCTTTATCCCGCATCGCAACACTGCTCTGAATTTACGTCGCCTCCACGGCGCGCTGGCGAGGGCGGGGCTTTTGACTGAACCGGCCATTTTGGCGTCCCTGGATGCCTCCATGGCCTTTGATACTGTGGAGTGGCCCTATTTATGGGCGACACTTGAGAAATTTGGATTCGGGTGCGAGTTTATTAGCTGGGTTAGGCTGTTGTACGCGGAACCTCTGGCGCAAGTTGTAGTGAACGGTAGAGTGTCGGCCCCCTTCTCCTTGGGCAGGGGTACCCGTCAGGGTTGCCCCTTGTCCCCTCTGTTGTTCGCGCTCGCTCTTGAACCGTTGGCGGCCTGGCTCCGTTGGGAACCGTCCCTTAAAGGTATTCGTTGGGCCCCGGACTTCGAAGACCGCGTCTCGCTTTATGCGGACGACATCCTCTTGTATCTTACTTCTCCTCGCAAGTCTTTATCTGTTTTATTTGACGTTCTTGCGTCCTTTGGCGCTAACTCAGGCCTCGTCATCAACTGGTCTAAATCCTGTGTATACGTTTTATCTGGTATCTTGCCTCCGTTGCCGAGTAGACTTCCTCTTCAGGTGGTCCGGGATGGTTTCAAATACTTGGGGGTTTTCGTTACCTTGGATCCGTCCCTTCGTTTTGATCGTAATCTCCTTCCCCCGTTGCTTAGGCTCCGTTTGGACGTTGCCCGCTGGCGCAAACTTCCCCTGTCTCCACTGGGTCGGGCGGCCCTGTTTAAGATGATGTCACTACCGCGGTTTCTCTACGCTCTCCAGAATTATTATGATCCTATCCCCAAGACCTATTTTCGGGAGATTGAGAGCCTTCAGAGGCAACTTATTTGGGATGGGCGACCGCGCATTGCTCTCGCGAAACTTTCCATCCCGTGGTACGATGGGGGCATGGAGCTCCCCGATATTAAGAGATACTACTGGGCTTCCCATCTGTCCGCTATTAATCACGCTATGTTCTCTCCGGGTCGTAATCCGGCGTTTGAGATGGATAAACTTCAGCTTCCGGGAGGTGACTTTAATAGAGTGCTCTATTCTCGCTCCGCTGGGCGCCATCTTGTGGGACCTACTTTGACTGCTTTGACAGTGTGGCGTGCTGCGAATGTGAGCCTGGGCTGGGAGGATCGCTTGACGTTGGCGACGCCGCTTTATGCTTCAGAACGTCTGGGCGGTCTTTGGTCTTCCAAGGGTTTTGACCGTTGGGACTTGATTGGGATCTCTAAAGTGGGGGATGTATATTCTAAGGGTTCTGTGCGCCCGTTTCAGGCCCTCCAGGCTGACTACGGCCTGAGTAGTCGGGAATTCTTTCGTTATTTACAGATCAGGCACGCTTTGGTTTCGGTGTTTGCTCCTGGTGAGATTCCGCCTGACTCTTCCCCACTTGAAGACCGTATCCTTGACGAACATCTTCCTGATAGCACTATATCCCTGATCTATAAAAAGTTGATTAACAATCGGACTGACTTATTGGCCCGACTTCGGGAACAGTGGATGGGAGATGGGTTGGAACTTGATGATGAGGATTGGCAATCGGCCCTCTCCTCTCCGAAGGAGGTGGCTATACCGGCTCGACTCCGTCTGGTCCAACTGAAGATCCTTCATCGGGTGTACGTGACGGGACCGCGACTGATGGTGATGGGCTTTTCCTCCGATGGACTGTGTAAGCGTGGATGTGGTTTGCGTGCTACTTTCCTGCATATTCTTTGGGAGTGCCCGATGGTGGCTGCTTATTGGGTGGCCGTGCTTGATCTGATGACTGTGGTGACAGGGATATCCTTGCGACCGGAACCTCGTCGCTGTCTTTTGAATGTTTGGGAGCCCACGGACTATTCGGTGGCACAGACTAGATGGGCCACCCTGGGCTATATGATTGCGAAGCGAGATATTGCGCAACTCTGGGGGGCCTCCAGGCCCCCTGCCCTCTCGCAATGGGAGGATAATATGGATTGGTCCATGTTCCGTGAGAAAACTGTCTATGTGGCCAGGGGTAGACCCAGGGCATGGGTGAAGGTGTGGGGTCAATGGAACGAATACCGTGGCGACATTTGTACTCCTCCCCTTGTGGACACTATCGAGATTACCCTATCTCCTTAGGCTAGCGTTCCCGGAATCTTCATATAGGGACTGAGCTGGTATCTCCGGCTCTTCCCCCCTTCTTCTTCCTGATCTCTGCCCCCCTCCCCCCCCCCCCCCACTCCATACTCCTTAGTGCTTAGGATATTTCTACTGCACCTCCGCTGCTGTCCCCCCCTTGCGTCCCTTGGGCTGACCTTCAGTGATACACTCTCGCCTTTCTGTGTGTTTGTTCTTTTATATATATAAAACCTGTTTTGGTCCTGTATATAATGTGGAGTATTGCGTTGTTGATTGACGGTTACCTCTGCGGGCATATGTGATATGTCTCTACTCCTTTTTAGCGGCTGGCCCGTGTGGTTGTAGGCCCATCCTTGTACATTTCTGCTTGCTTAAATAAAGGTTTTAAAAAAAAAAAAAAAAAAACTTGGCCCCAGGGATTGACAAAGGGCCTAACCGGACTGGAGTCACGTGTGGGGGAGGGCGCCATTAAACCAAATACTGTGTTGCCATGGTGAAATTGGAACTTCTTGTGTCCTATAAGGCCTATAATTCACAGGTGTTGCAGTGTGAGTATATGAGTGGAACAATTTGTCATCCCCATCTACTGCACCAAACGTAACCCAAGAGTAAAAAATCTCAAAGGGAAACTCTGCATTTGCACCAACCACAAACATAAGTGACATACCTGCGTCAGGCCCTCCGAATAGCGATAAATGATGCTGGAGCGCTGTGCGACTATGTGGAGCAATGTCGATCTCAGCCATAAGGACAAAGAAGAGGGAAACAATTTATTTAAATTGTAGCACAAAAAGGGTTAGTAATTCAACATATTAACCTTTTAAAAATCTCAAGCTTGAATGAATCTATAATACAACTATATAGGTAGGTTATGCCGTCACAACTGTTGTCCGGCAACAGGAGTGAGGGTATTGTGGACAAGTATAAGCACTACTAAAGTGTCTCGAAAATAAGACCAAACGTTTGGTGCGCCATGTTGCAGGGATTCTGCTCATGCACAGAACTATGCACAGGAAACCAGAACCTCGGTGTATTGTGGTGTACCAAAAACCCACCTCAGTGCCCAGAACCCCAATCCGACTAGCATCAGTGTCTAATTCATTCTCCGTGCTACAGCGAAGCTACCAATGATTAGATAAACCAGAAGAAGTGACTTAGTGAACTCTCAGGAATAGTGGGAATCAAGAACACTCTTTCGTTTTTATTCTCATACAAGTCCACGTGAGTAATCAGAGAAACAATATAGTTTAAAACGTTTATTTTAACTACGTGCTCTAAGACGCAGTACTTTAGCCAATACTAACAAACGGATGCATAAAAGTAATACAATCAGCATTGTTACAATTCCATAAAACACAAAGTGAGAAATCATATTATAATGATAGTGGAACCAGGACTATAACGCTGTGTACCACCCTCCCCAGGCTAGGAGCTAGTTTTATAGTAATAGAAGATCTCTAGGTTTCAAAAGGGGGACCCCATACCTCCAAGATCAGGTGAAGTGAATTACATCTCAGGACAAGCACAGCTCTCTGTAGATGGAGAGGTTTCCTCCATGTGTCTCCTACAAGCATGCAATGCTATATTAAAAGCACCCAAGTTTCAGTTATTTGCAGCTGCGTTCGTGTTTTGTCTAAGTGAGTGTGACTGATCAACATGAATTAACAGCATACATTGTTATTCCACCTTGAACACTCTGTGCAGACTGAGGTCGGAGTGTAAGCCTAGACTTGTGAAAAACAGACCGTTCTCATGTGAAGAAAAGCAAGCAGTTTTATTTACGAGAACAGAAGCATGAAGTGTTGTGTGCAAAAGCGGCAAGATGGTGTCTAAGCATATAGTTCACTCATGCTAATATAGCAATGTCTGCAAGCAAAATCGTATTCTCACGACACCAGGACTATTGGAGACGACCAATTACGCTGAGCTGAGAGTGCTGCAGTACCCCCATCTACAACATTTTCTCTATTTCTGTTGTTATGGCTTTGCGTCTAGCTGCAGGTTAACAATAGGGTCGTTGTTTTACGATCTTTCCGGGGGAGGTGATGATGCTCTGTTCTACTAGATGAGTTGTCCACGGGAGGTCAGAAAACAAGGAAGAATAAGGGACCAACACTTCTTGCAAGGATGCTTTCTGGCTATGTGATAGGCCTTCATTGATGACTAAAAAAAATATTATAAACAAACCAAATGGAGGAGTGCCCCCTGTAGGCGAGACAGTGAAAGTCTCTGCACCTGAAGCTTAAGGCTTATTCAAGCACTTGTGCCCAACCTTAATGTAGGACATAGCATGTCCTTTTAGAAGACCCCTCACTCACCAACCTAGTTGGTGACATGCTTCATCATCGGGGTCCCACCCCGAAGGCCGAGTGCCAACAGGGTGTGCTACGACACCTGATTACAGTGGAGCGGGTATTTTGTCTTTTTATATGTGCAGTGATAAAAGGGTAAGTGATTTAAAAAGGGGCCAGATCTACTCACTTCAAGACTTTATTCCTGAGTGACTGGACACCTTGGTAAAAGAAGTGTAACACCTTTGTCTAATTAAGTAGACTGTGGTGTTAAAGACGTGTAGTGATGATAAAATAGCGACGTGTGCTAAGTGATTAAAATATAGGTCTTAGGTCTACATGTTTCAACCTCTTATGATTGTGGGTTTTCGTCAGGACCAAAAGGAAAAAAGTGAAAAGGACCTGGGTGGTACGCACACGCTAAGGTGCGCCCTGCCCTCGATCCGTGATAAATGGGAACACAAAATTGTGTCCCTACACAAAATGTAGTATTCTCCCCACTCTGGAAGAAAAACCTGTGAAGGAAAAAAGGGGGGTTGGGATCACACAATACAAAACAAACATTGGTTGTACATATAACATATAGAATTAGAAGAAATTTTTCTCGCGATAGGTAGATAGAAATGGTCGATTAACCATATCGGTATCAACTCCATTCAAGGTGTATCCAGCCATAGGAATCATCAGTGCGTGGCTTAGATACTGATACTGCTCTTAATAGGCTAAACGGGCATGTAAGTCTGTAGCTGGGAGAAAGACTTAAGACTGTATAGGCCTATTGATTAGTAAAGTTTGTTTGCGGAAAACACTGTGCAACTAAAGCATATCGTGGTGAAAAAAACGGCTATTTAGGGGAGGTAGTGATGTCTCACAATATACCCATGCACGCCACATTCACTTATCCCAGTTATAGGATCTGATAGTACGTTCTTTGGATGTAGCAAAATAACACATGTATATTCGTAAAACATTCGGCTTACTCATCGAGCGGTAAGAAACCGCCTCATGGGCGTTCGTGGTCCAAAGGCGATGCTCGCGTAATCTGAAGAGTAACGAGAAAACACGAGCACAAAAATGCAATGAGTGACATGGCGTCCTCTCGTACGTGAAAAAACAAAAACACAACATGATCCAGGGGGATCGTGTGAGGCCTGACTTACTTGCGGCTTCTGTTCCTTGGATTGGTAACCTACTTGGTTCCATCAATGATCCGCCCCGTGGTAATCCCTCACCCTCAGTGCGGAAGCGTTAAAAATAGTTAGGTGCTCCGCTTCCTGGAAGGGGCGTGATCAGGCCCGCTCACGTGTATCGCTCGGCCAATCAGCCGACATTTGTAATCAAACTGAGGCTTGGAACTCAGTTTCCATAGTAACCATGGGCGCCTCGGTGAATGCTCGGGGGCGCCCTAGTGAAATCAGGATTACGAGGCAGATTTTATTTGCATTTCTATCCCGATGGCCATGTATATTATAAGTTCAAGACACCTGAGGCAAAAGAGTCTACAGTTGATGTTTGTTTTTAGTTAAAAGTTCCGAATTCAAAGGGGCAAAATCGCATCTTGTTTCCAAAAGTCAGTGGTTACTACCACAGTTCCCTTTGGTAATTGGATAAGTCTAGGGACCACATCAGAGACTCTCACGCAGTACGGGCAGAGATATTTCTATATGGCCAAAATGGGCAATGATAGCTCCTGAAGGTACAGTTTTCAAGTCTTGTTTTTGGTAAACACATTACCCCATGATTGAGTTCCAGGGAATATTGTCGTTTAGACCAGCCCTAGGCGTTGACAGCCTATAGATCCATCTCCGTTCTTTTTCAAAGAGGCGTTGAGTCAGGTTGTTCCCTGGGTTTATCTGTTCAATGATAGTCCATTGAAGATCGTCCGGCGTATGTCCTGCAGTTAGATAGTGTTCTGTTAATCTAGTCATGGACTTCTTACACCTGATGGTGCTCCTGTGTTCACCTATACGTAGCTTAACTTTTCTGTTGGGCATACCAATGTAGTGCAGATTACATGGGCACGTAATTCTATACACTACATTTTCACTGTTACAATTTGTATGACCTTGGATTGTCCAGATCTTTCCTGGTTCTAAACTCAGGGTCTTTGTGTTTGTCGTGAAGGGACACACACTACAATTGCCACATTTGTAGTGGCCTGTTACCTTAGGTAGTCCCCACGCGTTTAGCACTGTTTCGTTTTGTACTGCTTTCATTTTTTTTTTTTTTTTTTGAAAACCTTTATTGTGCACGAAAAGAGAACAAATACGGGCCTACAACCATCAGGCCGGCCACGGGACTTTTAAGCACAGGTGCGAGCAATGCGGTTCTACAGCGGCATCAGGCAAGATAGCAGCAATTAGTAACAGGTACATTGAATGGAGTTATGCCGCCAAGGAGAAGGAGCATTGAAGGTTAAATTTCTAAAGTTTCGATTGAAATATAAATCAGTAAAGAATAGAGTCAAGGAGAACCGAGTCCGGACATTAGCTTCATAACATGAGCAGGCGGCATCAATAAGAACAACATTAGGAAGAACACCCCGTCAATATGGCAGTACCATACAAAACAACAGTAGATGCAGTCCACTTTTACGCACCACCCTCAGCGCCACCCGCTCCCTACCAACCCCTATTGCAGACCCAGAACAGAAACCAGAACAAGAAAGCGCAGAAATTAGAGAAATAAGGCCCATAGAAACTAAAAAGAGGAAAACTAAATCTACCCCCCCACCCTACAACAATCCGGAGGCTACGGCCTACCCCCCCCCGGCAAAGTGCCTGTCGCCCAGTAAAGAACCCGAAATATAGAATAAGAAGAAAAGAGAAAGGAGAAAAGATAAGAAAAGAAAGATGTTCACACTTGAAGTATCGGGAGGAAGAAAAGAACAAGCTATTCCACCACTCCCAAAAGAGAAAGGAAACGGGGGAGGAGCCCTATCACTAACAAGACACCCGGTCCCCCAGCCATATAAAGCCCCCTTTACCGAATGAAACAATAATATTGAGAAATACACTACCAAAAGGAGAAGTGAATCAGATACATCCGGGTCCCCGAGTCAGTACCGGAATGATCACCCCGTCCATAAGGGCAATAGCAGGATAAGCACAGTCCCACCCCATGTGCAAAAATACCAGGATAGACATCATTAGCAGAACAAATGTGGGGAGCTATAACCATTACACACGCCAGAGAGGCAGCACAGTTCAAAATCGTACCAGCTAGTCTAACAAAAGTGAACCCCCGGAGATCTCCAGCGCAAATCAGGTCGCGAGCGACCACTACACCATGACGCCCAGCAGAAGCCCGCCCCAGTCGGAACAAAGGGACAAGATGGCCGCCTTAATGAGGACGTAGACAAAGGAGAGCAAGATGGACGCTACCCTAAACAAACAGCCCCCATGGCACAATAAACTTCCATGATCAGGAGACAGGAACCAAAGAGAACGTGGCGGAGCCGATAGCCCACAATTTATCAGGGTAGCCAGTATATGGTGCCGACTGTGCCAGTAACAAAGGTCACAATATCTCGGAGGACGCCATGATTGTAAAACAGAACTACCACTAGCAATAATAGAGACAGATGGGGGAAAACAAGCTACACCATACATACAATACAAGCAGCCAGTACGTACAACATTCCAACCCAAATCCCCACCTGGCAAGAAAGTATTACAACCAGGAACCCGTCTAACCCTGTCCCGATCTCAGGAGCCCCCCCGATCTCAATCGTCCCCCTGAACATGGCCCCGGAGAAGGTCCCGCCCCTGTATAGACAAAATGGGAAGATGGCCGCCCTCTGCAAGTCGAAGATCTCCAAGCATAAAATGGACCCCGCCTGTCCCATACATTGATGGCAAACCAAAAACACACTGTTCCAAGTTCAGCCCGTTGTTGCAAAAAATAAGAAACTGAGGGCGGATCATGCGTGACATTCATAGTCAACGAGAGCAGTTGCAGTGCCAGCGGAGTCTTGCACAATCTCAGAGTTACAGTATCCGACTGCGTAAGCTGTGGCAGGATGGGAAACAATGTAACCTCAACCGGATAAGCTGGCGACGGACCGTTTGAGTAGTCACTGCGAGAAAGCTGTTCCATTACACAGTTCCGCGGAAACAATGTATCGCTTTCAATGCAAAGAAGGGGCTGATAGGTGCAACAAGAAGAGCCGACAGCCAATGCACTCCCCAATCCGATAACGGCTTCATCCAGCTTCGCTCCAAGCGCTTGAAAAAACTCGTGCCAGTCCGCCCTCAGGTCGGAAAGCGCGGCAACAACGGAGGCATAGGTGAACTCGGGCTGGTGATCTATCACATCCATAATCCTGGGCGCACCAACTTGTTCCACAGTCCTCGCGAGGCAGTGCGGGGCAGTCCAGTCGGGAGCCTAGACGCCGTCCGCCAGTTTCGTAAATGGAGCAGCCGCCATGTTAAGCACCACAATGAGCTCACTGTTCCCCTCGGCGAATCCCTTCCTGGACAGTGTAGATGTGTTTTCAGTGTAACTCGGGCCAGCCACCGGCGAGCGATAACACATAGGAGTCCCCTTCGCGCGGGCTCCAACAGGAAGAAGCACAGAAGCGAGCCGAGCAGCCAGGTCCGCGCCGGCCAGGAGAGGAGAAGCGCGACTCACCTCGGCGCCGCACTGAGAAGGGACGGCAATGTAAACCCACAATCGGTCAACGCACACCGTCCATTGGGGGGGGCTAATGCAGGCGCCGTCTCAGCCACCAGGTTGGCGGGGAAGGGATAGCAGAGCTATTCGTCGGTCAACCCACAGGAGAGCAAGCCGTCTCCGGCCGAACGAGACCAACACGGGGTCCGGTGCCAGGGCTCGGCAATGGCGATCGAGCCAGCACCTCGATGTTACTGGCTGGCGGGCAGATAGGGACACCGGAGAAACACCCCCGGCAACAGCGCGTTTCACTCGTCCTCCCGCAGTAGCGCTATGGCAGGAGCGAGGTCAGGATATTTGTGCAGGAATCACAGGCTCGGGGAGCCGGGCGACTACACGTCCGTCTCCGCCGCCATCTTGGCTCCTCCCCTGTACTGCTTTCATTATCGGTCTGGTGTTCACCACTGCATCTTTTATGCTTCTTGCTTTTTTAAAAGAAAAAAGTGGTTTTTCCCATTGCCTTTTGCCAGAATTCAAGATCGACCAATGTTTATTTATCACCCTGGTTACGTCGTTGGAAATCTTGTTATATGTGGTCTCACTGTGTTTTCCCAAAGTGCTTCCCGGGGTTGGTTACGAGCACGCTTTTGACTTTTTTGCAAAATTCTGTCCGGATATCCTCTGTCCTTCAGTTTTTTTGTGAGGTCGCTTGCTTGCTCTTTATAGTCCTTAAGTTGACTGCAATTGCGACGGATTCGCAAATATTGCCCGTACGGGAGATTCTCTCGTAATGGCCTGGGATGAAAACTTTCGAATCTTAGAAGATGGTTTCTTGCCGTAGGTTTGTAATGTGTTACAGTTTCAAAGTTCCCATTGACCTTACTTATGACCAAATCAAGGAACACCAGTGTGTTATGGTCCTTGACATAGGTGAATTTTAGATTGTCATCACAGGTATTCATCCCGTTGAAAAAAGAGGTCAGAGAATCTTCTGTTCCATTCCAAACTGCCAGCACATCATCAATGTACCGTCTCCATAGCAGGACATTTGATTTTTTTTTCACTCAGTATATGTTTCTTCTCAAAGTCATGGACATATAGTCCTGCCACGCTGGGGGCAAATGTGCTCCCCATCGAAGTTCCGCCCGTCTGGAGGTATAGTGTTCCCTCAAATTCAAAATAATTCCTTTTTAATGCAAGCCTTGCACATTCTAAGATGAAATTTCTCGGGGTTCTTGAGGTCCATTCCTCCTCCTCTAGAGCTTTTTACAGGACCTTTAGTGTTGCGTCCTGTGGAATGCTTGTATACAAACTCTCAATGTCGAAACTCACCAGGATGGTGTTGTTGTCCACAGTGAGATCGTTGAGTAGTTGTAGCAGGCTCTTAGTGTCTTGAAGGTATGTACTCGTTTTTTGTACCAATTTTTGGAAGAAGACTTCGCAAAAACGAGATAGTGGTTCTAGAAGTGAACCCAGGCCGGATACTATCGGTCTCCCAGGTGGGGGTAGTTTATTTTTGTGCATTTTTGGGAGCGTGTAGAAGTAGGGTGTCCTTCCTTCACTTTTGCACAAAAAATCCGCCTCCTGTTTGCAGATATATCCTTCCGCTTCTCCGTAGTCTACTAGTGATTTTATCTCGCTGCGCAGCTCCTCCGTGGGGTCACTAGGTAGTTTCCGATAGCTAGTCTCATCTGACAGTAATCTTCGGCATTCGGTTTGATATGCTGACTTGTCCAAAATCACCACCCCGCCGCCTTTGTCTGCGGGTTTGATCACAATTGTGTCACAATTTCTCAGAGTCTCCAGGGCCACTCTTTCCTTCTTGGTCAGATTGGTAAATGTTGTTTTCGGGGTCAGTTGCTCTACTTCTTTGAAGACCGCCTGCTCAAATGTGGTTACTTCCACTGGGATCGTGTGTGGTGGTGGTATAAAGGTTGATTTAGTTCTTAGGCCTGTTTCATTTGGATCATCATTAGTGGTCATCTTGTCTTTCTTTTCAAAGAATGCTCTTAGTTTCAGTTTTCTGAAGAAGGATGAAAGCTCACACTGGAGTTTGAATTTGTCCAAATTAGCCGTCGGGACAAACCCCAGGCCTTTGTTCAATACATTTTCCTCATCCTTCGAGAGGGGTCTAGTCGCTAGATTTGTGACTAGGTTTTCCGGTTGCTGGGTCCTGCCTGTGGAGTCTTGCTCCGAGGTTGGTTCATGTCCGGCTCCTCCGATCCCCAATGTACTTGGTTGCCTTGGTTCCCCGGTCTTCTCTTTCCCCTTCCCCTTCCGCGCCTGGCTAAAAAAGGCGGTCTATAAGCATTTGGTTTGTAGAAGGGTTGCTGGAATGGTGGTTGCCACCCATACATCTGATAGTTCTGGGCGTTGAATGGATCTGGATAGCCTTGCATCGGTACTGGATTGAACGATGGCCAGTTACTCTGCATTCTTCCACGGCCTCTTCCTCTCGGTTTGGTGCTTCCATTGCCTGAGTTACTACTAGCATTGGAGGTGTTGCTTGAGGCATTACTTGAGGCATCCGAGTTGTCATCTGCCTTTGAGGGTGGTATATATTCCGGATCTGAATAGGGATAGACTTTCACCATGGAAAATCTTTTCAGATCTTTCTGAAATTTCTGCACTTTCTGCTGCATCAGATTATCCTTGTACTCATTAATTTCCCTATTAAGTTCATCAAGTTTCTGTTTGTAACCGGTGATCGTTGTTTTTATCTGGCCCTCAGCTAATTGGATTTCGACTTGTATTTTCTCTGACAGTCTTATGGCAGTTTTTAGGATGAGGACTATCCAGTCGTGCGTGCAGTGCCATGCTATTGCTGCCCAATCTTTTCGGAAGGCTGCATCATCCAAGAAAATACGCGGTGCGTTTGTAACTAGTAGAACCTTGGGTGCCATGTTATTGCTCAGGTACTGTTTTAGAATGGTGCCATGTAGGATAGTTCTAATTCTGTTTCTTTTCAGCTCTGTTAGATTCTCCCAATCCGTTGTTTGTGATATGCTTTGCGCTATATTCGCATCCGCGAATATGGACAGATCTCCCATGATTTCTCCGACCTCCTCTGAGGTGTAGGAGAGGCCTTGGTTCTCGCTGTAATCCTGATTCCCTCGGGATCGAGCAACCCAGCCCACACCCCCTGTTAACCACACAGAGGACGTACCAGGCTTCTTTAGAGGATTCCAAAAGCTCTTTATTAAGAGAAGCCCACCGAAGGGTAAACTGGTACACAAATGGAGGTATCGAAATGTCACGGTCACATATCTAACCGTCCTCTGCAATGATGCTCGTCCTAGCACCGTCCAACAGAGGACACTGTGATAATTAATGGCCGACAATGCCACTCGATACTGAAAGAACCCTTTGGGTCTCTTACTCCTTCCGTACCGTCCTCCGCATGCGTGTCCGTCCTGACACGCTTCCAACGGAGGGCAAACGCTATGAACAACGCAAAATAATACGGGTCTGTTCTCCACGCTCGATAACCCTCGAGCGGGGACTGGCAATATGTGTCGATACGTCCTTGCGCTCGATAACCCTCGAGCGGGGACTGGCAATAAGGTACAACCAAATTCAGCGTCCTTGCGCTCGATAACCCTCGAGCGGGGACTGGCAATAATGTACAACCAAAGTTCAGCGTCCTTGCGCTCGATAACCCTCGAGCGGGGACTGGCAATAATGTACAATCAAAGTTCAGCGTCCTTGCGCTCGATAACCCTCGAGCGGGGACTGCCAAGAAGGTACTACACGAACAGGTGTTCGTAATGCTCGTTAACCCTCAAGCGGGGACTGTCTCTGAAGTATTGTGAGTTTTGAAGTCTTAACACACTCGAGAACCCTCGAGCGGGGACTGAGACTGAACGGAAGGACAGAAGTCCACAAGGTAACGCTGCGGGCTGTTTGCACCGCAAACACAGGTCAAGGCAGCGCTATGACAGCTCACCGTGAACAATGACGGCTCCCGCTCCAAAGCCTCGGATACGACGGAGCTCACCTTCTTCCTCGCTGCTCCACGAACCTGCGTCTACGGTTCAGAATATCCGACGCCGACCGCTGTCATCCGGGTTGTTTAAATGGTCCCGCCCGCATAGCGCGGTTGACGCGCACAGCCTTCTGGGAGTGTTAGTTCTGGCGGGCGTGCTCCTGGGTGTTGTAGTTCTTCCTCTCTTGTCACCTAAACTGCACCGCTGCGTGTCTTAACACTCGCTCATGGTTGCGGATAGAGTATGTGATGACTATGTGTTACTCTCGTAGCTGTGCGCTGCCTAGCTATAGAAAAAACAATGGGAGAGTGAGGGTTTTTCACTCATTGATGACTAACTGAGGCAGAGTAGAGGCCTCCTTTGTCTGTATGAGAACGGTAAACTTGTTGTTCCTAGGAGGGTGTCCTAACCATTTATTTAGTAGGTTAAAATGGTACATCTGGGTTTTCCTGGGTATGATTTGTAGTTCATATGTTGATAGCCCGATCTTCCTTTTGATTTCATATGGTCCATTTCCATTTTTTCCCTTGTCATAAAAGGTTTATTAATTTGAGTACGTAAGCTCAAAGTCAAGGAGGGATCTAGTTTCCTCTGTTTTTTCTTGTTCCCAGGCTTCTTTGGTCATATCCAGGAGCATCCGTTATTGTCTTCCATATAGGAGTTCAAAAGGAGAACACCCAAGACTGCTATGGACCTGACTTCTAACGACAAAGAGGGCTAAGGGAAGAAGCATATCCCAATCCTTTTTTAGTGTCAATTTGAGTGTGGCATTGTACCGTTCACACAAGCCATCGAATTGTGGGTGGTACACAGAGGTTTTAATATGTGAGATTCCTAGAGATTTACAGATTTGTGACATGAGACAGGAAACGAAGGGAGTCCCTTGATTCATCAGGATTTCCCTTGTGAATCCTACTCGAGTCCAGTTTCTCGCTAATGTTTTTGGTGTTAGGAACCCTTAAAGGGAAGGCCTCCGGATAGTGGGTAGCATAGTCTACATCTACTAAGGCACATAGGTTGCCTCTTTTGGATGTGGGTAATGGTCCTATAAGAACCATCCCCACCCTGTCAAACGGTTTCCCTATTATCGAAGGGATTGGAGAGGAACAGAGGGCGGTGTATAAGGGTTTTTTCTATGGCATATTTCACATTCTTGGCAATATTTGGCTATATGTGCAAATATGCCAGGCCAATGGAAATGCTGTAAAAGGATTTGAGTTGTTTTTTGAGCACCTCTGTGTCCTGTGAGTAAGTGGGAATGAGCAAAGAACAAGACCTGGGGCCCGATGTAGGTAAAATAGATTTACCGATTTTTAATTACCGAATCATACCGATTCGGTAATTAAAAATCGGTAAATCTAAGGGGGGGAGATGTAGGAACATCCAGATGTTCCTTTTACCGAATCGGTAAAAATCTGTATTTACCGATTCGGTAAATACCGACCGGTAATGCCCCATTCATTCCTATGGGCTTTGAAGCCCATAGGAATGAATGGGGCATTACCGGTCGGTATTTACCGAATCGGTAAATACAGATTTTGACAAGGGTGCAGGGGGTGTCACTTTGACACCCTCTAGCACCCCCAAAAAAGATTCGGGGGCCATGTGGCAGGCATACCTGCCCCAAGGGCAGGTCTGCCTGTCATATGGCACAGGTGTGCATGCACACATGTGCATGCACACCGGAATCGGTATTTTACCATCAAATATATTTGATGGTAAAATACCGAATCGGTGAGGGTTGTGGGACTCAGAAGAGTCCCACCTACATAGCAAAAATACCGAATAGGTATGAATACCGATTCTGTATTTTACAGATTCGGTAAATTTACCGATCGGTAAATTTACCGAATCTGTAAAATATGTGGCCCTACATACCGATTTGTAAATACCGGTCGGTAACGGCCGAAAATACCGATTTTCGGCCGTTACCGACCGACCTACATCGGGCCCTTGGTCCCTAAAGCTTTGAGGTACCACCAGTTGGGGAGGGTCGGCAGGTTTACCGGTTCTATACAAAAGGCCGTTTTCAAAGGTGGAAGTGGGGATATACAGGGGGGTGGTTAGTGTACGCAATACCCTCTGCGGTCCAGGCTGCTTGGAGGGTGGGATCATGGGCTTGAGCATATCTAAAGCTTTCATCAGATAGCCACGAAGCCTGAGTGATGAGAGCTGGTTTTCCCTGTACTGTCGCCTTGGGAAGATCTACCTTGCCTTTAAGTAGGCAAAAGAACAGCCGAGAATTAACCTTTCAGGCAGGATGAGGACGACTCCTATGGTTGGTAGAATGCAAGGGCCTCCAGGTGTCTGAATGTGTACCTTGGCTAAGGGGTAACTTTTTACGTCGCCATGAACACAGCGTATGGATACGAACCTGCCTTTCACTGTGTGTTTCTGGTCTATCAGTGATGCCTGAATTACCGATTGGCAACATCCTGAATCTAACAACGTTTTCACTGGTTTGTTATTCACGAGGAGACTTACATAAAAAAAGAGCCGAACCCATCGATGTACAAGATGGACTTGGGTAGATCGCTAACGTCCATTAGTTCTTCGCTGGTTTTCTTATTGGGACAAAACTTGGCGATGTGACCCCAGTCAAAGCACTGAAGACCTTTTGTGGGCAGGGCTTCCGGCCGGACTCCTATACGTTTTGGTGATTCGGGTAGGGGTCCAGGATTTTCTCCTCCAACTTGAGAGTTCCTGTGGAGGGGCGAGAGGGTTTCTCGTTATTCCAGGAAGGGATCGCGGTTGTGCCCTTGATAAGGTAGGGGCCATGTCCACTGCTTGTTTTACCCTCAGGTGTGTATGCTGCCTTAACCACTGTTGAGTGGAAAAGGGGAGGGCCTCTAAGTACTGCCCAAGATATATAAAGTCGAAAAACACAACGATTGAAAAAGGAGGAACAAATTCTGCACTATTCTCAAAATAGGGCACAATTAATTCACCTATTTTCATGCCAAATGTTCACTGTAGAGTTAATCCAACATTTTATACATCATCACTCGCACAAGGGGACATGATTACCCATTTTATTTTTTGTAATCAGCACATGAATTATTTTTATCATATTTCGTATAGTCTTTTAAAAAAATTTTTTTATATAAAGGACATGATCTCTTCCTTGGAGTTCTCTTGCATTTTTAGCCATTTTTGTCCTGCAGCCTTGAGTTTGAAATAGAGGGTCTTCGGACTGTCCCCTAAAGAGCCTCTCTCCTTCCGGAACTTCACCATATAGGCTTTCTGATCCATACCCAGGTGGTCTAGTATAATTTCCTTAATATCATAATAGGGGCTTTTGCCCATGGCGTTGGTGACCTGATAGGCGGCCTTAGCCTTCCCTGTTAGCAACGGTGCCAAAAAGAAATGCCATTTCTGCTCTGGACAGCTAGACGCCCTGGCTGCCCTTTCAAAATTAACAAAAATGCATCTGGACCTTCACTAGGGACGTATTTCTGCAAAACGACATTAGGGTTTCCTGATTGTGTTCCTGGCCGTATTTGTGAGGTCAATTGAAGTTGGTCCACTGCTAAGAGTTCTCTGTCGTCCTGGGCGGATGTCAATTGCCTCTCCATTGCCCATTCCAATTTTTCTTGTCCATGAATCACATGCTGGATAAGATTCTCCATATTGTTGGACTATGGAGCAAGTACCCGCATTCTCCACCACTTGTGGCACTTTGGAGAAACAACATTTTGCTTTGGTTCGGGTTTTCAATGCTTTATTGAATGTTCTTTAGGGAATCGGTTAGTTTATTCTGGTTCTCTTCACATAAGGGACCGTCTGTCTTGGTTTTTTCCTTCATGGGTAAGTCTCGTAGCCTTCCTTGGGAAAAGAAAATAGGAACTTATGAGGACTTTGTCCCTGTGTCTCGTAAGTGTAGGGAAAAGGAGAGATGGTACGTACGAGAGCCACCTGTCTCCACCACTAGTGTCACTTTTTAGTGCTTTACTCAGGCGCCATACTGTAGGTTTACACAAATAGCTGGCTTTCCCTCCGCACTTTCCAGGACAACTCAACCCCCTCCCTGTTACACAGAGGAACCACCCGTCTCACCGGGGCCCCTCTGAAACATAACACGAAAATGGTCACATACTTCCGACGGCCGTGCTCCTCCTGGAGCGTGGCGGGCTAGTCCGTTGTGCCGGATGGGGTCCGGCTCCCTCTTTTGCATGGTTCACAGGGAAGTGACTTCTTCTGGTCGGATCTCTGTTCGGGATGTGCTGAGGCTCTCTCTTCCTCCGTCTGCTTCGGTGCTTCTAAACAGGTTGGGCGTGGAGTCCTTCCTCATTCTCCATACAAATCCGCCTATGTCACGGGAAAGGCTGCCTATCAAGGCAGCCTCAGCATTCTCGTATGGATTTGTTCACATGACGTAGTCATGTGAAGGTCCTTGGAACCATGAACGTCCCTGTGGTTAACGGTGCTGTCCTGATCCCTCCTATCTGGATCCTGTGAAGATGAAAGATAGAGGAAAGGAGAGACTTGAATGGGGAATATGTCCTCACCTTCTCCCTCCAACACGGCGTCCTTAGGTTCGCTGTGACAGTACCCTTGTAAACCGATAGCACCCAAAAGGAGTTATGAATGTGGTAAGGTTTTTGCTGTTGTGGTGTAGGGGAACCTGGTGGTAGGCCGATTTAAGGTCTATAGAGGCCAACAATTCATTTATTCCCGGAAGAGGTAATTGCTCAACCACGATGTTATAATTGAGGTCACGTAAGTACACCCATAGCCTAAGATTTCCGTCCACCTACTCTGAGGCTCCTATTTGCTCAATGATACCATCCTGAAGTAGTTTATCCAGTTGAACTCTGACCTTTTCTTTGACTGCAAAGGGTAAATTCCGAACCTTATGCACAACTGGGATGGCATTTGACTTAACATATAGGTTCCCCAGTGTTAAAGTACCATAGATTTTGGCCAAATTCTTAGGTCGACTGAAGGCTGCCAAGTCGTCAATGACAGGAACGTAGAAGCACTGCAACACACGCTGCGTAAAGTCACCTCCTTAATGTGCCGAAAGTTATGAGGGAGAATGGTAAATTTGCGCAAGGAGAGTAGGTGCGCAATGCCAATCAACCCGAGTGAGACAGCAGCTGTGAAAAGCGCTGACTGACCTTCATTCGAAGTATCTGTGAAGGTGCAGGGTCCTTTTTGAGAAGACCAGATACTTCTGAATCGCTGTATAAGTGATTTTCTTTAGTCTTCTGAAGAGATTCTTCCTGTTAGTAGTTAGTGATTCTTCAAATCTTACGAATGTGTCATGCCAGCTTGAGTATGGCGTGGGTTGTCTGTGTTGGTGATCGTCGCCAAAATTGTACGGAAAGAAGCGAGTACAATGTTGTGTGGAGAACTTCTTAATTGGAATAACCAACACAGACTCCCTGAGGCGTGAAGCTCAGGAAATCACAACAGCTCCCTCGGTCACCAGCTACCAACTGTCAACATTCTAGAACTAACAGCTGGTGACAGCTGGTGATAGGGGAGACGATGTAATGACAAACAACCGATGTTCAACTGACAAGTGTGGAATGTGGGGTATGGTGTGATACGCAGGGCCAATGAGGATGGGGGATAGGTATTACATCACAATAAACATTAGCTTGTTTATGCATCATCACAACAAATCCTCTCTTTCCAATGAAACAATAAATCTGAGGGGGAAAACAAAGAAAGGTAAAAATGAAAAGTAACTCAGTGGGGGTGAGCTGTGGTGCATCCAGGCCACAAGATAAAACGGTGTGCAGATTAGCACACACATGTATTTAATTACACATCAATGAAGTAACCATCAAATTTCTTTGGACTGATTCGTGTTCTTCCACAGCTAATGGTGTGTTCCACCAGAACCACCGGTTGAACAAGATCCGCCATCCAGTGGCATTGGCTTCAAAATAAATGGCTTCAGAGGAAACTTGTGCCCCATCAGAAGCACCAACTCTGCCCTCTGATGCATCCACCATGCCACTGTTAGGATCTGGTACATTGACTCGATCATCATCAAAATCTAACCACAAATCAGAGTTAGCACTGGCCACTCTGACACAAGAGTTGTCTAGTGAAATTTCCATTATGACTGCATAAAGCCAGTCTACTCGTGTGCTAAACCTTTCCATCACAAAGTTTTACAGAACTACTATGAATTTCACAAATGCGTAAAGAGCAATAGAATCTGCTTTCTTCCTTCCTTGTTTTCTTTCCCTAAAGAACTTTCACCCAGTCTCCACACTTGAACTGTCTTATTTTTGAACCATGTTTTCTGTCGTACCATTTCTTATAAGTTTTCTGTGCCATACTTATTTAGTTTCTTACGCACACACTCAGGAGACCACTTCTGTTTAGAAACTGGTAACCAACCTAAATCTTTGCTAAGTGCTAGCCTTCCTCTCATTTGTGAACGGGCTGTTCCCATTTATCAAGCTTGGGGTAATTCTGTAAGACCAAATTCTGCTTCAATAGCTCACTTTCCCAACTCCTATTACCACATCTAGACAGTTGAATGCTACCTTTGAGTACCCTATGAAAGCGTTCAACCAAACAATTCCCTTAGGGATGATAAACAGATGTAGTGTTATGCTTGATGCAGTTACGCTTTAAGAAATCTTTAAATGCAAAAGAGGTAAATTGTGTACCATTGTCAGTAATAATGAATTTAGGTAATCTCTCTCTCATTAATATTTTATCCAGAAACTCAATGACTTTAGAGCCATCAGCATAGTAAACAATTTCATTTTCAGGCCACTTAGAGAAATGGTCCACCAGGACCAATATGTACTTGAAAGCTCCATCTGTACCTTCAACAAGACCCACATTGTCTCCACCAACTATTTCCCACGAAATACTGGGACTTTCAATCGGATATAAAAGCGGTTTGAATGTTTTTAGACTTTTGTCAGAATCATTGCACTTGATGCATTCTCTTACCATTTGCTCCACGTGTTTATCAATACCAGGCCACCAGTAGTTATACTTTACCCTTTGCTTGGTTTTGGATATACCCAGATGGCCCTCGTGACACAGTTTTATCAACCTACTCCTTAAACCTGCGGGTGCCTTCCCAGCTCGGTACAGGAGATTTTCTTCAACACTTAATTCATTCCTTACTTCCCAAGACGCCCTTTCTTCTATACATAATTTGTTTTTGATCGGGCCATCCTTTAAATACAAATAATGTAACCTTACAGGGAATAAGATCTTTTGTCATGAAATCTACTCATTCTGGAAGGGTGATTCCTTCTTGCCCAACATCAAATAGCAATGCAACTATTTAATTCTCATCCTGTAATCATTATCCTAATCCGCTAAGGGTAACCTCCATAAAAAATCAGCAACCCGATTCTTAACCCCGGGCAAATACACAATATCATATGTAAAATCTAGTAATTTCACAGACATTTTGCTTAATCTGGGGGAAGCATTTGTCACCCAGAGAAGGACAACATTTTCGTGAGGGGTTTATGGTCAGTGCGAAGAAGAACATGAAAACCTGAAAAATACAATCGAAAATGTCCATGGGCCCAGGTGCATGCTATTGTTTCATGTTCTATCACAGAGTATTTTTCTTCAGCAGTGGTGAGGGAACGTGATACAAAAGCTACCACCCATTAATTTTGTTCTTTATCTCTTTGTGAAAGAACAGCACCAAGACCTTTATCACCCGCATCCGTGGTTATAATAATTTGACATTTAGGATCAAAACCTCTGAGAATAGGTGCATTTGACAATTCTTTTTTTAACTTATAAAAGGATTCTTGGCAGTCACTGGACCAAACAAACTAGGCTTTACCCTTCAAAAGTAGAAGTATGTAGTAGTTTTTTTTACCAGAAATTCATTATAAATTTCGAATAATATTCTGTAAAACCTAAAATTGCCCTGACCTCATCTTGGGACTTGGTGCATTAACAATGGCAACAATAAATACGAACTATCCAAAACTGAAGTGTTCCGCTATCTGCAGATTAAGCATGTACTGCAAGCGGCGATCACTAAGGGCACGACACTCCCAGAGTCTTCTCACTAGAAGATATAATCCTAATAGATTACATGAATAAGAAAGCTATATCCCTAACGTATCAGAAACTAGTAAATAACTCCCCGGAACCCCCTCACCAAAATCGGAGGAAGGTGGCAAGCAGACATCGAGGATGAATGGTAAGATGCTCTGTCGTCCCCGAAGGAAGTGGCCATATTGAGTAAGTTCAGATTAATACAATTAAAAATACTTTACAGAATATACTACTCGCGCAACCGCCTAGTAAAAATGGGCAGAATAGAGGATGACACATGTGGGAAGGGGTGTGGCCTGGAGGGAACATACTATCACATGGTATGGGACTGCCCCCGGATACATCAATACTGGGTAACTCTAATTCAGAAGATGTCTGAAGTTACAGGGATAGAATTGACCCCTGACCCGAGCTGGTATCTCCACAACATATGGAAACCCACAGATCTCAGCGAGAAAGGGAGGATCTGGGTAACATTGGGGCCCACAATTGCAAAATGCAACATTGGTCAACACTGGGGGGTGCTGGAAATACCATGCCTGCAAGGTTGGGAGAGGGACCTTGACTGGTATATGATTGCTGTAACAACGGTATATGCAGGCAGGGGGTGCCCTAAAAAGTGGGAGCAGATGTGGAATATGTACCGTGGAAATTTGTGTGCGAACACGGGAGAGGGGACACATCATAGAGTAAACCAGATGGTCGAATCCCCTTAGCAGTAGAGACAGAAGGCGAGAGACTGGTTGGGAAAAGGTGGTTACCCAGGAATGTGGAAAATGTACAAACAAATTAACAGGTTTTGTGAACTGTGTAAAATGTACTATGTCCTGTCACAATTAATAAAAAGTTTTTTTTTTAAATCAATGGTATCAATAAGCCGTTGTCTGGGTTTGATTCCTTCCTTGCTAATCTTGTGGCCTAAATACACAACCTCATTCAATGCAAATTTATATTTGCTGAGTTCCACAGTTAGTCCTTACATTTTCATAATTTCCAGCACTTGCTTCAAATAAAGAACATGCTCAGATTTCTCACTGCCCATTATTAGGATAACATCCTTGTTAGAACTTGGGTCTCTAGTTGGCAGGGGTACGCACCCTAGTCCAAGTAGAGACCACCGCTTTTGACAGGGTCGCTTGACCCAAAGCAGGAAGGCGTAACTTAAGAGGCGATGTGTAAAGTACATGTGCAACATACACTGACAATGACGCAGTAAAAGCGCTCATGAAAGGACACCACACCAGTTTTTTTATATTTCAATACAGGTATCTGTAAAGAATGATGTCCCAAATTTGAATAAAAGAAAGTTAGGTTTATTTAGCAGTGGCACAGCGCATACGCTGCGCTTAGGACCCGGAAGCTGAGATCGGTCCTGGACCAGGGTTCAATTCCCCGCCTCGGCGGGGTCTTGGGCTAAAAATTCCACGGACTCGATAATTCTCGCCCCGGTGCCTCCTCGACTCACGGGTTCACACTCTGCGACTCTGGGCAATAGCTTGCTTAATCTCCACAACGGCCCCTCGCGGCGGGATGCCTGACTTTCACCTTGTGGATACCCTGCTATCTCACAGGGGAATACCAGGAAGGGTTCCCTAAGCAAGCGCCGGGAAACCCACTGCGGGTAGCTGTGCGCTATATAAGCTCAACTACATTCACATTTACATTTAGCAGCCAGGCAGTAACTGACAAAGAAAGAACCTCGAACGTGGAATACAAAAGTACACGCAGGTACTATGTTCCAAGTTCTAGTGAAATTAAATAAATAATAAACAACAAATGTAACATATCTCATCCATTACAAAAAAACATTAAGACAAAAATCTGGCAGGTATCACAATGGGTCTATAGTTACTTTTAACTCTAGAAGCTATAGACTGTGAGGAACCAAAGTTTTGCTGAGAATTGTTTTGAAAGATTCTTGAAATTTGCACTTAGCAACTCTTCTCATGTTCCAAATCTTTCTATCCTGGGTGATAATGGAACTTTTACATACTTTAACAATTTTAATAAGATTACCAAATTTAGAGGTACCTTTGGATGTGAACGCTGGTTTTTGGATCCTTACCCACTCTCCCACCTCAAAATCAGGAGCTTAACATTCATGTTGGAATCAAACAACACCTTCATTTTGTCCTGCTTGATCTTCACCCATTTAGCAACATGACCTATATCAATACAATTAACCTCCTTGTTAATTTTCTTGACACACCACTGACAAATATCTGTTACATGTTCCCTCCCTTTCAGAAGTCTGAAAGGACTTACCTCAGTAACTGAGTGGAGTGTGACACGGTACATCCATAATCTTTTCCTCACAACATCTCTCCAAGACTCACCTGACTTACAAGCAAATTCAACACAATCTTTAAGAACGTGATTAAATCGTTCTACTTGACCATTTTCCCTTGGTTCATATAAGGAAGTGGTAATATGCTTGATTCCACATTTACAAAGAAAATCCTCCATTTCTTGTGAAATAAGTTGAACGCCATTTTACTTAACTAACACTTCTGGAGAACCCTCACGTGCCCGTATCAGCCAGCCGCACCAACAAAAACGACCCGCACACCCCTCAATAAAGCGTACGCGAACCCCCACCCCGAAAACAGACCGTATCAGCCAGCCGCACCAACAAATACGACCCACACACCACCCGCACAGCCCTCAATTAAGCGTACGCGAACCCCCACCCCGAAAACGGCCCGTATCAGCCAGCCGCACCAACACATACGACCCGCACACCCCTCAATAAAGCGTACGCGAACCCCCACCCCGAAAACGGACCGTATCAGCCAGCCGCACCAACAAATACGACTCGCACACCACCCGCACATCCCTCAATAAAGCGTATGCGAACCCCCACCCCGAAAACGGACCGTATCAGCCAGCCGCACCAACAAATACGACCCACACACCACCCGCATAGCCCTCAATAAAGCGTATGCGAACCCTCACCCCGAAAACGGACCGTATCAGCCAGCCGCACCAACAAATACGAACCGCACACCACTCAAGAAAGCGCACGGGAACCCCCACCCCAAAAACGGCCCCTATCAGTCAGCCGCACCAACAAATACGACCTGCACACCCCTCAATAAAGCGTACATGAACACACCAAAAACATCCCGTATGAGCCAGCAGCACAAACAAATACGAACCGCACACCCCCCCACTAATAAAGCGCACGCAAACCCCGAAACCAGCACAAGGACGGTGCAAATGAGTCGCACAACACCACTAAACATGTCTCCTGTGTACAAACCATTGGAAAACAATGTCCTGCCCACATCCAAACAGCCAAACAGAGGGCCCAAGTCACACCAACCCCTTATAACACACCCACCAAAAATTCTAAATAAGCCACACCCACAAATGGACCAATAAAAGGGCCCACACATACAACCCATCATCCTTTGCAACATACCTATTTGCGCAAAGACACTGGCAGGACACCAACAACTGCACCCATACACCTTCACACATACACCCTATCTCATTCACACCCACAATACCATCCCTGGGAGGAGTAAGTCATGTCCCTGCTACCACCAGTGGGAGTTCACAGAATCGAAGGAGCCATGGAGCCTGGTGAGTATACAAACAACTCATGTAACATGGGGGGACTCTCAGCAGTGCCTAACAGTATGGGGTGGTATGTGGGTGGGTCGCTATGACTCCCAGCAGTGCCTAACAGTATGTGGGTGGGGGGCTATGACTCCCAGCAGTGCCTAACAGTATGGGGGTGGTATGTGGGTGGGTGGCTATGACTCCCAGCAGTGCCTAACAGTATGGGGGTGGGTGGCTATGACTCCCAGCAGTGTCTAACATTATGGGGGTGGTATGTGGGTGGGTGGCTAGGACTCCCAGCAGTGCCTAACAGTATGGGGGTGGTATGTGGGTGGGTGGCTATGACTCCCAGCAGTACCTAACAGTATGGGGGTGGGTGGCTATGACTCCCAGCAGTGCCTAACAGTATGTGGGTGGGTGACTATGACTCCCAGCAGTGCCTAACAGTATGGGGGTGGGTGGCTATGACTCCCAGAAGTGCCTAACAGTATGTGGGTGGGTGGCTATGACTCCCAGCAGTGCCTAACAGTATGTGGGTGGGTGGTTATGACTCCCAGCAGTGCCTAACAGTATGTGGGTGGGTGGCTATGACTCCCAGCAGTGCCTAACAGTATGTGGGTAGGTGGCTATGACTCCCAGCAATGCCTAACAGTATGGGGGTGGGTGCAAGGGGAGTGCCAGAAGGCTGGAAGGGGGAGGGTGAGAGGGTACAAGGTGTAGGGTAGGAGGCTGCACTCATCCCATATGGCCCAGGTACACACCCATGCACCATGCTAAAGCACAGGGAGTGTGAAAGTACTGACAAGATATCTGACACTGGGCCCTGGTGTAGACAGCACAAGGCCCTCCTGTGACCAGTGCAAATACTAACACCAGGATAAGGTCAGATATCCTGCACAGGAACTCACAACCACCGTCATGGCATCATGCTTCATGGGGGGACCAACACACCACGAGGGACGTCCACTTGCAAATCACACTCAAACTACTAGCATGGCCTGTCACACACACCCCTTACAGAAACAGAGCCTCTGGGGACAGGCAATGGAGTGCACCACTGTCACAATCGTCATGTAACACAACAAAACAAATACTGATCTGATGACGCATCCAAGCAAAAAATGCACAGTGCTGAATCACAAGTCCATTGTGCCTCTCACACAATGCTGTAGCCACAGCTTTCAGACGCTGTGGATGCACTTAAATAGCGAGACAACAAGGAGGTGACTGGGCTGTTCCTAGAAGAAGTGAGGGAGGGAGAGAACTGGTGATATAGATGGAGGGGGAGGGGGAGAGAAGGGAAGTGACGGTCACGAGGGAGGGGTCTGTGCTCAAGTGGACAAACACCCCTGGGTATCCAATGTGTTGGATTTAGTTGCCTCACACACCCTTGCGAGTGTCATGCTTCATCATCGGCGTTGCTCCTCGTCGGGCAGGCGGTGCAATGCCCAACGGGCTCACCTCAAGGAGGGGCTCTTTGTCGGAGATCTTCTATCCAACTGCCTTATGGTGAAGTGCGGGTGAAGGGCCAGTAATAAGTAGAAGGTGCGGGTGAGAGTAAAAAGTAGCTCAGGGTACCGGAGACAATTTTATTCTGGTGGTCCCCTGCCACTAGTAAAATCAGGGATAGCCGGTATTCATGGGAACAAAAGTTTCCCAGTGTGAATCAAGGCTAAAGGTGCAAAAATTGTGGTCAACATGTTTCTCGCATCTAGTTTATTAACTGCGATTCTTCAGGACCTATATATAAAGAAACCTACAATCTACTAAAACATGATCTAATCAAAAGTATCAGTTTAAACAAGACACATCTGTTGTACTACCTGTCTGACACTGTTCCTACCTAGGGGTTAGGATTGAGGGGTGTCAACAGTACCCGGCGGATCTGGCAACGGGCATGAAGCCAATGTATTTGGGTTCTAGATGCCTGTGCCGTAGCCTTCTGCGCCTACCCTTCACGCCGGGTCCGTGTTTCATGCCCGTTGCCAGATCCGCCGGGTACTGTTGACACCCCTCAATCCTAACCCCTAGGTAGGAACAGTGTCAGACAGGTAGTACAACAGATGTGTCTTGTTTAAACCGATACTTTTGATTAGATCATGTTTTAGTAGATTGTAGGTTTCTTTATATATAGGTCCTGAAGAATCACAGTTAATAAACTAGATGCGAGAAACATGTTGACCACAATTTTTGCACCTTTAGCCTTGATTCACACTGGGAAACTTTTGTTCCCATGAATACCGGCTATCCCTGATTTTACTAGTGGCAGGGGACCACCAGAATAAAATTGTCTCCGGTACCCTGAGCTACTTTTTACTCTCACCCGCACCTTCTACTTATTACTGGCCCCTCACCCGCACTTCACCATAAGGCAGTTGGATAGAAGATCTCCGACAAAGAGCCCCTCCTTGAGGTGAGCCCGTTGGGCATTGCACCGCCTGCCCGACGAGGAGCAACGCCGATGATGAAGCATGACACTCGCAAGGGTGTGTGAGGCAACTAAATCCAACACATTGGATACCCAGGGGTGTTTGTCCACTTGAGCACAGACCCCTCCCTCGTGACCGTCACTTCCCTTCTCTCCCCCTCCCCCTCCATCTATATCACCAGTTCTCTCCCTCCCTCACTTCTTCTAGGAACAGCCCAGTCACCTCCTTGTTGTCTCCACTTTGGGGCTGAGACTGTGGCGGGACCTTCCATTCCTTCCCTTGTGAATGGTAATTTCAGCCCGACTGGATCGCAATTGGTCCCATCCTTTCCCCTACTTGTTGCTATGCACTTAAATAGCACCATGGACCTGGGCATTGACAAGGTGATGCATCTTGGAGAAGTGCCACATTCTAAAGCCCTGTGCCAGAAGTAGGTGTACTGGTCCAGGGGAGTTGGCAGTGGGTGGCCGTCACAGCACAGCAACACCTCAAAAAAGTTGCTGACTGAAATCAGAAAAATTCCACTCAGTCTCTATCATAAACATGCTGCAATTAAACCCTGTGCATGCTTGAACCAGGCATAAGGATTGACGCTGCATTGTACAGATTGGGGCACACAGAGCACAGCTGGATCTGTGTCGTACTGGCGACACAAGCCACAGCAATGGCTGTGCCAGTCATTGTAAACAGTACCGAACATGTCAATGACCCCTCAGCACATGTCAATCTGATCCCACAACATACCCATACACAAGTAAACAATTACAACAATCCAAAGCAGGTGGAACAGTGCTAACGACAATGTATATCAAAATTGGATGTTGCATGATAGTGCATTAACAGTGTCTGTCACTCACACCCACAGGGCAACGTGTGGAAACTACCCCCAACCAGGGGGAAGATGGATCCCAGTCCCAGGCTCAGCAGGACCCTGACCCCACCGACAGCGACGCCTCTCAACACACCGTGGCTGACCCCAACCAACCTGGCCCCTCTGGATCCTAAACCTGTGCAGCAGCTGGATCAGATACATCTGTGCCAACCACCACACCCATTCCCGTCGCATCCCAGCAGACAGCTCGGAGCCCTGCCCATAATCCACAACAGAGCCAGTTTGACAATGAGGGACAAGGTTCGCTGGGCACCCAGGAGGTGGCAGACAACACCACCACTGCCATCATTCATGGGTCCCGTCGATCCGATGTTCCCACAAGTGCAGGCTCGTGTGGGCAGGGGTGGTGGGAATGGCACAAGGCGGAGGCGAGAACCTGACCAGCAATCTGCAGGGCTCGGCATGTCAGATCTCCGAAACCTCATGGAGGCATACCGGCGGGACACCAGGGAGTTCAGCCAGGTAGTGGAGGCCCTCACCGAAATTAAAAATAATCAGGTCGAGCAACATGCCAGTCACCAACAACACCAGGGACGGATGGAGCAAGACTGGATGAGCTCTTGACGCTGCATAGGGAAATAAGCCAATCACTCCGTCAGATTGCTGTCAACATGCAGCACCCTCCCTGTGTCACCAGGCCAGAAACATCAAGGCAAAGACCAACACCAGCCACAGGGAGGGAGGAGGAGGAGGATGAGGAATTGTCTGACGGAGCGTCCCAGGCATCGTCAAGGCCTGCACATGAGGGTCCCACAAGGAAGGTGAGTCGTCCACGCAAAAGACAGTGAGAGGCAGTGGGGTATGCACAACTCCCAGGTCACCTGGTCTGGCATCTTGTGCAACAGCATCACCTTATTGACTCTCCCACATGGACTTGCTGGTCGCAGTGTGCCCAATGATGCCAAGCACTGTGGCCTGGACTCTGTTGACTCTAACTGTAAGGCATCACATCTCCAGCTGTGAACTTTGGATTACCCCCTTTTTGTACAGCACCTACTCACGTTTCCCTTACAAGATCAGAAAATAAATCTAAATAATATAAAACGCATTTGTGGAGAGGTTTTGTACCCAGAGTCAAAAACATGTGTGTGGGGACATGTATAAAATGCCAGAGTGTTGAACAAACTGCAGCCATCCACACACTGGATCTGAGTCTGGTTGAGGACATACATAGGTCACAATATTCCAACAACTACATACATGGATGGCAATACACATCAGTGATGGTTACAAAATGCTGAAGGGGTGGGTTGGCTTGCAATACTGCAATTACAGACAGGTACAGAAGAGTCACTTGGAGGTGGACAGATCATGGGTAATATGTAGGTGTCCATGGAGGGAGTTCCAGGATCTGTGTTCGGAGGTATGAGAACTATCAGCCGCATGCAGTTGTACTGTGGATGTGATGAATGGTGCCCAGCCCTAGGGTGGCAGGACGGACTGTGGGCAACGGGGTGTTGGATGGTAGACGTCCATATTAGTTTATTGGCCTGGGCCTGTGGAGTGCCTACTGAGTGTGGCTGAGGAGTATGATGGTGAACCTGCAGTTGACTGTGGGACTATTGTAGGTATCTCAAGTGGACGGTCGTGTGGCAGTAGCAGGGGATGTTGAGGATGAGGTGTGCATGCACCCTGGATTTGCACAAGTACTCCTGGAGTCTGGTTCTTGTACCTTTGTGGAGGGTGTTGCTGTAGTTGGGCTGGCTGGTGCCGTTGACGGCGACCAGGCTGGAGAGTGGAAAGTGGAGAAGCGTGGCTCAATGGTTAGAGCGGCAGACCCTGATGCAGAGGTGTGGCCCGGGACCAGGGTTGAATTCCCGCCTCGGCGGCTCTTGGATACAATTTCCACGGACCTGATAATTCTCGCCTCGGTGCCTAGTCTAATCATGGGTCCCACTCTGTGACTCTGGGCAATAGCTTGCTTAATCTCCACAACGGCCCCAGCAGCGCTTGGATGCCTGGCTTCACTTTGGGGGTGCCCAGGAGTGGACATTTCACAGGAAAGCCAGGAAGGGTTCCACAGCGGTATGAATACAGCGCTACAAGACCTCAGGGTAGAAGGCGCTATATAAATACAAACACATGTACACACACACACACTCCACCTCATAAACAGACATCGCCATAGCCATCCCAGAAGGCCATAAGATCTACCGCAGACACCACACCAACAGAGTGGGAGGAGGAATCGCCATCATCCACAAGAACACTCCCAGAGTCACTACCAACACCAACTACACCCTTCCCACCGTCTAGCATGTGCACTTACAGATCCACACTGACGCCAACAACACCCTCAAAGGAACACTCATCGACAGACCACCTGGACCCCGACCACAATCCATTAACACCATTGCTGACCTCATCAGCACACACGCCCTCGGCTACACGGATTACATCCTCCTGGGGGACATGAACTTCCAGCTTGAGAACAACAACGACGCAAACTCCACTGCCCTGATCGACAACCTCGTCAACCTCGGATTTAAAGTACCCGTGACAACACCCACCCACACCGCTGGACACACACAGGACCCAATCTTCTCTGCAACTCCACACGTCTCCTCCAACCACACCATCGAACACCACTGGACAGACCACAGATGCCTCGACTTCATCTTCAGTAAACCCACCACACCACCCCGCACACAGCACATGCCACGCCTCTGCTGGTGCAAGGCCACCGTGGACTAACTGACCGCCACCCTCGCCCTGGGACCACCCACCGATCACACCTACCCAGACTCCGCTGCCATCACCCTCAAACAGTGGATCAACGACTGCGCCGACACCCTTGCCACACTCAAGACCTTCGCCACCTATCACAACAACAAGATAGCCGCATGGTTCACCGAATAGCTCAGGACCTCCAAGTGCACCTGTCGGAAGCTGTAGAGGAGCTGGCTCTGCAACCAAACCTCAGACAGCTACACCGCACACAAGTGCCACCCGCAGACACCACCAACTCATCAGGACCGCCAACAGGACAGCCTAGACAGCAATGTACACAACAGCAAACAGCACATCAACATTGTGATTGCACTCACAACTCCCACCTACAACACCAATGATATACCACCATCACAAGACCTGTGTGACTCACTCTCCACCTTCTTACACCGTAAGATCATCGACATCCAAAACAGCTTCCACTCCGCTATCCCCACACCCACAAACAAGTCCACCCCCATTAGACCAACACCCACAAAAATAACCTGACCGCCTGGTACAACGTCAGCGACAAAGACACCATCAGGACCATGGACTCCATCCACTCCGGATCCACATCTGACACATGGCTTCTCAACATTTTCAAACAATCCAGCTAAGCCAGCGCACCCCTTCTCCAAAAAACAATCAACATCTCCTTTGAGACAGCTACCTTCAGTGGGAGCTGGGAGAATGCTGATATCAACGCCTTAGTGAATAAACAAAATGCGGACCACAAATACCTCAAGAACTTTTGGCCATCTCCCCTTCACAGAAAAGGTCACGTAGAAGATCGTCAACAGACTGCTGAGCCGCTACCTCGAAGACATAAACATCATGGGACCATCCCCGTCTGGATTCCGCAGCAACCACAGCACGGACACCACCCTCATCACTGCCAACTACGACATCAGCATCCTCATGGACAAAGGAGAAACAGCCGCCCTCATCTTTCTGGACCTATCACCAGCCTTCCACACAGTCTGCCAAGACACCCTAATAGCACGCAGCCATGACGCCAGAATCCAAGAGATTGCCCTGGCCTGGGCCAGATCCTTCCTCTCCGGCAGAGCCCAGAGCGTCTGCCTCCCACACTTCCGTTCCAAGACCACTGAGACCATCCACAGCGTCCCACAGGGATCATAATCCTCAGCCCGACGTTGATCAATATCCACATGGCACCACTCACCCATGTTGCACTACAACATAGCCACAACATCATCTCCTACGCCAATTACACCCAGCCGATCATATCCCTCATCGAAGAACCACGCCCTGCCAAAGGAAACCTCCACAGAGGAATGAAGGCCGTTGCCAAATGGATGAAGGACAGCAGGCTGAAGCACAATTCTGACTAAATGGAGGTCCTCATCCCCGGCACCACCACCTCAGCCTGTGATGACTCAAGGTGGCCAACATCGCTAGGAACAGCCCCAGAACCCACCAACCACGCACCTAACCTGTGGGTCATCCTCAAATCCTCCCTCTCCAGGACCAAGCCGGACAACACCATCTCATCTTCCTGCTTCAACACCCTCTGAATGCCCCGCAGGATCTTCAAATGGATCACCTCAAACACGTGAGAAACAGTCATCTGGGCCCTCTCCATGAGCTCACTGGATTATGCAAACGCCCCTTATGCAGCTACAACAACCATACTCCTGAGACGGCTGCAACGCATCCAGAACGCCTCGCCACGTATGTTCGCCGATTTCCCTAACACGGCCACATAACACCACACCTGAGAGGCCTGCACTGGCTCCCTGTCAACAACAGGATCACATTCAAACTCCTCATCCACGCACACAAGGCTCCTAACCACGCCGGAACAGCATACCACAACGACCAACTCAGCTTCTACACACCCACACGCAGCCTCCACTCTACAAACCTCGCACTTGCCACAGTCCCTCACATCCGGAAAACCACAGTCAGTGACAGATCCTTCTCCTACCTCGCCTCAAAGACCTGGAACACCCTCCCTGCAAGGCTACGACAGACCCAGGACCTGCTGGCCTTCAGAAGACTTCTCAAGACCTGGATTTTCCATCTTTAGCAGCCCCCCCCCAGCGCATTCACACCCTCACGGGTAGGTAGGGCGCTCAACAAATGAATTGATTGATTGATTGATAGATAGATGGCTTAGCCAAATTGTCTGTGTAGGATTGGAGAGCTGTAGATGAGGGTGGTCAGGCTGTTGGTTTGACAATGCAATGCGGAGTGTGTCCTTGGTGTTGTATGTAACTCTGAGGGTGTACCTCGTTAAGTTAGACCAATCATAATCCTGCTTTTGGTGTGTGGTCTCTGTGGGTTTTGGAATATCCGTCTGTGATGGCTATGTAGAAGTGGTGTGCTGATGTTGCGTACTACCACGTTACAGTAATGAAGGCGATGTGTGGTGCTGTTGTGTTGTCGAGGTAACACAGTACAATGTGGTGCTGCTGGAAGTTGTGTGTGAGCTGTAGGAGGCACATGACCTGGTTGTACGTAGACACATTGTTATGTGGGGTTGCATCGTGTTGCCAGTATGAGTTGCACACACTGGCAGAGAAGCTGTCATGAGTGTGTTTGTGGTAGCGTGGTACCAGGTGGATGATTGTCTGGTGTTCACTGTGCGGAGGGTTGCTGGAGCATGAGTCTGTTGTGTCACATGAGTCATAGAATGAGCTGAGTGTCTTGCAGTGTGCTTGTTGCAGGTGCAGACGGACCTGCCTTTGTCATGGAGGTTGTGCAACAGTGGCACAGACAAGCTGCGGCATGCTTTAAGAATAGATGGACAGAGGAGTATCTTGTAGGCGTGTCTGGTGCAGTATCTGGCCACTCGGTGCTGCGTTGTGGCTGGAGATGCAGCAGCAGGAATGAGTGAACACCTGACGGCAGAATGGGTGAGACAACATGATAAACAAGCACACAAACCCAATGATTCTTGCAGGGCACAAAGTGACATGTGTATGTGAAGGCAGGAGTGTCTGGTTACCCACGGGTCACCCCAAGCTAAATGGGTGTACAATTGCTAAAGATCATGGCACAGGATTAGGCACCCTAAGGCCAAGCGGGGCACAAGACACAAAGCGTCAGCAGGTGTAGCCTGCACGTCGTGTGTAGCAAGCTAAACAACACATACACAACCATGTACGTCAGGCACAATATGGTACATTTGCCATTACCAACAGCATGCATGTTGTCACTGTACACGTAAACACATATGAACAATCGTCGTAAACAATGCCATATTGAACGCATGCAGACTGGCAAGAGATGTGCGTTGACAGCAATGAGGCACAATGTACTGTGTGAAACACACTTCCTACACAATAGGATAAAGTTGTTTTCGACGCCATGCTGCATTAGCCAATGTACATACCCAGTGGCATTGCTCTGAAGACAATCACAGTCATGCTATGATGTTACCTGTAATGCTGGTGAAAGATTCTCCACACGATTGCCAGGGACTGTCCGTACCTTTGATCATCAGAGTGGTGCGATGCTGAAAGGGTTCCATCTCCAAATAGCCCCTTGGTCTGAGTTCAAAAGACAGACACAAAAGGGAGATCAGGCGAGGGAAGGAGAGGAGGGGAACTGCACGGAGGGAGATCTGAAACAAAGAAAAACAAGCATAAGGAAGCAATACTTTTGTCACAGAATCACAGAATACCTCCTGAACTACACTGTACCAGTCACACCGGTGAAGTGTAACCGCTGCCACGGTACCCTATGTGTGATCACAGATTTTGCAATGAGACAAGATCAGATGCTTGAACACGGACACATAAAAGGTAGCACAGTTTGTCACCTAAACGATGCATGTGTAACCCTCACAAGGCTGCTACTGTGAAATTAGATCCATGCGGCCATCAACTAAGTCACAGTGTATGATTGAGGGTCCTAATCTGTGAAAATGTAATGTAGAGCAGTGCTACTGACACAAAGCCAACAATCCATATTTAGCCCTGTGAATCGGTAAGGGCCATGAGGGGAAAGTAGACATCACCCGCAAGAGCCGTAAGCAGCTCCTCCAGTGAGGAAGCCCCGCAGGAGACAGTCATTGGCTCTTCCAACTGTGCCCCACTATGCTAAACATGACAAGCAGGTGGAACCAAACTCAACAGCGAGTAATGAGGAACAAAGCCACAAAAAAAACCCTACCGTGACCATGAGATGCTGCACGGCACAAGATAATCCTGTGAATGACCTCACTCGACTGGTGCCATGGAGATTTAACATTCGCTACAGCACAACATACCTGGCAACATGGGAATGGAAAGTTAACATCAACTCACAGAGAAGGCTAGCGAGGCAGTGTTCTCCACCGGCACTGAGGTAACGACATGACAGTGACATGACATACTGGCACAAGGGGCAATGCATCCATGCAAACAGACTCACAGGACAGTTGAATGAGCATTTGGGACATACACTGGCCCACACCTACACAACATGGTTTTTGGAAATCAAACTGTACTGGCACACAAGGTTGAGGGGATGATCCAGACACATCCTGCTGCACACAGTGAGGCTGCAATTCCCCACAGTGGCTGTGGCTGTGATGTCCCACACAATGTCAAACCATGGTATCTGCTATGTGTCAGGGTCAAGGTTTACATACATTGATGCATTCACCAGAGTCAAAACTCAACTACAGATGACTGTCAAGAAGGGTGACTGTCCTGTCATGGGAGTGGGGCAACATGAAATTTGAGACATGGTAATGTGACATGTATGCATGGTCAGGCAACATGCGCATGAACATTTACCACACAATTGAAATCATACCAACACAAAACAGCCTGTTTGGAATCCTTACCCAAACTGACATTTCAACATGTCCGTGCACGTACCACTGATTCGGCTGACGTTGCTAACTTCATGAGGAATAGCAGGAGGACTGAGATGACACCAATGGACAACAGGCAGGGCGACCTGGGAATGACAGGCACACAAGGGGTCACGTTCAGAATAATTTCTTACTGTCATGGTCAGGTATAATACACTAAGAATGTAGTACACTTGTACATTCCATGTTCACACATTGCACATATGTGTGTGGCATTACATCAGCACTTGGTGACACTGCAACAACAAACATCAAAGTGACATTGCATACAGTCTGCTGGACACACAGTATGCTACACATGCCACTCTATCTTACAAGCTTGCACAATATTTTCCTAGGACTCACCATTATGAGAAGAAGTTGCATATGAGCTGACTCCGGAGATCACCCTCCTCCTCCTCATCGCTTGCATCCTGGCCAAGGCCTTCATCCTCCACGGGTGGATGTTCCAGCTCATCAGGATCCAGGATGAGTGGGACTGCCTCCTCAACTGAAATGTTGTGCAGCATGCAGCACACGGTGAAGATGTCACACACCTTGAGCAGGGCGTATGAGAGGGATCCGCCAGTCTTGTCGAGGCACCTGAACCGACTCTTCAGGAGTCCAAAAGTTCGCTCGATCACTCGCCTGGTCTGCCCATGTGCATTATTGTACCGCTGGTCTGCAGCTGTTCTGGGGTTGCGGAGCGGAGTCATGAGCCACGGCATGTTGGGATATCCTGCGTCTCCTACAAATTGACATCATGGCAATGAGTGTGTAATGTGATGCCGTCAGAGAAATAAATGAAATTGAGACATACATGAGAAACAGAGTTTACCCACCAACAAGACATGCCCGATGGTTGCTCAGCTGAAGCATCATCTGTGGCACCCTGCTACGCCTCATGATGAATGCATCGTGGCACGATCCTGGAAAACGTGCACAAACATGGGAAATCAGCATGTTAGCAAGACACACCACGAGGGCATTTATAGAGTGGTAATGTTTCCTGTTGTGGTAGGCCTGCTCCTGAGCTTGTGGTGGCACCAAAGAAACATGTGTTCCATCAATGGACCCAATTACATGTGGCATCCCACCCAGGGCATAGAAATCACCCTTGACACCTGTCAACTCATCTGGAGTAGGGAATTTGATGAATTCATCAATGTGCCTCAACATAGCAGCTAACACATCACGTAGTACACGTCTGAACATGGTCTGTGACATCCCCCCCACATCAGCTGTGGTAAATTGGAACGTACCTGTGGCAAAGAAATGTAGGGCTGCCATTACCTTTACCTTGGGTGTCAGCGCAGTTGGATACCTGTGTCGTGGTAGAAGATGTGGTTCCAGCCTGTCCGTCAAGTCCTGAATCAACCGTTGAGTAAATCGATAACGGCGATGCAATCACGTTCCCTCATGGCATCCAAGTCTGGCAACAGCCTTGGCAGAGGGGGTGCCCTGCACGACATATTTGGGGAAAAGGGTGTACAACTGTCAGCCAACGACAATTACAATGTACATAGGAGAAGCAACACTGCTTCAACACATCAAATCACCATTGAGTCTGGCATGGCCTGAACATCAAGGACACATATGCCAGCTAGCTGGCACTCCTACATTATAACTGATACACCTGTTGTCTGTGAAATGGACATGACATGCACACAAATGATCTGCTGGGCTAGTCTGAGTGAGCAGAACAATGTATCACATCAGTGACACACGTCATGTGACCTGCATGAGAAGGTTGTCAACACATCCAGACAGCTGACTGCAAGGCACACACCCACGTCACATGTGCTATTGATTGTAACATTGTGAATGAGGTGTGCATTTGACTAAACTACACCACAGCCATTCTCAGGATGCAGACCTGTATGTTTGGGGACAAATGATCTATTATGCCATCACACACATGAGCAGTTGAAATGCCCCTGTGGCATGGTGTGCGTACATGGGAAACCCTTGCAATCACGGCACAGACCCATCATAGATGCACCTACAGCAGAGTAAGTTAATGGGATACAAACAGCATGCCTAATCTTTGACATGTCACACACATGACATTGTCACACAGGGTCATGCTGGGCGTCAATTTAACAAGTGAGACAGTGCCCCTGTCCCTGGCATCATGTGACAGATGCCCGTACTGAATAGTGTGCTATCCCAGTGTTGATGTGCATCACAACATGTTTATGATGTTACTTATATGACAAGTGTAAAGGTTATGTGAACCACATAGTGCCCCATCACAAATGCAATGTCTCAACGGCTCATCACACATCAACTGTGCCACATGATCACATGCCCTGTACTATTTCACTGTCTGCCACACCTAGGGCCTGCTGATGTAAGGATGCCATGCCAATATATACATTGATATCCTCATTATGACCTTACACCTAAATCCCTGCCATGTGTTTTCCTGGTATCACAATTGTAATGGTGCCATGCGTGAGCTTGTAAAACGCACCTACACATGCATTCAGTAGAGCGTGTCAAACGCCCAGTACCCCAATAGTACGTGCGTGTGTAAGGGTGGTTTTACCATTACATTCCAGCGATACGTGAGCGGTCAATACCCCAATAGTACGTGCCTGTGTACGGGTCGTTTCACCATTACTTTCGAGCCATACGCGAGCGGACCCTACCCCAATAGTATGTGCGTGTGTACGGGTCGTTTCACCATTACTTTCGAGCCATACGCGAGCGGACCCTGCCCCAATAGTACGTGCGTGTGTACGGGTCGTTTCACCATTACTTTCGAGCCATACGCAAGCGGACCCTACCCCAATAGTAGGTGCGTGTGTACGGGTCGTTTTACCATTACTTTCGAGCCATACGCGAGCGGACCCTACCCCAATAGTACGTGCGTATGTACAGGTCGTTTCATCATTACATTCGAGCCATACGCAAGCGGTCCCTACCCCAATAGTACGTGCGTGTGTACGAGTCGTTTCACCATTACTTTCAAGCCATACGCGAGCGGTCCCTACCCCGCCATTGCATGTGCGGGACGTTTCACTATTGAAAAAGTGGCATTCGCGACGGGAAATGCACCGTACTTGTGTGGGGATCCCAGAAAATACATAGGGAACATCTAGGGGACGAGTAGAATGCCCAGAATGCAGGCTAGTTGTCAAAGAAACAGAGATTTGAGTGTGTTCTGCAGGTGTTCTGTAAAAATCAGTTGGCCAAAACTATACAATGTTGCAAAAATTGTTGTTGAGCTCAAGCTCACATTTTAAACCATGCAAATGTGTGTCATGGCCTTATGTGTAATGGGATTGGATGAAACATAGGATGCAAAGTAATCCAGCCTATCACACTGTACTCTTTGGACTGACAGCCCCTCAGCAGCACTGATTTAAGGCTGCATGTGGCTGTGAGAGGGCACTTGCCTGCACAACATTGGAGTGGACAACACTGCTGCTGTCTCTGCATTCCCTGGACTCTGATTTTGCTGACCATGGAGAGGGCACCTGCATTCAGTGAGGAGGAGAACCAGTCCCTACTGGATGCCCTCCTACCAAACTTCAGCAAGCTCTATGGGAAACCAGGGGATCAGGTGAGTGATGAATGTGTGAGTGTCACTACAGCCATTGTGTATTTATGTAACAGGGATGCAATGTTGTTAGTAGTGAGTGCCGGGTGTGCACATTGTGGTATCTTCCATGCAGTGTATGATGTAGCTAAATAGTGTTTACTGCTTACCTGCATTGTGCTAACTTTGACATTCAATGCAATGTGAATCACACTTACTGCGGTGCCACACCTTGCATATTTTTTAGCCATGAGTTACTGAGGTGTAACCGTGTTCCCCCCAGAGTGACAGATGAATGTACTCACTGTTGGTATTTGGTTTTCGTGACCTGTGTGGATGTTGGACAAATGCATGCTTTGAAGTCATGGACATTGAAGAGTGTGAATGTTCTTCGTCATCTGGCTATTTGTGTATGTGATGTTTGGCAACACTGATGCATGGCGTATGCCACAGCTGTACCCATCTGATGTGACAAGTATGCAGTGCCGTGTGCATGACTTGGACAGTTAGCATGACACCTGTGTGACATGTGCCAGGTGAGGTTGTATACACTGTTGACAATGAAAAGCAAATGGCCTGTGCCAGGGTGTGCATGTGTGGTCTTCTTAGGGTTCTTATGTGTAGTGTGATATGTGACAGCATGTCACGTGCTGTCCACCACCCTGAAGTTGCATATCTTGTTCAGTGTGTGCCATGCTCAGTTAGTGGTTTGCACCCCTTATGGCATCTGTTTCCTTTCAAAGGCATGTAGTGGATTGGTGTTTGCTTACAGGCCACATTCACGTGGACAATGATGGAAGTCCTGTCTGCATCCTATGCCCTGTTGTCATCGTCAATGTGGTGCAAGAGTGTGTCTTTGGGACATGAAGCAGGTGTACTGATGTTGTTTCACTTTGTCTACCTCACAGGTAACTGCCTATGAGAAGGGGGAGATCTGGCTGGACATAGCCAGGGCTGTCAGGTCTGTGGGGGGCCCTCGCCGAAGGATCCGTAACATCAGGAAGAGGTGGCAGGACATCCGGTGCTGGAGCCGCCGTATCGCCCGGGTCCAGCTGAAGCTTGAAGCTCCACGCCAGCATGGCGGCACCCGTCACCTCACCCCCCACATGCTCCGGGTCCTGGAAGTGGTTTTTCCTGACCTCCATAGGCAGTTGCAGGAGGGACAGCAGCAAGGAGGGGGTAGGTACATGTCTGTTTGTTGTGATGTGTGTCACATGCTACCTGCAGTGCTCAGAAGTCTGGTAACACTCCCACAGCTGGGGCGGTCTGGTCAGACAGGCAATTTATGCATTGTCATTTCAATGTGCCATATTCAGCTAATGCTCTTTTACATCCCTTCCCCTCCTCCACATGTGTCCCCTGCTTTGGGTATTTCATTTTTGCGCATGTACTCCTAGGGTGCAATGTATTAGTGTGCATATTGCTTAGCACATCATCATGTTGGAGGGAGGTCTGTGACACGTGTTGATACCTTACCTGTTCCAGGACCTATGCACTGTGTTTGCCCTTCATTAATTGTCGGCACTGATCAGGAGTCTCAACATTGAGTTCAGCACGGGTCTGCCTCAGTGGCCTTTGTCCCTGGTATACTTTGTATTTCTCATGTGTTAGCTACATGCGCACACTGTCCATGTATACAAAGTTTGGCTTGTGCATACTCACACTGGGGAGTGCGTGTGTGCCTATTCACAAGAATATGTTGCTGGTTTTTGTGACTAATATGGATGGGCAGCCACACGAGGTGACCTTGGGTTAATTGTAATTGCTGCACAGCTATTGATACCCTGATACTGAGTTTACACAACTTGAGCTGTATCACTGATATTGACAAGGTGATGAGGGCGTTGTGCAGGAGAGCTGTGATGGGCCTGGCTGTTTAGCCTTGTCAGTGGTGAGCTGTGTATGTAATTTCTGATGGGAACTCATCACTATGCACTTACCCTGTGATGCTGGACAATGCTGTCATTGTTGGATTTAGAAGCTATGTTGTTGGCTCACAGAGATGATTGTTCCACATATATTTGTGCTACATGTATGTATTGGTGGTGCAACGCAGTTTTGTCTTGGTGAGCACACTACTGTGTTCACATTTCCCATGTGGTTGAGGGTGTGTCAACAATGCAGTGATGTTTTCAATATTCTTAATTCCAGGCACATTAGCGTAGGCATTTCCTGGATTTTGGACATGTGGGCCACTTCACTTGACAGCCAGTGTGTTTTATGTGCTAGCAACTGTATGATCTGGTGATAGATGCCCCTGTGAGGAGTGTCACAATAGTGTGTGGTGATGGAGGGAGCCTCTGTACCAATCATATACTCACACCCAGTCAACAGGTCAGGGTTTTATTCATCACCTTTCTGTTGCACACTCTGCCCCCCAAGTTCAAACATGGTCATGTGCAAATCTGTCTGTCCATGTGCCTCATGGGAATAGTCCAGCCAAATATGTCAAGCCATGCCTTCCCTGGACTGGAAACAAGGTTCCTGGGACCACTTACTAGCATTACAGCCGTCTTCAGCCATACTTGTTTGTATACACATCTGTGTTTCACGCAAGCCTGGCTGTAGACAGCTGCGATGCCAGTGAGAGGTGATAGAAAGCTTGTTTCAAGTCCAGGGATGGCATTACATGGCACTTCGGGCAGGACTGTTCCCATGTGGCACAGGCTCAGACAGATTTGAACATGACTATGTCTGGACTGGGGTGGCAGAGTGGGCAAAAGAACAGTGATGGATCAACACCTGACCTGTTGACATACAGTGGCTCATCGTTGTGACTCTCATTCAAGTTTTGGCCTGGTCTGTTACTTGTATCTTTGTATACAAGGAGCGTTGTGTCTATTACTATTGCGCAGTACTAGACTTACATATGTGCTGAGTTATGTGGCATGTGACTGATGATACATGCCATGATTAGAAATGTCCCCAAATGATTTGTTGCTGATATGTCTGATGTGTACAGGTGACTGATATATATTTTTACTTTCTCCTTGCCAACAGCATCCTCACCCGAAAGTGGAGGAGACACAAGCACGGACCAGGCAGAGGGACCCAGCCACAGTGCCACCAGCTTTGAGGTGTCGGAGGGAGGCAGTGGCACAGAGGGTGAAGGGAGCCAGGCGGCCGGACCTCATGAGCAAGACACATCATATCATGCGGACGGCTCGGCTTCGGACTCCCAGGATGAGGGGGAATACGCAACAACAGCATCTGCACCCACTATGTCTGTCCCCTCCTCCTTCCGACCCCTCTTCACCCTCCCAGTTGCTAGGGCCCCTTCGGTCCGTGCTGCCCTGTGTCTCTTTCGTCCCCAGCACCACAGCCCCTTCCCCCGTCTCCCCTGCTGCCCTCAGTGCTGAATCTGTGGACCTACTCCGGCAGATTCAAGTTGGTCAGGCGTCAATGCTGACTGTCCGCCAGGGCCAAACACAAATCATGACACAGTTGTTGTCATTCATGGAGGGCATGTCATCTGACATGTCTGATCAACGTCGGAGTTTGGCGTCCATGGACTCAACACTGACGGCAGCACTTGCCATCCTGCAGCGTCAATCCCCCCACTCCTTCTGACCCATCCACATCCCCCTCTCCCATACCTGTCCATGCACAAGATCACACACCCCAACAGAGACACCCAGCACACCCATACGTAAGTCTAAGCGCAGACCTCCATTCACCCAATCTCAGGGGGATGTACGCAAACATGTGTGTGGGGACATGTATAAAATGCCAGAGTGTTGAACAAACTGCAGCCATCCACACACTGGATCTGAGTCTGGTTGAGGACATACATAGGTCACAATATTCCAACAACTACATACATGGATGGCAATACACACCAGTGATGGTTACAAAATGCTGAAGGGGTGGGTTGGCTTGCAATACTGCAATTACAGACAGGTACAGAAGAGTCACTTGGAGGTGGACAGATCATGGGTAATATGTAGGTGTCCATGGAGGGAGTTCCAGGATCTGTGTTCGGAGGTATGAGAACTATCAGCCGCATGCAGTTGTACTGTGGATGTGATGAATGGTGCCCAGCCCTAGGGTGGCAGGACGGACTGTGGGCAACGGGGTGTTGGATGGTAGACGTCCATATTAGTTTATTGGCCTGGGCCTGTGGAGTGCCTACTGAGTGTGGCTGAGGAGTATGATGGTGAACCTGCAGTTGACTGTGGGACTATTGTAGGTATCTCAAGTGGACGGTCGTGTGGCAGTAGCAGGGGATGTTGAGGATGAGGTGTGCATGCACCCTGGATTTGCACAAGTACTCCTGGAGTCTGGTTCTTGTACCTTTGTGGAGGGTGTTGCTGTAGTTGGGCTGGCTGGTGCCGTTGACGGCGACCAGGCTGGAGAGTGGAAAGTGGAGAAGCGTGGCTCAATGGTTAGAGCGGCAGACCCTGATGCAGAGGTGTGGCCCGGGACCAGGGTTCAATTCCCGCCTCGGCGGCTCTTGGATACAATTTCCCCGGACCTGATAATTCTCGCCTCGGTGCCTAGTCTAATCATGGGTCCCACTCTGTGACTCTGGGCAATAGCTTGCTTAATCTCCACAACGGCCCCAGCAGCGCTTGGATGTCTGGCTTCACTTTGGGGGTGCCCAGGAGTGGACACTTCACAGGAAAGCCAGGAAGGGTTCCACAGTGGTATGAATACAGCGCTACAAGACCTCAGGGTAGAAGGCGCTATATAAATACAAACACATGTACACACACACACACTCCACCTCATAAACAGACATCGCCATAGCCATCCCAGAAGGCCATAAGATCTACCGCAGACACCGCACCAACAGAGTGGGAGGAGGAATCGCCATCATCCACAAGAACACTCCCAGAGTCACTACCAACACCAACTACACCCTTCCCACCGTCTAGCACGTGCACTTACAGATCCACACTGACGCCAACAACACCCTCAAAGGAACACTCATCGACAGACCACCTGGACCCCGACCACAATCCATTAACACCATTGCTGACCTCATCAGCACACACGCCCTCGGCTACACGGATTACATCCTCCTGGGGGACATGAACTTCCAGCTTGAGAACAACAACGACGCAAACTCCACTGCCCTGATCGACAACCTCGTCAACCTCGGATTTAAAGTACCCGTGACAACACCCACCCACACCGCTGGACACACACAGGACCCAATCTTCTCTGCAACTCCACACGTCTCCTCCAACCACACCATCGAACACCACTGGACAGACCACAGATGCCTCGACTTCATCTTCAGTAAACCCACCACACCACCCCGCACACAGCACATGCCACGCCTCTGCTGGTGCAAGGCCACCGTGGACTAACTGACCGCCACCCTCGCCCTGGGACCACCCACCGATCACACCTACCCAGACTCCGCTGCCATCACCCTCAAACAGTGGATCAACGACTGCGCCGACACCCTTGCCACACTCAAGACCTTCGCCACCTATCACAACAACAAGATAGCCGCATGGTTCACCGAAGAGCTCAGGACCTCCAAGTGCACCTGTCGGAAGCTGTAGAGGAGCTGGCTCTGCAACCAAACCTCAGACAGCTACACCGCACACAAGCGCCACCCGCAGACACCACAAACTCATCAGGACCGCCAACAGGACAGCCTAGACAGCAATGTACACAACAGCAAACAGCACATCAACATTGTGATTGCACTCACAACTCCCACCTACAACACCAATGATATACCACCATCACAAGACCTGTGTGACTCACTCTCCACCTTCTTACACCGTAAGATCATCGACATCCAAAACAGCTTCCACTCCGCTACCCCCACACCCACAAACAAGTCCACCCCCATTAGACCAACACCCACAAAAATAACCTGACCGCCTGGTACAACGTCAGCGACAAAGACACCATCAGGACCATGGACTCCATCCACTCCGGATCCACATCTGACACATGGCTTCTCAACATTTTCAAACAATCCAGCTAAGCCAGCGCACCCCTTCTCCAAAAAACAATCAACATCTCCTTTGAGACAGCTACCTTCAGTGGGAGCTGGGAGAATGCTGATATCAACGCCTTAGTGAATAAACAAAATGCGGACCACAAATACCTCAAGAACTTTTGGCCATCTCCCCTTCACAGAAAAGGTCACGTAGAAGATGGTCAACAGACTGCTGAGCCGCTACCTCGAAGACATAAACATCATGGGACCATCCCCGTCTGGATTCCGCAGCAACCACAGCACGGACACCACCCTCATCACTGCCAACGACGACATCAGCATCCTCATGGACAAAGGAGAAACAGCCGCCCTCATCTTTCTGGACCTATCACCAGCCTTCCACACAGTCTGCCAAGACACCCTAATAGCACGCAGCCATGACGCCAGAATCCAAGAGATTGCCCTGGCCTGGGCCAGATCCTTCCTCTCCGGCAGAGCCCAGAGCGTCTGCCTCCCACACTTCCGTTCCAAGACCACTGAGACCATCCACAGCGTCCCACAGGGATCATAATCCTCAGCCCGACGTTGATCAATATCCACATGGCACCACTCACCCATGTTGCACTACAACATAGCCACAACATCATCTCCTACGCCAATTACACCCAGCCGATCATATCCCTCATCGAAGAACCACGCCCTGCCAAAGGAAACCTCCACAGAGGAATGAAGGCCGTTGCCAAATGGATGAAGGACAGCAGGCTGAAGCACAATTCTGACTAAACGGAGGTCCTCATCCCCGGCACCACCACCTCAGCCTGTGATGACTCAAGGTGGCCAACATCGCTAGGAACAGCCCCAGAACCCACCAACCACGCACCTAACCTGTGGGTCATCCTCAAATCCTCCCTCTCCAGGACCAAGCCGGACAACACCATCTCATCTTCCTGCTTCAACACCCTCTGAATGCCCCGCAGGATCTTCAAATGGATCACCTCAAACACGTGAGAAACAGTCATCTGGGCCCTCTCCATGAGCTCACTGGATTATGCAAACGCCCCTTATGCAGCTACAACAACCATACTCCTGAGACGGCTGCAACGCATCCAGAACGCCTCGCCACGTATGATCGCCGATTTCCCTAACACGGCCACATAACACCACACCTGAGAGGCCTGCACTGGCTCCCTGTCAACAACAGGATCACATTCAAACTCCTCATCCACGCACACAAGGCTCCTAACCACGCCGGAACAGCATACCACAACGACCAACTCAGCTTCTACACACCCACACGCAGCCTCCACTCTACAAACCTCGCACTTGCCACAGTCCCTCACATCCAGAAAACCACAGTCAGTGACAGATCCTTCTCCTACCTCGCCTCAAAGACCTGGAACACCCTCCCTGCAAGGCTACGACAGACCCAGGACCTGCTGGCCTTCAGAAGACTTCTCAAGACCTGGATTTTCCATCTTTAGCAGCCCCCCCCCAGCGCATTCACACCCTCACGGGTAGGTAGGGCGCTCAACAAATGAATTGATTGATTGATTGATAGATAGATGGCTTAGCCAAATTGTCTGTGTAGGATTGGAGAGCTGTAGATGAGGGTGGTCAGGCTGTTGGTTTGACAATGCAATGCGGAGTGTGTCCTTGGTGTTGTATGTAACTCTGAGGGTGTACCTCGTTAAGTTAGACCAATCATAATCCTGCTTTTGGTGTGTGGTCTCTGTGGGTTTTGGAATATCCGTCTGTGATGGCTATGTAGAAGTGGTGTGCTGATGTTGCGTACTACCACGTTACAGTAATGAAGGCGATGTGTGGTGCTGTTGTGTTGTCGAGGTAACACAGTACAATGTGGTGCTGCTGGAAGTTGTGTGTGAGCTGTAGGAGGCACATGACCTGGTTGTACGTAGACACATTGTTATGTGGGGTTGCATCGTGTTGCCAGTATGAGTTGCACACACTGGCAGAGAAGCTGTCATGAGTGTGTTTGTGGTAGCGTGGTACCAGGTGGATGATTGTCTGGTGTTCACTGTGCGGAGGGTTGCTGGAGCATGAGTCTGTTGTGTCACATGAGTCATAGAATGAGCTGAGTGTCTTGCAGTGTGCTTGTTGCAGGTGCAGACGGACCTGCCTTTGTCATGGAGGTTGTGCAACAGTGGCACAGACAAGCTGCGGCATGCTTTAAGAATAGATGGACAGAGGAGTATCTTGTAGGCGTGTCTGGTGCAGTATCTGGCCACTCGGTGCTGCGTTGTGGCTGGAGATGCAGCAGCAGGAATGAGTGAACACCTGACGGCAGAATGGGTGAGACAACATGATAAACAAGCACACAAACCCAATGATTCTTGCAGGGCACAAAGTGACATGTGTATGTGAAGGCAGGAGTGTCTGGTTACCCACGGGTCACCCCGAGCTAAATGGGTGTACAATTGCTAAAGATCATGGCACAGGATTAGGCACCCTAAGGCCAAGCGGGGCACAGGACACAAAGCGTCAGCAGGTGTAGCCTGCACGTCGTGTGTAGCAAGCTAAACAACACATACACAACCATGTACGTCAGGCACAATATGGTACATTTGCCATTACCAACAGCATGCATGTTGTCACTGTACACGTAAACACATATGAACAATCATCGTAAACAATGCCATATTGAACGCATGCAGACTGGCAAGAGATGTGCGTTGACAGCAATGAGGCACAATGTACTGTGTGAAACACACTTCCTACACAATAGGATAAAGTTGTTTTCGACGCCATGCTGCATTAGCCAATGTACATACCCAGTGGCATTGCTCTGAAGACAATCACAGTCATGCTATGATGTTACCTGTAATGCTGGTGAAAGATTCTCCACACGATTGCCAGGGACTGTCCGTACCTTTGATCATCAGAGTGGTGCGATGCTGAAAGGGTTCCATCTCCAAATAGCCCCTTGGTCTGAGTTCAAAAGACAGACACAAAAGGGAGATCAGGCGAGGGAAGGAGAGGAGGGGAACTGCAGGGAGGGAGATCTGAAACAAAGAAAAACAAGCATAAGGAAGCCATACTTTTGTCACAGAATCACAGAATACCTCCTGAACTACACTGTACCAGTCACACCGGTGAAGTGTAACCGCTGCCACGGTACCCTATGTGTGATCACAGATTTTGCAATGAGACAAGATCAGATGCTTGAACACGGACACATAAAAGGTAGCACAGTTTGTCACCTAAACGATGCATGTGTAACCCTCACAAGGCTGCTACTGTGAAATTAGATCCATGCGGCCATCAACTAAGTCACAGTGTATGATTGAGGGTCCTAATCTGTGAAAATGTAATGTAGAGCAGTGCTACTGACACAAAGCCAACAATCCATATTTAGCCCTGTGAATCGGTAAGGGCCATGAGGGGAAAGTAGACATCACCCGCAAGAGCCGTAAGCAGCTCCTCCAGTGAGGAAGGGAATGACCTAAACACAAGGAAGCCCCGCAGGAGACAGTCATTGGCTCTTCCAACTGTGCCCCACTATGCTAAACATGACAAGCAGGTGGAACCAAACTCAACAGCGAGTAATGAGGAACAAAGCCACAAAAAAAACCCTACCGTGACCATGAGATGCTGCACGGCACAAGATAATCCTGTGAATGACCTCACTCGACTGGTGCCATGGAGATTTAACATTCGCTACAGCACAACATACCTGGCAACATGGGAATGGAAAGTTAACATCAACTCACAGAGAAGGCTAGCGAGGCAGTGTTCTCCACCGGCACTGAGGTAACGACATGACAGTGACATGACATACTGGCACAAGGGGCAATGCATCCATGCAAACAGACTCACAGGACAGTTGAATGAGCATTTGGGACATACACTGGCCCACACCTACACAACATGGTTTTTGGAAATCAAACTGTACTGGCACACAAGGTTGAGGGGATGATCCAGACACATCCTGCTGCACACAGTGAGGCTGCAATTCCCCACAGTGGCTGTGGTTGTGATGTCCCACACAATGTCAAACCATGGTATCTGCTATGTGTCAGGGTCAAGGTTTACATACATTGATGCATTCACCAGAGTCAAAACTCAACTACAGATGACTGTCAAGAAGGGTGACTGTCCTGTCATGGGAGTGGGGCAACATGAAATTTGAGACATGGTAATGTGACATGTATGCATGGTCAGGCAACATGCGCATGAACATTTACCACACAATTGAAATCATACCAACACAAAACAGCCTGTTTGGAATCCTTACCCAAACTGACATTTCAACATGTCCGTGCACGTACCACTGATTCGGCTGACGTTGCTAACTTCATGAGGAATAGCAGGAGGACTGAGATGACACCAATGGACAACAGGCAGGGCGACCTGGAAATGACAGGCACACAAGGGGTCACGTTCAGAATAATTTCTTACTGTCATGGTCAGGTATAATACACTAAGAATGTAGTACACTTGTACATTCCATGTTCACACATTGCACATATGTGTGTGGCATTACATCAGCACTTGGTGACACTGCAACAACAAACATCAAAGTGACATTGCATACAGTCTGCTGGACACACAGTATGCTACACATGCCACTCTATCTTACAAGCTTGCACAATATTTTCCTAGGACTCACCATTATGAGAAGAAGTTGCGTATGAGCTGACTCCGGATATCACCCTCCTCCTCCTCATCGCTTGCATCCTGGCCAAGGCCTTCATCCTCCACGGGTGGATGTTCCAGCTCATCAGGATCCAGGATGAGTGGGACTGCCTCCTCAACTGAAATGTTGTGCAGCATGCAGCACACGGTGAAGATGTCACACACCTTGAGCAGGGCGTATGAGAGGGATCCGCCAGTCTTGTCGAGGCACCTGAACCGACTCTTCAGGAGTCCAAAAGTTCGCTCGATCACTCGCCTGGTCTGCCCATGTGCATTATTGTACCGCTGGTCTGCAGCTGTTCTGGGGTTGCGGAGCGGAGTCATGAGCCACGGCATGTTGGGATATCCTGCGTCTCCTACAAATTGACATCATGGCAATGAGTGTGTAATGTGATGCCGTCAGAGAAATAAATGAAATTGAGACATACATGAGAAACAGAGTTTACCCACCAACAAGACATGCCCGATGGTTGCGCAGCTGAAGCATCATCTGTGGCACCCTGCTACGCCTCATGATGAATGCATCGTGGCACGATCCTGGAAAACGTGCACAAACATGGGAAATCAGCATGTTAGCAAGACACACCACGAGGGCATTTATAGAGTGGTAATGTTTCCTGTTGTGGTAGGCCTGCTCCTGAGCTTGTGGTGGCACCAAAGAAACATGTGTTCCATCAATGGACCCAATTACATGTGGCATCCCACCCAGGGCATAGAAATCACCCTTGACACCTGTCAACTCATCTGGAGTAGGGAATTTGATGAATTCATCAATGTGCCTTAACATAGCAGCTAACACATCACGTAGTACACATCTGAACATGGTCTGTGACATCCCCCCCACATCAGCTGTGGTAAATTGGAACGTACCTGTGGCAAAGAAATGTAGGGCTGCCATTACCTTTACCTTGGGTGTCAGCGCAGTTGGATACCTGTGTCGTGGTAGAAGATGTGGTTCCAGCCTGTCCGTCAAGTCCTGAATCAACCGTTGAGTAAATCGATAACGGCGATGCAATCACGTTCCCTCATGGCATCCAAGTCTGGCAACAGCCTTGGCAGAGGGGGTGCCCTGCACGACATATTTGGGGAAAAGGGTGTACAACTGTCAGCCAACGACAATTACAATGTACATAGGAGAAGCAACACTGCTTCAACACATCAAATCACCATTGAGTCTGGCATGGCCTGAACATCAAGGACACATATGCCAGCTAGCTGGCACTCCTACATTATAACTGATACACCTGTTGTCTGTGAAATGGACATGACATGCACACAAATGATCTGCTGGGCTAGTCTGAGTGAGCAGAACAATGTATCACATCAGTGACACACGTCATGTGACCTGCATGAGAAGGTTGTCAACACATCCAGACAGCTGACTGCAAGGCACACACCCACGTCACATGTGCTATTGATTGTAACATTGTGAATGAGGTGTGCATTTGACTAAACTACACCACAGCCATTCTCAGGATGCAGACCTGTATGTTTGGGGACAAATGATCTATTATGCCATCACACACATGAGCAGTTGAAATGCCCCTGTGGCATGGTGTGCGTACATGGGAAACCCTTGCAATCACGGCACAGACCCATCATAGATGCACCTACAGCAGAGTAAGTTAATGGGATACAAACAGCATGCCTAATCTTTGACATGTCACACACATGACATTGTCACACAGGGTCATGCTGGGCGTCAATTTAACAAGTGAGACAGTGCCCCTGTCCCTGGCATCATGTGACAGATGCCCGTACTGAATAGTGTGCTATCCCAGTGTTGATGTGCATCACAACATGTTTATGATGTTACTTATATGACAAGTGTAAAGGTTATGTGAACCACATAGTGCCCCATCACAAATGCAATGTCTCAACGGCTCATCACACATCAACTGTGCCACATGATCACATGCCCTGTACTATTTCACTGTCTGCCACACCTAGGGCCTGCTGATGTAAGGATGCCATGCCAATATATACATGACATCCTCATTATGACCTTACACCTAAATCCCTGCCATGTGTTTTCCTGGTATCACAATTGTAATGGTGCCATGCGTGAGCTTGTAAAACGCACCTACACATGCATTCAGTAGAGCGTGTCAAACGCCCAGTACCCCAATAGTACGTGCGTGTGTAAGGGTGGTTTTACCATTACATTCGAGCCATACGTGAGCGGTCAATACCCCAATAGTACGTGCCTGTGTACGGGTCGTTTCACCATTACTTTCGAGCCATACGCGAGCGGACCCTACCCCAATAGTACGTGCGTGTGTACGGGTCGTTTCACCATTACTTTCGAGCCATACGCGAGCGGACCCTGGCCCAATAGTACGTGCGTGTGTACGGGTCGTTTCACCATTACTTTCGAGCCATACGCAAGCGGACCCTACCCCAATAGTAGGTGCGTGTGTACGGGTCGTTTTACCATTACTTTCGAGCCATACGCGAGCGGACCCTACCCCAATAGTACGTGCGTGTGTACAGGTCGTTTCATCATTACATTCGAGCCATACGCAAGCGGTCCCTACCCCAATAGTACGTGCGTGTGTACGAGTCGTTTCACCATTACTTTCAAGCCATACGCGAGCGGTCCCTACCCCGCCATTGCATGTGCGGGACGTTTCACTATTGAAAAAGTGGCATTCGCGACGGGAAACGCACCGTACTTGTGTGGGGATCCCAGAAAATACATAGGGAACATCTAGGGGACGAGTAGAATGTTCAGAATGCAGGCTAGTTGTCAAAGAAACAGAGATTTGAGTGTGTTCTGCAGGTGTTCTGTAAAAATCAGTTGGCCAAAACTATACAATGTTGCAAAAATTGTTGTTGAGCTCAAGCTCACATTTTAAACCATGCAAATGTGTGTCATGGCCTTATGTGTAATGGGATTGGATGAAACATAGGATGCAAAGTAATCCAGCCTATCACACTGTACTCTTTGGAGTGACAGCCCCTCAGCAGCACTGATTTAAGGCTGCATGTGGCTGTGAGAGGGCACTTCCCTGCACAACATTGGAGTGGACAACACTGCTGCTGTCTCTGCATTCCCTGGACTCTGATTTTGCTGACCATGGAGAGGGCACCTGCATTCAGTGAGGAGGAGAACCAGTCCCTACTGGATGCCCTCCTACCAAACTTCAGCAAGCTCTATGGGAAACCAGGGGATCAGGTGAGTGATGAATGTGTGAGTGTCACTACAGCCATTGTGTATTTATGTAACAGGGATGCAATGTTGTTAGTAGTGAGTGCCGGGTGTGCACATTGTGGTATCTTCCATGCAGTGTATGATGTAGCTAAATAGTGTTTACTGCTTACCTGCATTGTGCTAACTTTGACATTCAATGCAATGTGAATCACACTTACTGCGGTGCCACACCTTGCATATTTTTTAGCCATGAGTTACTGAGGTGTAACCGTGTTCCCCCCAGAGTGACAGATGAATGTACTCACTGTTGGTATTTGGTTTTCGTGACCTGTGTGGATGTTGGACAAATGCATGCTTTGAAGTCATGGACATTGAAGAGTGTGAATGTTCTTCGTCATCTGGCTATTTGTGTATGTGATGTTTGGCAACACTGATGCATGGCGTATGCCACAGCTGTACCCATCTGATGTGACAAGTATGCAGTGCCGTGTGCATGACTTGGACAGTTAGTATGACACCTGTGTGACATGTGCCAGGTGAGGTTGTATACACTGTTGACAATGAAAAGCAAATGGCCTGTGCCAGGGTGTGCATGTGTGGTCTTCTTAGGGTTCTTATGTGTAGTGTGATATGTGACAGCATGTCACGTGCTGTCCACCACCCTGAAGTTGCATATCTTGTTCAGTGTGTGCCATGCTCAGTTAGTGGTTTGCACCCCTTATGGCATCTGTTTCCTTTCAAAGGCATGTAGTGGATTGGTGTTTGCTTACAGGCCACATTCACATGGACAATGATGGAAGTCCTGTCTGCATCCTATGCCCTGTTGTCATCGTCAATGTGGTGCAAGAGTGTGTCTTTGGGACATGAAGCAGGTGTACTGATGTTGTTTCACTTTGTCTACCTCACAGGTAACTGCCTATGAGAAGGGGGAGATCTGGCTGGACATAGCCAGGGCTGTCAGGTCTGTGGGGGGCCCTCGCCGAAGGATCCGTAACATCAGGAAGAGGTGGCAGGACATCCGGTGCTGGAGCCGCCGTATCGCCCGGGTCCAGCTGAAGCTTGAAGCTCCACGCCAGCATGGCGGCACCCGTCACCTCACCCCCCACATGCTCCGGGTCCTGGAAGTGTTTTTTCCTGACCTCCATAGGCAGTTGCAGGAGGGACAGCAGCAAGGAGGGGGTAGGTACATGTCTGTTTGTTGTGATGTGTGTCACATGCTACCTGCAGTGCTCAGAAGTCTGGTAACACTCCCACAGCTGGGGCGGTCTGGTCAGACAGGCAATTTATGCATTGTCATTTCAATGTGCCATATTCAGCTAATGCTCTTTTACATCCCTTCCCCTCCTCCACATGTGTCCCCTGCTTTGGGTATTTCATTTTTGCGCATGTACTCCTAGGGTGCAATGTATTAGTGTGCATATTGCTTAGCACATCATCATGTTGGAGGGAGGTCTGTGACACGTGTTGATACCTTACCTGTTCCAGGACCTATGCACTGTGTTTGCCCTTCATTAATTGTCGGCACTGATCAGGAGTCTCAACATTGAGTTCAGCACGGGTCTGCCTCAGTGGCCTTTGTCCCTGGTATACTTTGTATTTCTCATGTGTTAGCTACATGCGCACACTGTCCATGTATACAAAGTTTGGCTTGTGCATACTCACACTGGGGAGTGCGTGTGTGCCTATTCACAAGAATATGTTGCTGGTTTTTGTGACTAATATGGATGGGCAGCCACACGAGGTGACCTTGGGTTAATTGTAATTGCTGCACAGCTATTGATACCCTGATACTGAGTTTACACAACTTGAGCTGTATCACTGATATTGACAAGGTGATGAGGGCGTTGTGCAGGAGAGCTGTGATGGGCCTGGCTGTTTAGCCTTGTCAGTGGTGAGCTGTGTATGTAATTTCTGATGGGAACTCATCACTATGCACTTACCCTGTGATGCTGGACAATGCTGTCATTGTTGGATTTAGAAGCTATGTTGTTGGCTCACAGAGATGATTGTTCCACATATATTTGTGCTACATGTATGTATTGGTGGTGCAACACAGTTTTGTCTTGGTGAGCACACTACTGTGTTCACATTTCCCATGTGGTTGAGGGTGTGTCAACAATGCAGTGATGTTTTCAATATTCTTAATTCCAGGCACATTAGCGTAGGCATTTCCTGGATTTTGGACATGTGGGCCACTTCACTTGACAGCCAGTGTGTTTTATGTGCTAGCAACTGTATGATCTGGTGATAGATGCCCCTGTGAGGAGTGTCACAATAGTGTGTGGTGATGGAGGGAGCCTCTGTACCAATCATATACTCACACCCAGTCAACAGGTCAGGGTTTTATTCATCACCTTTCTGTTGCACACTCTGCCCCCCAAGTTCAAACATGGTCATGTGCAAATCTGTCTGTCCATGTGCCTCATGGGAATAGTCCAGCCAAATATGTCAAGCCATGCCTTCCCTGGACTGGAAACAAGGTTCCTGGGACCACTTACTAGCATTACAGCCGTCTTCAGCCATACTTGTTTGTATACACATCTGTGTTTCACGCAAGCCTGGCTGTAGACAGCTGCGATACCAGTGAGAGGTGATAGAAAGCTTGTTTCAAGTCCAGGGATGGCATTACATGGCACTTCGGGCAGGACTGTTCCCATGTGGCACAGGCTCAGACAGATTTGAACATGACCATGTCTGGACTGGGGTGGCAGAGTGGGCAACAGAACAGTGATGGATCAACACCTGACCTGTTGACATACAGTGGCTCATCGTTGTGACTCTCATTCAAGTTGTGGCCTGGTCGGTTACTTGTATCTTTGTATACAAGGAGCGTTGTGTCTATTACTATTGCGCAGTACTAGACTTACATATGTGCTGAGTTATGTGGCATGTGACTGATGATACATGCCATGATTAGAAATGTCCCCAAATGATTTGTTGCTGATATGTCTGATGTGTACAGGTGACTGATATATATTTTTACTTTCTACTTGCCAACAGCATCCTCACCCGAAAGTGGGGGAGACACAAGCACGGACCAGGCAGAGGGACCCAGCCACAGTGCCACCAGCTTTGAGGTGTTGGAGGGAGGCAGTGGCACAGAGGGTGAAGGGAGCCAGGCGGCCGGACCTCATGAGCAAGACACATCATATCATGCGGACGGCTCGGCTTCGGACTCCCAGGATGAGGGGGAATACGCAACAACAGCATCTGCACCCACTATGTCTGTCCCCTCCTCCTTCCGACCCCTCTTCACCCTCCCAGTTGCTAGGGCCCCTTCGGTCCGTGCTGCCCTGTGTCTCTTTCGTCCCCAGCACCACAGCCCCTGCCCCCGTCTCCCCTGCTGCCCTCAGTGCTGAATCTGTGGACCTACTCCGGCAGATTCAAGTTGGTCAGGCGTCAATGCTGACTGTCCGCCAGGGCCAAACACAAATCATGACACAGTTGTTGTCATTCATGGAGGGCATGTCATCTGACATGTCTGATCAACGTCGGAGTTTGGCGTCCATGGACTCAACACTGACGGCAGCACTTGCCATCCTGCAGCGTCAATCCCCCCACTCCTTCTGACCCATCCACATCCCCCTCTCCCATACCTGTCCATGCACAAGATCACACACCCCAACAGAGACACCCAGCACACTCATACATAAGTCTAAGCGCAGACCTCCATTCACCCAATCTCAGGGGAATGTACGCACACTGACAGGGACAGGGGACAGACATCACACACCCACCCACAGACACACTACACCTGACTCACAGCCCTCTACCTCCACTCCCATTGTGTCCCTGGGTTCGAGTGGTAGCCTGTCAGAACTGGCAGCAGTGTGCAGCGCTGAATATGTTTCAACATTTTGCGCTACACCTGCCACTGTGGAGGAATCCTCCCCACCTGCACCCACTACACATACCCTTCCCTCTCCTGTCCCTGCGGTGCCGGACCCTGACTCCGATGATGCCCCCCATGGGTCCACAGACCTCTAAGCCCACCATGTGCAGGCAAGTTTTGGGGTGACAACCTCCACAAAGTCACCACTGTTATGGACAGTATTTTGGATTGGCCACTGGTCTTCTGTGAGCCTGGACTCATTTATTTATTCTTTTACATTATGGCGCTGAATAAAGGATTTTATTTTTCATTCTGAACTATTGCATTTCAGGGAATTGCTTTAGGTGCTGTGTGCCTACAAGTTGGTGTAATGTTAATGTTTTGGTATTGTGAAAGATGTCTATTTTTCAGATGGGAATGAGGTGGACCATGGTATCTCTGTGCTATCCCAATGTTGCAGATAATTATCTAGATTTGTGTGTGCGCAGTTTGCATACAGACATTATCCAAAAGAGTGTCCCTTCCTCAGTGACACATGAGATCTTCACTACAGACAGTTGCACAATTGATGTGGTGACTTTAGTATGGATTTCCCATTGATTAGTACATTCACTTGCGCAATGGCCATGTCTGCTCACAAATGCTATCTGATAATTGGTCAGTGCCATCCATGCTACTCACTGTGCTTGGGTTTGTGGTGTTTAGTAATGCCTTCAGGGAGTCCATCATAATTTTTCACACTATGCATGACAATGTTATCCGCCTTATCCTCATGATTCAGATTGTCCAATTTGAAATTTGTGCACACAAAACACATTTGGGTGCTTTGTATCTAGGGGTTTTCTACCCTGTTCCTTTCATGAGGGAGTACATGTTTCACCACCTGGACATTCACATCATGTCCGGGATGTACATGACACTTTAATATTCCATGTGTGCTTCATTTGTTGAGTGGTCTGTTACATGACTACACACTATTGAGTCATGCTGGAGGGGGTGTGTGGGGGGGGGGGGGTGTGCCAGCAAACTACATGGGTGGATATGCATGTGGGATCTGACAAAACAACCACATGTGGTGTGTCACCCAGTGTGTGACAGGATACCATTCTCCGTGGAGTAGGTCACTGCTGTGAGTGATGTGTTGATATGCAACTATCATGAGTGTCACAGGTTAGGGATGTACACATACAGGCATGTAGTTGTTGTATGTTGTTGGAAATGCACACCCCTATGTCTAGGCACTGCTGGGAGTACTATCCGCACACCCTTCCTTTGTCTGGGCACTGCTGGGAGTCATATCCACACCCCCTCCTATGTCTGGGCACTGCTGGGAGTCATATCCATACCCCCCTCCTATGTTTGGGCACTGCTGGGAGTCCTCTGCACTCACCCCTCCTATGTCTGGGCACTGCTGGGAGTCATATCCACACCGCCCTCCTATGTCTGGGCACTGCTGGGAGTCCTCTGCACTCACCCCTCCTATGTCTGGGCACTGCTGGGAGTCCTATCCACACCCCCCTCCTATATCTAGGCACTGCTGGGAGTACTATCCGCACACCCCTCCTTTGTCTGGGCACTGCTGGGAGTCATATCCACACCCCCTCCTATGTCTGGGCACTGCTGGGAGTCATATCCATACCCCCTCCTATGTTTGGGCACTGCTGGGAGTCCTCTGCACTCACCCCTCCTATGTCTGGGCACTGCTGGGAGTCCTCTGCACTCACCCCTCCTATGTCTGGGCACTTCTGGGAGTCATATCCACACACTCCTCCTATGTCTGGGCACTGCTGGGAGTCCTATGCACACCCTCCTCCTATGTCTGGGCACTGCTGGGAGTTCTATCCACACCCCCTCCTATGTCTGGGCACTGCTGGGAGTCATATCCACACACCCTCCTCCTATGTCTAGGCACTGCTGGGAGTCCTCAGCACTCACCCCTACTAGCTCTGGGCACTGCTGGGAGTTCTATCCACACCCCCATCCTATGTCTGGGCACTGCTGGGAGTCCTACGCACACCCTCCTCCTATGTCTGGGCACTGCAGGGAGTCCTATCCACACCCCCATCCTATGTCTTGGCACTGCTGGGAGTCCTATCCACACCCCCCTCCTATGTCTGGGCACTGCTGGGAGTCATATCCACACCCCCCTCCTATGTCTGGGCACTGCTGGGAGTCCTCTGCACTCACCCCTCCTATGTGTGGGCACTGCTGGGAGTCCTATCCACACCCCCCTCCTATGTCTGGGCACTGCTAGGAGTCCTACGCACACCCTCCTCCTATGTCTGGGCACTGCTGGGAGTCATATCCACACCCCCCTCCTATGTCTGGGCACTGCTGGGAGTCATATCCACATACCCCTCCTATATCTGGGCACTGCTGGGAGTCCTCTGCACTCACCCCTCCTATGTCTGGGCACTGCTAGGAGTCCTATCCACACCCCCCTCCTATGTCTGGGCACTGCTGGGAGTCCTATCCACACCCCCCTCCTATGTCTGGGCACTGCTGGGAGTCCTACGCACACCCTCCTCCTATGTCTGGGCACTGCTGGGAGTTCTATCCACACCCCCCTCCTATGTCTGGGCACTGCTGGGAGTCCTCTGCACTCACCCCTCCTATGCACTGCTGGGAGTCCTATCCACACACCCCTCCTATGTCTGGGCACTGCTGGGAGTCATATCCACACCCCCCTCCTATGTCTGGGCACTGCTGGGAGTCCTATCCACACACCCCATCTATGTCTGGGCACTGCTGGGAGTCCTCTGCACTCACCCCTCCTATGTCTGGGCGCTGCTGGGAGTCCTACGCACACCCTCCTCCTATGTCTGGGCACTGCTGGGAGTCATATCCACACACCCCTCCTATGTCTGGGCACTGCTGGGAGTCCTACGCACACCCTCCTCCTATGTCTGGGCACTGCTGGGAGTCCTATCCACACCCCCTCCTATGTCTGGGCACTGCTGGGAGTCATATCCACACACCCCTCCTATGTCTGGGCACTGCTGGGAGTCCTACGCACACCCTCCTCCTATGTCTGGGAACTGCTGGGAGTCCTATCCACACCCCCCCTCCTATGTCTGGGCACTGCTAGGAGTCCTAACCACAACCCCTCCTATGTCTGGGCACTGCTGGGGGTCATCTGCACTAACTCCTCCTATGTCTGGGCACTACTGGGGGCCATATCCACACCCCCCTCCTACTTCTGGGAACTGCTAGGAGTCCTATGCACACCCCCCTCCTATGTCTGGGCACTGCTGGGAGTCCTCTGCACTCACCCCTCCTATGTCTGGGCACTGCTGGGAGTCATATCCACACACCCCTCCTATGTCTGGGCACTGCTGGGAGTTCTACGCACACCCTCCTCCTATGTCTGGGCACTGCTGGGAGTCCTATCCACACCCCCCTCCTATGTCTGGCCACTGCTGGGAGTCATAGCCACACACCCCTCCTATATCTGGGCACTGCTGGGAGTCCTCTGCACTCACCCCTCCTATGTTTGGGCACTGCTGGTAGTCTTATCCACACCCCCTCCTATGTCTGGGCACTGCTGGGAGTCATATCTACACACCCCTCCTATGTCTGGGCACTGCTGGGAGTCATACGCACACCCTCCTCCTATGTCTGGGCACTGCTGGGAGTCCTATCCACACCCCCCTCCTATGTCTGGGCACTGCTGGGAGTCATAGCCACACACCCCTCCTATATCTGGGCACTGCTGGGAGTCCTCTGCACTCACCCCTCCTATGTCTGGGCACTGCTGGGAGTCCTATCCACACCCCCCTCCTATGTCTGGGCACTGCTGGGAGTCCTACGCACACCCTCCTCCTATGTCTGGGCACTGCTGGGAGTCCTATCCACACCCCCCTCCTATGTCTGGGCACTGCTGGGGGTCCTATCCACACCCCCCTCCTATGTCTGGGCACTGCTGGGAGTCATAGCCACACACCCCTCCTATGTCTGGGCACTGCTGGGAGTTCTACGCACACCCCCCTCCTATGTCTGGGCACTGCTGGGAGTCCTATCCACACCCCCCTCCTATGTCTGGCCACTGCTGGGAGTCATATCCACATCCCCTCCTATATCTGGGCACTGCTGGGAGTCCTCTGCACTCACCCCTCCTATGTTTGGGCACTGCTGGGAGTCCTCTGCACTCACCCCTCCTATGTCTGGGCACTGCTGGGAGTCCTACGCACACCCTCCTCCTATGTCTGGGCACTGCTGGGAGTCCTATCCACACACCCCTCCTATGTCTGGGCACTGCTGGGAGTCCTATCCACACCCCCCTCCTATGTCTGGGCACTGCTGGGAGTCCTATCCACACGCCCCGTACAGGTATACTTCCGTTGTAGGGGTAGGTTGTACTCACCGTCTGCGCCGTCGTCGGTTTCTATGTACGAGTTCGTAGGCGTACAGGACAGGGATGACACGGACGATGGGGTTCATGTCGTGTATGTCGCGTACCGGGGTGCGGTTCGGGCCGGACTCTGTTTTTACAGCTGTTTTCAGCTCCCGTAGCAAAAGGGCCGTACAGAGTGTCGTCAACACGGATCGTACTTCCTGGTCCGGAAAGAGCGGCCTATTTACATTCGGACGTAGCGTACCGCATCACCCGGATACAATCCGTATGTACTTTCAAGTTGTACGGTGTTTGGTACGAGACATACGGAGTGGCGCTTTGGGTTAGGATCGTACTTGCTCGTACGTACGGGGACGTTGTAGGTGTACGATTCGTACGGGAAAAACGCTCCGTACAGCTAATCGGAGCGCTTTTTCCCGAATCGGAATCGACCCCTTTATGGTCACTTCAAGTTCATACTGGCCTTCTAGTACTATAAGTCTAAGTGAAGTAAAATTCAACCTTGCTGGTAAATCAATATAATAAATACTAATAATGGTGACGCAGTATTAATATGTAATGTCTATATATATAATAATGGTAGGAGTCAGTGGTCGTAAAAAAAAAAACGGAAGAAAGTGTATGGAAAAGTATTGCGCATTGGAAACACAGTACTTTAAAGTGAATTACACTCACGCGCGTTGAGGAAAGTACAGTACCTTAAATTAAAAAATATAGTCACGCATCGGAGGTAATTATATTCCCATTGCCGTGATCAGCAGGTACAACACATCGTGGATGGAGATCAGAAGAATTCAGATTTGAGGAAATCAAAATGGCGGCTGGCGCGATGACGTTAGGCGCTGCGTGATGACACAATCAAGTAGAAAAACAAGGCCAACTCCTAGTGGGAGACTAGCGAATCTTCCACGAAGAATGCGCCAGTCTCACGTAGTCCGTCGTCAGCAATATGCTGCCAGGAAGACTGGATACCGTAGGTAAGGAAGATGTCACCTTAAAGAACGGTCATCGTTGGCTAGGATACCAAGATACATACATTGAAATTTGGAAACCTGAAATCCTTCAAAAGTCCCAAAACGCAGATGATTGTCATAGAATCCTCCACGAACTTCTGGGTACACGACATCCAAGAACACAGGTACGCTGATATAGATACTTCATCAAAATTGCTCTGTAATTTTCCGTATCAGGCTGGGTTCGATAACATCATGGAAACTCCTCCGCACCTGTGCCACAAGGTAATGCTGCAGGTGGAGAATCCCATCCTCGTCGCCAAATTTGTAAAGATGATGTCCCAAATTTGAATAAGAGAAAGTTAGGTTTATTGAGCAGTGGCACAGTGCATACGCTACGCTCAGCAGCCAGGCAGTAACTGACAAAGAGAGAACCTCGAACATGGAATACAAAAGTACACGCAGGAACTATGTTCCAAGTTCTAGTGACATTAAATAAATAATAAACAATGAATGTAACAGTATCTTTATCAACAAGTAAGCAAGAACCCAAAAATAGTAGATTCCTCAAATAGAAAAACAAAGGCTTCCAGTAATAAGGTATTTGAGGCAAGTAGCATCAAGAGAATGAACCTGTAGGCTCTGTTCCAAAAATAGACTAGAAGAAATTGTCTTTTAAAGGTGAATCATGGGGCCAACAAAACAATTCACAGTAAAATAAGCCAGTCTTTGATTCTTTAAGGAAAACAGTTTCTCTGTAATGGAGATGCACAAGGTTAACAATGCGTGTCACTTCCACTCCGTTTGTACTGCTGGGATACATTTTTTGTCTATTTGGAGCCAAGAGTGTCAGGTTTAGAAAAGCCCAGCACTGCACCTCTTCCCCATGTGGATGCGGGCCGGGACAATCACCGTGGAAGGAAAATGTGCTGCGCCACACCTATAGCAAGGATGCAGTGACTGTCCCTGTCAGCGGTGCCCCCGGTATGTATTCCAAGCTGCTGCAGTTACTGGTGGCCCAGCATGCGGTTTATACAGCCCCCGACAGCCTCTGGAGGAAGAGAGACTTCCCCTCAGCCTCCGTACCGCAGCCCGCCACAGACAACACGTAGGCGCTGAAGCGCTGGATGCTAGTTAGCTGGGGAGTGGATGCGGCACTGGCGAGAGGCTCCTCTGACTCCGAGGTTTCTGTCCTTCTGGCGGGCCAGCCCTTCTGGAGCTCTTCCAGGGCCGGGCGTCTCGATGAGCCCCCTGGGTGCTAGGCAACACCGGGCATGGGAGCCAATTCCAGCGCGGCCTCCCCATGACACTGGGGATGGCGTGCACAGGGCTCCAAAAGCTCCCGGGCCGCAAAGGTAATTACGGGGAGGCAGCTTTGAAGCTTCTTGAACCATGGGCAAGCAGCGGTGAATTTGCACCCACAGCGCTTCCTTCAGCTGCGCGCAGGTAACCGGCCCACACAGCGCTTTCCCCGCCACAGCGCTTCAGTCACAGCACACAGCGCTTCTCAACGTATTCCAGTCCTGGGGCGGTGGCAGTGAAGTCAGCGCAGGTAGTGCTTTCCTCTGCCGGCACGCAGCGCGTTCAGGGACCCGGGCTAGCGGCGGTATTTCTAGGGTGAGCAGTACTTGCCTGAAAATACCTCAGGGTAATTTTTAACTAAAGATGAACACTTCATGTCTAAATCATTGATGGATAACACTGGTTCAGCACTGTTTGGATTAGGAATGATGCCTAAATTTCACTGGTCACTCCACCCTAAAACAGAAGGCCCTTTTTTAGCAACAAACAATCTATAGCATGCTGTTATATTTTTGTATTGGAAGAATAGATTTTTGCATCCAACAAAATCAATTCTATCACCTGTATAACTTTTTGAAATTACATATGCCTTGTCCAATTGCGTGCCCAGTTTTTCCACAAAGTGACACTTCAAAACTTCTTCACAGACTATTGTGAAAGGTGAACAGAGTCTGCTACAACATTTAATTTAACACCACCCTCATTAATCTCACAAATGGATTTCTTAACCCTAATCTGATCAACATCAAGGATGTCGTAGTCAATGCAGAACACATAGTTGACATTAGGATTGTCACAACCATCAGACTTGTCTGAGGTACTTTCATTACCTTCTTGTATGCATTGTACCTTCTTGTTATAGGAACCAACCATTTCTCCTACAAATTTTTGCATAGTGACCAATAAAGCCTCAAGATGAACACTTCTGAAACTTTGCCGGACACTTTTTAAAGTATGCTATATGCTCTGCAGAACCACAGCAATAACATTTTCTAGGATTATGATGTTCAGACTTAATTCTAGAGGGATTTTGTTTTGTTTTCTGAAAAGTTGTGCTTCCCTTTTGGATCCCTGTTCAAATATCTATCACAAAAACACAGACCAACAAAAACATCGCCGGAAAAATATCGTATACAAAAATATCGTCATCATATACTTTAAAAAGCATTTACACAGATATCAATATTTAATTATCGCCCAAAAATATATTGTTAACAATTATATCGACTACAAACATATCGACCACAAAAATATTGAAAAGACCTAAAATAAAAAGAAAGATAACAAAAATATCGACAACACTATTATCGACTTACAAATAGCCTACTAACTTATACAACAAATATCGACCATACTATTCAACATTAAATAAACACTCCCCTCAACTACCCAACAATTTAATTAATGAAAACATTTAAATAAATACTAAGCAAACATATATAAATATAGTATATACTTAAAATATATATAAATAAATTTATTATACACCAATAAATATAAACATACTTAATAAATAAAATATACTCACTAAAACATATTTATTAATGTCATAAACAAAGGCAGGTTGACTAACCTTGAATAGCCGTGTACAGCAGGAGCGATGACGATGCTAGTTCTTCCCTTCCCTATAAGCGGTGCCTCGTTGGAGCCATATAAGTACACACTCCACAGAGAGGACCACCCAAGGGGAAGGGGAAAAATGGAGAAATAAAATATAACAGATTGGCAGCCAGAAAACATCTACAGCAAGAGATGACAGGGTAGTCGATCACTCTATATGTCTGTATTCCGTTTCCTGCAGAAAGACAAAAGGAACACACATCAGTACTCCCCCCTGCCCCTATGTGCATGCACGATATCAAAGGTGTATGAATATTCACTCACTTATGAAGGCTGCCACAAACATTCTGTTGAAAAAGTCACAAAAGGTAAAAATAAAGTAATAAGAAAATAAGAACAGAAGGCACTGGTATTCACAGTTCTGGTGAGTTAGAGCCTCAGCTACATAGTATCTTTAGAGTCGATAAGAGAAGGAGTCTACTTATCTACAAACGACGTCTCCTCTTGGCTCTTGATGCAGAGATAGCAGGAAATCCAAATAAAAAGGGTTCCGCCTCTTTCCAGATACTCGGTACTCCTTAAAGTAATGAATCCGAGCCTTTCAACATCTCCGTGTGGTAGCGCAATAAAAAGAGCGCCACTATCAAAAGAAACGAAGAAAACAAAATCTCAAGCGCTAGTTACAGCACAAGCGGTTTCTTAGTAATCCAAAGAATAACAAATCCAAATCCTAGCGCGGTTGGCTCGGCGTGGCTCAAAGCTGAAAGGGAGGCGAGAAAGGTGACGGAAACACACAGCGTGTTTCGCAAACCTCTTCCAGCAGCGATAATTCGCCAAAAAGATACTGCTTAGCAACTGCCCGTACGACAGCGGTAAAGTCACGAACATCAAGGGATTCCTATGGATAGGCGAAATGGGAAGTCAGCTTCACTCCAAACAGGAACTACAATTAACTCAGGTGACAAGCACCGAAGTGAGAGAGGGAGGAGCATATATAGGAAGCAGAAGCAAAAGGAGGAAGAGAGATAGAAGACAGACCAGACCGCAGGCATTCTGGGATATGTAGTCAGAAGGTCTGAGGGGCTGAGATCGTGACAATTAACATACATTGCATATACAAACATTTTTTAAATTATAAAACAAATGTATAAATGTATTCTTAAAACACCTACAAAACAAAATTAATTATATACCACTAACAAAAAACAAATAAACTACCCGAAAGTAACTGCTACCAAATTCAAAATAATTTTCTCAACCAATAAATTTAAAGTACACCACCATTAACCAATTAGAATGCAGAACTACTTAACAACTATAAAAACAATTACCTAACTTACTAAAATTACTGTTTTTTGGCCAAACACGGAGGAAGACTGTTACTTTGCTGAAGAGAGAGAGAAAGAAATTCTACAACTACTACTACAACATATTACACAACAACACAAGTAAGAAAAAGCTTATTTTAATTACATTAACATCCTCAACATCCTTAGTTTAACTCCCTAAAGTATATAAATGTTCTCTTTTTTTATTAATACAAAACTTCCTATTAGCAACAGCAAAAAGAATGTTATACAAACACAATTTGCTACCTTATCTATTCCTACATAGAAAAGTAACCAATAACTAATAAAGTAGCAAACTATAACTAAAAATTAAGTAACATTGTCTAATATTTTTACAAAGATACAAATTTAACAGATAACTAATATAAATATTTTGCATTTCAGCTTCAACAAACTTAATCTACCAAAGAACATCCACCAAATTAAAATCTTCTACTAGAAAAAGTAAGTATATTTACACTTGAAATAAATAATAACAGAGAAATTACAAAGTATCAGACAATATTATTAATTAAAACTATTTTCTACCACAACTACATGAATTACAACAGTGAAACTTCAATAGAAAGAAATAAAGCAATCAACAAAACAGAAAGAACAGTATTGTAAGTATTATTTTTAAATTACTAATTAAACATAGAACTTTTTATATAACTATTGCATATTTACTAAAAACACATATATTTGTCTTCACAGATACACCCTAGAAATCGCTGAAGGAGCTACTTTTATCACATCACAAAAAGGAAAATTAATGCTCAGCTACATGGGTTATACCTACACCCAAGAAAGAGTAAAAGATAACAAAACACATTGGAAATGTAGCAAATACTATTCAACAGCATGTTATGGTAGAGCTACAACAGTAGATAACAATGTTGTGAATGTAAGAGAGCATAACCATCCATCCAATGTGACCGAAGTAGAAGTAAGGGAAGCTTTAGAAACAATTAGAGAAGCAAGCACAGGCTCCCAACAAACAAGCACTGACATTTTTAAAAATGTATTAACAAAAGTACCTGAACATGTAACAGGACAACTGCCCTCGGTCCCCAACCTCAAACGATTAATAGCTAAAACTAAAAGAGCATCCGATCCAACTCCACCCACACCGAAACCTTTAAAGAAATAGAAATAATACCAGAATATACTATTACCCATAAAGAAGACAAATTCTTGATGTATGACAACAAAAGCCATGATAAAAGAATTCTTATTTTTGCAACTAATAACAAATTGCAAAAATAAAAAAATTGTGAGACATGGATGATGGACGGAACATTTAAAGTGTGTCCAAAACCATTTTACCAACTTTATACCATTCATGGTGAATATCAAGAAACTAATATTCCCTTAATTTATACATTGCTGCCAAATAAAACTAACCCCACCTACATAGAACTATTAACAACAATAAAAGGATTGACAGAAAATTACTATCCCAAAAGAATAATAATAGATTTTGAAATAGCTATGATACAATCTATACTAAAAATATACCCACACACTGCCATACAAGGGTGTTATTACCACTTTAATCAAAGTATATGGAGACACCTCCAAAAACTACCTTAAGTATTGACTACTCTACCAACAGCAACTTTCCTTACCAAATAAATAAGTTAATTGCACTAGCATACGTACCAACAACAGAAGTCGCAAATTACAACAATATATTAATTGACAGTCCTTTCTACCGCACTAATGAAATAAAATGTTCTCCCTTGTTAGATTAATTGGAAGACACCTAGGTAGGAAGATTGCACCGTTCAGGTCACCGTAGACAACCAAAATTCCAAATTCCCTGGTGGAATGTCTACGCTAGGACTATTGCACAAAAAGCCAAAACAAATAATGTGGTAGAAGGATGGCATAATGCCTTCCAAGCCACAATAGATATAGGACAACCAGCACTGCACAAACCTATCCAATCAATAAAAAAGAACAACGTTACCAAGAGCTAAGAATTGAACAATCTTTATCAAAAATACGACCAAAACTAAGCAAACAAACAATATATATTTATGAATACCTCCAACAAAAAACAAGAATGTATCCAAGTATCCAAGGTCTAGAATGCATAGACCTAATAGCAAAATCCATTCTTTAATTAAATACAAATAGCAAACAGTAAAAATATATAAGAAAATAATAATTTATTTTTTATATTAGTTAAATTATGTCATTAAATGTCAAATATAAATTAATATCATATGACATAATATAACTAACAAAAAAAAAAATTCACAAATAAACTTTACCCACCCAAAAACACAATAAAAAACAACTTATGGTTGTGTAGCTGTAGAATATCCTCGAAATAGACGATTTAAAAACTAATCCAAGGGAAAAACAATCCACATAATAATGACAAATCCCAAAAAATGGAAAAAATACAACTGTATAAAAAAAATCCAACGTAGCAATCCTCTCGATAACGAAACCATAAAATCCCCAAAATATTTCACTATAAAAAACGCACCAAAATCCCGAAAAATAAGGAAATGTATATAAACTTGTAACAACAATTTCTTTATTTAAAAAATAAAAAAAAAGCGAGAACAATTCCGTCCGTTCACCAAATCCGGCATCTGTAAATAAAATATAAACAACACCCACCCATAACAAATAATAAACCCACAAATAGAAATAACAACATATAAGACTTATGAACACACATAGTAAAATAGTAAGCACAAAACATTAACATTACATTAACATTAGATAGTAAACAAATTACGCAATCACTAACCTACGTAAATAACACGTACATTTCACAAAAACAGTTAAATAACACTCTTTCTCACGCATATACACTATCACTAACTAAACACTACCTTAAAACTAACTTAAAAGTAATTAAAAATCAAACTTACAGTAACAAAGATGAAGCAGTTCCCAACGCGAGGTTCCGGCTTCACAAATGACTCAAACAACGATGTAGATAGTCTAAAAAGTGAACCAAGGAAAACAAAATGGCGGCATAATTAAAACAAAAATAGGACTAAATCCCCATAGAAATGAATGGGAAAAAAAATAATTGCTTAAAAATGTTTTCTTTTTTTTAAATGTTGAAAATAAACATATTAATATTGTAAAATATATATTAATTATTATATGTTAAAACATGTATAATAAAACACTAATGTATATTAAAAAATATGTTTATAACATTAACTTTTTATTTACTAATGATTTACAAATGTTAAAAAATGTATATATGTACTTTTGCATATAAAAAATGTGTAAATTATTTAACATATTAAATTGTATTGAAATTAAACAAAATTTATTATGCGAAGTAATAAAACATTATGTTAAAAAAATTACAATGTATATATATTACAACTACTGCAATTTTATACATCATTAAATACAAATGTAAAAATGTAGAAATGTTTTCATTTATAAACAACACAATAAAGACTGTATATTCAAGACAAAATTATACTATGTTACTTTATAATGATACATGCATTACAAATAAATAATACAATGCTACAAAAATGTGTAATTCATTTGTAAATATATGTTATAAAATATAATTTGTTAAACAGTTCTAAATATATTACACAATATTCAAATAAAATATGTAAAACAATAACAAGTTGTATTTATGTACAATATTGTAATAAAAAAATAATCACTATAATAACTCCAAATACAATTAAAGTGAAAGAAAATATTGCATAGGAAAATATAATACATTACTATTCTAATTCCAAATCCAATATAAATCATTGAAAATGCTGGATAGTAAACCATACTAATTTACTATCCTAACTCCAAATCCAATATAACTCAGGGAAAGTGCTGGACAGAAAACCATAATAATTTACTATTCTAACTCCAAGTCCAATATAACTCAGGGAAATTGCTGGACAGTAAACCATAATAATTTACTACTCTAACTCAAACCCCAATTTAACTCAGGGAAAGTGCTGGACAGTAAGCCATAATCATGTACTATTCTAACTCCAAATCCAATATAACTCAGGGAAAGTGCTGGACATTAAACCATAATAATTTACTATTCTAACTCCAAATCCAATATAACTCAGGGAAAGTGCTGGACAGTAAACCATCATAATTTACTATTCTAACTCCAAATCCAATATAACTCAGGTAAAGTGCTGGACAGTAAACCATAATAATGTATTATTCTAACTCCAAATCCAATATAACTCAGGCAAAGTGCTGGACGGTAAACCATAATAAATTACTATTCTAACTCCAAACCCACTATAACTATGGGAAAGTGCTGGACAGTAAACCATAATAAATTACTATTCTAACTCCAAGTCCAATATAACTCAGGGAAAGTGCTGGACAGTTAACCATAATAAATTACTATTCCAACTCCAAATCCAATATAACTCAGGGAAAGTGCTGGACAGTTAACCATAATAATTTACTATTCTAACTCCAAATCCAATATAACTTAGGGAGAGTGCTGGACAGAGTACAATAATAATTTACTATTCTAACTCCAAATCCAATATAACTAGGGGAAAGGGCTGGACAGTAAACCATAATAAATTACTATTCTAACTGCAAGTCCAATGGAAACTCAGGGAAAGTGCTGGACAGTACACCATAATAATTTACTATTCTAACTCCAAACCCAATATAACTCAGGGAAATTGCTGGACAGTAAACCATAATAAATTTATATTTGAACTCCAAGTCCAATATAACTCAGGGAAAGTGCTGGACATTAAACCATGATAAATTACTATTCTAACTCCAAGTCCAATATAACTCAGGGAAAGTGCTGGACAGTAAACCATAATCATGTACTATTCTAACTCCAAATCCAATATAACGCAGGGAAAGTGCTGGACAGTAAACCATAATAATTTACTATTTTAACTCCAAATCCAATATAACTCAGGGAAAATGCTGGACAGTAAACCATAATAATTTACTATTCTAACTCCAAATCCAATGTACCTCAGGTAAAGTGCTGGACAGTAATCCATAAAAATGTACCATTCTAACTCCAAATCCAATATAACTCAGGGAAAGTGCTGGACAGTAAACCATAATAATTTACTATTCTAACTCCAAGCCCAATATAACTCAGGGAGGGAAAGTGTAGGCATCAAACCATAATAAATTTGAAATTTTCACATTTAAAATGTCGACATTTAATATTTTTTTAATTCTAATTATTTAAATTGAAATAAATTGTTACACAACATTTTTTAAATGTAAATGTGTTTGTATTTATATAGCGCACTTCTACCCAGAGGTCTCGTAGCGCTGTATTCATACCGCTGTGGAACCCTTCCTGGCTTTCCTGTGAGATGTCCACTCCTGGGCTCCCCCAAGGTGAAGCCAGGCATCCAAGCGCTGCTGGGGCCGTTGTGGAGATTAAGCAAGCTATTGCCCAGAGTCACAGAGTGGGACCCATGATTAGACTAGGCACCGAGGCGAGAATTATCAGGTCCGGGGAAATTGTGTCCAAGAGCCGCCGAGGCGGGAATTGAACCCTGGTCCCGGGCCAGACCTCTGCATCAGGGTCTGCTGCTCTAACCATTGAGCCATGCTTCTCCTTCCCCACGCTTCTTAAAGTACTACCCACCCTTATCACCTATCCTGGACCCAAACAGTACAATAAAACGTTTTTTTTCTTTCAGGAGTGAAGTTCTCATCCTCAAATATGTCTATGTAATTGGAAAAATTCTCCTTTATTCCTTCCAGGGTAAAGCTTGTTCACCCTTTGAAGGTATGAATGGCTGTGGGTTTGTAAGATTCATCATGTTTAAATCACACTGTCAAAATCCCCATGGATGAATGTCCACTTTGTGCGGTGCTGTGTAATTAAGTCAACAAATGTGAAAACAGCCTGTAGAAAATGGTTTACCCTTAACCTATGTTAGTTTGATAAATTCAAGTCTTTAGGAATGTAAATAAAACTGTAACCTGTAAACCTTCTTCTCTTAATTTCTTTTTTAATGCAAACTGTGAAAGAGTAAAAAAAATCACTATTTAAAGTTACAGTTTGTATAGTTCCTCTTGAAACGTTACTAGATTTAATCTAGATTACTGTTCAGAAGAGTACGATGGCCAGATGGATGCACTCGCACTGACACCTTAGCGTAGAGATGATCGGTGCCAAACTGGATGTGGAGAAAGCATATGTAGCTGCCAGCAATGATGGTGCTGGTTTCAAAGATTACCGCTTCATGTTCACACATGTTTATATTTCTTTAGGCGGTGGGGGGTGTCTAGGAAGAATGCTTGCTGGTTGCTGTGCGAGCAGAGATACATCCAGGGCACAACGCGGGTGGACGGCGTCCCTCCACTTATTTTACCGGGTGGACGCCGTCCCCCCTGCCAAAAAGCTGGACTTCACTCTTTGCCCTCTCTGGACGAGATCGGAGCTCACAGGACGCTGCACATGCGCTGGCTTCGCAGATGCAATCGCATCTAAGTGGTGAGCGAGGGGAGGCAATGAGTCCATGGTGCAAGCCACCTTTCGTGATGTCACCTCTTGTCGTGACGTCACTTCCGGTGACAGCGTCCCCCCACTTCTTTTTTAAGGACTTGTGCCCTAGATATATCACTAACCTGACGTCACCATAACATAAAGTGCAACCCAGGATCAACATTGGTGTGCTCCGCTCAGACGCGCTGTACATGTCCGCTTCCACACGTTGTCACTCGTCCAAACTGCCAACCACTGATAAGACGATCAGCTACTTGCCTCCGGAAAGTATACAGACTACTGCAGTGCTTGCTTGGTTGTTGTAAATCTGCCGACAGGTTTCAATGTTGAAAGAATAGATTATTTATCATATAAATTCTTTGAAAAGCTCGTCTTTAAAGGAAATAGCATCTGGGGCCGCTTTCCCTCGATGCCACTTTAGAAATGAAGATGAAGACTCCAATGTGGTTTGTAATCGCACTTGATAAAATCCCCTCTTTTTACACCAGCATGCAGGATTCTGCACCCGCCGGTCCCTTGAGGAAGCCGCTCTTCGGCATAATTAAAGTATGTTGAAGCCGCCTTTTCTGCGAAGGGCCTCTTTGCACTAAACATTCTTATACGTAGCCGCATTTATTGATGTAATTATGAAAAAGCATCTTCTTTTGGTGACCAAATCCCATGGAACCAATATTTATTTACTGCACCCACTAATGTTAAGGCCGTTTGTGCATAGTGCCTGCTCATGAAACCCCCAGAAGAGCACCAACACCAAAGGTCCACAGAGTTGAAATGCTAACAGCTGCAAATCTTTGTAGAGCCAATGGAGACAACCACCAGCTGCATCTCTGGCACGGTCAAGGCAGCTGTGCTGGGCATGGGGATGGAATCACCATTACTGACACATGATATATCCCTTGGGTACATCAAAAAGGGCTGTAGATCAACCATACTAAATCACGACCACCTCCAATAAGGCATTCCCTTGTTATAGGATTGAGGGAGGCTATTAGTAGGAAGCCGGCTGTTCATATAATATACCAAAATGATCTCTATTGTGCAATGAGTCCAGGTATTCCCTTGTGCTTGGACAGGGGATTGCTTTATCAATCCTAAGGTGCTGTTCCAGTGGGTATTGTGGTGGAGCCGCCTTAGGCTTATCACAGAGGAGTATTAGAGATTGACACATGCCCGCAATAGTCAATAAATAATGCACATGACTAAGTAAAGAGAACCACACCAATTTATAAAAATAACAAATATCTTTATATATGTTTAGGCACCAGAGTCAACATGGTCAAGTGAGTATGTTCTGCAAGAGAAATATTTTCACGTTTAAACAATCGTCATTTAGTGCATTGTTTCAGGAGCTGCAATGTTATCCTATGAAAGGAAAAACAAGCACGGCAGTCCGGTACAGTACAGCGATGTATGAGGCCAATCTCCAGGATTTAAGGTTAGTATGGGGCAAGGTCCATCACAGCACCAGCAAGTCACCTCCAGCGGCACTAGGGTGACCGGTTGCGGTGGTGCGAAACAGCATCAGGTGCCCAGTGTTAGTCAATGGAGACCGGCCTGTGAGAATAGAAGCTGCAGATTTGGACTGGGAGGCCAGTTGGGCTGAACCAACAAGCGGGTTAATGTCTTACGATGCTAGGGGGTGTGGGTACACCAATGATCCTCTTCTCCTTGGGCCTGGGTGGGTCGGGTGCAGAGGTTCCTTGAGGTGTCGGGTTTCTTCATTCGGCAACACTCGAAGTTGAGGGGGCACGCACACAGAGGCTACAGGTGGCTTTGGAGAGGTCACGAGGGCTAAAACCAAACTATACTCTATCTTTCGAGGGTTTGGGGACCATGCTGACACTGTTGGCCCACTTCGACTCAGGATGGGGGGGGGGGGTTGGGTGCAGTGGCGCTTGGAGGTGTCAGGTTTCTGCAGGTCTGATGTCTTCACAGTTCTTCTTGGGGTGTCTACAGAATGCAGGAAAGCAGCTCCGCTGCTCATCAGGAGTCCTTGAGTCTTTATTGAAGGCAGGCCATTTTCCCCGGGCTTTGGAGGTACAACATTTTGCAGGACAGGTCGACTTTGGTGTAATTCGATGGGGAACAGCAGTCAGGCTAACAGGGCTGGGACCAAGTCAGTTGCTCTCCTTCAGCCTGTACTTTCGCTGCTCTTCAGTGTCCTTTTTCTTTGTTGGCCATCAATATCTGATTTCCTGGTGCCAGAGACTTCCATAAACACTGAAATTAGAGGTGTTAGGGGGTTGCAGGGTAGTAGCCAATGGGCTCCTTACCAATGTGGTCACTATGCCCCCTATATGACAACTTCCTGTGCAAAGTGGGTATAACCCTGTACCAGAGACCCTAAATTTGCCATCACTAGGATAGCCAACTTTGAAAAATCTGTGGGTCATCCTGTAGGAGGGGGTGCAACATATCCTCAACCAAAGTAGGCTTGGTTTATTGCTTCCTGACAGCAAATACCCTCCCCCTTGAGGGTCAGAAATGCGCCTCTGGTGGCAGGCTGGCAAAATCCAGTCAGTCAGCAGACCAGTAGCTGGTAGGTTTTCGGGGGGCGCCTCTAAGGGCCTCTCTGTGTGCATGCATTAATAAATCCAACACTGGCATTAATGAGGGTTCATTAATTTAATAGGTTTGATACCAAACATTCCTATTTTCAGTGAAACCATCATGTAGCTGGGGAACTCATTTTCACCACTGTCCAGCACATTCTTTAAAAACATGGTTTCCCTGTTCACTTGCACTGACAGTAATGGAAGTGACCAGCACAGGGGTGTATCTGATCATGCAGTAATGCCCTCACAAGTAGTTTAGTGCACCCTGCCTTATGGCTGTAAGGCCTGCTGTGGGGGTGACTTACCTATAGTGCATGCAGTGTCGGCTGGCATGGCACACAGGCTGTGTGCCATGTCGTGTTTTCACTTTTGTCCTCAACAAGACACACAGCGTGTCATGGAAGTTGTGCAGGATCTTAGTGAGAGGTCCCTTGGATGGCACAACTCATGCTACAGCCCTTGGTGACCCTCTTTAGTACCTCAGGTCCTAGGTACTAGGGGTAGCATCTACTAGGGGCTTACAGAGGGTGCTACAGGTATTGCCAATGGGGTACAATTTGCATAGTTTTGTGAAAGAGATCTGCGACAGGGAACGTGGTTAGCAGGAACCCAGCACACTTTCAGTCAAAATCCCATCATATACCAGGGAAAAAGTCGGGGTGACCATGTCAAAAAGGGCACTTTCCTACGTTATTCCTTTGAGGAGCACAGTTGGACACTGTTGGATTCACCTTCTCCCAGAAGTAGCCTCCATTGAATCTACAAAGCAGTCTCTAGAGCCGGTATTTGGTGGTCCCCAGGCTTGATGCAACATCAGATTTTCCAAAATACAGTGAACATTTGGTTGGAAAACTAAAACACATGCATAGGGCAGCCAACAAAACACACCTATTAACTTTCACACTTTTTTTATCCCTACACAACAGTACAGCGGTTGTGATCTTTGTCAACACATATTGTATTGTATTGTATTGTAATTGCATTTATATAGCGCTTACTATCCCTGACGAGGCGTCAAAACGCTTTTTCGGCGGGTAGCACGCTACTCCGGGACCCACAGAGGATTAGTGTTGAATTAGTATAGTGAAACATGCAAGTACATTTTAAGTGGTGGATAGGTTAGTCAGTTATTTGGATTTGGAATGATAGCAGAAGGATAGAGGAGGACACAGGTTTGTATTTATGTATCGCTCGCTTGTTGACGCATGCTATTCAGGGAGCCTATAAAGGATTAGTGGTGAATTAATATGGTGAAATATGAGGTAATTTCAGTGGTGGATATTAGTCTATTACTTGGAGTGAGAAGGATAGCGGATGGATAAAAGGGGAAGAAAGATTTGCATTCATATAGCACTTGTTACCCCTGATGGATGTTGAAGGGCTTTTTTGGCAAGTAGCACGCCACTCCGGAACCCATAAAGGATTAGTATTGAAAATTAGTATAGTATAAATATGAAGTAATTTGAGTAGTAGATATGTTATTCAGTTATTTGGGCAGTATATTAGTATAGTTGAATATGGAATATGGAATTTGAGAAGTGAACATGTTAGTCTGTTAATTTTGATAGAAAAAGGATAGTGGAGGGATAAAAGAGTGAAGGATTTTTTTTTAAGTCAACTGATGGAAGGATCATTATATATTTGTTAGTGATTAAAGGTGGACTGTTAGGTGTAATTACAGCAGGGAGAGTGTGTCTGAATGGGATGTAGTTATTTATGGTGTTGATTGGTGTTGTGTATGTGATTAGTGTATTGGTTAGTGGTATAGGATAGAGTTGTGTACTGTTTGTGAGTGATGGTGGATATGTGTGGTAGCTGGGATAGTAGGTTGTGTAGATGTGGTTTGGTTGGGTTGGTGGTGCATGCTGGTACATTAATCTGTGCATAGTGTTGTGCGTGGTGTATATTTGGTGTGAGTGTGTTGCTCTGTTTGTGGATGTGGATGGTGTGGGCTGGGTATTGCTAAATGAGAAAAAGGACAGCATTTCTGGCCCTAGCATCGACCAGTCACGAACAGGCCCAAACAGGCAACTACCCTTGTCCTCTCCGCCCTTAGCCTCGACGCCCGGGCTGAGACGACCTAAGCCTGGCCTTTTTTGTAGCCCTAGTAATCAGGTGACCCCTTCAGCCAATGGGAACCCTAGCACTAACACTATCCAATCACAACACTAGCCCTAACATCTAGAACCAATAGGAGACAAGGAACTTGCAGCCCATCTTAGCCCTAGTCCAAGCACCCAATCAGTTTAAAAACCCTGATCTCTACGTCCAATAAAGGCCTTAGCCCTACCATTAGTCCCAACCCAAGTCCAAGCAGCCAATGGTACAGGTAGCCCTAGTCCCTACTTCCAATAGGAAGCCTAATCCTAGCCCTAGTCCCAACCCTGCAATGATTGAATCACAGACCGAGAAACCAATGAGAACCCTCAAATACCCAACCAATGAGGACATTAACCCTAACCCAATAGAAACACCACATACAACCACCAATCAGTGTACACATGTGCCAACCACTACCACACCATATAAGGTCCCAGCAACCTCAGACAAGGTTTGCTGGCCAGGGAGTTGGAAGCTGCTTGCCGCTGTTCAGAATCTCCTAGGAGACAGACGGGCCCAATCCACAACTTTGGACTTCAGCAGATAAAGGCTTCACTAACTCGAAATCTAACAATACTGTTTGAATAAAACTTTACTCCCCCTGCTGGCCAAAAAACGAAGTGCACAGGCCCCAGTAAATACAGTTTAAACAGCTCACAGAAGCACCCTCTGATGTACAAAATCCCTGTTGCTAGGGGGGGGGCAGGGGGGCTGGTCTCACTGGCTTGTGAACACAAAATGGTGGCTGGGGGTGCACTGTTTGAGCGCATAAGCCTAAGCACAGAGCAAAGGAGAAATTTGGAGGGAAAACAGATTTGTCACCAAGGAATGAGAGGGACAAACTACGGAAGTTGGACTGCAAATCCCACAATTCAACGCATTAAATGAAGGCAATCATGGGCAGGAAAAACCACACATTTAAAACACAACACAGGTGATAAAATATGCAATTACAGGCAGGCTAAAACTACAATTTTTAACTCAAATCTGTTTTATTTTGTACACAGCGTTAAGCCTACAACCTCATGTCGAGGCCGGCCGCGTATGGTGTATCTCTCGTTGTTCAGTGTCATTGTGGTCGGGAGAGAAGCTTTAACACAGCGCCTTGCCTACAACCCTCTCAGGAGGGCCGGCCGCGTGGCTTAGGGATGCATTGCTTAGAGGCTTGTCGTGTGCAAGAGTATATCCGCTTTAGCAAGTAGGGTATGTGGAGGGCAACTGGCCCAACTATCTCCAACTGCCCAACAGGGCGCAACTGTCTCGTAGAGAGACGAAAGCCAGAGTGGCAAGCAGGAAAAAAGGAAGTAGGAGAGACGGAGGAGCCGAAGAGTAGGCAGAGAGGGGGGGATATTGTGGTGGGTACGGGCGGCGTGGCAGAGGACAGCTTGCAGGGGGACGTGCATGTTAGCAGTAGCATCTGTAATGTGTATGGTGGTCAAGGGTGCAGCCTGGCCGGGTCTGTAGGGACGATTGCGTCCTCGAAAAGGTGCAGAGCGCGGAGTCTAGTGGGCATATGTCGCACATACTCTATAGAGCAGAGGTGTCGCACCAAGGGCTCCCAGACTGCCTTGAAGCGTGTATCCCGCGCTTGTAGCCGTGCCGTAAGTAGCTCCATCGCTAGGACCGGCCAAAGGCGTACAAACCAGGAAGCTACGGGTGGCGCCTCTGTTCGCTTCCAGTATAAGGCGATGAGTTGTTTAGCGGTACCTAGCATTTGGAGTGTGAGGATCCAGTCGCCGCGGGTGAGTGCCTTGAGTGCGGCGGGGCGTATACCAAGTAGGATCGTGCTCACTTCTTCGGGCAAAGGGAACCCCAACACCCCTTTGATATGGCTAAGCACCTCCTTCCAGAAAACAGTCAGGGTCGGACACGTCCACCATATATGCACAAAGTCACCAGTCGCAGAGTCACATCTCCAGCACGTCGGGGAGGCGTTGGGGAACATCTTGCTAAGGCGTAGAGGGGTGTAGTACCATTGCGTAAGCAGGTTGTAAGCGTTTTCCCTCTGTGGGATGCTGCCATATACCTTGGGTATATCCCGCCACAGTCTGCTCCATTGGGAGGGGTCAATGTCCGCGCCCGACGCTAATTGCTATTGCCTCTGATAGGGATGCGCAGGCGTCGATGTAGGGTGCTGAAGTATGTTTTATATTTGCGAGATCAGCCTCTTCAGTCACCCGAGGGAGCGCGCCAACTTCTCAAAGGGCGTGAATGCTCGGGTAGCCGCTTGGTACATGTCGTCGCTTGCAGTCCAGTGGCGTAGCTGAGCATGTTGTAGGCTAGCCTGTAGCGGCACCCTAAATTCCTCCCTGCAGTCTTTCCAAGTTTTGGGCAAGCCCTCAAGAAAGAGGTCTCCGACTACTCTGCAGTCCCCTTGAGTCCATTTGTCAAACGCCCGAGTCCGGTGGGCCGGGGGAAACTTGCGGATTCCCCGCTATCGGGGTGTGCGGGGACGGGAACGTGGTCAGACCTCTAATCACGGCTATGCTATCCCAGATGTCCAGCACCGTTTTCGTGGGGTCTGCAAGGTATGCACTTCTGGAGCGTGCCGCCCGCGGGAGCCAGGGTAGGTCCCATATGGTACGTCCGGTGACCGCCCGGTCCATGTGGAACCAATGCTTATCGCTTTCACGTGCACCCCATTCCACCACGAAGTGGAGATGTGCCGCCCAGTAATAGTGCACCAGGTTGGGACATGCCAGGCCTCCTCTGTCCCTTGGTTCCATGAGTACCTTCTGCGAGAACCGGGGGCGTTTCCCACCCCAGATAAGGGACGTGATCTCGCGCTGGAGGCTCCGAATGCAGTGGAGCGGTATAGGGGTGGGCAGACATTGGAATACGTAGAGAATTCTAGGGAGGATCGACATTTTAACCGCGTTAAGGCGCCCCAGCCAGGATATCATATGGGGTTTCCATTTCCGAAGGTCCTCCAGCACCGCTTTGCGACACTCCGTCCAGTTCACCGAGGACCAAGAGTCTAAGTGGGGGGTAAGGGCAAGGCCCAAGTATCTGATGTGGTTCTCCGCCCATTGATAGGGCACAACCTTCTTTAGGGAGAGGACGTCCTCCGCAGGCACAGTGAGGTTGAGTGCTCAAGATTTAGTATGATTTATTTTGAGGCCCGACGCCCGTTCGTATAGACAGAGTACCTCGTGGACCGCTGGTAGAGACTCGCGAGGGTGCGTGAGGGTGAGGATCAGGTCGTCCACGAAGAGCGCCACCTTATTGTCTCTCCCCCCATGGGCTATTCCACGTATTCTGGGATCGCGTCTTATCAGCGCCGCAAGGGGCTCCACTGCCAGGGCGAACAGGAGCGGCGAGAGTGTACAACCCTGCCTCGTGCCTCGATGTATCGCCAGCGGTGGCGTTAACTGACAATTTACCCTGATCCTGGCCTGCGGTCCTAGGTATGGGGCCATGATACTCGCTATCATTCTGGGGCCCAGGCCTAGCTTCTGGAGGACCTCCTTCAAGAAGACCCAGTCCACCCGGTTGAAGGCCTTCTCCGCATCAAGCGAGAGAAGGCAAGCCGGAATGTCCCAGTGCTGCGCTTTGCCCACCAGATGGGCCAGTCTGCGCACGTTGTCGGCCCCCTGCCGGTCTCGGATGAACCCCACTTGATCCGGATTCACCAACCCTGGCATGTATGGATCTAGCCGCTTAGCCAGGATCTTGGTATAGATTTTCAGGTCGGTGTTCAGGAGAGCGATGGGGCGATAGGAGGCACATAGCGTAGGATCCTTCCCTGGTTTCGGTATGAATGCGATCTCCGCCATCCCCATGTCAGGGGACGGACCCACCGTGCCCGAGAAGGAGTGAAACAGTCTCAGCAACTGAGGGCGAAGCTGGGTCTGGAAGACTCGGTAGAAGGACAACGGCAAGCCATCAGGCCCCGGGGTTTTCCCCGTGGGGAGATCTTTAAGAGCCGCAGAGATCTCATCTTCTAGTATGGGCTCTTCCAGCTCCGCTGCACAAAGTGGTGACAGTGGGGTCCCCTCGAAGTCAGCGAGGACGGCTGCCCGCGCCTCCACCGATGTAGGTTCCTCCGCATACAAGGAAGTATAGTAGGCCACAAAGGCGTCCTGTTTGGCTCGCTCAGTGACGGCGCGAGTACCATCCTGATGTTGTAGATTAGCGATATGGGCTCTAGCTGGCCGTGCCCTCAGTCGTCCTGCCAGCTGTCTTCCCACCTTGTTCCCCCCTTCGTAGTATTTTTGTTTCAGTGATAGAAGGGAGTGCTCTGCCTTGTTGGTGCGTAGGAGGCGAAGTTGTCCCCTGAGGTTCGCCAACTTCCTCCGGGACGCCAGCGAGGGCCGGTCTCTGTCCTGCGCCTCCGCCTGTTTGATCTCACTTGCTAGGTCAGCCTCCAGTTTATAGGCCGTCCGCCTTCTCGCTATCGCCAGGGAAGTGATGTGACCCCGTATGGTGGGCTTGAAGGCGTCCCACACCACCGGGAATGGTGTTTCCGGGATATCATTGAGAACGAAGTACGAGTCTATGGCTTCCCGAATGTTGTCAACGTCCTCCGGGTCTCGGAGGACGCTCGGTGGGAGAGTCCATCGTCGCTCCCGGGGGGTGTGCGCTAGTGGGTCTTGCAGCAGCAGTTCCACATGCGCGTGGTCCGATAGCGAGATATCTGATATGGCGACTTTCAACGTGTCCCGCGCCAGGTCCAGAGAAGTAAAGAGGTGGTCGATGCGCGAGTACGTTCGGTGGGAGTGCGAGTAGAAGGTATAGTCACGGACCCCTGGATTATGGTATCGCCACGCATCCACGAGTCCTAAGTCCGTAATCTGTTCTTTCAGCGCGGCCGACATTGCGCCCGCGCCACTAAATGCGGCATCCCCAAGATCTATGTCTGGGTCCCACACTAGGTTGAAGTCCCCGCCTAAGATTGTGCGCAGTGCGCCGGTTTGAAACTGTTCCCGTAGGAGTGCCTGGAGATACTTATCTTGCGACTGGTTAGGTGCATATACATTGCCTAGAGTGAACTGCGTCCCTCCCATCTGTACTGTGGCCCGGAGGAAGCGTCCGTCCCCACTCTTGTAGGGTTTTGTGGATCCCCGCCTAAAGCCAGCTCTGCATAAAAGGGCCACCCCCGCCGATTTAGTGTCAGCCGACGCCCAGAATTGTGTGGGGTACCTAGGATGTGTCATGCGTCCAGTGTCCCCCCGCAGGAGGTGTGTCTCCTGAAGGAAGACAATGTCAGGGGAGTGGTGAAGGAGGTAGCGCCATACCCGATTCCGCTTATTGGGGGAGTTGAGTCCTTTGACATTAAGTGTCAGGACTTTGAGGGGCTTAGGAATATTCATCGCCATGACACTAAGGGGGTTGGAGCCGCCTCATCACCCAGCATCCCCCACCCCGTTGAGCAAAGGGGACGAGCCTCCCCCGCCCACCTCGATCGCGCAGGCACTATCAATAGCTCCCAGGCCGCCACCCTACACAAAAGGAAAGGGAACCAAGTAAAGGGAAAGCTCGCGCGTGAAGTAGGAAGGATAGAACAGGCAGGAAAAGAGAGAATACAGAGAGGGTATATAACCACAACAGGCCAACGTGGCCGTAGTACAATGTCCCAAGTTCCGGGCATCCTCTACCCGAGGGTTTGGATGAACTCAGGAATGTCACTTCCTAGGGGACAAAGAGTGGGGCGCCTTTGTCAAAAAGATGAGTCTCAGTTGCCCCGAGGCCCGTCCGCCCCGCTGCTCAGGGTGGATTCGGGGGTAAGTAACACAAAGTCAGCGTAGGGACAGTTGTGTCGTAGCGGTCGGCTCAGTAGCGTCAGGTCCCAGCGGTGAAGAGACCATTCCCGAGCCGTCTGGCCGCCGGAGACAACCCCCGTGGGCATCCGCAGGAGAGCAGCTGAGTCCCATTGCGTTCCAGAACAGTCTCTCTCTCATTGTCGCCTCGTCAGGGCCACCCTCAGCGTCCGGCTGGCCCCGCTCAGTGACGCGGCGGGCTCCGGTGCTAGGGGTGCACGCTGCCTGCTACGTCCGGGTACTTAGTCTCAGAGGGGCCGTAGATGTGTAGGGGTCGTCTATTCGCTCTGTGGGGGGATCAAAGTCTCAAGAGATATCCAGTGTATTAGTAGGGGACCCGGCAACGTTCTTCCCGTTGGCATTGGAGTGCCGAGGGTTCGGGGACAGTGAGATGTAGTTCACAGTGTGCGGGGCTCCGAGGTTTGTCTCCCGCGGTCGTCTTCAAGGGAGCGGATGTGCTCTATGATGTCCTGTTTGGCCTGAGGCATGGAGCCTTGATCTGTCGGGGGAGATCGGCGGCGCCGGGTCACCGTGGTCCAGTCGGGTCGGGCCGGGCGTCTCTCCGGGCGTTTGGAGCGGGTGGGGCTGCGCTCTGGGGATTCCGAGAGTCTAAGCAACTGTGCCGCCTCGTTGTAGGAGCGGATGACTCTACGCTTGTCTTCCCAACGAAAGAAGAGGGCAAAGGGGTGTCCCCACTGGTAGGGTATTTCGAGGGCCCGCAGCTTCTCCGTCACCGGGCGGAAGACTTTCCTTCTGTGCAACGTGTTGGGGGCCAAGTCTTGGAATATTTGGATCTTGTGGCCTCCGTAACGTAGGTCCTGCTTGTCCCTCGCCGCTTTCAAAATGGCCTCCTTCTCCGTGAAGTAGTGCACTCGGGTTACAATGTCTGGGAGGAGACCTGTCTTGCCTCCTGCACCGAAGATCCGATGGGCATGGTCCAAGAGCGGCAGGGGGGGCTTCCTTTTTGCCCCACACCTCGTGTAGAAGTTGCGCCACATAGGCCATGGCGTCCGTCCCTTCCTCCCCGAGAGGCACACCCCGTATGCGGAGGTTGTTGCGGCGCCCCCTATTTTCAAGATCTTCCTGTTTGATCTGGAGCTCGATATTTTGCTCCTCCAGGGTTGCCACCCTCTGCCACAGCTGCTCCATATCTTCAGTGCGCGTGTCCACCAGCTTCTCGAGTCCGTCAACCCTGTCCCCCAGCTCTGTCACGTCCTTACGCAGTTCTTTAACGCACGATTGCACCTCCGATCTCAGGGATCCTATCTCAGACTTCAGGTCTGCCATGAAAGAGGACATGAAGGCTTGAGTCACCGGAGGGGAGTCAGCAACCGGTGGCGGCACTTCTTCAATTGGCGCTGACGCTCCTGCCTTGCCCCACATGGCAACCACTGAAGTGCCCTTGGAAGTCGTCGCCTGGTCCGTCCTGCCCCCTCTTCCACGGGTCATATTCCGTCCGGAACGCAGCGCCCAGCCACCCGATGCGTCGCCCGTCGCTGTTGGCACAAGCTCCCCCTAGTGCTGCAGCAGTACGGCGGCAGGCTAGGACACCACCAGTCTTCCTCCCCCCCTTCGAGTGCCTCCTCCCGCGTAGTCCTGTGTCGCCCAGGGAATGGTGGTTTTAGGCCCGTATCTTCGGGGAGTCTTAGGGTGGCATCAGTACTCGGGAGAGCCGCTATGGGGGTCAGCCCTCGCCCCGAGTCAGGGACGCTGTGTCGTTCGCCCCCTCCACTTGTGATGGCGCCTCTCAGGAGTTGCTGGGACGCAACCTGCCGCCCCACCTCTGTCTCTTCCCCTGGAGGGCAGCTGGGCAGCTCGTGGGGCCCCCCAGGTCCCCTGAATAAATGGAGGGGTACTCACGCTTCTGCAGGGTCTTCTCTCCCCCGCTTCGGGCCGGTCCACTAGGCCGCGAGGGTACAGGCACCAACAGGTGGAGCGGGTCGCCCAGCCAGCCGCCCACAAAGTCTGCTCCAGTCAGGGGGTTCGGGCCACACACTCCCGCAGCACCGGCCCAGTGAGCGGGCCCCGACCAATCCGCCAGCGAGGGGAGAAGCGCTCGAGCCGCCCTCTCGCCCTCCCAGGCAGCGGCGAGTGCTCCAGAACCTGCCCAGAGGCCGGGGAGCAGGGGTGCAGGTCCAGCGTGGGTGCACTCGTAGGATCGGCGGGGCTAGGCGCTCACCAGGGGTCCCCACGAACAGCAAGGGAGGGCGCTCTGGGTGCAGGTGCCGGCAGGGGGAGCCAAGATGGCGGACGAGGCCCCGTCCGGGAGCGCAAAATGGCGGGCAATGCTTCCAGTGCGCCGAGTCCCGGCGCAGTAGCTGAGAGTTCTGCCGAGACACCAGGCGGCAGGTCGGAGGGGGTCCGCCGGGCACAGTTCACTGAGGCAGTCCCTCGGCAGGCAGCAGTCCCGCAGTCGTGCAGCCGGCAGCTGCCTCACTCCCAGCGCGGCCTCGCGGCTACGTCAAAGCCGGGTCCTTGCGTTAGGCCAGCAGCCGGGTTGTCACAACGCCTCTGCTCGGGGATCTCCCCGCTGTCGGCAGCTCCGTCACCGCTGTCCGCTGTTCCCGCGATGCGTCAACTACAGCCGGGGTCCGCCGCAGGAGGTCCGGCAGCGTTACCGATCCTCCCCCAGCGCTATGCACCGCCCACCAGAGAAGCGAGGCCAGGGCGCGAAGGAAAGATGGCGGCGGTGCACCAGCAGTCGGACTTCCAGTTCTTCGTTTGCCCCCGGCAGTGACTCCTGCACCGGAGCGGTCGCTGCGGAGATCGCTTCTCTTTCAGGGGCCTGCCAGGTACCAGGGTCTCTCAAAAAGCCCCCCGAACAACGCTAATGATTGCTTAATCAGGCAACGGGGTGACGGAGCTCACTCGAGGTGCGCCCGCTTACATCGCCGCCGTAGCCACGCCAAACTACAATTTTTAACTGTAACAACCACAGGCATAGACAGTAAACACAGAAAGTGAAAATCGTTTCTTAAACAACTTTTTGTCTTGGGAAGAGACAGCACTAGTCTGTCTCCTTACCACTTCTTGGACTCTGCTCACTGCAATCTGGGGCACACGTGGGCTGTAACTCACAAGATGGAGGAGAATGATTTGGGGTGCACCCAGCAAGGCCTTAAGGGGCCTGGGCAGGTGTGAGAGGAGGGCTCAGACTTGCCTGGTAGCTGAATAGCCAATGGTCTGCTGGCCTGGGGGTGGGGTCTGGGCAGCTGCTTGCTCCTGTTCAGAATCTCCTAGGAGACAGACAGGCTCAATCCACAACTTTGGACTTCAGCAGGTAAAGGCTTCACTAACTCGAAATCTAACAATACTGTTTGAATAAAGCTTTACTCCCCCTGCTGGCCAAAACTGTAACAACCACAGGCATAGACAGTAAACACAGAAAGTGAAAATCAATTTTTAAACAACTTTTTGTCTTGGGAAGAGACAGCACTAGTCTGTCTCCTTACCACTTCCTGGACTCTGCTCACTGCAATTACAAAAGGTATTTGGTGTAATGATCATCGGGCAAACACTTTATTTTCCACCTTTGGCTCTCACAAGGCGATATATTCAAACAAAGAAGCTACTACCAAATAACACGATGAATTCTACAAACATAACATACTGCAGATATTGAATTTCAATTCATGGGAGGTGCATTTATAACTCAATAATTAAACATTAACATTATTTCACAAAGCTTTAGGTCCGTCATTAAAGCTTTATTTGATTGATAAAAATCCTAAAAGCACACAAAATACAAACATGTGTATCAAACGAATCTATGACATAATATCGACAGACAGAATATAGACATACAAAAATATCGACACAAAAATATCGGATTTCTATCTACATAAAGGTAAGTACAAAAATATCGAAAAAAATATAGTAGTACAAAAATATCGAAGTTAAAAATATCGTTTTTTAAAATGTATTAATAATGTAAAAATAATTTAAAAAATACATATAATTTAGCAAATTATAAATATATACATTAAAACATATTTAAAAAATTATAACTAATACATACACATTTAAAATAAATTAAAAACTACATATAAATTAATATATTTACTTACTCTACATATTGCAACAGTAGGAAAAGCATTGGATAGCGTAGGGGTTAAAATTACTATTCCCACTCAGGGAGTGCAACAGTAGGGAAAGCGTTGGATAGCGTAGGGGTAAAAATTACTATTCCCACTCCAGAGGGTGCAACAGTAGGGAAAGCGTTGGATAGCGTAGGGGTAAAAATTACTATTCCCACTCCAGAGAGTGCAACAGTAGGGAAAGCGTTGGATAGCGTAGGGGTAAAAATTACTATTCCCACTCCAGAGAGTGCAACAGTAGGGGAAGCGTTGGATAGGGTAGGGGTAAAAATTACTATTCCCACTCCAGAGGGTGCAACAGTAGGGAAAGCGTTGGATAGCGTAGGGGTAAAAAATACTATTCCCACTCCAGAGGGTGCAACAGTAGGGAAAGCGTTGGATAGCTTAGGGGTAAATATTACTATTCCCACTCCAGAGGGTGCAACAGTAGGGAAAGCGTTGGATAGCGTAGGGGTAAAAATTACTGTTCCCACTCCAGAGGGTGCAACAGTAGGGAAAGCGTTGGATAGCGTAGGGGTAAAAATTACTGTTCCCACTCCAGAGGGTGCAACAGTAGGGAAAGCGTTGGATAGCGTAGGGGTAAAAATTAATATTCCCACTCCAAAGGGTGCAACAGTAGGGAAAGCGTTGGATAGCGTAGGGGTAAAAATTACTATTCCCACTCCAGAGGGTGCAACTGTAGGGAAAGCGTTGGATAGCATGGGGGTAAAAATTACTTCCACACTACTCCCCCTTTATCACAAAACACACTACACATACAAAAAAACACAATTAATGTAAATATCAATTAATAAATTAATAAAAATTAATATTAAATTGATGTAATTATAAATTAGCTAATTAACACATATTAATTACCAATTAATAATTAATTACCAATTAATTAACAAGATATTTACAAGAATAAACAATATTTATTAATACATTATTTATAATTAATATGAAATAATTAAAAAAATTACCAATTAAATAATTAACAATTAACAATAAATACCAATAAATAAATACAATCTCTTTAATTAATTTAATTTAATTATGTCACACCCTATTCCCCTATAAACACACAACCCACTACACATAAATAAATCACATAAAAAATGTAATTGTCATTTAATCACTTAATAATAATTAATTACCAATTAATTATTAGTTAGCAATAACAAACAATTTAAAATATTAGTACATTAACTCTAATTAATTTAATTAACTAATTAATAATAATTAATTACCAATTAATTATTAATTAACAATAACAAAAAATAATAAAAACTACTACATTAACTCTAATTAATTTAATTAACTAATTAATAATAATGAATTACCAATTAATTATTAATTAATAATTATTTATTAATCAAAAATATTTTACAAACATATTAATCAATTAATTATAATTAAATTACTTCCCACCCTATTCCCCTATAAACCCACAACCCGCTCTGATACTAAAACGCAAAATTTAAACAAAATTACTAATTCTAAACATACATTAAAAAACATGTTTAACAAACATATAAACAACATAATAAAATACATAACACTAAACAAAATTTCGATATTAGTAACATACATACCTTAATACCGATATTCTGTCTATCAATATTATTGCACATCGATATTCTATACCATCGAAATTAAAACATCGATATTATTGTTTATCGATATTTGAATTTCGATATTTTGTCTCTCTACCCATCAAACATAAAAGAGTACATCCATAGATCAGCAATTTTAATGTCAACCCATAAAAAGCCATTTTATGCATATCTTTAGGTCACTATACATAGACAAACCTAGGAGGGACTAGAGGATGAGCCTTCCCTCGCTCTCCCAACCAGGCTATAGACCTCACCACGCGAGAAGGACAGATCCCCTGCTACTCTAGTAGTGGACTAGAATTATGGAGAATAAAGACCGTGATGGGGAGAAAAAAACCTACCGGAAAACCCAAAGGGGATGTTAAGACTGCCCTCACCCACTTAATAGTGACATGCTTCATCATAGGGCCGCTAACTCACCTTGGCACAGACCAACACTCAGGTTGACCGCTTGTTTTTTATCGAAAAGAAAATAATATTTTCAAAAGAGGGATCCCTAATGCAGAAAGAAAGATTTTTAAAACGGTCTAAGTGGGTTCCCCTATATTAATTTATTATTGGCCCCCCTTGACATGGTTACAAATATAAAAACGAGTATATAGGAGTAGCTACATCTCCATCACCCTAGCTGCCTGCACAGACATGTTTCAGCCATTACTAAACGCCCTACTGGGTCTCAGGCCTTCTTTAGGATTCTGATCCCTCATTACAGTCCTAAACCCTCCTAGTTTATTTAACCAGATGGTAGGAATAGGAATATGGAAATACTTGCCTTCAGTAGACACACTCAAGATGCATACCTACAAAGAAAAATTGAGACATAATAATTTATTCCCTTATTTGTAATTATGCTTCACTCAATATGGATCACTCCCTTTATAGTTCTGTCAATATACACAATCATTAGAAAACGTATTCTGTAAAACACTCACTGTTATATGGCACCCACACCCTGTGAAATGTGAGACACTCACTTTAAATTTTACATAAGCATTGTACCATAATAGTAAGGTAGCTAACCTTACCCTAGTCTCATCGTTGCTTCTCCAAACTCGGGGCCAGATTGGGAGCATCACCCTGTACTCACAGTCTACAAACAAAAGCAATGCAAACAGAAGGACTATTTGTTTATTATAAACACCATGTTAAGTGTATCCTAGGGCTCACTATTTACCCTTCTACTTGATGAATCCTGCCTAATACTATAACAAATTTTTTTGTATTCATTTAATCTCTATATTCTAAGCGTAAACACAGGAAATGAAACGTGCTCTCCTCTTCACTATTGCAATGTTCTAACATGAACCATGGACTCTCATTCAAATTTCACCCACAGACTTAGCAATTTGAAATTCAGATAGCCATAGTACTGTGTTGCTTCTATAGTAATAATTTAATTTCTACTTGTTACGCGTGAACACAGGTGATGAGCTCACCTCTTCACAATTCTCCTATGTCCTAGGATGAAGTGTGGACTCTTATTCGGATCTCACCCATGGATTTGATAATTTGGAATTTAAATAGCTGTAGTACCATGTTCATGTCTGAGTGCATCCGCCCCACCTACTTTGTCAAGGTGCAGCGTCTCCTTCCTTGCCACTCTGCACCCTCCAGCGCTGCATTCCAGTGAGCTGAAGCTCACTAAAACATATCCTGTGACTGTGTCTAGGAGTCATGTGACTTCGAGTAGCTGTCCCCTGCTGCAGCTCAAGCTGGACCAATACTTTCTGCTTAGAAATTCTGGTGGCCATATTGGAGTGGTTGCGGACTCACATATTTATGTGTGGGGTGGATCCTTTTTTGCCAGAACCCTGTCACTGTTTGTATAACAAAGCTAAATGTGTTCTGCAAATGCGTTTCCCAGCCCATTGGGGTCGCCTGAATCAGATTTTTTTACTATTCCTCAAATGCGCACTGGTCATAGATGACTCATTATATTCATTGCCTATAAATCTACTGTTTAGTTTTAACCTGATTATTCCAAAGTTTTTGAAATGTGTAAGTCTCTTAACAGACTAACAGAATATGTCCAATGCCTGCATATTATTAGAAAACTCGTTTTCTACTTATTTAATACACATCCATGTGATCTGCTCTAAGTTGTGGGGGAGACATACCTCTTTCACTACACTAGTGGTACTTTGTTCGGTTGTGGGGACCCATCCGAGACTCCTAAACATGTGCCATACCACCTTTTTAATCGAGTGATGTTTAAGTGGTGCCACAGTATCGAATCGTTAAATCTCTTTTCACCGCTCTGGAGCCTGTGAACCCATCTTTGTTCTCACTGGAAGAAACAATTGGTGCAGTTTTTAATTGTTGTAGGGAGGCACGGTTTATTGATTACCACCCAGCTCAGAATCTTGTTCAGAGTGTTGCATTTTGAGGCAGTGTGCGCTTAATTTGGTTATAATCTTTTTGCACCTAATATTACTCATATGCTCTAGGATACTGACCTTTGTTCGTCTTGTCATTATTCCTACATATTGATAACCACAAATTCATTTGATGAGATAGATCACATTCTCAGAGTTGCAAGTGGTATGGTTCCTCAATTCCCAGGGGTATTTTAGACCTACTGTCTAACTGTTTGTAGTCATTGAGCAAGCCTTACATCTTCCACGGGCATAATGTCCTGTGATTGTGGGTAACTCCCAAAGTGTCAAGTCTGTTCTACCTCTGGGTTTTGATATTTGAGGTCTTGTGTGTACCAGAATGTTCATAATGCTAGCGCATTTCTCGAGTGAAAAAAGTGAGCTCTTTAATTTCAATCCATTTGAGTTTAAGATCCAACAGTTTTTCATGATGATCTTTTTTTTTTTTTTTAACAGATTTTATTAGTCAGGTTGCATATATCGTGCAGCGCCCTGCACACCAGAGTCATCTGCCAAAGCATTTCCAGTACATCTAAGACAGCAAACGTCTTTTGTTTTGTAGTCTTTCGTCCCCCCGTAAACAATAGCCCCATATACTGGAGCATAAAAGAGTAACGCACACCATCCCCAACTTCCCCCCAAAGATCGCACTAGTCCATATCGCCTTGTCCACAGTTATGCACGGAAAATTGCTCAGAAAATCCCAATTCCCATCCACTACCCCCTTTACTCCAACTCTCAATTTCCATATGAAATCCTCTACTTAAACTGGCAACAAGGGCACTTCCATCGCCGGGGGTTTCAACCAAAGGCCCCGATACTCCGCCCATCGGTTCCAAATTTTATAATGTTTGCGCGGGCAGCCCCTGGCCACAAAATGAGCTGCTCCAGGCCCATACAAAAATCTAGGCCGTTTTTCCAAGCTGCCACCGATGGAGCCCTCGTTGCTTTCCAGGCTTGAGCAATGTCCTGCTTTGCCAGGGTGAGTCCCAAGAGCAAAACGGTGTTGTTTAAAGATATTGCCCCCCACCCCCTCCATGACATGTAGCAGTGCCGGCTGTGGTACGGGGGTAAGCTCCCAGCCCAGGACCTCTGAGAGACAAGCAAAGACCCCCCTCCAGAAACGATACAATGATGTGCACTGCCAAACCGTGTGATTAAATATACCCTCCGCCTGGTCACAACGCAGACATACCGGGGAGGCGATCATCTCCGCCTGCTACAATCACGTCCTAGTAAAGTAGACCCTGTGGAGGTATTTAAATTTAGACTAGGCGAAGTCGCATCGCAATAGCCGCCCCCCGTGGGGCTGCTAGAGCCTCTACCCAGTCCTCTTCTTCCAACCCGCCCACGTCAGCCTCCCAGTACCCACGGAGCTTCCGAAGCGTGAAGGAGCAATGTACTACCATGGTTTGATATATACGCGAGATCTTCTTTTCCCCTAAATCCCCCATAAAGAGTTTAGCTTCGATGGGACTGAACCCTGGGATGGACTCCAGACCCTGCAGGCTAGGGGATAACTCATGCCGCAGCTGCAGGTACTGATCACGATGATCTTTTTTAATACAGTTAGAGCCTGTACTAAATGTGGTGACATAGATATTTCTATCCTCTCGCTGTCTTTCATATGCCTCTAATAATGAGTCTCTGTTGTTGTATTTTGCTTATTTCCAAGCCAGACATACCACATGCTGTGGATATTACAGTTCCTGGAGTTTATTACTGAGTTTTCTAGCTTCATTCTCAAAATCACTCATCTCTGAACAGTTCCGTAGCCGGCATAGATTTTCTCTGAGGGATTTAGGATGAAAACTGTGGAAGGATAGTAGAATATTTCTATCCATTGCCTTGTGGTACACTTCGCTTGCCAGTTTCCCATTTTTAGGTATTATCAAGTCTAAAAAGGGAAGCAACTCTGTGGTAATGGTTGATGTAAAGAACAGGAAGGGGTTCCTGCTATTCGGTCATGTAAGGAATTCTACAGCGAGGTCCGGTCATCCTGCAAAATAAAGAACACATCATCGATCTACCATCTATAATCCTTGACACAGTCCAAAAAGGGGTTAGCAGGAGAATATATATTCTCATTCTCAAAGTGAGAATCGTACAGGCATGCCAGACATGGTGCAAAAGAACTTCCCATGAAAGTACCATGGGTTTGTATGTACATGGTGTCATTGAACTGGAAAAAAAATTCTCGAAAGTGCTAGTTCTGCCTGGCACAATATATAGGATCTGGGGGTTTGATAATCCCAATTCTCCGTGAACAAGATGTTCTCAGTCACTCTTAGTGTCTCACTCTGGGGAATGTTAGTGTTTAGGGAGTCAATATCTAATCCAATCAGGAGTTCGTTATTTCGGTCGAAATTCATATCTTTGATCAGATTCAATACTTCCTTTGTGTCTTATAAATATGGCAGCATTTTGTGTACTTTAAGTCAGTCAGTCACTCAGTGAGAAAAAGGAGATACAATGGCAGGTTACTGATGATACTACAGGGCTTCGAGGATGTGGCCTGTCTTTACAAGGCCTTATGCTGCCTTTTCAGGAGATCCTGACAGACCAACACGTAGCTTTTTACACACCGACAGCTGGCACGGATCGTAGTTGGCACGGAGGCAGTGGGATGGGGTCGGGAGGGGAAAGGATGCAGGGGGAAGCGGGTATATAAAAAGTAAAAAATAACAAGCATTTACAATGCAACGGTCTCGCCTTTGCAAAAGTTAGAGCTATTGGCATTGTAAATGACAAAATTGTCATTTATGTGTTGGTTTTGAAAACAGATAAATAAATGGCATTGTCATTTACAATGCCAATAGCTTAATCTCTCGCAAATGCCACACACAAACACACAGAACCACACCTACACACACATAGAGCCCCCCACACACAGAGCCCCACACACACACTGAGACCCACACACACAGAGCCCCCCACACACAGAGCCACACACACACAGCCACACACACACACAGAGCCACACATATACACACAGAGCCACACACAGAGAAACACACACAGAGCTGTTGCATTGAAAATGCTTGTTAAAATAATTGGTTTGAGCCAGTCCTTCCATCTGTAGAGCGTGGCAGGTGCATATTATGTGTGTGAACTGCTTTCTTCTGACACGTTCTGCTGGTGGAGATCTTTAAGGCAACCATATGCTATTCTGTGCATGCTTTGGCCTTAAGAAAGCACAAATGACCCAACGATGGCTGGTTTTATAGGACAGTATGAATAAACAAAGTAGAATCCACTCAGAGGGTAGCAGTGGTCCCTAAAGTGATGGGGAACACACAGTGTTGTTTAAATGCCCCTCACACACCAACAGGCCCCTTGGTGTCATGCTTCATCATCGGGGCCTTCGCATCCCTCTACGGGATGCGGCGTGCTATGACTAACGGCTACGCAGGAGCACTGAGTAGTGAACTATGTGTGGGTGTGTGTGTATTAAAGGGAAGAATGTGAGTGAGGTGAGGTGAAAAAAGTGAGTAAAAAATACCTGGCACGTAGGAAAGCAATTATTTATTATGTCCTCGGCTGGTATTATTAAAAGGTGCAGAGTCAGGTTGATAATATACGTACTAGGGTATATCAACCATTAAAGTGTCAACATGTTTCGGAGCGTAAAGCTCCTTCTTCAGGACGAGGATATGCACTTGATCCTCACCTTACTCACATGAAATGTGAAAGTGTTTAAAACAAAAATAAATGTGTAATGTACCTAACAATGTTTATGAATAGGTATGTTCGTTGCGCCCAATTGGCGTTTGAAAAAACCTGTGGAAAAAAGACATAATAAATATACTAGTCGGATGTCCAGGAACATAGTAAACATAATAGTCGGATGTCCAGGAACTGAGGAAGAAATTCCTTTCCTAATCAGATGAGGGTAAGTAACAGAACACAAATGGGGTTCTGGGACCCTGTGAAAAAAGACAATAGAGAAGGACATACAAGACATAAACACACAGACATACATCTTAAATGTAGTCTCCCAAGTGTGGATAAAGGGAGAGAGAGAGTGGTAAAATGAAGGCTTACTTATTTTCAAAAGTCAGATAGCCTCATGAGCCTATGCGGGGTATTGGGGGTATCCTCCCTCGCTGCCCAGTAAACAACCTAAAAGATAGTAATAGGCTACAGATGCATAGAGCGCATCCTCGTTCGTGTGACCCACTCACGGTTACTGCCAGGTTCATTCGCCTGCCTTCCCCTCAACGCTGCTCCGGTGAAGTGAGCGGTTGGTGAAGCGACTTGCTATTTATACTCTTTGTTTCGGTAATTAGTGTAGGCAAATTGGATAATGAATCTCGGAAGTATGCCCAAATACGGCAATAGTAACCCTGCCGCTTCCGGTGTTAACACGATCCGCGAGGGATTGTGCTGGACGCTACTGCGCCTGCTTGAGGAGGTAGCGTATATTAAGAATGCGCACGCGTCAACCTAGATCAACATGCGCATGCGTTAGAGTTCAGTGCTAAGGTTACGCGCATGCGCAGTGCTGACCGGTAAAACATTTACCGACTAGGGCTCCAAGGAGGTGGTATGAATGCATGTCACCAAAAGCGAGCGATCCTTGGTTATATGCGATAATGAGAGAGGATAAAAATCGCATTAATACTCAGGGAAGTATGGAAAGGCCAACAAGAAATGTTATTAAAGGGAGATGTCAACAATGGAGAGTAATGCCAAAGTTAGTTTGGTGTGTACAGTGTATGAACCCAAACAGGTACACCTATAATAGGATGCATCCAAATATACAGCATAATAGACACTAGGCCAATAGGGGTATTCTGATTGACAAAAAAAAGTTGCAGTGATGTTTTAGGGAGGTCACACCAGGTTATGTTGGGTGTCGCATGGTCACACCCTGTATACAGTTTATGGGGTTAGCGTAGTTGGCTCCAAGGAATTGAGTCATTGAGCCCTGAGGTGTCGGTCCCAAGGCGAAACACCCAACGTTGCTCTTTTTCCAACAACCCTATCTCTGAGGGTAGCTGTTCGATCACTGTCCATTGCAACTCATTGACACAGTGTTGATGTTCCAGGAAGTGGGCTGACATTTATGTTGTTGACTTCTTACATCTAATATTGCTTTTGTGCTCGTTAATCCTAACTTTGACTTGTCTCGTTGTCATTCCCACATACTCCTTTTTGCAGGGACATGTGATCAGGTAAACCACATTTTTACTATTGCAGTTGGTAAAAGTACGTTGTTCCCAACTTGCGCCATTTGTAAAGGTAAGAGTATGGCTCTTTCTGGTAAGGTGACAGCTGTTACAATTGCCACACGGGTGGTGGCCCTTTATCCCTTGTAGTCTTGTTTGTTCCACTCTGTGTGGAGGAGGTCTTGTATGGACAAGCATGTCTTTTAGATTCCTACCACGTCTGTGGGCGAAAAGTGGTTTTTCAAGGGATAGTGTGCCACTTGTGAGTATGCGCCAGTGTCTATTTACCAGTTTCGCCACTTGGTTGGTTACTGGGCTATATGTGGTGACACAAACTGTTCTACTCATTTGGTCATCTTTTGTGGGTTTGTCTTCAAGAAGAGCGTCACGGTTGTTATTCCTAGCTCTCTTCATAGCTTTTTGGATCACGGGGTTGGGGTATTTTCTTTGTCTCAGTTTGGTGCAGAGATCCTTAGCTTGATTTTTATACTTCGCCAGGTCACTACAGTTCCGGCGTAGGCGGAGGAACTGCCCGTATGGAAGATTCTCCCTCAGGTGACGCGGATGGAAACTGTCAAACCTGAGGAGGCAGTTCCTGGCCGTTGGTTTAAAGTGGGTCTCTGTTTTGAGGAAACCTGCTTCATGGTAGATGTTGAGATCTAAAAAAACCATAGTGCTATTTGACATTTGGTGAGTGAATTTGAGGAAAGTGTTCTGATTGTTGAGCCATTGCATAAACTCTGAGATTGAACTTTCATCACCCTCCCAGATCACCAGAATATCGTCAATATAACGTCGCCATGTGTTGATCCTTCCCCTGAAGGGGTTGCTGGAGTGGAGGATCTTGGAGGACTCCAAGTGATGGACGTAAAGTCCCGCCAGACTAGGGGCAAAGGTGCTCCCCATGCTGGTCCCATGGCTTTGCCAAAACAGGGTACCCTCGTATTCGAAAAAGATTTTCGTGAGAGCTAAGGAGATACACTCCATAACTACACCGCGAGGGGTTTGGTATTTCCAATGTGTGGAGTGGAGTACTTCCTCAATAATCAGAAGTGTCTCATCGTGTGGGAGGCTTGTATAAAGACTCTCCACATCCAGGCTCAGAAGCATTTGTGAGTCGGGATCAAAAGGGTGGTTCTGTAATAGTTGGAGCACCGCCTTCGTATCTCTTAGATATGTATCGGTTGCCTGCACCAGAGGCCTCAAAAAGGCATCGGCAAATTTAGATAGTGGTTCCAGGATGGATGAGATGCCGGATACAATCGGGCGTCCCGGTGGATTCTCGAGGTTTTTATGCACTTTGGGTATGGTGTAGAAGTAAGGCGTGCGAGGGTTTTTCTGAACCAAAAATTCTGATTCTTTTTTGGAGAGCCAGTCATGTGCAAGGGCTTCCTCAATTATTCCTTCTATTTGTACTCTCAGGGACTCGGTGGGGTCTTCAACCAAGACTTGATAGTTCCTGTTGTCAGACAGGAGTCTTCTGCATTCTTTGTCATAGGCGGTGGTGGTTTGGATAACCACTGCTCCCCCCTTGTCAGCAGGTTTGATGGTTAGGTCTTTGTTGAGTCTGAGTTCCCTTATTGCTTCATTTTCCAGTTTGCTAGTATTTTGGAACACTCTTTGCTTGGTGTTCACGTTCTTGAGTTCCTGCATGATAGCTTTTTCGAAAGCCAAAACTTCCACTGGGAGTTGGTTGTCCAGTGGTGTGAAGTTAGACTTAGGTTTTAACCCTGTATCTGAGATCTCTAAAGATAGTTCTTTATCTTTAAAGAAAGCCCTCAATTTAATGGTTCTTATAAAGTCCTGCATTTCTTTATGTAGTAAGAAAATGTCTGGTTTATTGGTAGGGACGTACCCTAAGCCTTTGTTTAGTACCTTCTGTTGTACCTCAGTGAGGGGCCAGGGGGTTATGTTAATAACTAGGTCCCCCCTTGCTCGTAGATGCTCGGTTCGCTGTCATACTCCTGGTTAGGACTCTGGGGTCTGTTCCGTCTCTGGGTTGCCAGTTCACATTGTTGCCCTTCCTGTTCCTCCCTCTGCTCGTTCCCTGGCCCCAGGATAAAAAAGGCTGGGCATTTTGGGGTACATTAGTTTGTTCAGGGACCCATTGGGGATATATTTGCCCCATTGGTGGTGGGACAAATTGATATGGTGGGAACTGGAAGTGATTCTGATAGGGGTTGAACTGGGGTCCCTGAAAACCTCGCCACCCTCTCTGGCGGGGACATTGAGATCTCTGTTGTCGATAACCACCCCTCTGTTTTCTTTGTTGAAAACCACCTGAATTCGTACTTGTAGTACTCCCATCAGAGCTTGCATTGTCTGTGTCACTTCCGTTATCTTTCATCACATAGTCCGGTTTAGTATAAGGATACGCTCTCTCAGGGGTGAAGCGGTCTTTATCTTTTTTCAATTTGTTGAATTTACTCTGTTTCAGAGTGGCCTCGAAATCCATCATTTGTTGGTTAAGTTCTTCTAACCCTTTCTTCAAATCAGCTGGTGAGATGAAGGCTTTTACTTGTACTTCCAGTCTTTGGATCTCTACTTTAAGTTCCAGGGACTTTCTTGTCGCAGTATGAACTATCAGGACCAGCCAGTCTCTAGTACAATGCCAGGAAATAAGTGACCATGCTTTTTTAAAAACAAGGTCGTCCTGGAAAATGAAAGGTTCATTCTTAACCAATAGGCCCTGCGGGGCTATTTTGTTTCTTAGATATTTCCTCATCAGTAAACCATGTAGGGCCGCTCTTACTTCTACACCATACCCAAAGTGCATAAAAACCTCGAGAATCCACCGGGACGCCCGATTGTATCCGGCATCTCATCCATCCTGGAACCACTATCTAAATTTGCCGATGCCTTTTTGAGGCCTCTGGTGCAGGCAACCGATACATATCTAAGAGATACGAAGGCGGTGCTCCAACTATTACAGAACCACCCTTTTGATCCCGACTCACAAATGCTTCTGAGCCTGGATGTGGAGAGTCTTTATACAAGCCTCCCACACGATGAGACACTTCTGATTATTGAGGAAATTGGAAATACCAAACCCCTCGCGGTGTAGTTATGGAGTGTATCTCCTTAGCTCTCACGAAAAACTTTTTCGAATACGAGGGTACCCTGTTTTGACAAAGCCATGGGACCAGCATGGGAAGCATCTTTGCCCCTAGTCTGGCGGGACTTTACGTCCATCACTTGGAGTCCTCCAAGATCCTCCACTCCAGCAACCCCTTCAGGGGAAGGATCAACACATGGCGACGTTATATTGACGATATTCTGGTGATCTGGGAGGGTGATGAAAGTTCAATCTCAGAGTTTATGCAATGGCTCAACAATCAGAACACTTTCCTCAAATTCACTCACCAAATGTCAAATAGCACTATGGTTTTTTTAGATCTCAACATCTACCATGAAGCAGGTTTCCTCAAAACAGAGACCCACTTTAAACCAACGGCCAGGAACTGCCTCCTCAGGTTTGACAGTTTCCATCCACGTCACCTGAGGGAGAATCTTCCATACGGGCAGTTCCTCCGCCTACGCCGGAACTGTAGTGACCTGGCGAAGTATAAAAATCAAGCTAAGGATCTCTGCACCAAACTGAGACAAAGAAAATACCCCAACCCCGTGATCCAAAAAGCTATGAAGAGAGCTAGGAATAACAACCGTGACGCTCTTCTTGAAGACAAACCCACAAAAGATGACCAAATGAGTAGAACAGTTTGTGTCACCACATATAGCCCAGTAACCAACCAAGTGGCGAAACTGGTAAATAGACACTTGCGCATACTCACAAGTGGCACACTATCCCTTGAAAAACCACTTTTCGCCCACAGACGTGGTAGGAATCTAAAAGACATGCTTGTCCATACAAGACCTCCTCCACACAGAGTGGAACAAACAAGACTACAAGGGATAAAGGGCCACCACCCGTGTGGCAATTGTAACAGCTGTCACCTTACCAGAAAGAGCCATACTCTTACCTTTACAAATGGCGCAAGTTGGGAACAACGTACTTTTACCAACTGCAATAGTAAAAATGTGGTTTACCTGATCACATGTCCCTGCAAAAAGGAGTATGTGGGAATGACAACGAGACAAGTCAAAGTTAGGATTAACAAGCACAAAAGCAATATTAGATGTAAGAAGTCAACAACAAAAATGACAGCCCACTTCCTGGAACATCAACACTGTGTCAATGAGTTGCAATGGACAGTGATCGAACAGCTACCCTCAGAGATAGGGTTGTTGGAAAAAGAGCAACGTTGGGTGTTTCGCCTTGGGACCGACACCTCAGGGCTCAATGACTCAATTCCTTGGAGCCAACTACGCTAACCCCATAAACTGTATACAGGGTGTGACCATGCGACACCCAACATAACCTGGTGTGACCTCCCTGAAACATCACTGCAACTTTTTTCTGTCAATCAGAATACCCCTATTGGCCTAGTGTCTATTATGCTGTATATTTGGATGCATCCTATTATAGGTGTACCTGTTTGGGTTCATACACTGTACACACCAAACTAACTTTGGCATTACTCTCCATTGTTGACATCTCCCTTTAATAACATTTCTTGTTGGCCTTTCCATACTTCCCTGAGTATTAATGCGATTTTTATCCTCTCTCATTATCGCATATAACCAAGGATCGCTCGCTTTTGGTGACATGCATTCATACCACCTCCTTGGAGCCCTAGTCGGTAAATGTTTTACCGGTCAGCACTGCGCATGCGCGTAACCTTAGCACTGAACTCTAACGCATGCGCATGTTGATCTAGGTTGACGCGTGCGCATTCTTAATATACGCTACCTCCTCAAGCAGGCGCAGTAGCGTCCAGCACAATCCCTCGCGGATCGTGTTAACACCGGAAGCGGCAGGGCTACTATTGCCGTATTTGGGCATACTTCCGAGATTCATTATCCAATTTGCCTACACTAATTACCGAAACGAAGAGTATAAATAGCAAGTCGCTTCACCAACCGCTCACTTCACCGGAGCAGCGTTGAGGGGAAGGCAGGCGAATGAACCTGGCAGTAACCTTGAGTGGGGTCACATGAACGAGGATGCGCTCTATGCATCTGTAGCCTTATACTGTTTTGCTGATCTCTCCTATCCACCACCTATAACCCACCTATTACTATCTTTTAGGTTGTTTACTGGGCAGCGAGGGAGGATACCCCCAATACCACGCATAGGCTCATGAGGCTATCTGACTTTTGAAAATAAGTAAGCCTTCATTTTACCACTCTCTCTCTCCCTTTATCCACACTTGGGAGACTACATTTAAGATGTATGTCTGTGTGTTTATGTCTTGTATGTCCTTCTCTATTGTCTTTTTTCACAGGGTCCCAGAACCCCATTTGTGTTCTGTTACTTACCCTCATCTGATTAGGAAAGGAATTTCTTCCTCAGTTCCTGGACATCCGACTATTATGTTTACTATGTTCCTGGACATCCGACTAGTATATTTATTATGTCTTTTTTCCACAGGTTTTTTCAAACGCCAATTGGGCGCAACGAACATACCTATTCATAAACATTGTTAGGTACATTACACATTTATTTTTGTTTTAAGCACTTTCACATTTCATGTGAGTAAGGTGAGGATCAAGTGCATATCCTCGTCCTGAAGAAGGAGCTTTACGCTCCGAAACATGTTGACACTTTAATGGTTGATATACCCTAGTACGTATATTATCAACCTGACTCTGCACCTTTTAATAATACCAGCCGAGGACATAATAAATAATTGCTTTCCTACGTGCCAGGTATTTTTTACTCACTTTTTTCACCTCACCTCACTCACATTCTTCCCTTTAATACACACACACCCTCACATAGTTCACTACTCAGTACTCCTGCGTAGCCGTTAGTCGTAGCACGCCGCATCCCGTAGAGGGATGCGAAGGCCCCGATGATGAAGCATGACACCAAGGGGCCTGTTGGTGTGTGAGGGGCATTTAAACAACACTGTGTGTTCCCCATCACTTTAGGGACCACTGCTACCCTCTGAGTGGATTCTACTTTGTTTATTCATAATGCCAAGGGAGACTGAATCCACTTCTCTCTCTCTCCCCCCTTTTGTTATATTTTGGTTTTATAGGACAGTCTTGCAGAATCAATCAATTTTGATAGCAGGCTGTTTAATGTTAACCTCACTTTCTCTTGTAGTTGCTGCTTTGACATTTTATTCAAGAAACGATGGGGTTGGGACAATGGGCCATATGTATCAAGCTAATTAGCATTCGCAAAGGCCGAAATTCTGCGAATTTCAGCCTTTGCGAATGCTAATTAGCTAAATGGTATGTATGTAACATGTTTGATGCAAAATAAGGAATCGCAAAATTTTCTATTCCTTATTTTGCGATTGCACTTAAGGAATCGCAATTTTTGCGATTCCTTAAATGCAATGTATCAAAGAAAAAATATTCAAAAAATGCCCATAAGGATTCGCGAATTACCACCAACTTCTAGTTGGTGGTAAGTTGCGAATTCTTTTAAAAAAGCTTTTTACAAAAAAACCAAAGGTGCCATATGACGCTCATACTGCGCCATATGCCCCCACATGTCATTTTCAGGGGTGCAGCAGGGTGTTCTTGAGACACCCCTGCACCCTTGAAAATAATCCTAATTTGCGATTAGCAAATTGCAAATCGCAAATTGCCCCTTCATTCCTATGGGCCTCCTGGCCCATAGAAATGAATGGGCAATTTGCGATTAGCAATTTGCTAATCGCAAATTAGGAATGGTAAGGAATCGCTATTAAAAAGCGATTTTTTACATACATACCGTTTTGCGAATTCTAAATAGCGATTCCTTAAAATTTGCTATTTAGAATTCGCAAAACGGAACTATGATACATATGGCCCTTAGTGAGAATAAGTCACAATCACTTTTATAACGTTCCATGCACATAACACGTCTGCACCATGCTAAACAGAGAGCTGGTCTGTGTCTCCCTACTCTGTGGAAAGGAAATAGAACCAGCACAATGAACAAATGCACGGCGCCATCAGGTGTGAGCACATATTTTACACTATAGATGATGTTTCTATACAACATATAGGGAGAAGGAGCAGCAGGCCCCAGCAAACACATCGGACCTACATATACCACCGCACACAGGCCGAAATTCTGCTAAACAATCAGGGCGGCAGAGGCAAGAAAAACGGCACAATCCGGGGGGCAGAGGCAAGAAAAATGGCACAATCAGGGGGGCAGAGGCAAGAAAAATGGCACAATTAGGGGAGCAGAGGCAAGAGAAATGGCACAATCAGGGGAGCAGAGGCAAAAAAAACGAGTGCAATCAGGGGGCAGAAGGCAAGAAAAAAACGAGTGCAATCAGGGGGCAGAAGGCAAGAAAAACACGAGTGCAATCAGGGGGCAGAAGGCAAGAAAACGAGCACAATCAGGGAGGCAGAGGCAAGACAAATGGCACAATCAGGGGAGCAGAGGCAAGAAAAATGGCACAATCAGGGGAGCAGAGGCAAGAAAAATGGCACAATCAGGGGGGCAGAGGCAAGAAAAATGGCACAATTAGGGGAGCAGAGGCAAGAAAAATGGCACAATCCGGGGGGCAGAGGCAAGAAAAATGGCACAATCAGGGGGGCAGAGGCAAGAGAAATGGCACAATCAGGGGAGCAGAGGCAAAAAAAACGAGTGCAATCAGGGGGCAGAAGGCAAGAAAAAAACGAGTGCAATCAGGGGGCAGAAGGCAAGAAAAACACGAGTGCAATCAGGGGGCAGAAGGCAAGAAAACGAGCACAATCAGGGGGGCAGAGGCAAGACAAATGGCACAATCAGGGGAGCAGAGGCAAGAAAAATGGCACAATCAGGGGAGCAGAGGCAAGAAAAATGGCACAATCAGGGGGGCAGAGGCAAGAAAAATGGCACAATTAGGGGAGCAGAGGCAAGAAAAATGGCACAATCAGGGGAGCAGAGGCAAAAAAAACGAGTGCACTCAGGGGGCAGAAGGCAAGAAAAAAACGAGTGCAATCAGGGGGCAGAAGGCAAGAAAAAAACGAGTGCAATCAGGGGGCAGAAGGCAAGAAAAAAACGAGTGCAATCAGGGGGCAGAAGGCAAGAAAAACACTAGTGCAATCAGGGGGCAGAAGGCAAGAAAACGAGCACAATCAGGGGGGCAGAAGGCAAGAAAAATGGCACAATCAGGGGGGCAGAGGCAAGAAAAATGGCACAATTAGGGGAGCAGAGGCAAGAAAAATGGCACAATCAGGGGAGCAGAGGCAAGAAAAATGGCACAATCAGGGGAGTAGAGGCAAGAAAAATGGCATAATTAGGGGGGCAGAGGCAAGAAAAATGGCACAATTAGGGGAGCAGAGGCAAGAAAAATGTCACAATCAGGGGAGCAGAGGCAAAAAAAACGAGTGCAATCAGGGGGCAGAAGGCAAGAAAAACACGAGTGCAATCAGGGGGCAGAAGGCAAGAAAACCGAGTGCAATCAGGGGCAGAAGGCAAGAAAACCGAGTGCAATCAGGGGGCAGAAGGCAAGAAAACGAGCACAATCAGGGGGGCAGAAGGCAAGAAAAATGGCACAATCAGGGGGGCAGAGGCAAGAAAAATGGCACAATTAGGGGAGCAGAGGCAAGAAAAATGGCACAATCAGGGGAGCAGAGGCAAGAAAAACGAGTGCAATCAGGGGGCAGAAGGCAAGACAAGATGTAACACAACTCCAACCTATATTGTTGGCTAAGCGTTTGCCACCTGTGGTACATTGAAATGCTGACATGCATATCACCTATGCATAGAATGACATCAAAGCCACATATTAGACACAGCTGTCTCGAAACCTAAAATCCTGATGCTGAGCAAGGGCAGCTGCGCCTGGTCTGCAACCTGTTTCCTTTGCTTACAGCTTCATTTGATAGGAAAGTAACCACAACGGAACCCGATTAGAGCTTCAAAGTTCAAGCGTCTATTTTAAGGATGACTAGTACTAGTAAGGTATTTTACCTCTATTTCCCAATGTAGGAATTTTTTGGACTAGGACACGCGTTTAGGCTTTTTTAATGTAGAGGCAAACCAATGCCATCAATGTATTATTAGGGCAGGCAACACAACACCTTGTAGTAATCCGGAGGAGCGTTAATTACATCACCTAAAACTACTTTCTGCAACCATTACGAAGGCTACTAGGGAAAATTCTGGAACCATGCCACAGTTACAGACATTATATTTGACATTTTACCCCTTCCATGCTCATGACAAGTTCAGCTCGTCATGCAGTGCACTGGAGCTGTGCTTATGACGAGCTGACCTTGTCATGAACAATGGGATTTTCAATCATCAGCACCCAGCGGGAATTGCCATAGCACCAATGTGGTTAATGAGGCCTGGTGTTGATCGGTAGTGGCAGACACTAGATGGAATCAGTAAAAGGACTTGGTCACTTTTACCCTCTGGCATTCAAGCAAACGCCTCTTCGATCAGATCAAATAATAATTGCAGTGCAGATGAAGTTATTGAGTCATGCGAGCCTTCCCATTCACTTACACCAGTGTGACCCAAAAATGTTAATACCTTTTTCCACAGTATTTGCCATTTGAGCGCTAAATATTCCTTTGCTATACGTTTGCATATTACTTAGTTATTTGATTTATCACCTTGAGCCCAACCCCAGCGAGCAGTGGAGCACCTCCATCCTGAGCTGGTGAATGTAAAACAGCCTGCATGCAATGAGACCCTTTAAACCAGATAAGAGTAAACAAAACCGGACGTGATGGAGAAGAAGGTGGAAAAGTATCTGGGTCAGTAATTGTGCACAGTTCAGTTTTCTTTGTACATCGCACATTTAACCATTTGAGGTGCAAGTGAGAGAAAAATAAGATTGCTTGCTCACTAGCCTAACTCTGCACTAGTAGCAGCAGTATAACAAACCCCGCTGCCCTCACAGAAGGGCAGGGGTCATGGGCTTTAGCGGGTTTCAATATGAAAACTTGGCAGCTGCTGGCTGCTATTTGAAGTGTCGCGCTCCGTTATAAAAAGCTTCTTTCAGGAAGTGGCATGGAGTCGCGTTTGCCCAGAATCGCATGCTTTTTACAGGTACAAAGCACTCAGCTGCCGCCTCTGAGCTGGGCGTGCTGCACACAGGTAACTAACAACTTTCCTTCAGGAAGTGGGTGGGAGTGCCCTTGGAAGTCGATGGGAGTGGGGTTTACAGATATTGGACATTGTGGGACGTCTGGAGCATGGTGGCATATGCACGAGTAATAACACAACTAACACCATTGCAGTTGGTTTCGTTATTAAAATACCCGATGATGCAGAGGTTCTCCACAGGGATTTTCGCACCAATTCGCCGCGTGCCATTTGAGTCGCTCTGTGCTGATTCCACAGACTCGGGGACCTTCCCATATCAGCCCCCCTGCTCCAGCCGATCCATAGTCTGCCTCTGGCCTAGTGCTGCGCGTGTCCAAGCAGCGGATAAAAGGTGAGTTTGAGAGTAAGCTGAAAACCGGATTCGGCTCCTGCCTCGTGCTGCGCTTTTTATGTCGAACTGCTCTAATTCCACCCCTGTCACTCTAGGAGTGCCTCAGGGATCTTCTCTTTCCCTAACACTCTTCAATCTGTTTATGGAACCACTCACTGAGCTTCTCAACTCCTCAAATATCCAATATCACATGTACGCAGACGATACGCAACTCTACATTAAGGTCAAATCTCTTGAAGACATCAAGTCCCTTAACTCGACGCTCAAAGATACACAGATCTGGCTAGCCAAGAACCATTTAAAACTGAACATACAAAAAACTGAATTCCTCTTGATCGCACCTCCCAACCAATCAACGATCATCCGCGAGTGGATGGAACACCTAACGGCACTAGACGGTCAACCCCTCATCATTGATTCCGCTAAATCTCTGGGAATAACCCTAGATGAAAAACTAAATATGCTGAAACACATCAGCGCTGCAACAAAGGGTGCAAATTTTTAGATTAACACACTAAGAAAACTGAAACCCTTCATTCCCACAAATGACTTCAAACAGGCAGTCCAATCTCTAATAATTCTCAGAATTGACTATGGGAGTGTCGCACTCTGTGGTCTACCCAAATCAACAACCGCTCCTCTCAGAGCCTCTATCAATACAGCTGCTAGACTCGTCACAGGCACGAAACGCAACTGCCACATCTCCCCTGACCTTCAGGCCCTCAACTGGCTACCTTTTGAGGCCAGGATTCAGTTAAAAATCGCCTGTATGACACATAAGGCACTTCATCACAAAACCCCGAGATACCTAGCGGAGAAACTAGTTCTTTCAGGCGGCAACAGGTCTACCAGGAGCTCTAACAATCTTCTTCTGAAACCTCATTGCTTCTCCAAGAAAAAAACATACAATCGTACCTTCTCAGGAATGGCACCCAGGATTTGGAACGCTCTACCCCCAGAAACGAGACTTAACCCATCTATGGCCTATTTCAAAAAAGAAGTGAAATCAATTCTCATGGCCAAATTCATTTGAACTTGTCCAATACATTACTGTAGCTATGTACTAATCTTTAATTGTTCCCATTTATATGTGTTTTTATACCATTACCTATACTTGATCTGTAAAGCGCTCTGATACCCGCAAGGGTCTTGTTCGCGCTATACAAAACTGCCAAAATAAATAAATAAATAAGTACCATTTACAGACCCGAGAAGAACTCTATAATAACAAGTACCTACCACAGCAAACCTCCACTCCCACGCGCACGCTCGGCAGCAGCTAGGCGAGGAAAAGGATGAGAGGAAGATAGGGCAAAGGGAAGGGAGCAGCGCGGAAATAACCCGCCCGCCCCAGCTCAATGAAAAAAATGGCGGCCGCAAACATCATGAACAAAAAAAAAAAGGAAACACCCATCTCTTCATGATGAAACAAAGACGTCACATCTCTCTTCCAATGGCTAGCCTCCATTTATGGAGCTAGCCAATGGAAGAGAGAGGCGTGTTAAAGCCCCATACTGGAGATCAAAATTTCTCGCCTGCGCGACACTGCTTGCGCAGTGAACGCCAGGCTTCGACCTAAAAACGTAACTTCTTGTTGCTTCCTCGCCACGTCGCTCCTCCTCAGTCCTCCTTCGCTCGGCCTCAACAGGAAGCACATCCAGGCTCCCAGTCAGCTAATCACAATGCTGCCTTAGCCACTGTGTTTCGGTGCTCAGACGCTGACTGGGAGCCTTTGCTTATTCTCCATGAAGGCTTTTATGCAGCCTGCATGGAGAACATGCGAAGTGCGTAAGACTGTTTTGGGCAGCTCGAGAGGGCCGGTCAAGCAGTCATTGCGCACTTAGGAGGGTGCTACCACTCCTCCCCTGCCCATCACGAGAAGCTGCGGAAGTAGGAGAAAATAAAATGATAATGACGCAGGTTGTTATCATTTTATTTTCCCTTTGTTTCACTGCAAAAAAGTAGTGAGGTGACGCTCCTCTGCCTTAGCGGAGGAGCCGCCACTGTATCCCACAGCAGCATTAAGAAGACGTTTTCTCCTACGCAAATAGGATCCGTTAGTGCAGGTTACGCTGCCCAGCTCTCCTCTTGAGCTGCAAGGGGCTTAAAAGGCAAGCAGGGTGGTACATTTGTCCCTCATTAAAACATCGACCGAAAATCCCACTCACCCGTAAGAAATGATGACGTTATGTACTTATGTTTTTTGCTACTAGAGTTTCCTGTAAGGCAATTCCTGACTCTTACATTCCAAGAGTTCGTATATTATCTTACCATTCATCTATCACTCCGATACTTGCATAGTTTTGTGAGAATCTCTTAGTTCGACTTCTTTTCAGCGTGCCTTTACTCTACGTCCAAACAAAAATTAAAATATTAGAAAAATATCCAACTTCTGATTACGTTCTTGCTTTTCCACGCAGAGTTTCTGTGAAAAAAGAAAAGTTGACATAGCTGTTTCAATGTCTACCAACCAGGACCAGTAAATGTCGCCGTAAAAGGCATGGCGGATGCCTCATACTTACTTCTGCTACGCACTCCACTGTGGTGTTGCGAGATGCAGTTTGGGTGTCTGTGGTCGTCCCTGAAGTGGACCTTGAAGTAACTGCTGTGCGGTCGGAGAGCTGGAAAACAAATAATTATTGTATCCGTCCCTGTGCGGTGTTGCATTTGTGAGACTGGTTGGGTATCAATGATTAAAGTATGGAATGCTGCCAGCTCCAGTGATGACAATTGACTCGCTCAGGGTCAATAATGGCTGGCACTGACCTCCAGCTCTAACATTTGAATGATTGTCTTTCTGTTTTTCCGGTTTATTTTAGAGCATTCTGCCGTCAGTGAGTGGAATGTTGTACTAACGTTCTAAAGCTTCCGACTCGTCATACACCAGTTGTTTATGGCCTTCACCCTTGTTCCAGAACCGTGCCTAGGGCTCAGACTTACAGCTTGGTAGAGAGTCATAAACAACCTTTACAATCTTGAACACACCAGAGGAGTGAGTGTGTCAGCCTTACCGTCACACTGTTGGCTGCCTCGTAGGTAGTGTTTCCATTGTAGTAGTGCATTGTTTTCTGGATACAGTAGGGGCCAATTAGCATAAGTAGTCTTGTAAAAAATAAGATTAAAATAAAAGACGGTCTTTCTCTACTAAAAGCAACAGAGTGATAAATTAGTACTTGAAGTTTGACATAAATAAGCATGAACTTTTTTTTAACGTGGTATTTTTTCAACAAAATCTAAGTACACTTAATTAAACATACAAAACACACAGCTTTATTAAACAAAAGTAACAAATAAGTCTGAAACTGCATTTACATATTGATCCAAATTATACTTTGTGCTTCTTTCATATGTAGCTTGTGTTACTTATTTATTTTTTATTGTCTGAACTTGTCTTAGCTGTTAATCCCTCTTATTTTTTTATGCCACAGTTCACGCGTTTTATCTCTGGCATGATATGGCAAAAATAACTTTTAATTTATTATTATTATTTTTTTTAATAAGGTCTTGCTTATTCTTGGCTTTTTTGGGGGAGGACCAATGATTTTTTTTAGCTTATTTTCAGGAACAGTTGTGCTTGTTTTATGCTTCTTAGTACATATAGTACATGGGGATTTGATCCAGGCTTGTATTTATGGAGGATTGTTCGTATTTTGAGCTTCTTTCAGCATAATATGTGCTTCTTTATTGTTCTTTTAGCCCTAAATTTGAAACCGCGCACCTAATGACAATCAATCCTTAATATAATTGTTCTCCTTTATGTGTTTATGTCCCACAAAGTGTCTGCAGATGTCTGTTTTTAATGCACCAAGGCAGTTTTGCAGTGTTTTTGCTCCTATAACGTATTTCAAAACTCTTGCTGATGTTGCACGAAAGAAGATTTGGTCCACACCAAAATATGACTTTGCTTCTCAGTGTAATACCACACTGCTTCTTACGTTTAACCAAGGATGATTTTGCACCTACATTTAGTTTTGCAATTAGAGTGAATTGTGACTCTAATGAGCTTGTACACTAATTTGGTTGTTCCATGTATAGTCAGTCGTGACTGGCATTTCTCTCGGGTGGTGGGGGTCGGGGGGGGGAAGTCGCACGGGGAGGGCATAATTGCACGGGTGTTAATTTAATTAATAATATATATTTTTTTTAAACCTAACTTTTCGCTGGACGGGTCCCGTGTCTTCAGGAAGCAGACAGCCTCCCTCCCCTCCGCTAAGCCAATCACAACGCTCCAGTGGAGCGCTGTGTTGGTCGGGCTGCCGCCCAGGAAGGGGCTTACGGGGAGGGCATTTTCTCCATGTTGGCTGCATTGCAGCCTGCATGAAAACTATAGAGTGCGCATCACTGGGTTGGGCAGCCCCAGAGGGCTGACCACACAGTCAGCACCCTTAGCAGTGGGCAAACCACTCCTCCCCTGCCCTAGAGCAGACCTGCCCACCCCCCACCTCTTCTGCTTTCTTGCATGTGAGAAGTAGAAACATAAAATGGTAGTTATCACAATTTTATGTTTCTACTTCTCGCACTGTGAGAAAGCAGTGGGGCGTCTCTCCTCCGCCCTAGTGGAGGAGCCGCCCCTGTGTATATTACATTTATAACCTCAAGTGATATAAACAAAATGTGATTTCGTACTAGATCACACACCTTTAACACCTATTATGTTTTAACACTGTATTTTCACCCTGTACCGAGTAACTCTGCACCTATATAGGATGCCACACATCTCATAAAGTTGTATCAAGGGGGATTTTGCACCTAAATATAAATTTGCACCCAAGTGATTTTACATCCAGCATTGATTTTGCATGTAGATGTTATTTTTAGTCCTACAAGTGTACTGATATTCCCAACAATGTACCCAAATGTAAATTTGCACATAGATTTTGTCTCTTTAATATTTATATTAATTAGAAAAAAGGAAGCGTAAGCTAGAAAATATATTCTACATATTACTGATCAGTTACATCAAATCCCTCTCTACAATGTACATTGAATCAGAATGTTATCAATAATTCATAATAAAATAAAATATAGCAATCAATCAAGAGGAGGTCCTCTTGAATCTCACAAGGGTCCCTCTTGCATCAGCTAATCTGTGATCTAATACTTGCAGTTTGCCAAAGGCCTTCCGCCATGTCCAGGCAGGTGAATGAATTAAGATATGTAGAGCACTCAGCTTCTCCAAAAGAGTGTCTGGACGCTATATTCCTAATCTTTCTAAGCTTTTTCAATTGGATTCCTAGCTATGGTGACTGCATAGAGTAGCACGGGGTATTACTCTAAAAGGTTTTCACACTTTAGTTAAAGTTGCACCAAGTATGATTTTGCATCGGAATTTATCTTTACTCGAAATGTGATTTGTGTTTCTAGAAGCATTAACACTCTCTCCTTGACTTTGAAAAAGGGAGATTTTGCCCATAAGTAAGATTTGTTTGACCTCCAAAATTGTTTCCACGTTCATGCCAATGTTGTACTAAGGGATATTTTCCACTTCGGTGTGCCATCAATCAAGTATAAGATTGCTTTGATGCACACCTTTTAATACTGAAGTGATTTTTGGTACAATAGAGTGTTTACTCTTGGTACTAAAAGGCACCACACTGCAGTGTACAGTGGCTGTCCTTTACAGAATCGGCTTTTCAAGAGCAATACACAATATGTTTTTTGTTCATATATGACCACTGAACCACCAGAAACAAAGAGAGTGTCATATCAGACCGGCGTCCAGAATTCTTGTAACGCCTCGGAGATCCCAGTCACCCCACAGCCTGTTTATGGATAACTCTTAAATACCACAATCCCCAAGCCATAATTGCCATCCCAGAAACGGGGATCCTTGAGAAAAAACGTTGTCTATGTTTAGGCTCAATGAAAATTAACCTACTCTTTATTTTACCAAGAACCTATCCTCCAGATACGGAAAACAAAAGTTCTTCTTAGTTTTGAAGAACACAAAAATCCTTGTATGCATGTATGAACATGAAAAGGTCTAGATCCGATCCTTGGACATCAACCGTAATATGTTAAGCATATCGTTTGATACACGAAGGACCAAACACTTCTACCATGACTAGGGACGTTAACACTGATAACATGCCTACCATCTGTACTGAGTGGAACACCGTTAGCTCAACCTCTGCCACCTGCCATTGCATATCATTACCTCACACCCTCACACACCCTTTGGGGAATAAAACCAGACAGCACAATGCCAGCATAAAGCAAGGTAGGCTGGACCATAACATGGAGCAAAGTCATTCACACACTGATAAAGACTGAAATGTTGTCAAGGACCTATTCCGCAGCCAAACTGGTTGCCCCAGCAACCCTCAATTCAACCCCCTCTGATAAGCAATATCAGGTCCAACTACAGAAAAAGCAAGCAGCATACAAACTGATTTTTTTTACAGCACTCATCCACCCATATGCATTCACATTTGCTGTGTAAATTCAAAATCTTTAATACTAACTACTTCATATCAAAAAGAAGCTAGATTACCTGCATGAGATCATACAAAGTTTGGACACCACACTTTTCATTTCTCGCTCTACTTCAAGCACTTTTCTCCCAATGAGTGGTCTCTTGACCCTCATCCCTGTTACATCTGGGATTTGTTTTCGCCCCATAGTTCTTCTGCCATTGTGAAGTCTTCATCTATAGTTTCTTGTATCGCCCAATACCCTGTTGATACCTCCTTCTTCCCTGGAGGTCTCATCACCAGTTGTTCTTCCAGGGTGTTGCCCACCCCAATCCGGGACCTCTGATTTTGCAACCAACTTCTTAGTTGAACGTACTTGAATTTTGAAATTCTCCCCTCCAGGTTGTTACTCAACTCTGCCCATGATCTGAGATTCCCATCCTGGGCAAGGTCTCACCTACACCCTAATCCAGCTTTCCTCAAAGGGATTGCCAGTTTGTCTTTTAGGCTGTCAGGTGTTCCTGGATACTCATAGATAGGAGTCAAGCTGGAGTAGTAGCCTAAGCCACTACTTCATCTAATGCTTGCCCAGGTTCTGGTTATATATATGTGAAAAACAAGGGCCCCCTGAATAGAAATAACGATTCCTAGGACAGGGAAATAAACAGGTGTGAAAACTTCCTAGGCAATCAAAAACAAGGAAACTAATGCAAGGAGGGACGGACAACTAAATAAATGCATATACATACAGGTATTATTTATTTATCAACAAACATATTTTATACACAAGGTTGTTTAAAAAAGACAATTCATAAATCACAATAACAAAATAGATTATTAAAACCAATACTAAAGCATAAATCAACAATTAATAATAAAACCAAAGGTGGCAAATGTATTTCGACGCGCGTTTCGGCGTGTAAGACAACGCCTTCTTCAGGAGCCACACAATTTTCTGCAATGTAACAGAAAAACATATTATAACAACTCTATTTGTTAATTAAAGCCAATAATTAATACATTTCTACTTTAGTCAAAAAAGTTTGTCCTCCACTTCCTAGCTATTAGGCCCTATTGATATAACAACAGATTATATACAAACAGCACAATCATAAGCAACATGATTAACTTAAAAAGTGACATAATAAGAACCTGCCATTATTATATAGCCATTTCCTACAGAGAAATTATTCAAAACCAATCATTTTCATAGATGAAACATGAATTTGTTAACTCATCATAATGGACCTAGCAAATATACAAAAATGTCTATGTCCTATTACATTAGATAAAACATTTCCAATTATATCATGAATCCAATACATAAAGAACATGCAATTGGACTTACTAAAATCAGGGACAGGGTATAATTGTCTTCGTGCCTTTTCTTAATATGGCTACGATTCCTAACGTGCACCGCAGAGGGTCCAAAGAGAATAGGGTATTTCTTACATCAATGATAAGTTTACCTATTTATTCAGAGGTAAGAGATACCAATGAGAGAAGTCCAGGACATGTTCCAGGGTCTCTGTTACTTAGCAGTAGATTAACTAAATAGGACCTGATTTCTCACCTTTTTAGTAAATATATCCAAAATTCTTTGGTTAAAAGACGTCTGGCTGACAATGCAAGGTGCAGCGCGATTAGTAATGGGTTAAAAAACCGTGGTTCTTTCTGTGTTAAAAAGGAAAAACACGATAGAACTAATTAAAATTCAGTACATGTGAATGCTTATTGCAAACGCATGTCTTATTGTCCACTAAAGCCTCTTTATACATATATACTCAAACTCACCAAAGGAATAATCATTGACTGCGTGATCTTTAGAGCCTTTTCAGAACGGACGTGTGATACTTCCTTACTTAAAGTTGCTTGTGGCTCAGACAAGGTAATGTCGAGCTAGGAGTCTGCAGGGAAGGAATAAATAAACCAAGCCACCTAGTATTAAATGGAGCGGTAATTCTAACATCACTATGCCGTTAGAGATGGCTACACAGCGAATGTAAAATAAACAGGGCCGCACAAAGGCTTGTATCAATACAGCCGCTTACCAGAAACAACGCAAAGATTTAAGTTATATCCGGCGTCCGGCGTCCGTTATATGATGATTCACAACTGATGGAAGTACCCGGTAAAGGTGGTTCACAGTTCCACTTATTTTCTCTATCTATATTCACTCACTGCTCAAGACAGGATAATGTCGAGCTTGGAGTCTGTAGAGAGAGGAAACATAAACCGAGCCTCCCCCGAGGTTAAATAGGGCAGTGAAAATAGGTAAACTCTCACTTGGCTCTACCGCATGCAGTTATTACACATCGAGGAAAATAAACCCACAGTTTATTAAACCGAGCCGCCCCAGAGGTTAAATAGGGCAGTGAAAATAGGGACGTTGTCACTCGGTTCTACTGCCTGCAATAATTGCACAACGAGGGAAATAAACCCACAGTGCAAATCTTTCACGTAGTCCGGCTTACCAGCAGAGTTTCGCGTACATGGAGAATACTTCCATCCAGCGTCCGGCGTCCAGCGTCCGTTTTCGAAAAAGGCTAACCCTGCCATGAACCGGAAAGGTAAAATACCTTCCGCTATTAACCACGTGTCTGCCCAGATGGAAATCTTAAAGGGGTGATGTCGATTTAAGGCTAAACACGAAAGATGGAAATAGATCGTTTTGAATCGAAACCACAGATCGGTATTCTAATTCCCAATTGTAAGCTACATAATACAAAAAATTATATGCATTATATCGCTAGAATAATCCTAACAAATACATAGATCAATACCCGATCGTTTTAAGTGAGGTCCTAGCCTATTATTTAATTTAGTTGCATCACACCACTAAGCATGAACAAAGAACCAAGTGTACAGAGGGGATAGTTTGTTTAAATAAACAAACCATAAATGAATAATAGTTTAAAGGAGCAGGCAGCTAAAAATTAAAGAATTTCTCAAAAAATCGCGTTTTCCCATGGGATTTCGGAATTTAATCCCTTAGTAAAGGTGTTAAAAACAAAAATCCAATAAACCTCGCGCTTTTTGCGGATAGCACAACCACCTTTGTCATTAGGAACTCTAATTTTCTCTAGGATGCGCCACTGGAATTCGTCGGGCTTATGTTTATGTTCCAAGTAGTGCTTCACTAGAGGCGCCAAAACCTTACCGGTTTTAATCGCAGATCTATGTTCTGTCAGTCGAACTTGAACTGATCTCGAGGTTTCACCAACGTAGCCTAACCCGCAAGGGCATAGAATGAAGTATATGACATTAGTGGTTTTGCAATTCCACATGTCACAGGCTTTTGTTGAGAAACCATTATGAACATAATTCTCACCTCTCAAGATGTTAGTACATGACTTACAAGAGGAGCAAGGTACTGTGCCACGAACAGGTAAGTTATTTAGCAAAGACCGTTGTCCAGGGGCATTATTTGCATTATTGTTAATTCTTGAGTGGACGATTAAATCTTTGATGTTCTTATTTCTTTTATGAGCAAAGAGCGGTTTGGCCAAGGTGTCTTTGGATGTAGGGTTGCAGTTTAAAATGTGCCAATTGCTATTAATAATTTGTTTTACTCGCTCATTCAGAGTTGAATGCTTGATGACACAGACAAGCTGGTCAGTTTTTTTCTTTTCCCTATTTTCAAGTAGAGCATTACGGTCATAAAACCTGGCTCTTTTGTAGGAACTTCTTACCAATCTATGAGGATATCCACGCTCTAAGAACTTCTTCCTCATTTCAGAGGCTTGGATATCAAAATCATGGAGATTGGTACAATTCCTGCGAACGCGCAGGAATTGGGAAAACGGAATACTGTCGCGTTGACTCTTGGGGTGGAAACTAGTGAAGTCAAGCAATGTATTACGGGCAGTTGGTTTAACAAACAGATCTACTATTAGTTTGTTGTCTTCGTTTTTTATCAATAGATCCAGAAATTCCACCTGATCATTATCGTACTTGGCAGTAAACTTGAGGTTCAAATCTGCCATGTTAATCCATTCTAAAAATTCTAGAAGTGAGTCCTTCCCATTGGTCCAGATAAAAAAGATATCATCAATATATCTGGACCAATGGGAAATAGACTCAAAGAATGGTGCTATCTCATTATCAATGAATTTATCTTCAAATGCCGACATATAGATGTTAGCAATTGATGGTGCGACAGAAGCACCCATACTTACTCCTCGGATCTGACGGTAGACAGAATCCCCAAACTCAAAAATATTTTCAGTAAGTACGATATACAGACAGTCAATGAGAAATTTTTTTGGGCAGCTTATGTTATGTTTATCGATAAACCAATCTGTTGCTATTATAGCCTCTTTAAGAGGGATGTTACTATATAAGGACTCAATGTCCATGGTGACTAAAAAATCTCTACCGTACACAAAGTCTAAATGTTCAACTCTAGAGATCATGTGGCCAGTATCTTTAATATATGACTTGATCTTAGGTATGTGTGGTCTTAAAACATGATCTACAAACTTAGAGAGAGGCTCTGTGGATGTTCCTATCGTAGACACAATAGGTCTATATGGGGGATCCAGGACGCTCTTGTGTACCTTGGGTAACCCATAGATACATGCCGTTTTCCCTTTGTTGTGATTAAGGAAGTCATGTTCTTTTAAGGTGATATCTCCATTTGAAAGAGCCTCACAAGTAAGTTGTCGGATTTTTTTGTTGATCATGTTAGAAGGGTTGAAAGATATTTCCTGGTAGGTAGTGTTATCATTTAACATAGACTTCATTTTCAATTTATAGTTGTCAGAATCAATAACAACGATTCCTCCTCCTTTATCACAAGCTTTTATAACCAAATTAGTATTACTAGCTAGCGAATTTAAGGCGATAGATTCATCTTTATTGAGATTATAGATCGGTTTAGGTACATATTTTAAAGTCCTATCTAACTTTTGAAGTACCACCAACTCAAATGCAGCTACTTCAGGACCGACCTGCTCTAAGGAGGGACTGAATGTGGAGGGCAATGATATTGTTTTATTGATATCTGGATCCCTATTATTGCTAACATTAATTTGGAAAAACTTTCTGAGTCGAATTTTCCTAAAGAAAGAGATAACATCTTGATATAATTCAAAAATGTTTACGTGTGCATGAGGCACAAACGATAGTCCCTTTGAAAGTACAGATTCACTAAAAGTGTCTAGGGTAGTTGTAGATAAATTGAATATAGGAATTATGTTCCTTGTCCCCAGTATTGGCGACTTCGAGTCTCCCTGATTACATGGGGTTCTTGTTGGTGTTGTTGATGTTGTTGGTAGTTCTGGAAGTTGCCTCTGTTCTGCCCTTGAAACCTTACTCTCGGTCGGCCTCTGCGAGGCCCTCTGTTGGATAAAAAAGTTCTCTGGGGTCGGGAGCCAGAATAGGAGTTAGATGTTCCGTCTGATATCATAGTAGTGGTTAGGATTATCTCCCTCAGAGTCCGATGTATCCGAAAAATTATTCACTCTTTGGGGAGCATTCCTATTGTCGTCAACATAATGATTTTGTTTGTAGAACTCTTTCCCTAGATAGGGGTAGGCTATCTCATCAGAATAAAATCTTTTATCCTTGAAGAGTTTATCTGTTTTACGTTTATTAAGATAATTATAAAACGATTCTAGCTCTCTATTACACTCTTCTATTTTTTTCATAGCTTCTTCCACCCCTTTAATTTCTTTAAGCTTACTTTCTAGGTCATCGATTTCATTTTTAATTTCTGCCGCCAGTTCTTTTGCAGTTTCTACAATCAAGATCATCAGATCTCGGGAACATCTACTCGCAATCATGCTCCATTTTTCAAGGAACGGTCTATGGTGCACAAACAGGCCTGGAATGTTACGAACTCTTAGCCCCATGGGAATAACCCCTGATCTTAAATAGGCCAGCATAAACTCTCTGTGTGCTTCCATACGGATTAGTTTTTTCTTAAGGTCTGTTAATTTCCTACTTTCATCGTTACCCTTATCACTAGAGTTGGTGTTACCAAATGAGGCAGAGGTGCCCACTAGGAGGGCAAACTCCGCATCAGTGAACCCAAAAGTTTTTAAATTGGACATAATTAGGAAAATTCAAATGGCTACAAATGGGAATTATGGGGAACCAACAATAACCATAATTCACAGACACGAAAATTCAATTTCCAAATAAACAAGAGGAACACCCTACACAGACAGGCTGTGGGTAAACATATGTGAAAAACAAGGGCCCCCTAAATAGAAATAACGATTCCTAGGACAGGGAAATAAACAGGTGTGTGAAAACTTCCTAGGCAATCAAAAACAAGGAAACTAATGCAAGGAGGGACGGACAACTAAATAAATGCATATACATACAGGTATTATTTAATTATCAACAAACATATTTTATACACAAGGTTGTTTAAAAAAGACAATTCATAAATCACAATAACAAAATAGATTATTAAAACCAATACTAAAGCATAAATCAACAATTAATAATAAAACCAAAGGTGGCAAATGTATTTCGACGCGCGTTTCGGCGTGTAAGACAACGCCTTCTTCAGGAGCCACACAATTTTCTGCAATGTAACAGAAAAACATATTATAACAACTCTATTTGTTAATTAAAGCCAATAATTAATACATTTCTACTTTAGTCAAAAAAGTTTGTCCTCCACTTCCTAGCTATTAGGCCCTATTGATATAACAACAGATTATATACAAACAGCACAATCATAAGCAACATGATTAACTTAAAAAGTGACATAATAAGAACCTGCCATTATTATATAGCCATTTCCTACAGAGAAATTATTCAAAACCAATCATTTTCATAGATGAAACATGAATTTGTTAACTCATCATAATGGACCTAGCAAATATACAAAAATGTCTATGTCCTATTACATTAGATAAAACATTTCCAATTATATCATGAATCCAATACATAAAGAACATGCAATTGGACTTACTAAAATCAGGGACAGGGTATAATTGTCTTCGTGCCTTTTCTTAATATGGCTACGATTCCTAACGTGCACCGCAGAGGGTCCAAAGAGAATAGGGTATTTCTTACATCAATGATAAGTTTACCTATTTATTCAGAGGTAAGAGATACCAATGAGAGAAGTCCAGGACATGTTCCAGGGTCTCTGTTACTTAGCAGTAGATTAACTAAATAGGACCTGATTTCTCACCTTTTTAGTAAATATATCCAAAATTCTTTGGTTAAAAGACGTCTGGCTGACAATGCAAGGTGCAGCGCGATTAGTAATGGGTTAAAAAACCGTGGTTCTTTCTGTGTTAAAAAGGAAAAACACGATAGAACTAATTAAAATTCAGTACATGTGAATGCTTATTGCAAACGCATGTCTTATTGTCCACTAAAGCCTCTTTATACATATATACTCAAACTCACCAAAGGAATAATCATTGACTGCGTGATCTTTAGAGCCTTTTCAGAACGGACGTGTGATACTTCCTTACTTAAAGTTGCTTGTGGCTCAGACAAGGTAATGTCGAGCTAGGAGTCTGCAGGGAAGGAATAAATAAACCAAGCCACCTAGTATTAAATGGAGCGGTAATTCTAACATCACTATGCCGTTAGAGATGGCTACACAGCGAATGTAAAATAAACAGGGCCGCACAAAGGCTTGTATCAATACAGCCGCTTACCAGAAACAACGCAAAGATTTAAGTTATATCCGGCGTCCGGCGTCCGTTATATGATGATTCACAACTGATGGAAGTACCCGGTAAAGGTGGTTCACAGTTCCACTTATTTTCTCTATCTATATTCACTCACTGCTCAAGACAGGATAATGTCGAGCTTGGAGTCTGTAGAGAGAGGAAACATAAACCGAGCCGCCCCCGAGGTTAAATAGGGCAGTGAAAATAGGTAAACTCTCACTTGGCTCTACCGCATGCAGTTATTACACATCGAGGAAAATAAACCCACAGTTTATTAAACCGAGCCGCCCCAGAGGTTAAATAGGGCAGTGAAAATAGGGACGTTGTCACTCGGTTCTACTGCCTGCAATAATTGCACAACGAGGGAAATAAACCCACAGTGCAAATCTTTCACGTAGTCCGGCTTACCAGCAGAGTTTCGCGTACATGGAGAATACTTCCATCCAGCGTCCGGCGTCCAGCGTCCGTTTTCGAAAAAGGCTAACCCTGCCATGAACCGGAAAGGTAAAATACCTTCCGCTATTAACCACGTGTCTGCCCAGATGGAAATCTTAAAGGGGTGATGTCGATTTAAGGCTAAACACGAAAGATGGAAATAGATCGTTTTGAATCAAAACCACAGATCGGTATTCTAATTCCCAATTGTAAGCTACATAATACAAAAAATTATATGCATTATATCGCTAGAATAATCCTAACAAATACATAGATCAATACCCGATCGTTTTAAGTGAGGTCCTAGCCTATTATTTAATTTAGTTGCATCACACCACTAAGCATGAACAAAGAACCAAGTGTACAGAGGGGATAGTTTGTTTAAATAAACAAACCATAAATGAATAATAGTTTAAAGGAGCAGGCAGCTAAAAATTAAAGAATTTCTAAAAAAATCGCGTTTTCCCATGGGATTTCGGAATTTAATCCCTTAGTAAAGGTGTTAAAAACAAAAATCCAATAAACCTCGCGCTTTTTGCGGATAGCACAACCACCTTTGTCATTAGGAACTCTAATTTTCTCTAGGATGCGCCACTGGAATTCGTCGGGCTTATGTTTATGTTCCAAGTAGTGCTTCACTAGAGGCGCCAAAACCTTACCGGTTTTAATCGCAGATCTATGTTCTGTCAGTCGAACTTGAACTGATCTCGAGGTTTCACCAACGTAGCCTAACCCGCAAGGGCATAGAATGAAGTATATGACATTAGTGGTTTTGCAATTCCACATGTCACAGGCTTTTGTTGAGAAACCATTATGAACATAATTCTCACCTCTCAAGATGTTAGTACATGACTTACAAGAGGAGCAAGGTACTGTGCCACGAACAGGTAAGTTATTTAGCAAAGACCGTTGTCCAGGGGCATTATTTGCATTATTGTTAATTCTTGAGTGGACGATTAAATCTTTGATGTTCTTATTTCTTTTATGAGCAAAGAGCGGTTTGGCCAAGGTGTCTTTGGATGTAGGGTTGCAGTTTAAAATGTGCCAATTGCTATTAATAATTTGTTTTACTCGCTCATTCAGAGTTGAATGCTTGATGACACAGACAAGCTGGTCAGTTTTTTTCTTTTCCCTATTTTCAAGTAGAGCATTATGGTCATAAAACCTGGCTCTTTTGTAGGAACTTCTTACCAATCTATGAGGATATCCACGCTCTAAGAACTTCTTCCTCATTTCAGAGGCTTGGATATCAAAATCATGGAGATTGGTACAATTCCTGCGAACGCGCAGGAATTGGGAAAACGGAATACTGTCGCGTTGACTCTTGGGGTGGAAACTAGTGAAGTCAAGCAATGTATTACGGGCAGTTGGTTTAACAAACAGATCTACTATTAGTTTGTTGTCTTCGTTTTTTATCAATAGATCCAGAAATTCCACCTGATCATTATCGTACTTGGCAGTAAACTTGAGGTTCAAATCTGCCATGTTAATCCATTCTAAAAATTCTAGAAGTGAGTCCTTCCCATTGGTCCAGATAAAAAAGATATCATCAATATATCTGGACCAATGGGAAATAGACTCAAAGAATGGTGCTATCTCATTATCAATGAATTTATCTTCAAATGCCGACATATAGATGTTAGCAATTGATGGTGCGACAGAAGCACCCATACTTACTCCTCGGATCTGACGGTAGACAGAATCCCCAAACTCAAAAATATTTTCAGTAAGTACGATATACAGACAGTCAATGAGAAATTTTTTTGGGCAGCTTATGTTATGTTTATCGATAAACCAATCTGTTGCTATTATAGCCTCTTTAAGAGGGATGTTACTATATAAGGACTCAATGTCCATGGTGACTAAAAAATCTCTACCGTACACAAAGTCTAAATGTTCAACTCTAGAGATCATGTGGCCAGTATCTTTAATATATGACTTGATCTTAGGTATGTGTGGTCTTAAAACATGATCTACAAACTTAGAGAGAGGCTCTGTGGATGTTCCTATCGTAGACACAATAGGTCTATATGGGGGATCCAGGACGCTCTTGTGTACCTTGGGTAACCTATAGATACATGCCGTTTTCCCTTTGTTGTGATTAAGGAAGTCATGTTCTTTTAAGGTGATATCTCCATTTGAAAGAGCCTCACAAGTAAGTTGTCGGATTTTTTTGTTGATCATGTTAGAAGGGTTGAAAGATATTTCCTGGTAGGTAGTGTTATCATTTACATAGACTTCATTTTCAATTTATAGTTGTCAGAATCAATAACAACGATTCCTCCTCCTTTATCACAAGCTTTTATAACCAAATTAGTATTACTAGCTAGCGAATTTAAGGCGATAGATTCATCTTTATTGAGATTATAGATCGGTTTAGGTACATATTTTAAAGTCCTATCTAACTTTTGAAGTACCACCAACTCAAATGCAGCTACTTCAGGACCGACCTGCTCTAAGGAGGGACTGAATGTGGAGGGCAATGATATTGTTTTATTGATATCTGGATCACTATTATTGCTAACATTAATTTGGAAAAACTTTCTGAGTCGAATTTTCCTAAAGAAAGAGATAACATCTTGATATAATTCAAAAATGTTTACGTGTGCATGAGGCACAAACGATAGTCCCTTTGAAAGTACAGATTCACTAAAAGTGTCTAGGGTAGTTGTAGATAAATTGAATATAGGAATTATGTTCCTTGTCCCCAGTATTGGCGACTTCGAGTCTCCCTGATTACATGGGGTTCTTGTTGGTGTTGTTGATGTTGTTGGTAGTTCTGGAAGTTGCCTCTGTTCTGCCCTTGAAACCTTACTCTCGGTCGGCCTCTGCGAGGCCCTCTGTTGGATAAAAAAGGTCTCTGGGGTCGGGAGCCAGAATAGGAGTTAGATGTTCCGTCTGATTCATAGTAGTGGTTAGGATTATCTCCCTCAGAGTCCGATGTATCCGAAAAATTATTCACTCTTTGGGGAGCATTCCTATTGTCGTCAACATAATGATTTTGTTTGTAGAACTCTTTCCCTAGACTATTTAGTTAGTCTACTGCTAAGCAACAGAGACCCTGGAACATGTCCTGGACTTCTCTCATTGGTATCTCTTACCTCTGAATAAATAGGTAAACTTATCATTGATGTAAGAAATACCCTATTCTCTTTGGACCCTCTGCGGTGCACGTTAGGAATCGTAGCCATATTAAGAAAAGGCACGAAGACAATTATACCCTGTCCCTGATTTTAGTAAGTCCAATTGCATGTTCTTTATGTATTGGATTCATGATATAATTGGAAATGTTTTATCTAATGTAATAGGACATAGACATTTTTGTATATTTGCTAGGTCCATTATGATGAGTTAACAAATTCATGTTTCATCTATGAAAATGATTGGTTTTGAATAATTTCTCTGTAGGAAATGGCTATATAATAATGGCAGGTTCTTATTATGTCACTTTTTAAGTTAATCATGTTGCTTATGATTGTGCTGTTTGTATATAATCTGTTGTTATATCAATAGGGCCTAATAGCTAGGAAGTGGAGGACAAACTTTTTTGACTAAAGTAGAAATGTATTAATTATTGGCTTTAATTAACAAATAGAGTTGTTATAATATGTTTTTCTGTTACATTGCAGAAAATTGTGTGGCTCCTGAAGAAGGCGTTGTCTTACACGCCGAAACGCGCGTCGAAATACATTTGCCACCTTTGGTTTTATTATTAATTGTTGATTTATGCTTTAGTATTGGTTTTAATAATCTATTTTGTTATTGTGATTTATGAATTGTCTTTTTTAAACAACCTTGTGTATAAAATATGTTTGTTGATAAATAAATAATACCTGTATGTATATGCATTTATTTAGTTGTCCGTCCCTCCTTGCATTAGTTTCCTTGTTTTTGATTGCCTAGGAAGTTCTCACACACCAGGTTCTGGTTATTGCATGTAGTACCTTAAGCGGGATCTTTTTAAAGTATTTGGGGTCTCCATACTTAAAAAGAAACCTGTTTGATTGTAAATTAGCCCCTTTCAGCATTGCTGAAAACATGGACCCTACTTCGGAAGAATCTGGAGAATTTATCAGCATTCTGAAGTGGGATAGTTGAAAAGCCCACGCATAATATTGAATATCAGGGAGGGACAGACCCCCTTTCTCCCTTCTGCGCCTCAGATTATTTAAAGAAATTCTTATACCTTTATAGGCCCATATAAAAGAATTGATGGCCTGTTGAAGTTTTTCAATCTCTGGCTTTCCAAAATGTGTAGGGATAGTATTGAACAGAAAGGTAATCTTTGGCAGTATGGAAATTTTAACCAAATTTACCTCCCAAAACTTGACAGAGGGAGGTGCACCCAGCTCTTCATTAGCCAAGTACATTCCCTTATAGCCTCCTTTAGATTAACTTGTGGAATTTTGTTTATATCCTTACAATCTTCACCCCCAAGTATCTCATTTCTTTCTTGATCAGAGAGTTTCTTTAGCCTTAGTACCAAGCCATTATTTCTGTTTTATACCAGTATTCACTTTGTACCCTGACACCTTTCCGAAGTCAATTGCATGATGAAATATGACAGGCAGAGCAGCAGGACGGTCCGAAGTGAACACCATCAGGTCAGCCGCATAAAGTGCTACCTTTCTCTCCCATCCTTCATACCTAAAGCATGGACTGTTCTTAGCATCTCTAATTTTTTGTGCAAAGTGCTCAATGTCAAGGTTGAAAAGAAGAGCGGGCAAAGGACAGCCATGTCTTGTGCCTCTAGATATTTTAAATGACTTTGTCAGGTTACCATTCACTAACATGTTTGCGGTTGGATCCTAATATATATGAATTGGATTAACCTCCGAAAAGTCTTTCCCAAGTTGTATTTTTCTAAAATAACAGCCAAATACGCCCAGTTTACTCTGTTGAATGCTTTAGTAGCATCAATGGTTGTGACTGCTAAGGGGGTGACTGTACCATGGCCAGGTAAATTGTGCCTATGAGACTATATGTAAGCTCATATGTATATCTGCCTTTTACAAAACCCTTCTGATCCCTTTGTAATATGGCCCCTGGTATTGTGCTCAACCCGTTTTGTAAGATTTTTGCAAAGATCTGATAGTCTGCGTTGAGGAGTGAAATTGGCCTATACGACTCACAGTTAGCAGGGTTTTTCCCTGGTTTTAATATGAATGAAATAGTTGCCTCCCCCCGGATACCGGCAATTGGAGATCCTTCTTTACGATCTCATTAAACAACTGGGTCATGAAGGGAACTACTACGCCCGCAGATTACTGTATAGTTCTATTTTATCCCGTCCGGACCTGCTGCGTATCCCTTTTTACTGGATGAAGAACTTTCTTGACGTCCTCTTGAGCAATTTCCTTGTCTATAAGGTTTTGTTGTGTCTTGTCTAAAGATTTTAGCACTGTAGGGCCCAACCACTTCACCACTTCTTCCACAGAGATTGCCCTCTCTTTGGTGTACAGCTTTTGGAAATACTCATAGAAAGGTCCCTCTATTTCTGATTCAGTCATTAGTTTGTCCATATTTTGTTCACCGTCTAATTCTTTTATAAGATTACAGTTTTTATCTGCTTTTACCTTCCAGGCCAACATTCTCCCAGCTCCTTCCCAATATTCACAATGCACCAATTTGCTGGCTTCCCAATGCTTCATAACCCTTGTCTGCAAAATCACATTTAACAGCTCTTTCAAACTTTGAAACTTTTTCTCTCCCTGCGCCTTATTTCGTCATTCCTGCTCTCAATCCTGCCCACCTCTGGTCTTCATTTCGCTTTCTAAGTGACTCACCTCCTCGCTGTTCCGCCGATTTCTAATACAAAGTCTGCTTGTGATTTTCCCCTTAACCACATCGATGCTCGATGAGTTCCAGCCCTGTGCTGGAATATGCAAAAACCCATTATTCATGACGAGCTGGGCTCGTCATGAGCGTGCTGGGAGGCTACTGCATGACGAGCCCAGCTCGTCATGAGTGTGGAAGGGGTTAAGGTAGGCTTTAAGCATCTCCCAGGCTACCCAGGTGGATGCTGACCCCTCATTGTGTTCTAGAAATTCCACTGTCTCCCCACACAGAAAATTCATTTCATCCGCATCTGAGAGTAGAGTTCGATCTAAGGTCCAATATATCTGAGTGCCCACTATTTATTCCCAGGTCCATCAAGACCCCTGAATGATCAGAAAGGTGGGCAGTCAGGCAGTCAATATCTCATATTGCTGACCTCACACTTGAACTGACCAAAAAGTAATCTATTCTGAATCTATGCCCATACTCCTTGTTGTGATAAGACACACCTGGCATAAAGCTAGATCTCTCCCTCCAAATGTCACATAACCCAGTATGTTTCATCATCATCTGCAAATAGCAGCATGATTTTGGAATGGGCACTGCTCTACTGCTATTGGATTTATCCAGCTTTAGATCCAGAACTTTATTAAAGTTGCCAGCCATGATTACCAGATCCAGGAAATCCAGTAAATTTGTAAAACCTGTTTTTAGCAGCTCTGGATCATCACAATTCGGACCATCCTACCCCACCAACGTTATCAACTGATCCAGCAAATTCGTTTTTGCAATGACCTACCTTCCCAACTTATCCACTGCAGAGTCAATTAAATGTGCCTTTGCTTGCCATTTAATAAATATAACAACTCCTCTAATGTTAGCACTATGATCGGTACATACCATTTCTTTGAACCTCTTTAAATTTAAAAAAAATAATAAGCACTCCCTTTTTAATAGGTGAGTCTCTTGTAAAACAATTATTTGCACTGTGGAGTCTCTAAGGTACTGAAGAATTTTTGCCGTTCTGTCTCTTATACGTAGATTGTTGATGTTCCAAGATGAATACCCATCTTGGTTCTTTGTGCTCTCGGCACATTATATGAACCTTTGTGACCTTTTCTGCCCTGATTAAACTAACTGAGGTGAATGAGTTTTTTGTTGCTTTTTCCCCTATGCTCCCCACTCTGTGCTCCCCACCCTTCCCCCACATGCCCTCCCACCCAGGAGAACCCAACCCAACATTTCCCTGGACTTCATGTTAGTCCTGATTGCTACATCTTGAGACACACCACCATTCAAACTATTACACATTGCCTAGAGCCGCAAAAAATTAAAACTTATGTTCACAACTAGTCCCCTCCATCACCCTCCCACCCCTTTATGTGCCTCGGGGGGTGGATAATATCGATTGATACAAGCGATTTTCTTCTCCCACCTAGGAATGGGGCTAGCAGTTCCCTTCCTTTTTTATACCCTCCAATAAATCATTTGCCTCCCTCTGGCTTCTTCTTTGTGCATTTTATTGTTATACATCACCCTGAGTGAGGCTGGGAATTTGAGCTGAGATGTGGCCACTAGTTTCTTAAACTCATCTAACTGTTTCCCCAACTCCTATTGCCTGTACAGAGTTGCACGAGAAAGGTCAGATCTGTTTTCAAATGAAAAGCCTTTTGCTCTCAGTGACTTCAATTTCAATACCTTGCTCAAAATGTTTTCCTTTAGTTCGTAAGTATCAGAACCCCAAATCTAAGAAACCACATCATCTCAGCATTGACCGGGAAGTTGCCGACCTTTCCACTCACAAGTAACCCAGTTCGCAATAACTGGAAGTGGCACGTACAATTGCGGAATTTCAAGATGGCCGCCAAATCCGATGTTGGGTTAGCGGTTAGTCTTCTGCAAAACTTCAGGTGTTCGAGATTGAGGTGAAGCTCGCTATCCCAATAGACTGTGGAGTTACCGTGTTTGGTCGATGTTTCTAGGGCTCTGAAAATAGCGTTTCAGTGCAAGTATTTCGGGTGCGTTTTTTAGCGCTTTCAAGGTGTTAATGTCCTGAGCGTCGGAGGAGAAAGCCGAACAAGGCAAAATCTAGAAATATATTTCCTCACCGTGGCAAGTAGAAAATCCTGAATAGTCAAGAGGACTCCAGCGACAGAAGATAGAACAGATGTCTCGTCATGGTCAAGGCCTGCAAGAAAAGAGATAAGTTCACAGTTTTACAGCAATGAATAAGTATGGAAACTCAAGAAGTTATGCAAAAGACTTGAACTAATGAAAAGACTTGTACTTACCTGAATTCAAAAGGTGAATTATTCTGAAACGAAGAAGAAGACAAGTAGCTTAGTGGTATAGGTAAAGGCTTAAAGTAAAAACAGTCTAAAGATAGCAGACACTTAATAAGAGTACTTAGGTATAGGCAGGTTACTTATAGGCACATATAGTTTAGACTTAGTTTAGGTTTAGAGTGATAATTACTGAAAAAGAAAACAAGAATATAAAGATTACAACTAGTGGTAAAGGTAAAAGACTAAATAAAAACAGGAAGAAGTTATTCGAAAAAACAATAGAAGAGAAATAAATAATATATAAGACATTATATCTTCTATGCCTATGCAGAAATCCACATAGTTGAAGAGCAGCAAAGAAAGAGCAAAAACAAGTAAGGGGAGAAGCAATACCTCTGGTTAACTAGGTAAGGAGAATTAGAGAGTTGGGAAATAAATAAAGTTAGAGTAGAGTAAGGACTTTTGATTAATTCTTATTGTTGTGCTCTAGGTTATCTCTGAACACGGAGTCTGCAGGTCGGACATCTCAAGAGAAGCTAGAAAGAAGAAACCAGAGAAGTCTCTCTTATTTGTTTTCTATTTTATCCACTCCCCTTTCCCCCTTGAGGGTCTCCAGGAGCCAAGTTTAATAACGGGCTCGGGGGGAGCTTTGAGAGGGAGTTGGGAACAAGCAACTTCTGCTCCTGCGCAAGTTTCGTCAGCGGTAAGAATTCAATAAGCGGTCCTGACAGAAAGTGTGGAAATTTATCAGGATCTTACGGGGCTTAACATTATTAGGATTCCTTCTGAAGGGTCTCTGTGCTCCCTCTGATTGTCCCTAGTTAATTCCTGGTCACTTTCCACAACCTGTAGTCCTTCCTTTAAAACCTCAACATTAAAATTTCTTATTTCCTCCCCTTCTCTGCCTATGTATGTTCAGAATACGTAAATTGTTCCTCCTTGAGTTATTTTCCAATTGTTCCAATTTTTCTCGTACATCCTGCACATTTAGGAGGTCAATCACAGAAACTCCTAATCTCAATTTGGTTTGTGTCAGAAACTGTGAAACCTTTTCTTAATCTCCTCCGAAAGAACATAGTCTCCAAAGACCCAGGCACATTGCCAGGTGTCACATCTTTTTGTTTAATAGGTGCTCTAGGCGCATTCTGATTTACACTTAGAGTTTTATCCTCTTGGGAAGTTGTTTGTAACACCTCTGGATTGTCTTGCTCCCCCGTCGGACTTGTTTGAGCCAGCTCCTGGCTGCCCAAGGACCCAGATAAGAGAGAAACCCCTTCCGCCTCCATGTGTAGTGCGCTAGGTTGACCAGCTGACCACTTTGTGAGCTTTGTAAGCTCTTCTGCCTGATGTCTTATGTCGATCACAATGGGCTGCACCTTAAAAAAAGAACTTAGTGAGGGTGTAACTTTAACTCTACACTCTTCAGCTTTCTTTTCCCCCCTACATGCCCTACTCTTTCGCCCTTTCACCTTACTCGGGGTTCATCCCCCTCCACCTCATGTAAAAACTGTTTAGAGAATGGGGGAGCCAGAGTCTTCCCTTCCGCACTGCTGTTCAATTTGCCACTAGCTTGTTTTCACCCCTGGGCAAGCTTGTTATACCCTGTCTCCGCTGCCTACCTCCTGTGCTCTCTCCAACTTCTGCAGGCAGCAAGCCTTCTCAGTGCTCTTCCACTGGCAAACCTGCTGGCTGGAGGCACTCCAGAAGTTCCACCTCCTTCCTCATAAGTTCGCTCCCCTTCATGGCCAAAAAAGCAGAGCTTGTGCTGCCGCAGCCCCCTACTACACGGAGCCAACCACACACTGCCACCCTATGGCTTCTCCTTAGCTCCAGGGCGGCAGAACCCCAGCGTGTCTTCCCTGCGCGGACCGGAGGGTCGTGCGTGGCTCTGGCCAGGCACATTCCACCCAGTAGTGACCACAGTAAGAGAGGTGGAGCTATAATCCTTGGTTCATTGCTGATCCACGAGTTAGTCCTGGCGGCGGACGTCTCAGTGTTTCAGCTAACAGGTGGCTGCCATATTATCCCAGTTCATTACCATTTTATTTTTCATCTCTGGGGCAATAAAGTGGGGCGATGCTTCTCCGCTCAAACGGAGAAGACGCCCCTGATTAAATGGTCGTTGTAGGTAGGGGAAATTGTTGTTTTAAATAAACAAAACCACCAAAATTCATCAGTTATAATTATCTCAAGTAACTATAACTGGCACCCTTGCCATGCACTGATAATTGTCACCCATATTACATCATACATGCCATGTTCTATGATAGGGTGATCATATGTTTCAGAGTTCCCTGGACAGTCCTGGTTTTCAGTGGTCTGTGACAGTGTCCCAACACGTTTGGTAGTTTTAAAAACATGTCCCAGTTTTTGGAAGGAAGTTATGTGGTCCTGCATAGCAGCCCTGAAATGTTAAGGATACTTTCATTTCCACAAGCTCTTGGCATGTAGGACCAAGTCATTTTTAAGCCTCAGTTCTTGGTACCAGCAATAGAAGAAGGTGACTTGTGGCAGAGAGGAGGTCATGCCACTTTGCCATCGATAATGTTTTGTAAATAAACAGTTTAAAAGAACAAGCGCTTTTAACTTTCGGAACCAGTCTCTGCCAGGGGGCAGCTAAGCAGGATACACCAGGTCCACAATCCTTTACTTATCAAGGTGCAAAGTCTGCCCTCTTGGGGAAAATAACTTAAATATAGAAGTAAACCACCTAGACTTAGCAAAGTGTGCCCTCTTGGGTAAAATAACTTAAATATATATGTAAAACTACCTAGACTTAGTCTCCAAAATGATATTGAACTGCAGTATTGTCACAGTATTTAAAGGTCCCTGTCACATACTGTGTGTGTGTGAGTGTATGTGTCATGATTGTTCAGCGGCGACAGGGGTGAAAGGGTTAATCACACACACACATAGGGTGTCCTTCCCCCGTATGTATGATGCTGTGTCTGGTGTGGGAATGGCGCCACCATCAGCATATTGGCTCCGAGTAAAACACTACATGTCCCAGAAACTCTTGGGACGCTGGGCAGAAAGTCGGAGCAGGTCCCGCCTTGATTGCTGACACTATAAAGCTCCTCCCCTCCTGGGGTCGGGGCTTGACAATCTTGCTTTGTCTCCTGGCCGGAGTTCCTGCTTACGACGAGGGTTTCACCATTTACTGTGGGAAGCGTGGATGTTACGGACAGGCTTACTCGCACCTGACAGAGGCATCCAGCTTCACCAGAGTTTCTCGCCCTTCGCCGCCGATTCCAGAGTCCTCTGTAAGGTATTGTGAAGCCTGTAGCAGGGAGTGAAGTGCAGGAGCGCTCCTCCCGCATTAGTGACATTTGACATTACTTTTGTACAAGTGAAATGTCAGCCTAACTATAACGTCCCTAAAACTTGTGTTTTTTTCACTGAATTTCAAAGGTTTTTTTAATGCTAATTCTTAACCATAATGTCCCTGAAACCTGTGTTTTTTCACTGAATTTCAAAGGTTTTTTTATGCTAATTCTTAACTATAACCTCCCTGAAACCTATGTTTCTTTTCATTGAATTTCTAAAGTTTTCAAATGCTAATTCCTAACTATAACGTCCCTGAAACTTTAGGTTTTTTCACTAAATTTCTAAGGTCCTATGTTTTGTTCCAGTGAATTCCTAAGGTTTTTTTTAACTACAAATTCCTAACAGTACCATCCCTCATACCTGTGGTTTTATGTACGATTTTCTACAGTTCCTTTAAAACATTTTTTATTAAAAGATATTTCTTCTTTTTTCTTTTTCGTTTATTATTTTTTAAATATGTTAAAAAACGTTTATAAATATTTATAACCAGTTAAAAAAAATTATATAACATAGGTGGGCAAGCATTTATATTCTTATGTCTTTCAATTAACATTGTTTTCTTGTTTGCAATTTTGTACAGTGTGAAATCATTTTACAGAATTTTGAAATGAAAACCAAAATTTAAAAAAAAAAAATTAAATTTATTTTGTAACTATTTTCTGATAAATCCAACTTTCCATAATTACTTTTACAAGAACGTAAGGGGGGGGGGGGGGGTCGTCACTGAATAATTGCATGAGTGCATTTGTAGTACATAAGGCATTCTATGAGTATAAGTGAACTACTTAGCGGATTGCATACATACATATGTACTCCTGGAGTGAAAGAATGAGTGCAACAGTACTGCCTCACAGTTTCTATGAGTGCTGGTGTTTTGCCAGGATAATTGGATAAATGCTTGCGTAGTACCTCAGTGAATTGATAAGTGCATAGCTTGTGCTTCAAGAAATTATTGAGTGCATATGTAGCTCCTGAATGAATGGATGAGTGCAAGAGTAGTGCCTCGCTCATTGCATGACTCCATAAGTAATGCATGATTGATTGCATGTGTGTTTAAGTAGTGCCTACTTTGTTCTATGAGTGCATGCCTACTGCCTAAGTGAACCTATGAGTGCAAAAATAATATCTAGCTGCTTAGTACAGTGCATAGATTGCCTCAGTAAAAGGATAGCTTCGAGAGTAATTCCTGGCTCATTGTTTGAGTGCATGGGTAATACCTGAGGGAATCGATGTATGCATTGGTACTGCCTGAGTGAATAATTAAGTGCAAGAGTAGAACCTGGGTCATTGCATGATTGTGTTGGTAATGTCTGATTGGATGTGTGTATAGCTACTGCCTCCTTATTTGCATGAAACATTACCCCGTTGGTACATTTAAGTCCCTTGGAAGTACTTATATTCATGAATTGGATTTGTTGCTTTTGCATTTCGCTGCCAGCATGAAGATAAGTAAGTTTTCCTAACACAGAACCACTGTGATTGTTCCATAAAACATTCTTTAGTTTGTAAACAAAATAAAATATACAGAGATTTAAATTTTCCGCCCGTAATTTAAACAGTTTTTTTAAACAAACTCCAGTGGCTGCTGTTATTCCCACGCTCATTGTGCTTTTCAACAACAATTATCTTATCCTAAATAACCACAACTGCTGTGGCTTACCAGCAGGCATGCCGTACATACCAACTCTTTCACAACGTGTTACGTGTTGCACCAACGTCTTTTGACCTCCCCCACATGGGATTGTAGATACTTTGCTATGGCCTTCCATTCCCACTTTGAAAACTCATTTTAATATCGTACGCTGACTCAAAGTGCTATTGTTTCAACAAGAAGTGGCTCTCATCAGCTAAACCTCCAAGTGACATGGAGTCACTGCTCAATACCTATCTCCCACTACATTTTGCAGAATTAATACCCCAAACATTTTAGCGAGTGTGAAACCGAAGGCCTACCATCTTTCTTTAAACTAGTCGACTCCAGCCTCGTTATCTATTTTCAGACTATTTTTAGAGTAATACCGGATTTTATTCATTCTAACTTTGCAAGTGCATTTGGTGGGTTTCAGTGGTGCTGTTGCTGGTTTGCGCAGTGCTCGTTCTTCTGCGCCTACTACAAAATGGCTGTTCGTCCTGTGCTTGAGACCCATCCAGGCCAATTGCGGCTGTATCATGAACAAATGCTACAACATTTTGGATACTTGCCATTGCCGACTCTTTCTATCAGCTATAGGCTGAACTTTCGCTATGTGTATTTCACCTGTGTGCAACCTGTGTACCACGGTCTCCGGTGCCCCTTTCAAAGCGACTTGGATGTCTGCCTCTCCACTACTTCACGCGCTGACTTGGATTCTGAACTGTTGGTGAGTTAATTGCTGTCTCATGACCAGGACTGTTCCAGAGACACATGCTTGGTGGATGCGTTTCATAACGCAATAAGGGTAACTGGAGTACATGCACAGCAACTCTTGCAGCGCAGTATCATCGAATATCACGTAGGTTGCCCTGACATGCTCCTGCTTGCACAAGATTAAGATGACCACGTCTGTTCTTTCAGCTTGCTCAATTGGATCCGCACCTCTTTGCTTGGAGAGGTGCGGATGATCTTTTGGAGCTGATTGCATTTCATGGTGCTTGTGAGTTTTTGCATTTCGCTGGATCTCCTTAAGTGCGCATGGGAACCCAGTTTGATGGCCTGTTATTTCTACACTTCAAGAACATTTTTAAAAAAAACTTTTTCCCATTTCGCTATTCGTTTCTTGCGAACTTCCAGATATTGACTTACTCTACGATTTCGCCTTCACAGATTCAATTTTGCTCTGCTTATGTTTGTATTCTATTTGCCTGGCTGCTACAGAGCTGGCCAAGGGATGGGGTGACCTGGCCGTTGGGGACATTATCAACTTCACTAAGGTACCATGAGCCCTGCAGCCATTATCCAGCTGTTGTACACGATAACACAAAGCTTTATTTTAGCTAAATACCTTGTTCGTACTTTTGACATTAGAACTATCTGCTGTGTTTCTGTTGAGCATCTTTCGGAACTTTAAATTCAACATTTTGCGCAAAGTCCATAAACAATGTCCCTTGTTATTTTGTTCTGGTCTGAGCCTAGCACTTGTATAAAAACACTCATACTGTGATACAATTGGGATATACGTATAAGTGGCATACACACTTGGACAGAAATGTTTCCGGGGAGAACAGTGAAACTGATTCTATAATTTACAATTACATCTATATTCAAAGTTTTGTAGCCTGCAGACAAAGCACAGAGATGTTCTATTAAATAACAATAATTGTTTTTAGCAACGCAAAGGGAGGTTACGCAGTATACTCTTTTCTCCATTCTCTTTTTATGATGACATATCTCTTTATCAGAAATTGACTAACTGCTATACTGATTATATTTCTATCATACATTGCTATTCTACTTGTGGCACATATACTGCACGTTACGCCATGTTACTTAAAATAAATATTTTTAAATGTTTCATGTCTCTGTCAGATCTTACAATTACAAGAGTGACAGTGAAATTGTGTATCTTCTTACCGCAATTCCTGAGACATGTGGCAGTGTTGTGTTCTGGGTTGTCTCATCATTTGTTTCTCTGTAAGGGATTAGGAGAACAAATAAGACAATATAGCAAGTTGTTGCAGGGCTTATGGGCACTCAGGTAATAGGATGACTCAGTCCCTACCTACTAAGGACCCATAATCGTACGTAAAGTTGTAACCCTAGCCAGAATTCCGCAACAGCCTGAGTAAATGGATTACTCCATGGGTAGTGTCATTGTTCAGTACAAGACTAGTGCCTGGTTGATTGTATGAGTACATGTGTACTCTGTTGGTGATTGCATAAGCACAGGAGTACTGTCTGGGACATACCATAAGTGCATAGTTTGTGGCTCTGTAAATGGAAAAACGGAAAGATAATGCCAGGGTTATCTTTTTAATGCTAAAGTTGTCCTACAGAGATTACATGGGAGCATACGTAGTGTTTGTGTAAAAGAATATTTACCTAACTGATGACATCAGCTTGACGACCAAAGTTACCAAATAGTTTAAAGGATGAAAAATAATTTTAATGACAAATAAATATCATATAAATTACTTCAAACATTGTTTCATGGTTTCATACATATTATGTTATGTAATCTTACTTTTTTAGTTAATTTAGAAACATGGCTCTCCTGACCTATTTTAGAGTAGTATTGTGCGAATCAGGATTTAAACTCTTTTCAAAGTTCACCACTAGGAACTTAGGAAACTAGGAACCTAGTTGTACTAGGAAGAAGAAAAAGAAAACCGTTATATATTGTAATGCATTACAGAAATTATACTATTACTTTTTAAGAGCATGACATAATTTAAGATTTACATAACATTTTCAGTTTCCCTTTTTTGTTGTTCTCAGATTCCACTTAACTTCACTATACACAGTGATTTCAATGTAGTATAATCATCGAACAGAAGGGAAAAAAACTATCAACTAGATTGTTGAAAAAACCAAGGCAGTGTATAGCATTATGTGTAGCTATGTGTGTTCCTCACAACAATTTCTTCAATACATCCTTCTTGTACAGTACATCTATTATTTATCTCAAGAACATTTCCGAAATGTACACTCTCATTTACATCTGGTACAATATACAGACCAAACATGTAAACTATTTGCTTTTCAGCATAATTTTTCCAAATGCAATACCAATCAGCTCAAATAATAGTCCAAACACTAACTTAATGCTTGTTTCCAGTGCTCTATACTTTCTGATCACATCTTCCCAATAGGCCTAATCATGTATTCAAAACTTTGGGTTCCAAAATTTCCAATATACATTCGTTAATGCGTGTTCACATCTTCGTAATAGGCTGAATGATGTACTCAAAATGTTGGCTTAAAAAATATTAAATAGGAATTTGGTAATTCGTTTGGCAATCTGGGTTTAAATTCCAAGTGGGCCTCATTGCAATGTTTCCATCCTTTATTACACTTTAAATACACAGTATAGTATCCAGATGTTGTAGTAGGTCCAGCATGGAAAATAATAGCCACTGTTGTAAATGTTCTTCCAGAAATAGATATTTGACTAGCAACAAAAATTTAATTTTGCTTTCCAGTTTTCTTCCATTTGTTTTACAACGTGGTAGCATTAAAATTGGATATTTTCCATATCTTTCTATAAGTAAAGTAGATAACATCTCTGATTTACAATGCGAATATTTCATATCATGATTTGCCGCTTTTACTAATTTGCTACAAGCTACTAATTTACAGTCTGGTATTGTTAAGTATATGAATCATTCTGTGTTGATTTCAGTGCTGGAAGTGAATGACCACTGTTCACATTTATAATCCCATCTGTAACTTAGTCCAAATAAGTTTTCAATCTGTATTCCTTCATCTTCTAATACTCCAAGCATAAGTATAAGAAATTCTTGTGCATCTTGTTGTATATTAAGAGTATAGGTCAAAGAACCAGCACATATAATCCTAAGATGGCGTATACCAGAAACAGTATGGATTTTACGTCTGTCAGTTGTCAATCCTTGAAATATATAATGTAGTGCAGAACAGAATCTTTTTTCACGATTGCCCATGATTTTGTGATGAAGATCTTCTAGATAAAACACATCATTAAGAATCACATTAGTGGGGAGGAGCCAAGATGGCGCTCGGAGCGGACGTGTAGTCCCTCGGCTCCGGGGACCGTCTCCGCCTTCAAGTCTCTCCTGCCTGATATCCTGTAACGCAGTGGCTGATTTCGACAGCGGACGTACTCTACTGACCCGCCACGAAATCCTGACGCTTTTGCTCCTTGGCAAGTCGGAGAAATACTTGGACGCAGTTGGCGGCCCGCATCAGCGTACAGACCGGGGCCTCGCGTAACTATCGAGGCCGGTCAGCAGACGCGCTCTCCCGGACTTGGGGACGGTGAGGTCCCGATTGGCGGCTCTCATCGGCCAGCGGACCCCGTGCTCGCATCCTGCTGCGCTTTCGACTCTGCGGTGTCTGCGCCAGTCTACAACTTTGACGCTACGGACACTCGCACTGTGCTTTGTGTGCTTATTGCCTGCATTTCGCCCCGCTGTTGCCGCTGTACTTTCGAGCTGGCCGAACAATCGAAACTAAGCGGACGGCGTATTGGTCGGACTACACTAATGTCTGCGCCCAGGCTCAGGCTCAGGCTTCAGACATCGTAGCACGCCTGGTTGTCCTTGTATGGTGCGCGCCTGTTTCTACCTGGGGTCTCCCTGCCCGATGCTATGGTGGACATCCTGCTTTGTGTCGTGGCTGTTTGGCCGTGATTGGTGTTTATTGCCTCACTGAATGGAAAACATGCCTGATACATTGTGTGCTCCCTCTCACAGTATTGGGAACGTTTTGGAAGCGGTCCTCTCCTTCCGATCTGAGGCTCTACGCTCTGGCTGCGTCCTGCTGGACAAAATGGAGGGCATCCTCGGTGCTTCGATTTGTCCTAAGATGGCCGACTCGCAGGGACTCGGCGCCGCTCTTTGTTCCACCTTCGCCTGTGCTCCGGTGGCGCCCACTGGAGTCGGTGGCGCCCTCGTGACCCCAATCCTGTCGTTGCCATCAGTCACGGAAGAGTGGCCCCCGAACTCGTGTATTCTGGAACCCTTGCCACAATGCGAGCCCTCCCTTCTTGCAATGTTTGCTGATCCCCGAGACTTGCTCCGAGGAGAATTGTGCACGGCGCTTTCCCTCCCTGCCCTGGCTACCTTCGGAGATTTTGAGATGGCATACTCGGCGCTCCCTTTGGTACTCCTGGACTTCATTGCCCTGCCGGCACCGGATCCCCTACACCGCTGTTTCTTTCCTGAATTGCCGTCTGCATCCGTATCGACTGCACGGGTCTGCGGTGGTAGGGATAAAACGGGACAAGGATAGACGCTTCCGTTATGGGGCTGTTGGATTTTTGGTTACTGATCATGCCGGATGGGGACATATTATTGGTATTCTGTTTTATGTTCTTGCCGCTGTGCTCCTTTCTGTGCTCTGGGACCGTGCTATGGCGATTGGGCTACTGATTCCTGTACTTGTGCCATTCTGGTGGGTGGGACGGCAAGGGATCTAGCTTCTTTGAGTGACTCGGACATGTATCGTTGGGGATGGAAGATTATATCGGGGGCTTGCGCTTGGTTTGGGTGCTATTGCCTTACATATATTGCGCGCTGCTGCTGCGCCTCCACTTTTTCTGCATATTGGACATATTATACCTGTTGAGCGTCAGACCGCTGTGGGAACTATTGGTACAGAATGGCGGAGCTGGGGGACGGGTTGTGGGCTCCTCCCCACTTTTCTTTTTCTGAGAGTGTTAGGATTCTCTCCTTTTCTTACTCTCTATCTTTCGGGACTCCTTTTCTTGGGCGACAGGCACACTGCTAGGGGGGGTCGGGCCGTAGCCAGCTGCAGGGGTGCAGGGTGGGGGGTACTTAGGGGGGGGGGGATGCTTTCTTTTTGTTTTTTGTTTTTCTTTTTGTTCTATGGGCCTACTATTCTTTTTCCTTTTTTCCTTCCCTGGGGTTTAGACGCTTCTTTCCTTGGTGCCTCGCAACGACTTTGGTGTTTGTTTATGCTTCAAGATTACCTATCCTGATTGTTTTATACCGATGTTGTCCTGTTAGCACCGCGTTCTCCTGTTTATGTCTATTCTACAAGGAACACTTTTAAAACTAGACCTCCTTCCTTCTGTAATGGATCCTTCGTGCTTCAGTAAATTGCAATGTATCGTATGTGTGAGCTCCTGGGCTCCTGTTGCTTTGTATTTGCCTTTTCTGTCAATAAAGGTCTTTAAAAAAAAAAAAAAAAAAGAATCACATTAGTATAACAGTTGATAACTGAATTATTTTCCAACTGGTATCCTACAATGTCATAAGCAGTTTCCATTTTCTGTTTCTTTACACCTTTAACTTTCTCTTCAATTTTTTTTATTTTTTTCAACCTCACTTGAATCTTTGACATATTTCAGCTTTGGACACACTGCACGTTTCTCATATATGGGATATTCACCTAAATCTGGTGTATAAAGTCTTAAACGATTATATTCTCTTACACAATTTACATCAGCACTAACCTTTTTGTCATCAAAATCAATCAAATACAAACAGACAATGTTCTTACTCGAGATAATGCAACATATGCCATTCCCTTTTTGAACTCCGGACTTCCAATATTTACCAAAGCGCTGTCTATACTTAAAAATTTAGATGTATCAATAATTACTGCATATGCTAAAGACAGAGGAAACTGTTTTCTGTGAATATACACGTCTTTGACAAGCAAACACGCGTACAACACAATACCCAATCTGCCTTACCTCTGCAATCTGCTAAAATTTTATTTTCAAAAATTCTATTCCATCTCTGTTGTGAAAGTTTACAAAATTCAACAACTTTTCCTGTTGCTCCATTTACTGAACCTTCTTCTACTTTTAAATTACACCGCAAAATTACCCGACCGCTTATACATATATCTAATGTTTTTTCTAAGCCTGCAGTTTTAGACACAGACTTTTCCAAAGAGTGCAATTTAGTCTGTAGTTTCTCTGAAAGATGAATAGCCAATCCCTGTGTTCAATTTTATCAATAGTGTGAATTTAAATTATTTCTTATTTTTCCAGTTTCAGAAGCTCTTGATTGAATGTAGAACACTTTTGCAGTGTAGGCATTAGGCAAACTTTAGACTTCTCTTCTCCAATTTTCTTGTACATTACTTCATCTGCTGTTTTTCAGTTGTAAACAAGTTCTTTAGTAGCCAACTTTCTAAAGTTTATTTACCATGTGTTATCAAGACGCCAATCCTTATATCTTTAAGAATATTTCCATAATCTTCATCACTCGCTTGTTGCATATTTTTTATAAGTTCTTTATATTCAAAATGTAACCAAATGTTCACATTTCCAATACTTCCAAAAGATTTCCTAGTGTCTACATGCACACATGTTTTAAAAACTGGTTGTCCATTTACAGGAGTTAGTTGTAGTACATCTCCAAATACAATTAAATGTTTCCCTCCAAACAGAACATTGTATTATGTTTTTAAAACCTGTTGCATTCTCAAGTGTACAAAGGCAAGCATTAAGTTTGAGACCATGCTCATCTCAACAATTATTAAAAGGTTCATTTTCTTCAGTACTCTTGACACTTCATAACAAGCATCTCCAGACTGCTCCTGATATTCCAATTTATTATCATGTTCAACTGGTAGCATAAGTAATATATGTAAAGTAATCCCTTTAATATTGTGTGCTGCTAATCCAGTTGGAGCTGTTACAACACAAGATAAATGTGAATCTGTACTTTTCTGTAGATAACTGGTCAAAACATGAATTAAAAAACTTTTACCTGTTCCAGCTTGCCCACTGATGTACATAAGAATAGGTTTAAATGATGAACATTGGCATTCTTTTTTTTTATTTAATAAACCATGTTCTCTCTGTTAGGTCACTTGTAGGTATTTCTTTTTGTTCAATATTTAGTTGTTCTTCCAAGTTTTCCAACGTAATATTATCCGGTTTTGCTTGTTGCATTGCAATTTCTACCTCATTCATGGCTATTGCTGCTTTATTATTGGTTGTCCCAGTGGATCTTGACTCAGTGGACCAAAACTTTGACTACCTTGAGATCTGTTTTCGCTATTTCAGCTCAATACTGTTTCTTGTTCAATCTCATCATTTAACATTTGTTGATATGTAGGTAAAATTGTGCATTCAATGCTATCTTTACATGTATTAAAAGAATCTTTGTAGCAGTCAAAATCTCCAAGCAATTGTGTTTCGCTACGCCATGGTTTGAACAGTTGCAGAAGTGCTAAATAGAAAAATTCTCTCTTATCTGGAGTTTTGCAACTGAGCTTTCTGTGGTTAATAAGATGTCCTTTAGCATGTTTAACTAACTATCTGTCACATCCAATTACTGCATATTTTTCTTGTTCTATATTTTCCGTTACATTTCTTTTAACCCCTTCGTTGCATGCGTCAGCCAATGGCCATTGCAAGCACTACCTCTGTTGTGCTGCGCACGTCGGTTGGCCGACGTGGCCCCGCCCACTCATGGAAATGTCCGCACTCTGGCGGATTCTACGCCGCGCTAAAGGGGTTAAAGTTGTAATGTTGAAGCATTTCATCGAGACATCGCTTTTCCAGATGTGGACTCCTTTTGGGATAGTAACTATCCAACATATTAGTTTTACATTTTTTTGTACTTTCTGGTTCATGCAGTGCTAATTATTTGAAATCTTCTAATGTTTTCAATACTCTGTTTTGTGTGCAGGCAAGACCTAAGCTTACCCAAATGATTCCTCCCCAAATGATGCCTCTTGACTTTGAATATAAACTGGAAGAGCACAAGCGACTCAAATATTCATAGGTTCTAATTTCTCAGTGGGAAAGCATTTTCAAGCTAAAGCTGTACAATTTTCTGCAAGGTGAAAATTCTTCCCACATTTCTGTCTACTCTGATTTCGTTATATACGAGGTAACATAGCGTGCAATGGCAATTGAATTACCTCTAACATATTGAATGTCCTTGTTTGCATTCCACATTTTTAAAATAACTGGATTGTAGTAATTAATATTCTTTGACTGTTCTGTTCTTTTTAAGTTGTATGTATTCTTGGGAGATTTCCGAGCTATTGTATACCTTACTGCTGACAAAAAAGAATGTACACTTCCTTTAGAAATTACTGGAAGTGTGAATCCAAACCAAGACTTTGTATAAAGTTTCCCTTTAGGCTTGTATTTTCGTCGACAGTACTTTCCACAGCAGTGACTTTGGAAACTTAAAACTTGTTGTCTCAAGCTCTTTTCCATAATAGCATGTGAATATGAGGAGCACCTCTGGCTTGGTACTCTTTTTGCAACAAAAAAAATCAATAACTTCTCCAAGAGGACAATTATTTTTATTGCAGATAAAAGACATCATGGTTTGAAACCAATATCAGCACACATTTACTGGATCCAAAGAACGCAGTTCTCCAGGAGTCTTCATTTCAAATCTTTTTATATTTAAATTTGCTTCTCGTAGAAATTCAAGTAAATCTTACCATGCATGTACAGACCATGTTGGTGTACCTACGTTTCTTAACATACACTTAAGTTCACAATGATGACAAAACCATTATTCATTGGTAGCACGTTGACATGCCATCAAATTAATTAACTGTGTTTTAATTTTTTTTATCTGTTTGTTGAACTTTGTCTATGAATTCTTTTGCAGAAACATGTGATTGAGAAACTCCAGTTTTTAATTTGTGGTTTACTGCATATGAAAGAGACAAATCACCTTCAAACAGAAGATGAAATATATATGGAATGTACTGTCGAAATCTAGGATCTTCAGAGTACAATCTTGTTGAGCAGTATTCTGTACCTGGAATCCGTACAGGTCACTGATGAAATCGTCCACCTTGTCCAGTGGGTAACAGCTGTGGAAAGCAACAAGCTTCTAAGCTTTTTTCCCATACACTCATTGGAGTTCCCTTTGCTTTTTCATTTGAAATAATTCATTAATATTTCCTATCACTTCTTTTGAATGTAAAGGATGTATTGTGTAATGTTCATAAATCTCATCACTCTTGGACTTGTCCACTTTTTCTATTTGGCCACTTGAAATTTCAGATTCATCTTCTAAACATATTTCCTGTTCATCAACATTTAGAGTGTTATAATAAATATTGTTCTCTACAAGATATAATGTAGCCTTTTGAAGTTTATTAACATCTACAAACTCTTGCCATATTTTTCGACTCTTTGCTGTTACACCATTCACTAGAATAACTCCTGCCTCATTTTCCTCCTTGTCTCCACCAACAGTTTCAATATTTTTCTTAAAATCTAAAGCTAAATACACATCTCTTCCTTTCAGACCTCTTTGTAAATCTGTTAGTGGGTGTCTACCTGTTTTAGGCTCCATACAAATTATGGCTTGAAATGGGTGAACAGATTGAATAAGAACAGACTCATATGCATTCAAATCTGCCAGTTCCTCTGGAATATCTACTAACTCTAAGTTGTTATGTACTGCTCTAGCTCGCATTTTGTTCTCTTCTAATTTGTTGTAGCAATATTTACAAATTTGTTGATCAGTACCCAACTCAAATCAATCTTCCACCAACAAGTAAGCTCTAAATTGTGGAGAAGTGTGGCTCAATGGTTAGAGCGGCAGACCCTGATGCAGAGATCTAGCCCGGGACCAGGGTTCAATTCCCCGCCTCGGCGGGTCTTGGGCTCAAAAATTCCACGGACCTGATAATTCTCGCCTCGGTGCCTAATCTAATCATGGAGTCCCACTCTGCAACTCTGGGCAATAGCTTGCTTAATCTCCACAACGGCCCCCACAACGCTAAGGATGCCTGGCCTCCACCTTGGGGGTGCCCAGGAGTGGACACCTCACAGGGAAAGCCAGGATGGGTTCCACAGCGGTATTCGTACAAGCGCCTTGAGACCCTTGCGGGTGAGTAGTGCGCTATACAAGTATCAATTTACATTTACTTATCATTGTTTTGCTTTTCACTTTTTAAATATAAATTAACATTCCTAGTTTGAATTCTATAATGAGTACGTCGACTACAAATACAAACATAGTTTGATTTTTCAGAGCACACTGTCTTGAACTTAGTAATTTCTTCTACAAACTCATCAATACTAATCTCTTTCCCATTTTCTTTAACATCTACACTTATCAAGTTCCCACTTTCTACACACTGCTGTACTGAGCCAACAAAATGAAATTGTATATCATCAGAATTCTTTTATACATCTTATAAATAACCGTGTAAAAGAGCTATGTTCCATTCACTAAACATAATGCAGGCGTTTTTACATAGTACACTTTCCTTACTAACTTCTGCATTCCTGAGTGGTATACTGCTAACATCCTTAAGTGATGAAAAGTACTTTTACACACTTTCCTTGAAAGATTACCCTGAGCATGTCTAGTCCATGTAACATCCTAATCTTCTGTTTAGCACTTTGTTTTGCATACTGTCGTACAGAATTTTGCAAAATCCCAATAGATTCCTGTCAAATACTGCAAATACGGCTACAATCCCAGTTATATACAGGAGCTTGTGTACACTTCGCTTGCACTTCTTCAGCTATTACGTCTTCTGCACTCCTACCTACCATTTATTCTCTTGGAATGGGACAACCATCATTCATCTCATAGCATTGACCACTAGTAGCAACTGAAAACGCTAATATGTTCTGTTAAAAGAAGCTTTCTTCATTAAAGAAAGGCTCAGTAGTAGAAGTGTGCTTCCATTCATCAGTGAAAGTTTTACAAAATGTACTATTAACAAGCCTTTTTCTTTTGCTTTTGTCTTTCATAAACTTCGTCATGTTGTCCAATGTTTTCATTCTCTTCAATATTAAAATAAATCATTTTTGTCTAAAATCAAAAGCAGTATCTACCACAGTTTCAATATGTTGCTTCTTTTTATACAACGCTGATCTTTTATACTTTTTACATTCTTTTAATACATTTTGAATTACTCTACTTCGAAAGAGTCATGACGTATCTGTTGAGATTGTTTTTGTCTTCGTGTATCACGTGTTGTTTTCCCAAAAACTAATGTTTTTTTCCGTAAGAAATGTCATTCTTTTTCCTTTCATTGCTATTGTGTTCCTTTAATTTCTCTTTTAAGAAAGTGTTTAGTGCATTTACCAGAATAAACGTAATCCTTAATAACATTTTCATCTCTTTGTAACGCAGTCTTTTTACTTTTCTTTAATTAGATCTGTTTTGTTTCCTTCTCTTTTCATCTTTTCTTGCCATCTTGAAATTGTGAGCCAAACAAAATAATTTTCTGAAAAACAAGGAACAGTTTCAATAGTTTCTTACATTAATGAACTATTTTAAAATAATTACTTATAATAATTATAGATATTAACTAGTAAGCAATTACAATTACATTGCTATTCTCTTCATTTCAAATAAATGAACACAAGTGTATAAAGAAGAAAGAGAACTGCAGAAAGAGGATAAATGGTAGTGAAACAGAAACAAAAAGGCAGAAAAGAAAAAAGAAAGTTTAGAAACACCTAAAAGAAGCACACAAACAACAACACAACTACTACTTAATATGAAAAACTCTGAAAGAGGCAACAGAGGTGCACAAAGACAAAATAGCATTGAACTAAGAAACAACAGAACTGCACAAACATACAACAGAATGCACAAAGATGCAAGAGTGATGCAGAAAGAGGCAAGACAACTCCAAAACAGGGAACACAGGTACACAAATAGGCAAGAGGGTGAACAAAAAAGCAAAACAGGTGCAGAAACAGGCTAACAAAGATACTGAAAGACGCCACATACATGCTGAAAGGGAGAGAAGGGGTACAGAAACATACAACATGGGTGGAAAAAGAGGCAAGATGACAGCCAAAACAACCAACAGAGGTGCAGATAGAGGCAAGACACGTACAGAAGGAGCACGAGACCTGGTTATAGTGGCAAGACAAGTGCATAAAGAATCAAGACATCTACAGAAAAAAAAGTGAGGCACCAAAAAGTGGAATAGAAATGCAGAAACACGGAAAAGAGGTGTAGGAAGAAGCAAAAAACCTGCAAAAATGGGAAAAAGGCCTGCAAAAAGAAGCAAAAAAGGTGCTGAAACAAAGAAGAGAAGTAAAAAAACATGCAGCAGAGCTCCAGTAACACAGAAGAACGATGCACAAAGAAACAAAACAAGTGCAGAAACAAAAAACTGACATGCAGAAACACTCCAGACAACTGCACAAACAAGCAAGAGAACTCCAAAAATTCAACACACTAATCTTTGCAATGTTACTATTGTAAGTCTCACCATACACCTCAAAGCATGAATGCATATGTCTGTGCCTTTTGCTGGTGCCATCATACATCTATTTGTATATATGTTTTATGTATGATGCCACTAACAAAGGGCACAGACATACACATGCAAGATTTCAGGAATATGAAGAAATTTACAACAGTGATATTTGAAGGGTTGCTGCTTTATATTTGCTAGTCCAAACAGTCTGAGTAGTCGCTGAATACTGAACCTACAAGAGAAGAGGTTTAAAATATCCTGCTAAAGGAATTAGTAATTAGGCTAGTTTCCAATGAGTCTGTTGATAGGTACACTTCAATGACACCATATACATTTTGTAGTGTTCTTGAAATGGAAAGTGCTGTCTCTCTAATTCAAAACACTGCATGCTCTTGCGACTCATTTATATCTGTCCTCGAAGATCAATTTTCACATGTTATACATCTAAAGATGGTACCTCTACAAAGCACATTTATACATGTATCCTTGTTTATTTATACAGGATGTCACCAACTATTCAACAAAGTAGACTAAACACTTATCCCTCTCCCAGCATGTCTTAAACCGCACTTTTGTTTAGCACCTTTACTATTCAGCAACCACTAAGAGGGTTTGGCCTACCCAAATGTAGAACATAAACCCTTTGCATGTCACTGTTGTAAGTGTCATCATATTCCTGAAAACATGCATATATGTGTCTGTGCTTTTTGTTAGTAACATCATACATAAAATAGTATACAGATACATGTATACCTGTGTTTTATAGGTCTACGATCTTCACATGCCTAACATGTATGAAAATACATGGCAAGTGCATCAGTAAATTAACCTGTCCAAGAGGCTACTTAGAACACTGCATGAGTAGTACCTGACTGAATGCATTAATCCAACTCTAGTGACTGCGTCATTGGATGACTGCATGCGTAGTGCTTCACAGAATACATCAGTGCATGGCTAGTGTCTGAGTGAGTAGATGAGTGCAAGAGTAGTGCCTGATTCATTGCACGATTCTGTAGGTAATGTCTTATTAATCCAATGTGTGCATAGGTAGTGTGTCGTTCATTGCATGAGTAGTGCCTGTGTGATTCAATAAGGGTATCAGTGCTGCCTGAATGGAACAATTCATGGAAGGGTAATGGCTGCGTCATTGGATGAGTTCATATGCTCTGCCTGAGTGAATGGATGAGTACATGAGCAGTCCCTGAGTAAATGCTTGAGTGCAAGAGTACTGGCTGGGAGTCTGCTTGACTGTGTACATAATGCCTCATTAATTCGATGTCTGTATAGATAGTGCCTCTCTGCATGACTGCACGGGTACTTCATCATGAGTGACTAAATCAGTGCATATGGACTGCCTGAGTGAATGACTGAATGCAAGAGTAGTACCTGACTGATTGCATGAGTCCATAGCTAGTGCCTATGTGAAAGCATTAGTACCCGGGTAGTGCCTGTCGGATTGTATGAATGCATAAATTGTGCCTGAATAACTTCATGAGTGCAAGAGTACTGTCTCAAAGCTTGGATCAGTGCATGAACAGTGCCTCAGTAAAATCATGAGTGTAACAGTAATGGCTGGATGAATGGATGAGTGCCACAGTATTGGCTGAGGGAATAGATAACTGCATAGGTAGTGCCTGAGTGAACAGTTGAGGGGAATACTGGTGCTTTACTGATTAAATGAGTATATGCACAGTGCCTCTGTGATTGCATCAGTGCAAAAGTAGAGCCTGGGTGATTGGAAGACATACAAAATAGCTTAATCACGAATCCCTCTGCAAGCATGTCTTAAGCCTCAGTTTTCTCCTGTAGCTTCGCTTTTCAGCAACTACTCACATTGTTTGGCTTACCAAATGAAAAGCAGCAACCCTTCACATGTCACAGTTGTAAGTCTCACCATATTACTGAAAGCATGCATGCAGGTGTCTCTGCCTTTTGTTAGTGTCATCATACATTAAATAAACATTCACATTGATGTATACCTGTGTTTTATAGGTATCGGATCTTCTGATACGTAACACCTGTAAAAAAACATGTACAAGTTTACACATACCTCAGCAAAGTCAGCTTGCTAAGACAGACACTTAGGCAATGTACAATGGGCCGGTATGTAACTTGCAACTGTGTGCCGGTTTTTTTAAACACGCTCCGTCCATCATCCCCTTTTGTATCGCTTTGTTCGCCCTAAGTTGGCAGGGTATGCTCAGATGCGAGTCCCTTGCTCACTTGGCCACTGGATGCAAGAAAGCCTGGCTGATGAGGATTATGAATCCGAAACCGGTCCCAGGATGCTTGTTTCCGGTCCAGGGAAGACATGGCTTGGCAGTTCGGGCTGGACTGTTCCATGCTGGCGGCATCTAAACAGCACAGAGAAAGTCCCAATCGGCTTCCATGCTATATAAAAAAGCGATACAAAAAGGGATGATGGACGGAGCGTTTGAGCAAATCAAACACTCACCCGTCTGAGCATACATGGGGTGGCTGAGTGGGCTAAAGAATGGTGATTGATTAAACCCAGATCAGTTGACTGGGGGTGAGTGTTTGATTTGCTCAAACGCTCCGTCCATCATCCCCTTTTGTATCGCTTTGTTCGCCCTAAGTTGGCAGGGTATGCTCAGACGTGAGTCCCTTGCTCACTTGGCCACTGTATTCAAGACTGATTTGCATATGGCCATGTCTGAACTGGGGTGGCTGAGTGGGCTAAAGAATGGTGATGGATTAAACCCAGATCAGTTGACTGGGGGTGAGTGTTTGATTTGCTCAAAAGCTCTGTCCATCATCCCCTTTTGTATCGCGTTGTTCGCCCTAAGTTGGCAGGGTATGCTCAGACGTGAGTCCCTTGCTCACTTGGCCACTGGATTCAAGATAGCCTGGCTGATGAGGATTATGAATCCGAAACCGGTCCCAGCATGCTTGTTTCCAGTCCAGGGAAGACATGGCTTGGCAGTTCGGGCTGGACTGATGAGGCACAGGGTCAGACTGATTTGCATATGGCCATGTCTGAACTGGGGTGGGGCAAATCAAACACTCACCCCCAGTCAACTGATCTGGGTTTAATCCATCACCATGCTTTAGCCCACTCAGCCACCCCAGGTATGCTCAGACGTGAGTCCCTTGCTCACTTGGCCACTGGATTCAAGATAGCCTGGCTGATGAGGATTATGAATCCGAAACCGGTCCCAGGATGCTTGTTTCCGGTCCAGGGAAGACATGGCTTGGCAGTTCGGGCTGGACTGTTCCCATGAGGCACAGGGTCAGACTGATTTGCATATGGCCATGTCTGAACTGGGGTGGCTGAGTGGGCTAAAGAATGGTGATGGATTAAACCCAGATCAGTTGACTGGGGGTGAGTGTTTGATTTGCTCAAACGCCCCGTCCATCATCCCCTTTTGTATCGCTTTTTTATATAGCATGGAAGCCGATTGGGACTTTCTCTGTGCTGTTCAGATGCCGCCAGCAGCCTAATAGGGGTCTAAGTGGTAATTTTCGACTCAAATAGGCCTCTGTTACCTTCCTTTTAGAAATGAGGGGAGAGGAAGCGCGGGGGTAGAAGTGGGCAGGGGGGATCAAGGGACGTGTCATTCCCAGTCTCTCGGTGTGCCGGCCTTGTAATGTATGCAGATTCAGCATGAGCAGGAAACCTGACAATTACCTTCACTTATAATTATGTGTGCTTCATCAGTGTGAACAAACCTGTGCACAAATTGTACAGGCAACATTTAATTTCTTTTTTTATTTCCCTGACGTTAATAAAACATGTCTCTTGAACAGCCCCCCAGTATTTTCCGACAAGACACAATCTGCAAATGTGGGCCATTTCATTTACGTTGGTCGGGCCAATTTTAGATCCCAATTCAACCCTGTACCCCAGTCACAAGACCATGCAGTCCTTTCAACATGACAGACTGCACTCCTCATTTCATGAAGGTACCTAAATATATAACGTGTACTTCAACTATATCTTCCCAAAGACTCATACCAAGTACCCTAATCACTAATCCCTTTGCCAGCATATCTTTAACCTCACTTTTGTTTTGCACCTTTATGACTCAGCAACTACTGAGAGTGTTGTGCCTAGCCAAATGTAGTACTCTGCTTAATTCAGAGACTCTGTCCATCACCACCCCTTGTTGTACATTTTTTTATTTATTTTTTTTATTTTTTAGCCAAATGTAAAGCAGAAACCCTTCTCATGCACAGAAGTACGTCTCACCATATTATTGAAAGCATGCATGCATCTATCTGTCACTTTTGCTAGTGGCATCATACTTAAAACAAAGATACAAATAGATGGTTGTATGGGTATCAGATCTTCCGACACATAACTCGTGTGTAAAAGCATGAAGAAGCATAGACATACCCCCTCAAAGTCAGACTGCTAAGACGGACACTCCGGCAACGTACAATGGGCCGGTATGGTAACACAAAAAAGTTCCCCCATGGCCTTACCATACTTATTCATAAGACATAGCTCATATAATTAATCAATAAACCTTCAGATTAACACAGGTACACAATTGTTTTTTATATATTTTTTGGTATTTTATTCATTTTTTCTGTAGTGTATCAAAAAAGACTTTTTTTCTATTTTTACTATTTTGCCATATGTATTCAACAGTTAGTCGGTGGTACATATGATTATATAAACATTACGATTTAGTACAAAATTCCTTTGTCGCTGCAGTTCAATATATACATAAAAAGAATTTTGGTAATAGAAGACGTGCACCCTGTCTACTACACACTTCTCAACATTCATACCGGCTCATTCATACAATTACACACACTTTTTATACCCCAAACAATTTCTGAGGCTGAGGTAACACAGATATTAATCGTGAATCTCCACGCCAGGTCGACGCGCGTTTCGGTGGACTCGTACCACCTTCCTCAGGACCAACCAAAGAAAGAGTTTTTCTCTTCAGCGTATGTACACAGGGTACCTGAAATTACAAATATAGTATAATGTACCTGTGACAAATCCCATAATCCAAAGGATGTTTGAATTAATCTAACACATTTCTTTTAACAACATCTATTGATTACTGTGAGGTATCAAATTACACCAGAACTCCCAACATAGCTGGGGTGTGAAAAACTCTAGTAAGTGGGGAAGCAAAGTTTAGCCTTAACTAAAAGTGACCCTAGATTAAAATCTTGTCACATTTAATTTAATTATCTCCATTGGGTGCCCGATCGAAGGCACTCACATAGGTCTTATTAAACATTTAATTTAGTCAAAAATATGGGACTGTTTGTCTCAAAGAAAGGGCATGTTGGGAATAAGAATATATTCTCACCCTTGATGCAGATATGACCAAATGTATAGTGTATGATTCAATTTCCTCATTCATACAGTGGATCATGTAGTTTTAGTCATAAGGTCAATTGAAATTTATGTGCCTAAAAGAGAAATTATGAAAATTTTAGGACGCATCATTACATATTGGTCTCTGTGAGAGTAGGATAAGTTTAGGTGATTCTATCTTACCCAAGGATGAGTTGAGTCAACAGACTTAATGGCTATAGTTGTCAGTTATCTTCATGCAGGTTTTTAAAAAAAAGAAAAGATAAAGGAGAAAAGGGCAGCTCTGTTTTTATTCTGAAAATCAAATTAGAAAGAAGTGAGTTTCTCTACTCTAAGATGAGTGTTGACCTTGCATCCTAGTGTCACTATTGATATATTTATGACTGACCTTATTGTCCGTCGGTGGCCTCTGCAACTCCTATTCTCCAATTTTGTGTATTCATTAATTTCCACACCCGTTTCTCAGTCACGTCAATCTACAGTGGGGGGTTAATGTATTGGTAATTAGTACTGATGTTACAGTTTGCGCCTGTCTCTGTCAGAGTTTCACGGTATCCTGATATAATGTGCTTAACTGATTTAATTAGAGGATTATCATAAAGATATACACCTCTTACTCCTAGGTAAAAAGCCTAGGGCGCTCCTTTTATTTCAACTGTCAATGTCAAAGCTCAATACCAGCCCCAAATGCATAAAGATTAGTCTTCCACTTGCTGGAACGTCCAGTCAAGCTAGTTGTATAAGCATTAGGTGTGTCTTAATATCTCGCCATCATTTTTATAAATATGTCACAAGGTCAGTATTTCTGAGCTTATTGTTAAGTTCTGGCCGTATCTATATATTTAAAATGGGCCATTCACTACTGCTAAATGACTATTTATATATACTACAAATGCTAGGACAAAATACAATATGACATTTGGTTCCTGATAGATAACCAAATCTCGTACATAAATTAATGTTATTAGTTAAACTGGTGAGGCCGGAGGTCCTAACTTTGTAGCACAGAAACGTTCTACCGCCTTCAATTTAGACATGTGATTTTAAAGGAACTCTTTCTTTCAGTATCCGACTTCAGGGATGCAAAGTTCGGAGCCTAAAAGAAAAAATCTAAATTCACCAGCATTCGTGCACGTACCTGTCCATTAATAGGTGAAGTCTTGATGGGCCGGTATGTAAGTAGCAACTGTGTGCCCCTTTTTCGTTTAGCATGTAAGCCGATTGAGACTCTCTCTGTCCTGGTCACAAGCCGCCAGCAGCCCAGTAAGGGTGTAAGTAGCATTTTTCGATGCAGATAGGCCTTTGTTACCGTTCTTCAACAAACGGGGGAAGGAAGCATTGTGGGGGAGGAGGCGGAGGGGTGGGGTCAAGGGACGGTCATTCCCAGTCTCTCGATCTGCCGGCCCTCTAATGCACGCAGATTCTGCATGGGCAGGGAGTCTAACAATTACCTTCTCTTTTATTCATGTGTAGTTCACCAGTGTGAACAAATCCATGCACAAAGTGTGTAGGCAACATCTCCATTTCTTTTTTACCTCCCTCAAGTTAATAAAACATGTGTCTTGTAAAGGCCCCCCAGTATTTTCCGACAAGGCACAATCTGCAAACATTTTGCCATTTCCTTTATGATGCCTGGGCTGATTTTGTGACCCAATTCAACCCTATACCTCACTCACAAGACCATGCACTGCTTTCAACATGTCAAACTGCACTCCTTATTTCTCGAAGACACCTAAATGTATACGGGTACTTCAACCATACCTTTCCACAGAGTCATAAAAAGTACCCTAATCAGTAATACGTCTACCAGCATGTCTCAAACCTCAATTTTCTCTTGCAGCTCGACTATTTAGCAACTACTCACAGTCTATGTGCATTTTGTAACATATGTCAAACAGCACACTTCTGTGATAATGTTATTTTTTAAAAGAGTTCTTTTCAAACCTAAAAATATCACTCCAAAGACTGAACCAAAACTACACAATACCTAAGACACCTTATACATTTGTAACTCACCTCTGTAATAGTTTTTCAGATTTTCAAATATCAGAAACACATTAAATATTTTCTTTCTCACACAATAAATGTAATGCAGCACTTTCAATGAGGTAAATCCAGTAATGGCAAACTTTCCCTTTCTTTCCGCACAGAAATAGATGTAAGTAACAAATCAAATGTGTTCATTATTTCAAATTGTAAAACACATTCCTATTGGTTACTCATATTAACACTCTCTAATTGTCTTCTCAAAGTGCCCAAACTGGTTCTGTAATTTTATGGAGTGGAGACAACCCTACACTGTCGCATCGCCATGGAGCCCCGAGCCCTTACCAGAGTTCAAAAACGTATTTCCAATAATACTACTGCTAATTTTGAACAACACACTTCTTCTAGACATATTACTGATTTTCAAAAACTAACTCCAATAGCTTATCAGTTGTAATTAAATTTGAATTTCATATTTTAATACCACAGTTGTTTCAACCCCTCCCTCACTCACTCTCCTTAATGCCAGTTTTCATACCAACAGTTTCTGCAACATTCAACAGCAGGTGTAACAAGTTCACCATATTTCATACCAACAGTTTCTGCAACATTCAACGGCAAGAGCAGGTCACACGTTCACCATGTTTTATTTCAACAATTTCTGCAACATTCAACGGCAGGTGTAGGTCACAAGTTCGCCGTATTTTTAAGTTCAGAACATTAACTTCCAAATGCAAGTAGCAGGTGTGGTTGACTTCTGCATGTGTTATCGTATCCTATGTAGCGTACCTTTCAAACATTTTTTATTAACCTATCAGAAACATGCTTTTTCACGAAAGTAACATACACCCGATTTTTCAGTGCATAATGTTGTTCATCAGCCAATAAGTTATCGGTTTTCTGAAAAAAAGCTTCTTTTCCACCTTTTAACATATCTCTCATTCTACCAACGAACTACATCAGCTACAGACATCTTTTGATTCCTTCCAGCCAACCCTTCAAAATGCTTACAGTATGGATCGTAGGGCACAGCTATATTTTCTGGTGCAAAAGTCATGCTGAACACAGACGTACGGACAAAGAACTAGGTTTGGAAAATGTGGACATTAAATGGTTTGCACAGAGAGGATTAAAGTGGCACCTTAGGTTAAAACCTTTTTGCATCTCCAACCCCCTGACCTCATGATTGTGCACTGTGGTGGCAGGGATCTAGGCACATTGACCGGGGTTGGGCTGGAAATACTAATGAAGGATACCTTTGCACAGCTGATGTTGCTGTTGTCTCAAACTGTCTTTGTATACTCTAATATATGCCAAAGACAGAAATGGAAATGGTCAAATCACTTCTGTCCTCAAATTGAGAAAGCTAGGAAGAATGTCAATAAAGCTGTTTCTTCTTACCTCAGATCACAGAATGGACTCCTTCTGCAACAACAATCTACTTTTTGATATGGATCAAATCTGCAGAAGTGATGGAGTACACTTCACAGATCGAGGGAACAGAGTCTTTCTCAACAACCTCAAGCAGGGCATCTGCACTTACGTGTAGCTCCAACAAAGTCATAATGAAAACAAGGGCTATTTTTAGAGCCACCCTATAACCCAAAACTCAGCCCGGCCATTTTAAGCCCCGGGGACCCCATCCCGGAGGCCTAGTCCAAATTTTTCAAGACCGCAGGGAGCCCCAAAGCCCCCGCTGTCCCTGCCGGCACCTCGCCTTGCAGGAGCCGGCATTGCTTTTGGGCAAATGGAGCTCCTGACATGCAGCTCCCTTTGCCCAAAAGCAAATCTCTTTCGCTTCATGGAAGCGAGAGCAAATGTCCTCCTCTCGCTTCCATAAAGCAAAGCAGAAGTTTGCTATGGCAGGGCGGGAGTAGAGCTCCTGCCCTGCCATAGCAAACTGCAAGGTCCCGGAGGTAGACATCACGCTACATTGTGGGCACTGGCCCTCGGAGATGGCGATATCCAGGGATATGGAAAGCTCCTCAAGGGACAATGCGCAATCCGCCTCCATCAAATTTAGAGCCCTGGGAACATCGTGCTCCGCGGTGCCAGCATTCTGCAATGGACCCAGCATTTTAATCGATGAATGCCCCAGGGAAGTAGTGGTCCCCAGGACAGTGTGGGGGAGGCTTGAGCCCCTCCACACCTAAATGTTACATACAACTCTGGGTAGGTGGTGCTCTTAGGGGCGGAGGGGAGGGCCGTGTCCCTCCCATATCATTATATTTGGCCCAGGTAGGTGGCGGTTCCCATTACAGAAGTAGCCCCACATCATAACTAAACATTGGTTCTGGGATCTGGCTCACCCGGGGTGTTTAATTAAACAAAGTGCACGACACAGAGCTGGACATCGCGTGATCTGCCTCCATCAATTTTTTTTCATAAATCTTTTTATTATCAAACATCGAGATTATTAGCAAATAAGTGTAGAATCTTTACAGGCATGACAAATTTAGGCAGTTTCTCTTCACACGTACACAGTATGGACCATTCAGGGCGGTGGCAAATCATCCAAGTCAGGACTTGGTGGGGGGCACAGATGTCTCCACGATACGAGTTCCACAGTGATCATATGCGGGACCACTTTTTTGGGACAGCCTCGGGCAGTGCACACTGTCTGTTCTCTAAACATACACCAGTCCATACTTGTTTCCCATATCTCCAGAGTGGGGGGGAGTTGCTGCTCCCCAGGCCTGCGCAATATTCCTTTTAGCAATCATGAATACTAATGTAGTCCACTGTGTAAAGTAAGTGTTAAGATCAGTCGGCTCCCAAACATTCAACAAGCATCTGCGTGCCTCAGGGAAAATGTCAAAAGCAAGGACTGCGCTCATCACTGTATGCATCTCCCTCCAGTATGCTTGAATGAGGGTACATTCCCATATAATGTGCATAAATGTACTGATTTGTCCGCTTCTTCTGTGGCAGTCTCCTTACTCTGCTCTCCCTATTAGCACCAACCGGGGGCTGGTCATGTATTCCCAGATGAAAGATCTTAAGCTGGACTAGCCGTAGTCGGGCTGAAATTGCCACCACCCGGGAGGAGGATATCGCCTCCTGCCACTCCTCGTCATCTATTTCTATGCCATCAGCCACCCACCTCTGCCGCAGCACTGTGAGGGGTTCTCCATGTTATTTATCAATTTATTGTAAATTAATGAAATAGTTTTATCCGGGATGTGGCCATCTAAAATTCTATCCTCCAACGGGGACGACTCTGGAAGAGGTGTGTTTTTTGGGATGGCAGAATGCAGAGCATGACTAATCTGTTTGTAGCGGAAGATCTCAGTGTCGGCTAGTTGGTGCTGGCTCTGGAGATGTCTTTAATTTGTGAGATGCCAATTAAATCCCATTTATCAAATCCCTTTGATGTCCACAGGTTACCCAGTTATGTAGAGTCCCATAGGGGGGTAGCGAGTGTCAGCTTACGTTCCCATCCAAGGGATCTATTTGGAGCGTGCCATACTGTGACTGAGTGGCCAGTGGGCCCGTCAGTCTAGACCAGTCGGGCTTCAAATAAAGTGATCAAATATAATTCCCTCCCGGGAGGAGCCACCTGTCCATCTGGTAGCCAGGGTCACTAAGGCTTCGGTATGTGCAATGACTGATATCTGCAAAGTGTGCTGCCCAGTAATATTTCTCGATATCCGGGAGACTGATGCCACCATCATACTATTTCAGTGTGAGTTTATTCAGGCCTATGCATGGCCCTCCATTCCACAATAGGTCTCTCTGAAGGTGTTCAATTTCTTTAAAATATTTCGGGGGGACAGGGTCAAGGGAGTTCTGTAGAGCATAGAGAAAACGAGGGATGGACATCATTTTAAATAGTGCTGCCTTGCCCAAAAGGGAGAGGAGGAGAGATTTCCAGCTGGTCATATCTCGTTTTAAGCGAAGCATCGGAGAAAGGAGGTTGTTTTGGTAGCAAAGTGCAGGGTCTGAGGAGAGAAATATTCCTTAATATTTTAATCCCGTGGTACTAACCTGTATTGGACAGTCAGTGGGCAGGGTGGGCAAGCTTCCCTGAGAGACATACAGGTGGGATTTAGTCCAAATAATTTTAAACCCTGAAAATCTGCTGAACACCGCCAAGATGTCCAAGACTGCAATTAGAGATTTTTTTGGGCTGAGTTAAGTAGAGTAAAATATCTTCTGTATATAGCAAGATGCAGTCCTTCTATGTATGTGACCAACGCATACCCATGAATGACCGGGTCTCGGCGGATCCACGCTGCCCGGGGGTTGGGCCACTCAATGGTGTCGAATGCCATGGTGGCATCCAACGAGACAAGGACAGTGTGTACTCTACATTGGACCCCATGTATGCGGCGTAAGTTTAATGCCGTGTTCCGATGTGGTATAAAACCTGATTGGTCAGGGTGTACCAGGTCTGAGATTATCTTTGTGAGACGGTTAGCTAAGACTTTGACAAGGATCTTGGGCTCAGCATTAAGGAGGAAGATTGGCCTTCCTTATGTATGGTTACTACAGTAGCAATGCATTGGTCTATTGGCAGCTCACCTATCTCACTGCATTCCTCAAACATATTCTTGAGATAAGGAGACAATTTGTCAGGGTTAAGTTTATAGAGTTCGATCGGAATACTGTTAGGGCCAATGGCTTTGCCAAAATTTAGTGAACTGATAGCCTGCGCTATTTCATCTGTTGTCAAGGGGCTGTCCATTAATTGCTGGTCTACCTCGGAAAGGGTGGGAAGAGCAATATCCCTTAACAATCCAGCAGAGTCGTCCTTGGTATAGAGTGATGTCGCAGTGTACACCCCACGGAAATGGTCTGCAAATTTATTCACAATTTTCTGAGGGTCAGTAATGTTAATGGCATTAGCGTTGTGCAATACTGGGACCAATTGGTTCGCCCACTCACGCCTGTCGAGCCAGGCTATTAGTTTTCCCGCCTTATCCCCTAGGTCATAAATTCTCCCCAGCTTTCCCTCCCCAGATCTTTAGCCTTCTCCTTCACCAGTGCTTTATATTCCTCCTGTTTGAGACGTAGCAGGTGTAGCTTTTCTGGTGTGTCCATTGTGTCCCTGTCACTCTCCAACCGATAAATTTCTTCCTCTATATTTAGAACTTCCCTTTGTTGTTCTTTCTTTTGCCCCAAAATTAGGGATAGAGCTTTCCCCCTGATTACTGCCTTGAAGGCCTCCCAGAGTTTATTTGGGAGGAGTCCACCGTGCCTGAGTTTTCATGGAAATACGTGTCCATTGCCTTAGTGAGCTCCCTACGAATTTTGGGGTTTCGCAAATGCCAGGGATTAATGGGGACCACCCTGCCCCCCTCATGTGATCTAGGAGTATATGCTCCCACACTGGGAAGTGATCCGATATTCCCCTGGCTAGGTGTCTAATTTCATGAATATGGGAGACTTGGGGGCTAGGGACAAGTATATAGTCTAATCTTGACAGGCTGCCGTGTGCCCCAGAGTGGTAGGTATGCTGAGTGCTAACAGGGTTATATGCATGCCATCTGTCCACCAGTCCCATGGCTTCCAGAAAGTCGGGCAGCCATCTATTATTAGGTCCCAACTCGCGTGGCGGGTAGCGATCCAGTACACCCGATCCAACATAATTAAAATCCCCTCCCAGCAACAAAACTCCCTCTGGCAATGAGAGGAGAGTGGTGCATAGGTTCCTGAAATGTCGTGGCTTGAAGGCCCGGCGGGACATAAACAGACATTAACGTTATGGTTCGCCCCTCCCAGGATCCAGTGATGACTACATAGCGGCCCCGTCATCTGTCCAAGTAGAATCTACGCTGAGGGGGAATATGTTTTTTTACATGATACCCACTCCTCTCGAATTTGTTGTGAACCCAGCATATTCCACAAGTTTAAATCCCGACCTGCACATCGCCTTACATGTACTTCCTATCAAGTGTGTTTCCTGAAGCAAAACAACGTCAGGGGCTTGTTTCCTGATATATTGCCGAACTATACTGCGTTTAACTTTGTCCCCAAGCCCGTTGAAGTTCCAGCTCAGGATTCTGGCACTCTTATCCCACTGCGTAGACATCAAATCTAATGGAGAAATTAACAGCCTCGGTCATGCCAATTACAGTGTTTGTCGATGTAACAATTGGATCAAAAAACAAAACACTCCCTCCCAACGGCCCCCCTCCCTGCTTCCCTGCCCAATGGACTGAAAACTGCCTATTCTAAGCTGGCAGAGTGCCTGTCGCCCCACGTCAATACTAAAAGTAGAAAGGCGAGATGCGTGGTGCCCCGCCGCTCCTCACCCGCCCCTAGATGAACAAGTTATATCTCCCTGCGAGTGAGGAAGGAGTGTCGTTAAGTAATCCGGGTATTATGTCTAGTACATCCCCGTTACCGGTCTCATAGTGTTATCTCCAGTCCATCGGCTGCTACAGTATAATCCTGTGTGGCGTTCGTATGGGTCAGGCATCTCCCAAGGTTTTACTTGTTCACATCGAGCACTGGACCTCCTCCTTACAATGGTAGCATCCTGGTCTCATGCTTTCTGGGTCTCCAGCCAGTCAACAGCTACCTATGGGTGGTCAAAGAACCAAGCTCTCCCGTCTGCTTCCACTCGGAGCTTAGCAGGAAAGAGCATTGCGTATTTGAGGCCTCTATCCCTGAGCATTCTCTTGATTCCCGAAAAAGATCTCTGCTGTTTCTGGACCATCTGTGTGAAGTCCGGGAAAAAGGTGATTTCAGCATTCTTAAGTTTGAGTGAGGGACCTGATCTGGCGTGTTGCAGTATTGTGTCGCAGTCTCGATAGTTGAGGATCCTGGCCAGGATCGGGCGTGTGGCGGCTCCGGGTTTCGGCCGACCTCCTGGGACTCTATGAGCTCTTTCAATAACGAAGATGTTGCTGAGGCCTTTAGGTTTGAGGTGCCGCAGAATAAGATCCTCCAGAAATAGATCCACTGATTCCCCTTCCGCTTTTTCGGGAACTCCTAAAAAACGCACGTTAATTCGTCTGAGGCGCCCTTCGTAGTCGTCCAGTTTATTTTCAGCAAATTTGCGTTAGGACTGGAGCTCGGTGATGTTAGTTTGCATTTGTGAGGCATCCTCTACCAGGCTGGCAGTTTTTAATTCCACTTGTATAAATCGCTCATTGTTTTTGTTGAGATCTGCGCGAATGAGATTTACCTCTATCGTTATAGTGTCCATCTTATGTTCGAGTGAGGTTTTTATATCTGCAATATCGGCCATAACTTCTTTCAAGGTAGGTTCTTTGCCCGTGCTCACATTGTCCCCTGCTGCTTTTGCTTAGGTAACGGATTCAAGACGCCTTATTTCCAGAAGGCGTATTTTTCCAAGTTTGTTGGACTGCACTGTTTTGAGGCCTCGTGTGGTCACCATTTTAGTTGCTTGCAACACCTTACTGATCTGTTCGGTGTGCTCCCCTCTCTGGTTGTGGGAATCCTGCAAGACTTGCCAGTAAATCAGTAACTGCAGATTTAATGTGCTCTCCACTCTGCACAGCTCCCCTTTCAATCAAGTTCTAACAATGCTCTAATTACTGAGACTACGGTCTGGGCCCCGGAAGCCTCAGGGAGATCCCCTTGTATATTCCTGTAGCAAAGTGTCCTTCTTGAAGTAATCATGCCTTCCCCTGCCCTCACTCTCTCGTCCCGAAATCAGGAGGAAGGAGGTGGGTGGAAGGGGGGTGTCTCACCCGTTGCGCTGGACTCAGGATGCTTCTCCAGTTCAATTGTTCATGACGGGCGCTTCCCCCCCTTGCACACTGCCCCCGATCTGCTGTATGAGGCTCGAGGTTCAGCTTCTCGTTAATATTCACCCCCTAACTGATAGGCTTCTGTCGCTGTTGTCCCGATGACTGCGCGGGGGGGAGGGGAGGAGGCGATGAGGAGCGACGCACCCGGAGCTTCGCCCAGAGCCCTGCCGCCAACATCACTACGCACACCTCGGTTCTTCCTTACGCGAGGTCCTGGCTTCCCAAGGCCAGCCGGCCGCGTTCTTCTGGTGGGGATATTTCAGCTCGTAAAGCAGCCACAGGTCCTGTTTCTTCGGCCGCGGGGTCAGTATACACTCCGGTTGCTGATTCTCGCCACAGGGTAGATGTATGAATGTCACGGATGTATGGGGAAGATCGGAGGCTACGGAGCTCTTCAGGACAGCGGCCATTGAGCTACGCTGCGTAGCCACGCCCCCTCCATCAATTTTAAAGCCCCAGGAACATCGTGCTACCGGGGCCGGCAGTCTGTAACAGACCCCTGCATTTAAAATTATGAATACACCGGAGAAGTAATGGTCCCCAGAACAGTGTGGGGGAGGCTTGAGCCCCTCCACTGTGAAATTTTACATATAGCTCCAGGGAGGTGGTGCTCTTCGGGCCTAGGGGGGACCGCGTGTCCTCCATATCATTATATTTGTCCCGGGGAGATGGCGGTCCCCATGACAGAAGTGGCCCCGGCATCATAACTAAACATTGCACCCGGGAACTGGCCCACCCAGGGGCTTCATTAAACAAAGTGAGTGACACCACGCTTCCTTTTAAAAAAAATTCTACTGTGATTTGCGGACCCTACGCGACCCCCGTCGAAAATATTAAAACAGATGTGTTTTTTACCGACGGAGTCCCTGTCGCACCCCCTAAGCACCCTAGGGGTCACAGTGTTCCTACCCTGCACCTTTTCTTTTTTCATCCTAATTATTTCAACCGACTCACAAGAATGCTGGCAACACTCGTGTTTGGGAGGGTTCAGGCAATCAGGTCTCACAATTCCCAAATATCGATCTCTGTAAATGTTTAAATTTCTCAAAAAGTACTGAACGGATTTACACCATTTAAGAAAAGCGTGCTTTCTGGACCAAAAGCTAACTTTTTTGTCAAATTTGGTGTAATTCTGTTCAGCAGTTCGGGATGTAGCTGTGTCTAAAGTTTCCTATGTAAATTAAAATGAAGAAAACGCGTTTTGGGACCCCCTTTTTTTCTTGGCCCCCACTTGACAAATCACCCCAACACATTCAAGACAGGAGCTGACCTGAGCGGGCCATTAGTTTTGAAAATTTTGCAAAGATTCATCAGACGACGCCAAAGATATTGGCAAAAGAAAAAACGCTTTTTGAATAGAACCAAGGGCCTTACTATATATATATATATTCATTGAAAAAAACATAGGTTTCAGGGGTGTTATAGTTAGCTGGACATTTCACTCATACAAAACCATTGAAATTCCTCTGTTATAGTTAGTTGAACTAACTGTAACTCTCGCGGCCGCAATCCACTGGTGATGTCACATATTACATCATTCATGACATGGTCACCTTTCTAAGGTTTTTTAAAGGATAATTCCTAACTATAACTTGCTTGAAACCTATGTTTTTTTCAGTGAATTTCAAAGGTTTTGTAAATGATAATTCCTAACTATAACCTGCATGAAACCTATGTTTTTTTCAGTGAATTTCAAAGGGTTTTTAAATGACAATTCCTAATTATAATGTTCACCACTTCCCCATATTTTTAACAAGATGCCAAATCTGCAATGCTACCAAAAAAAACAGGCAATAAAATTTTACAAAAAAAAAAAAAAAAAAACAGGCAATAGTTCCACTTACCACTAACAAATTAACATCAACATTTAACTAGTGTAAGGACGTCGACTATGTACAGCGTGAATTACATCCAACTCACACCCATATTTAAAGAGGAATATGTGATTGAGGTACTAATTATACACTTCCCACACCCAACAAAATCACAATACCCAGCACCACCACCAGTTCCACCACCCCTCCTGAACCCTCCCCCTCTACTACTTCAGAGGCAGCGCAAAACAGGACAACGGACGTTCCCAAAATAATATATCCCCTCAACAGCACACTAGCACACTAGTTCAATGTTGTGGCAACCAACTATGTATAAGGGAGGGAACTCGCACATCAACAATAATGTACACAATGCTAACACTACCGGTGATGTGCTATACACAAATCACTACACAATCCCAAAACTTTTCCGTGTGTAGATATACTATGAATACGTGTAGTGTACTGCATAGTGGACGCTACCATATTATCTCAGACACTGGGGAATATTTCGGTCATGTAGCTGTGTTGTCTCCCCTCACCCCTTGAAGCAGAAGCGGAGTAGGCTGGTCCATCGTACGCAATGTCAGCGTAAGACTATAAATAATTAGCCTACGTCTTGGGCGTGTTTCACTTCTGCAAAGAAAAGAGACTTCGCCACAGCGAAGGTCCTCACCCTGCCCGTGGCTGCCGCCATGACCACGTGCCTCCTCGATACAGGCCCATTGCGAACTCAGTGCCACAGCACCGCAGACTGATGTCTGTATCGACTACTACCTTCGATCTAAACTGCGGACAGCAGGGTTCACAACTTGAATTCAGATTTGGATCTACACTACGGACAGCATTGAAGTTAGCCTTGATTTATGTAAGGCACAGACAATTTTGTTAAAGGATACCACAAAACACAGTCCTCAATAGCTATACTGACTACTGCCTTGAAATGTACACTGCGATCAACAGAGCTTACCACTTAATACCAGTGGCGCATCAGCACTACAGACAACATTTAATTCAGTCTTGATTTATTTAAGGCAGAGACAACTGTACTGTGTCCTCAGATTTTGTTAAAGTATGTGACAAAAAAAAAGCATTCCTCGATGTCAGTGTCATCTACACTGCTGACATCAGGGTTCACAACTTGAATTCATCTTTGGATCTACACTACGGACAGTAAGAAATTCAGCCTTGATTTATTTAAAGCAGAGACAATTGTACGGTATGTATTTAAATTTTGTTAAAAAAAGTGACAATAATCATTCGTCGATATCTGTGCTGACTACTGCTTTCCATCTACAGTGCGGACAGCAGGGTTCACAACTTAAATTCAGCTTTGAATCTATACTACAACTGTATTGACTCAGATGTCTTATTTAAAGAAAACAATTTCATAGTTTTTGGAGATCTACTGCAACTAAGTCCGGTAAAAGGACAAAAAGTATTTGTAAGAAAACTTGATTTTATTAACAATGTTGCTTCAGGTGCCACTAACTCTGTGTAGCACTTATCATTGCTGGTTGCACACACGCTAAATTACCAAAACTGTGCATCTACTCACCGCCACGTGGCCGTGGGCTCTTGCTAACCACTGCCTCCTGCCTACACTGCGGTCATCAGAACTCACAATTAAATAGTCTATGATTCATTATTTGCAGAGTACAATACCAAACTAATTATAATACCTATCAAACCTATACAATATCCCTTTAGTATGCTTCCTTCAAAAACGTATTTTGTATCAGTTATAGATTTAGTTGAATAATAAAATTCACGATGCAAGTGCAAAGGTACACTTAATGGCAATCTACACTGCAGACAGCACAGATCACAATGTGAACCTCACTTTTTCTTCATTGGAAACCTGAATTTCTTTTTTGGAGACAAAAACAGCTACACCACTGGAAGAATCATCTGATTCTGATCATTTTGTTGCTGAAGAATTGATAACCATCGATGGTACTTTTTTCCCCCTCAAAGTAAATGCAGTCCAGTATGCAACAGTCAATGCTTTGATTGCAGCCCGTTCAGACCATGCATCATCGCAGGGTGAGCACACGCTAAACACCAGATGTGCCACTAACTCAGAACACCATAAATAATCACCACAAGGCTTTATTAAGGTAAAATTCAGTAGTCAAAAAACATTACTCCCAGTGCGGCCTGCCCGGACCACGCATTATCGCAGCTTATGTACACGCTCAGTCTCAAAGGTACTACTAACTCAGTGCACCATAATTCATCACCACATCACATTCAAGCATAATTCAACTGACTCGTCATTCATTATTTATAGAGTGCAGTACCAAACAAAGTATAACGTCCCTCAAACCTACACAATATCCCTTTAGTAGCCTTCCTTTAAAAACTTCTTTTATATCAGTCCTAGGTTTAGTTGAAAAACAAAATTCACACTGTAAGTGCAAAGGCACACTCAATGGTAGTCTACACTGCGGACACCACTGGTCACAACTTGAACTATAATGTCCCAGAAACATACATATTTCGACAATGTATTCCATACATGTTTCATATTTTATTTCAATCGTGATTACAAATGATGCTGTCCAGTAGGCAACACGCTGAGCACCAGACGTACCACTAACTCAGTGCATCATAAATAATCGCCATGTGGCCTTATTAAGGCAAAATTCAGTTGCCAAAAGACATTCTTACCAGTGTGCTATGCCTTAACCACGCATCATCGCAGGCTCCACACAAACCGATCCTACTTTAGTGCACCACCACAACTCATGAACACTTTACGATAGAATCTTCTGTGTATTATTTCACATACAGTGCTCCTACCTTTGTACAACAGAAGTCATAAACCGTTTGTGATTGAATATCTGTGTATGATATCATGATTACTATTCTACTTGTTACCAACAACAACGTAATAAAATGGAGTCGAGCACACGTGCCCATACCCACTTCAACTATATACGTGTCTGTGTCCTTATTATGTTTTAAAATGCTGCTCCTGTGCCCTACCACATTATATTGTGCTGTAAACAGCGTTTGCAACCATCTTACTTCTGTCAATAACAAAAACTTCGATTACATAACTTTGTCTCGCTCATTCTACAAATACGAACGTACAAAGTGGATCATTACAATACTGCAAAGAAACTGTATAGTCAATTTATAAGTGTGTGCTATTTCTTGTTTTTTTTTTTAGCATATTTATATAGGGCGAAGTGTACCCAAAACTATATCAACAATTTACATGAGCACCGTATTTACAGTAAATTTTCAGGCACGCGTAGATTACGTCATTACTCTATAATAACAGGATGTGGACGCATAGAGAATGCCAATAGAAGCCCATGTTAAGACCCGAACATGGACTTCTATTGGAATTCTCAAGGGCATAATATCAAGCCCATTATCGCCGCTTTAGCAGCAGTTTTCTGCTGCTAAAGCGGTGATAATTTTAACACCGTTCCTTGATAATATGCCCCTTGGTTTGCATTTTGAAAGAGAGAACACAAAAACCTACTCTCTCTTTTAAAATGCAAAGTAGAATGCTTTTCCCACGGGGAGCTGCATATTAGCAGGTTCCCAAGTGCAAAAGTAATGGCGGCTTCCGAAGGACGCAGGGAGCTAACTGAGACCATAGGGACATTAGGCCTTGACCCACAGCCCCCAACGTTGTATCCCATGGGATGGAATCCTGAGGAAGAATAAAAATTAATAGTAGGTGATATTAGGAGTCTGTAATGGGCATATTTACAAGGACAGAGTTAAAATGTTCTGCTGTAAACCTGGACTTCTATTGGAATTCTCACGAATTCTCAAAAGCATATTATTAAGCCCATTATGGCCTCTTTAACGGCACTTTCCTAACGCTAAAGCGACGATAATTTTAAGGATGTCCTTGTAAATATGCCCCCAATATTGCGAGAAATACAGCGATAATTCATGTTCGCAAGTGAAAAGCTTGTTAATATCAAAAGTCAAAGTAAATTTTTTTTATTGATTTGGTACTCAACTGAGGACTACAATTTATATAACGACAATTTTCTATACAAATCAATATAATGACAAAAAGGGTTTTAAAAATTTGTAAAAGTTATAACAAACAAATTCGTTGGGAGGGTGTTTACATGCAAGTACCAGTTCTTTTGCAGTAACTATTTTACAATTGCGATATATAGGGTCTAGATATCTTGACCGTGCTGTTACTACATTAGCAAATGGGCATATGGATAAAAGATGCTCTACGGTCTGGTTTCCCCCATGACAGAGGGAACATGACGAAGATCTGCCCGGAGACCATCTACAGGTAAAAGTTGACACTGGCAAAATACCCAATCGCAGCATTACGATTGCTCTCCTAGCACCATGTGTAAGGGAATACCCTAAGTATGGCTGTTCTTGCTTGTATTCCAATGATTCGGTGTAAGGTTTGTACAATGATAATTTACTACAGTGAGAAAAATCAAGATCAAAACTCAGTTTAGGGGTAAAACATTTAAAAAAAAGTTTGAGTTGTGAAGGTGTCCAAGTCAACAAAAGATCAGAGTTAATATTGGCTAATTAAAAAGGCCGCTGTCATGTTTCTACGGAATATTGAATATGAAACATTTTGATCGAAAGACTCAATCTTTAATAAGAATCGTAATGTGCCTTCTTTGGCATGAAGGATGTTATAGGCCCACCTAATTATATTTGCTACCGCTGTTGCATATGCGCTCGTGATCGAAAATTCAAGTCTTAGCGCTTGCACCGGTGTTGCTGTTGAGACTTTCAAGATTTTCTTTAATATTTTTCCCTCTTTTTGATCCATATAGGACCACTGTTTTATGGCAATATGTTCAGTGGCGTACGATAAAACAGGAGGTATCTTTGCTCTGTACACCTTTAATAATGTAGAAAAATGCCTGTTCCCTGTAGTAGAATACAGTCTCAATAGAGCCCCAGCGTGTAGCTCAGATTTAATTTTTAGATGATTGATTTGTTTGAGATTTTTCAGATTCTTTGAAAAGATCCTGCCTAAATATGTATATTCCTCGACCTCTTCAATATGTTCTTTACCCAACTTCCAGCAGTACTTTACGCTCTTTTTCTTGACGGTAAATGCAACCACTTTTGTTTTATTTAGATTGGGAATTAAAAAGTTTTCTTTCGAGTATTTGTGTAGGCTGTCGAGAAGACTTTGTAATCCAAAGGGCGTTAGGTCCAACATGACTATATCATCGGCATATAGTAAGGCATGTATGCTTTGTGTAGCAATCTTTGGGGACAGGCTGGAGCCTTGTTGCAAGTAAAATGGAAGATCACTAAGGTACAGAGAAAATAAAATCGGTGCTAAAAGGCATCCTTGTTTGAGGCCGTTGAACGTGCAGATTCTGTTGGTCCAACCTTTTTCTCTCCCCATCTGAACTTGGCACCATGTTTTGTTATGGAGATTAACAACAACCCGTAGCAATTGTTCGGGGATACCCAGCCTCCTCAATTTGTTCCATAGAGTTGGTCTGTCCACCCGGTCGAAAGCAGTTAAATAATCGATGAAGGCTGCGTATATTGGTTGTGATCTCCCTACTGTATATTTGTCTAATATAGACTGAAGAGTTGCTATATTATCTATGACGGAATGGTTGGGTCGAAATCCTGCTTGGAACATTGGTATGAGACCCTGCGAGAATGCCCATGATTTTAATCGATCCAATACTTCTGCAGCAAAGATTTTCCCAGACGCATCCATCAGTGCTATTTGCCGGTAATTACTGGCTGTGTTTTTGTTCCCCTTTTTGTAAATCAGAATGATTGTACTACCCAGCCAAGATTTCGGTATTTCTCCGGTTTCAAAAATGTAATTAAAAAGAGGAGAGAGCAACAGGCTCCATTCCTTAGGGTCGATTTGGAGGACCTTGATGGGAATTTGGTCAGGGCCCGAAGCAGCCGTGCTTCTCGCTTTTCTAATGTGGATTGCAATGGAATTTGACGAGATCTTAGTGATTTTTATATTGTTCCTTTCCGTAATGGACTCGAAGTCCTTCCCTACGAGGTCAGATGGATTTGGTTTATATAAATCATGCAGGTATATTTCCCAGTCCTTAGGCGAGACTGGAATAGCATCGAGTTTCTTTTTAGATCCAGTCATTTTAGCAATTAAAGACCAGTATTTTCGTTGATTGTGGTCTTTAGCGGCTATTTGAATATCTACCCAGTTACGGTCATACAGTATTTTTTTATACTTGTTTTTCTCTCTTCGTATTTGGTTTTTGAGTTTATTGATTTCTGCCTTTGTTGTTATTGAGAAATTCAGATGTTGTGCTCGAACAAGTCGATTGAGTTTTTTTGCAGCAGGAGAATTCCGATTTTTATTTTTATTAGTAGTTATACTTTTTCCATAACTGACCTGTTGTGATTTGTTTAAGAGTACGTTCTTAAGATTATTGATTATGCATTCGAAATTTGTGATGGGATCATCTGAATGAATGATGGTTAGTAATTGAGTATGAGTGACCAGTGTAGTTATATTGTCCAAAGTTGAGGAGTTCCAAAAGATCCGCCTCTGGCTAATATTAGCTTCAGTTGTAGATTTGTGGAATGGTGCCTGTTTAGTGAGGGAGGTATATGCCATCCATAGAGTAGTTAGATGTAAGAGGGCATGATCGCTTTCCTCTGTAAAGTAGATTTTCAGGTACATAACTGACTCCTTTAAATCCATCCTGCAGATTAGGTAATCGAGAATAGAAGATGTTCCGTTTCCCCGTCTGGTTTGTGATGCCGGTATGTCGCCTTCCGTATTACCATTAAGTATTGTCCCATTTATACTTGGTAGTAGAGATAGTAGCGACCTACCTCTTTTATCAGATTTGTTACCCTTAGGGAATTTTGGGAATGATATTTCCAATGATTCTTCTTTAGCTGAATTAGCCCATTTTCCAATTTCACTATTTGAAATTTTTCCGTTCAGGTCACCCATTATTAGAAATGGCGTTTGGGTACGATCATCAAGGATATGACTGATTGTTTCCATTATCTCATCAAAAAGGACATCATGATTGTTCCCTGGTGGGGCATATATGTTAAAAAGCAGTATTGCTTTACAGGGACCTCTGGGTAGTGATCTCAGTGCCACCTTAATACACTGCAGATTTTCAGACTTTGTCTCGATATTTTCTTGATACCATAGGTATTCTTCACTTAGCAGGATTGCCAGCCCACCCCTTGCGTGGCCACGATTCGATTTCTTTGCAGGGATGTCATAAACATAGTATCCTTTTTGGCAGAAGGTTGTTGTTGCCCAAGTTTCCTGGAGGGCCAGGATATCAGGATGGTTTTTTGTGGCATCGGTCATTTTGTTAGTAGTTTTCCCGGCCATATTCCATGATGTGATGCTCAAGCCATTACTAAACAGAATATTGTTGCTGGTTAATTATTTTATTGCTGTTTAGTGTCTCCGATATCCAATCCCAAGATTTTATTGGTTTTTCGACAACACTTCCTTCAGAGTCTTTACTCCATACTGTCCTTTCTCCTTTATTCACTTGGATTTTTAAAGTGTCATTACCCAAAACATATGGTGCCGACTCTTCCCAATTATTGAAGGAGTTATGCTGACATTTGCTTAGTGTAACTGTGTTAAATAGTCCATTAAATCCTTTATTGTATTTACAATTCCTGGGTTCAGTTCTTGCAATTACATCATAGCCGTTTTTATGTAGTGTTTCTTTCTCACTAAGAATTATCCCTGGGAGTACTGGTGACCAGAATAGTACCAACGCTAATTTGTTGTTTTCTTTTTTCTGAAAAGTCACCAAATCTAATTCATTACTTGTAAGCGAATGCAGGGAAGGTATTTGTTGAAGAAGATTTACTATTCTCCTACGATTCAGTGGCATGTTGTCAGTGGGGAAGAGTTCTTCAATTATAAGATACTTTGATGTTATTCCTTCCCCAGGTGTGGATTTACTGGTGTCTTTTTCTCTTATTCCATTAGTTATCGGCCCAATTTTACAGAGTGGTGTGACCGGAAGATATGCATCTGCTTTTGGGTTTAAGGGTTTCGCGTTCAATATAATTTGATTAATTGAAGGTACCTCTGATTTTGTAGCGTTAGAGTTTAAGATAGCTTTTTCCCCCTCAGCAGTTGTTGTCGGAGTTGTTTGTTTTTGGAATCTGAGTTTGCGCACCTTTTTTTTGTGAATTCTTCTTAATAGCTTTCTTTTCCTTTTATTCCCCTTTGTGCTTATAATTCCATCTATTTCTAAGGACTCATCCTTGGGATCATTTTCTAGATCTTTTTGAGTGGTTATTGCATGGGCATCATCAGCCTGCTCGGGTTGGTGAGAAACTGATTTATGTGTGGGTTTCGAGAAAATAGAGTACTGCGTGTTGTTATTTTTTGGTTCTTCCTTAAAAAGTTTCTTAAGTGAATAAGTTGTAGGTAATATATTGTTCCTTTTTGATTCCTTTATTTTAGTTTCCAGTTTTACTACTTTAGATGTTTGTGTGCTTTTATCGTGTTTGTCAGGGGACTGTGTTTTTGTAGTACAATTAGATAATTGACCATCCGGGTTTAGCATTTTGTCGTATTCTTGTTGTTTTTTTGTTGCATTTGATTGGTCTTTTTTCCTTTTTTCCTCTACCAAAAATTTGAGTATTCCGATTTGAACGTCGAGAGTATCATCCGAGTTTGCTAAAATATGACCTAGGTGGGTCAGAACTGATTCCAGTATTTCCTGCAGGGTGAAAAGGGCTTTTGACATAGGTGTTGCAGGGATTGCTGAATTTTGGTTTGGAAAAAAAGGATCTAGAAAGGACTCATGTGTTGAGTGATGGTGAAGTGATTTTTCTAAAGAGCTGATGTTTAGAATATCTTGAGTTAATGATATTTCAGATTTATTATTTGGTAACTTTGTGTTGTTACACGAAGAAGCTTCAAGGCAGGTTTGGCTACCTGAAGATTTTATCGACTTTAGGGGTGTAGAATGAGATATCTCATGGTCCAGTTTTTGTTGTATATCCTCAGTTAGCAAATTTTCTATTTGGTTACCCTCGGAATCTGCAACTCTAAAGTTATGTGCGCGTTGTTGGCTCGGAGACGAAGAAAGTTTTTCCTCCTTGATTTCCATAAGGTCAGTATTGTTTCCTGCTTCAGAGTTGATAGTGAGTAATTGATTATTCGGTGATAGAGCAGAAAAATATTTTGTGATTGCAGAAGTGCTAGATATTTTGTCGTGCTTCAGTACTTTCTCAGAGGATTTCCTAACAGCTTCCTCAGTGCCCAAACGTTTCATATATATTGTGCGTGATCGTAGTTTTTTTAAGGCCATTGAAGTTGCATGGATAACCACTATTGAGAGGGAGGATTACTTTAGCTCCAATAGATAGGTTTTTGAAGATTGTGAGGATATCCTAGGAAACTTATTGAGAGAGAGAGTGCCAGTTTAGTAAGTATAGAGATATCAGGAGTAAGTAAGTATCTTTTCCCTGAACCTGTGCCTTTGTTATGGACTCAGAACCTCTGATTAGTCTTACCACGACCTTCTCTGGGGATGTACTGCTCTTCTCTTTGGCGTTTCCTGGGATCGAACACAAATGTAAGGTGGCCCGTCCCGTCCTCGATCGTCCACGGACGGCCACAGATGGCCCGCCCTTTGCCCGGGCTTTGCCCCGAGCTTCGCCCCGAGCTTCGACCCGCGATGCGCGTAACAGGGCTTGTTTAAATAATGATATGTTAGATTGTAGGGGCGTGGCACTGGGAGGGGGCGCGGCTCACGCGGGAAGAGGACCAGCTGGAAGGTGTTGTATGCTGGTCCTCGCAGTCCCGGGGCCGGCGCCTCTCTCTCCACTGCGGCCACAAGGTGTCTCAAGCCGGTCCAGCGACGAGTTAGCTGATAGATTGATTCTCAGGCTCCAAGGGAAAGCAAACAAAGCAGAACAGAACAGGCTGCAACAGCGTCAGTATCACGAGCGGCTCCCGCGAAGCGGGGGCCGCGAGAAGTTATCAGACTGGTTGGGGGCGTGGCACTGGGAGGGGGCGCGGCTCACGCGGGAAGAGGACCAGCTGGAAGGTGTTGTATGCTGGTCCTCGCAGTCCCGGGGCCGGCGCCTCTCTCTCCACTGCGGCCACAAGGTGTCTCAAGCCGGTCCAGCGACGAGTTAGCTGATAGATTGATTCTCAGGCTCCAAGGGAAAGCAAACAAAGCAGAACAGAACAGGCTGCAACAGCGTCAGTATCACGAGCGGCTCCCGCGAAGCGGGGGCCGCGAGAAGTTATCAGACTGGTTGGGGGCGTGGCACTGGGAGGGGGCGCGGCTCACGCGGGAAGAGGACCAGCTGGAAGGTGTTGTATGCTGGTCCTCGCAGTCCCGGGGCCGGCGCCTCTCTCTCCACTGCGGCCACAAGGTGTCTCAAGCCGGTCCAGTGACGAGTTAGCTGATAGATTGATTCTCAGGCTCCAAGGGAAAGCAAACAAAGCAGAACAGAACAGGCTGCAACAGCGTCAGTATCACGAGCGGCTTGTTAATATAAGACTGTGGACTTAACATATTAATCCACCTTACATATTAAACATGCTTAAGTCTACTTCAGAACAGATGTTAGGATCCGACATAAACCGCAATTAGCGAGAGTTTTGCTATCAGTCCTCAAATCCAGGGCCGCCTTGTAAATACAACGCTGTTGTCATACCTCCCTCTTCCTTTTTATATTCTCATGGGAACACCTACCTTGCCACTGAGAACACCTACATTGCAACTCATTGGAGATATGAGGCGAGCCCTTAGCAAACCAGCTGCTAACATGCATTAATACATCTTAGCCTCACCTAGTAAATAGGGCGATATAATTTTCAACGCATTTTTGGCTTTTTAAAAAAAATTCCGGTGAAATGGCACTTGTTAATATGCCCTCAAGCTTGCTATGATACAGCAGGAACCTCGACTCCGGCCCTGCCATAGCAAACAGCAGTGTTGCGGGGGTAGGCACCCCAAGACACAGCAGGAGCCGCTCCTGGGGGGAGGTGTTCCCCAAGGCTTTCCACTGCTCCAGAATGGAGACCACGCTGCCCCCTCTCAAAATATTAAAAGCCCCGGAGGATGGTAATCCTAGGGGCTTAGACAGACCTTTGAGCTCCCTCACCCATTTATTTTGTAGCACCGAGGGATGGCGGTCCCCGGGCTACAAGGCCCCTCTGGACCCCCATCAAATGTAATATTTTAGACCATGGGATTTGGCCCTCCCAGGTAGCTAATTTTTAAACAAGCACAGGAGCCCTCACTTCGTTTTATTTTTATTACGGCGGATCCATGCACCCAACGCACATTTCTCAGTTTTTTCCACCCAAAAAATATTTTTGGGGGGACTCTAGGGGTCCTTGTAGACCCCCTAAGCAGGTCTAGATGATCAAAATATTTCTTACATGCCCCCTTTATACGTTTTGAACACTTGTCCCACTATGTTCTAGATCCTCGCTTCTATCGAGGCACAAAATGGCTGCCAACACTTCCTGGTTTCGAATGTTGACAACCACTTGAAAGTCAATTAGCGCGTGATCGAGATGGTGCGCTTAGAGTGTGCGCAAGATGCGCGGATCCACCAGGCCACAGATATATATGTACTTTTAATTGTAATTTTCTCAGGAACTACTGAACAGATTTACACCATTTAAGCAAAAGGCATGAGTCTGAACCAAAGACTACCACTTTGCCAAATTTGGTGTAATTCGTTCAGCTATTCGGGCTGTAGCTGCGATGAACGGTTCCTATGGAAAATTGCATGGGGAAAACACGTTTTAGGACCCCCCCCTTTTTTCTCTGCCTCCACTTCAAATGCAATATTTTAGACCCCGGGATTTCTCCTTCCCATGTAGCAAATTTTTAAACAAGCACAGGAGGGAGCCCGCGCTTCGTTTTTATTATTTTTACGGCGGATCCATGCACCCAGCGCACATATTTCCGTTTTTCCCCCCAAAAAATAATCTTTTTTAGGCCCGAGGGGTCCTTGTGGAACCCCCTAAGCAGGTCTAGAGGGTCAAAATATTTCTTACCTGCCCCCTTTATACGTTTTGAACACTTGTTCCACTAATTTCTAGATCCTCGCTTCTACCGAGGCACAAAATGGCTGCCAACACTTCCTGGTTTCGAATGTTGACAACCACTTGACAGCCAATCAGCATTCTGCGTGTGATCGGGTCGGTGTGCTTAAATTCTCCATCCAGACACTTATACATACACTCATTCCTCAATGCAGATTGCTATATATATAATACATATTTAAATATCGAACCTAACCGCATTCACTGGATGATGTCATCAGTGATGTCATTTGAGATGTCATCAGTGATGTCATCAGTGATGTCCCTGACCATGTCATGAATGATGTAATATGTGACATCATCAGCAGTGGATTGCGGGCACGCAAGTTATAGTTAGCAGAACTAACTATAACGGAGGAATTTCAATAGTTTTGTACGAGTGGAATGTCCAACTAACTATAACACCTCTGAAACCTATGTTTTTTTAAGTGAATTTCAAAGGTTTTCTAAATGCGAATTCCTAACTATAACATGTCTGAAAACTATGGTTTTTTCAGTGAATTTCAAAGGTTTTTTAAATGACAATTTTTAAATGTATTAATTGTTATATTTATTTTTTTGATACTGATTTACTACATTTTTTTAACTATTTATTTTTAGAAATTCTATTTTTTAAATTACTTTGTAATTACATTATACATTACATTACAAAATATACTTTCTCAGAATTAATTAATTTAGGTTTAAATACTTTGCAAATAGGCAATAGACTTTTAAGTACAGTAGTTACAAATGTTGCAATGGGCAACACAATTTCAAACACAATGCAACATTGAGCTCAATTTGAATTTCTAGTACAATGCAATTAGTTACTTTATGGATTACTTTTCTAACCACAGGACTGGATCCTAGATTCAGTCCTGGGATATCTCCTGTAAACAGTTGAGTAAAAGCGTTTTGGTTACAGTAGTGATTTGTAAGGAATATTATTGTATTTTAAAAGTTGATTTTTTCACATAGAATCACCAATGTTATCCTTTGGGAGGAAATTCACTTAGCAGGTACGTAGTGTTATCGTTACTTTTTCTTACTCAGTGGTGGATCCTGGATCCAGCACTGGTGCATCTCCTGTAAACAGTTGAAAGAATGCGTTTAAGTCATACAGGCGATTTTTAAGGAATATTTGTAGTTTGTGAAAATAGACAGAAACTTTTCTGGTGAAAACCAGGCAATGGATTCCTATGGACGGAAATACAAGTTACTGGTAAGTACGGTTAGAATTACTTTTCAGGGTCAGTGCTGGGCTAAAAGATGCAGCACTGGGTTCTCTCCTGATAACAGGTAAGTAAATCGGAATTCGTAGTTCGGCTGATTTTAGGTGAATATTTTAAAGTTCCAAAACTCCACACATAGAAGTATTTCCAAGTGAAACCAGTCAATGTTAGCCTATGGAAGGAAATTCAAGTTACTGGTAAGTACAGTTAAAATTACTTTTCAGGACCAGTACTGGGCTCAAAGATGCAGCACTGAGGTCTCTCTTGATAACAGGTGAGTAAATTGGAATTTGTAGTTCGGCTGATTTCACTTCGGTCCAGTATATGTAGTCACTTTCTTATACCATCCCCTCCCTTCACCACTGTGCAAACATGCCCTCTAGTGCGTTTTAAGTTGGGGAAATAATTCCCCTTCAAACCTGAGGGTCTCCAGAGTCCAATTAGCCCACTAGGTACATCCAGTAAGCACCACAGATGTAAAAAGGGGCACGGCCTGCACCACCTCTCTGCAACGCAGCGCAGTGACGCTTTCTGGAAGGACCTGGTGGGCTACTTGGCCCCCATGGTCCTTCAGGATTGAAGTGGAATTATTTCCCCAACTTAAAACGCGCCACAGGGCGTGTTTGCACACATCACTTCAGACCCCGTCCCCTCCCTTCACCACTGTGTAAACGGGCCCTGTGTCCGTTCTAAGTTGAGAGATTAAGTCCCCTTCAATCCTAAGGGTCTGTAAGGTCAAACTAGCCCACTAGGTACCTCCAATAAGTGCCACAGAGCTGCGTTGCTGAGAGGTGTAAAAAGGGGTGTGGCCTCTGAACACCTGTCTGCAACGCAGCACCATGGCACATATTGGAGAACCTGTTGAGCTATTTGGCCCTCAGGGACCCTCAGTATTGAAAGAGAATTAATTCCCCAACTTGAAACGCGCCACGGAGAGCGTTCGCACAGTGCTGAAGGAAGGGGGCGTGGCCTAAGGTGACATGTCTGCAAACACACCCTGTGGCGCGTTTTAAGTTAGAGAATGAATTCCTCCTCAATCCTGTGGGTCTCTGGGGCCAACTAGCCCACCAGGTACCTCCAGTATGCGCCAGGGGGCTGTGTTGCAAAGAGGTGTTCAGAGGCCCTGCCACTTTTTACAACACTCTGCAGTGCAGCTCCCCTTTCTTAAAAAAAAAAGACCTGCATCGTGCCGGAGGTCACGCCCCCTTCTTGTAGCACTCTGCAAACGCGCCCCCAGTGCGTTTGCAGAGGGGGAACAAATCCCCCTTGAATACTGGGGGTCCCTGGGGGCCAGCTAGCCAACCAGAAACCTCCAGTATGCGCCAGGTGGCTGCGTTGCAGAGAGGTGTTCTGAGGCCATGCCCCTTTTTACACCTCTCTGCAACGCAGCTCTGTGGCGCTTGCTGGAGGTACCTGGTGGGCTAGTTGGCCCCCAGGGACCCTCAGGATTGACAAGGAATTAATTCCCCAACTTAAACCGCGCCACAGGGTGGGTTTGCATACATATGAACTCAGGCCCCGCCCCCTCTCTTCACCACTGTGCAAACACGCCCCATGGCGCATTTTAAGTTGGGGGATTACATCCCCTTTAATACTGAGGGTTCCTGGGGTGCAACTAGCCCACCACCTACCTCCAGTACGCGCCACAGAGCTGCGTAGCAGAGAGGTGTAAAAAGGGGCGTGGCCTCAAAACACCTGTCTGCAACGCAGCCCCCTGGCGTATACTGGAGGTTTCTGGTGGGCTAGCTGGCCCCCAGGGACCCCCAGTATTCAAGGGGAATTCGTCCCCCCTCTGCAAATGCACTGGGGGCACGTTTGCAGAGTGCTACAAGAAGGGGGCGTGACCTCCGGCGCGATGCAGGTTTTTTTTTTTTAAGAAGGGGGCTGTGTGGCCCCTCTTCTTTTCCTAATAATCTTGCCCCCCAATTTTTTTTTTTAATACATAAATTGGGAAGGGGGCCACGTGGCCCCCCCTCCCTTGGCCCTAATCTGCCCTGGGGACCACATCCCCAGGGGCATGGTCATTTTTTTACTTTATTTTTCTTTTTGGAGGGGGGCTGCCTTGCCCCACACCTTAGGCCATTTATGGCCCCGGGGACCCCATGCCCCGGGTCCGGCCTTTTTTTACATAAATCTTTTTTTGGAAAATGTTTGCATATTTGAGGAGGAGGGGCCCTCTCTGTTGGGGACCGTGGGGGGTCCCCAATCCCCCACAGTCCCGCCGGCTCCCCACCTCCTGCGGGAGCTGGCATTGCTTTTACACACGGGGAGCTGCTAAGATGCAGCTCTCCCTGTGGAAAAGCAATTTGCTTTGCTATTTGGAAGAGAGAGCAGGTTTGCTGCTCCATCTTCCAAATAGCAAAGCAGTTTGCTATGGCGGGGTGGGAGCCCCAAGGCTCCCCCCCTGTCATAGCAAACTACAGTGTCCCGGGGGTGGGCACACCGGGACACTGCAGGAGCCGGCCATAGGGGTGGCAGTCCCCAGGGCCATCACAAGGCTCCAGGAGGGGGACTGAGCCCCCCCCCACCATCTGCAAAGCCCCGGGGTTGGTGGTCCCGGGGGCTGGGGGGTCCGATGGACCCACCAATTTAAATATTTAGTGCCCCGGGGAGGTGGTGGTCGGTGGGGCGCGTGTGGAGGCTTGAGCCCCCCCCCCACACAGGGTATGTATATTAAAAAAATAAAGCCCCGGGGGTGGCAGTCCCCAAGGCTGCGGGGGGGGGGGCAGTGTGCCCCCCGCAATCAAAATTTAAGTCATGCCCCAGAGGGTTGCGGTCCCCGGGTCTCGGGGGGGGGCCTTAGAGGACCCCAACATTAAAGAATTAAGCCCAGGGGGGGGGGTGGCAGTCCCCGGGGCTGCGAGGGGGCAGTGTGCCCCCCGCCATGAAAACTTAAGGGTAGCCACTGGGTGGCGGTGCCCAGGGCTCGGGGGAACCTTAGAGGCCCCCCAACATTAAAGAATTAAGCCCCGTGGGTGGCGGTCCCTGGGACTGCAGGGGGCGTGTGCCCCCCACACTTATTCATACTTTGCCCCGGGGGTGGCGGACCCCGGGGAAGTGTAGGGGGGAGGGTTGGGCCTCCCACACTTAATTTTTACCATGCCCCCGGGATTTGGCCCCCCCGGGGTATAATTAGCATTGATTCATTTTTTTTTGGGATATGCAGGATCCGCGCACCCAGCGCGGATTTTGCCAATTTAAAACAAAAAATTGAAAACAAATTTGGCCTTGGGGGGTCCTTGTGGGACCCCCTGAGCAGACCTAGGGTTCAGGGTGTTTTTACTCTGCCCCCTTTTTGCGTTTTGAGAGGTTTTTTTATTAGGTGTCTTGTGCCTCGGTTCTACCGAGACACAAGATGGCTGCCAACACCTCCTGATTTGGAGTGTTGATAGCCAATTAGAATACAGCTTGTGCATGGCAGGGTGCGCTTAGGGTGCGCATATCCACCACAGCCATAGATATATATGTACTTTAAATTGTGATTTTCTCAGGAACTACTGAACGGATTTACACCATTTAAGCAAAAGGCACGAGTCTTAACTAAGGACTACCGCTTTGCGAAATTTGGTGTAATGCCTTTCAGCAGTTCGGGCTGAAGCCGCGATGAACATGGAAAATTGCATGGGGAAAACATGTTTTGGGAGCCCCTTTTTTCTTGGCCCCGCTTCACGAATCACGCCGAGAATTTCTAGGACAGGAGCAGACCGGAGCTGGCCATTAGTTTAGAAAATTACACGAAGATTCGTCAACCGGCGCCAAAGTTATTCCAAATAGAATGTTTCAGATTTCCTATGGAAAATAGGTCCTAACTATAACTACCTACTGGCGACCGCCAATAGGTAATATTAATATATATATGTGTGTATATATATATATAGAGGAGATCACTGAAAATGAATCCAGTGACTTTCAAGGGGATCCAGGCAACCCCGAAAGTATTCGGAGAAAACGTGCTGGTGCAACTGCTGCTACCCGACAAACTCCTTTTCACGAGGAGTTCGAAGTCATAAAGAAGTCATGGCTGCGGGGAGGGAAAAACAAACCACCCGATGCAACTCAAGCAGGAGTACCAGGAGAACCAGGAGGACAAGGAGGTCGGGCGGCAAGAGGAGGCAGAGGAAGAGCAAAGTCCTCGGGCTGGGCCAACCGAACCTACACCAAGAAGAAGTAATGGATGAAGGGACCACAGGGATGACCAGCCTAACGGTGGTTAATCTGACAGAAAAATTCTTAACTGACTGTGAAACTGATCTGTTGAGTCTGGGCTTAACTTTCTGCCCGAATAATACTCTTGAGTACACGCAGACACGCATTGATCTGTTCCGCTTCACGAGAAAACTAAAACTCCACAAATACTTTAAGCTCCGTCCACACCTGAAAGACCAGGATAATAAAGGCTCTAGAATAACTGCCACGGACACACTAATAGGGAAGGATATCTTGGCTCTAGAGACTCTAGAAGATCTACGAACCGGACAGCCACTCCATACCGAGACCTTGGATTTTGCCCAACGTGCGGAATTTCAAGGAATAGAGCAAGAGAGGGAGGAGAGTGGATACAAACCAACCTCGGTATTTATCCCTCAAGCACCATGGGATGCTGTGGATGTCTTCACAGAAGTTATGAACAATGACCTCATGAAATATAGAAAAGCCAACCACCAAACAAAACGCAATATCACTGAACAACAGAAATTGGCTCTACAAGATCTAATGAATAACAAAAATGTCAAAGTGAAACCCTCGGACAAAGGAGGTAACGTAGTACTAATGAGCAGGCAGTACTAAAGGGGTGAAGCATTAAGACAACTGTCGGATGATAAATTTTACATCAAGTGCACTAATAAACTTTACCAACAAAGCATAAGGGACTACGACATCCTGATACGGAAGTGGTATGATCTTCAAATGCTTTGCAGGGATGAACATTTATTTCTACGAAACAATCAGCCATTGACCCCAACCTTCTATCACCTTCCTAAGCTCCACAAAGACAGTGAGCGTCCCCCTGGCCATCCCATTGTCTCCTCTATAGGTAGTCTGACAGAGAACATGTCCCGACTAATAGACAACATCTTATTTCCTTTAATGATGAATTTACAATCTTATGTCCAAGACACTAAGGACTTTTTGAACAAAATCCAAGACATAAGATGGGACTCGGACTACCTTTTAATAGTATTGGACATCGCCAGCTTGTATACAAGCATAGAGCATGGTCACGGCCTAGAAGCATTGCAACACTTCCTAAATTTTCGCCAAATAAGATTTGCCAAACATAACAGCATGATTTTGGAATTCGCAGAATTTTGTCTTAAGAATAATATCTTCTTGTTTGAGGAGCAATTGTACAAACAAGTGTCTGGGACAGCGATGGGCACCTGCTTTGCCCCCAGCTATGCAAACTTGTTCGTTGGCTGGTGGGAGGAGCAGGTGCCCAGGAGCTGCTTGGTGGGGCTGGACAAAGGTGAAACAGTGTGTTGGCATCGTTATATTGACAACCTTTTTATTATATGGCGAGGCACCAAAGACACAGCAGAAGCTTACATCAAGGTACTCAAAGACAACGAGTACAACTTACATTTCTCAGGGACAATTAGTCCTGTGGCAGCGGAATACTTGGACCTGAGGGTGTTCGTTGAAGGGGGCCAGCTACACACTGCTCTATACAGGAAAGAGACTGCTGGCAATTCAACACTCTTTGCCAGCAGCAGTCACCCACCCCAGCTAGTTAGGAGCATTCCATATGGAGAGCTGTTAAGGCTTCGCAGAAATAGTTTGAGAGATCAGGACTTCGAAGTGGCAGCTGTAGAATGCCTGGCTAGGTTTGCAGCGAGAGGATATGGTGAAATGTTGCTACAGGACACACTAAGGAGGGTGAGACTGATCCCTAGAAGTACATTATTAACATCTAAGTCATCTAAGGGACAACGAGGAAAAAATAGAGCCACAGGTGAGGGGAAATTTAGAATGATAACCCCCTTTTCCTCTGGAGCGAATTACTTGAGAGCCATGTTACAAAAAACTGGCACATTCTCCAAACGGACAGTGTGCTCAGTAAGGATTTGCCTGCGCACCCGCTGGTGACATTTAGCAAAGCTAGATCACTGGAGGACCTGCTAGTTACTAGTCATATCGAGAAACCTATACCCAAGAATAACACACTTAAAGAAATGAAAGGTTTTTATCCTTGTGGGCACTGCAAGGCCTGCTCAGGTAGCAAGCGGGTTTTGTCGTATGAGGTACCGGACACAGGCAGGGTGATGCACATAAAAAAGTTCATCACCTGTAGCACTCCCTTTGCGGTCTATTGTCTGTTGTGCCAATGTGGCTTTCGCTACATCGGCAGCACCATTAACCAGCTGAAACTGCGAATTTTAGAACATCTGAGGGCCATCGATAAGGCAGATCCATCATATCCGGTGGCCCGACATTTCGCAGAGGTGCACAACAGAGACCGGAGCAAGCTACAGTACTTCGGCCTAGACACTATTGAATCCAATGTCAGGGGCGGAGATCGAGTGAGACGGCTCCGGAGACTAGAGTCCAGGTATATTATAGATCTGTCTACAAAACATCCGAGGGGCCTAAACAGCGGGGAAGAAATGGCATTCCACTTGGGAAAATAATGTTGGACTATGATATACTGTAAGTGTTGAACATGTTGGATCATGACGGTGTATTTTGTTTAACAAGATACACATATATTCCTGAATGCATATAAGAACATATATGAAGATAAAGATATATACATTTGTATTTTTAAGAGTTCAGGAGATGAATTACTGGATATAACATGAATTGATTTGATTGAGACCAGGTCACTGCAACCCTGCCACATGCTCTTAGCTGATCTGTTTTTTGAAGTTCCATTGAGTTTCTTTGAGTTTTTAAAGTTTTCTTGAAAACTTGGAATGTGTAATGGATGGCCTATTCTATTTTAGCCACTAGTCCTACTGAATTGAACTGCTATTGATTTTTTGTCTCAGTGTATGTTGATATAGGAATAGCAATATGGGCCATAGTTTAACATAGGACGTAGGCCGATCCACGGCTCAATAACAATGTAAATGTATTACATTATGATAACTTACACCCTCTGAAGCGGGGCAGTTACCTATTTGTAGGTTAAATAAGTTTCATTGATACAAACTGTGTATTCAACACCATTATAAGATGGCGCCCACAGTGTCTATGAGGGGTTAATGTCCTATGTTTATGTCCATGATATGCAGAGATGTAATGAAAAAACTTTATTATCATACCTGACACTAAGTGCTTTACACACTGACGAAGGCAGCACGCCGAAACGCATCTGTGTAGCTCCTGCACATGAAATAAAATGTGGTTACCCGTCCCCTCCTGAGTGCTGCGACTTTTTCTGAGGATTTGAAAGAAAATTCTGAGCGTAATATATATATATATATATATATATATATATATATATATATATATATGTCTGAAAGGGTTCCCCACTCAATATATCCAAGGAAACACAAAAGACTCGCACTCCAGGGTCCTTGTGAAAATCGTTTATTGGCGACGCGTTTCGACCAGGCGGTCTTCTCCGTTAGCCATATATATATATATACTTTTAAAAATAAAATTGTATAGCGCAAACATGACCCAGGTGGGTATCAGAGCGCTTTACATATGTTTAGGTAGACAAAGGAAATCAGCAAGGTGATAGAAATCATGGAAAAGGTGGGACAATAAACAACGGAAGCAGGATGAAATTGGGGAGTGCAGAGGAAGTAGGATGGGTTAAAGGAACAAGTAGGGCAATATAGAACAACAGCATATCAGATAAAAATGGTCACCTAGAGTCAATAGGAGAAAGCATAAGGTTCAACACAGAGTTCATAAGTAGAGTTTGTTCAGTAGTTGAGTTTTGACTTCCCTTTTGAAGGCAAGAATAATGGGAATCAGTCTTGTTTCCACTTGAAGGGAGTTCCAGATTCTCGGGGCGATGCCAGAGAATGTACGATTGTAGGTTTTAAGCTTATTAAATTTCTTGGGCTTGAACAGCAGTGTGCTGGTGCTCTTTGTGGACCTGGAGCCATCCGAAAGTTCCAGCTTGTTTGTCAGGTAGAGAGGGGTGTTGAAGTGAATTGCCCTATGGGTCATACATGCGATCTTTAGTTGTATCCTAGCTTCAAAAGGAAGCCAATTGAGCGATTTAATGTCCGGTGAAATGTGATTGGACTTCTAAGAACCTGTTATGAGTCTAGTGGCAGCATTTAGAGATGCTCTGATAGGTGCTAAACTGAGTTTTGGCAGACCACAAAGAGTCACACTGCCATATTCAAGTCTGCACCGTCGATTTAAAGTCATCTTGGGGAAGGTAGGGTTTGAGTTTTCTTAGGAGGCAGAGTTGAAAATTTGTTCCTTTGGTCGATGAGCTGATGTGATCTTGTATGTTTAGGTTTTTGTCTAGCACAACTCCCAGTGATTTAGTGGAGTCAAAGACATGAGGTGTGCAGTTGAGGGCGGTGAGGTTACAAAGAAATTGCAACACAGTGGGGGTTTGCCTAGCGGGTGCAATGAGAAGGAATTCCATCTTGAGGGTGTTTAATTTGAGATGGTTGGAGGTTAGCCAGTTCAGGGTTTTGAGAAGGGTTCCGTTGAGAGATTTGATGTCCTCAGGGGAGGAGATTTTCATGTAGAGTTGGGAGTCGTCCGCATACATGTGATATTGGATGTTGGAGGCTTTAAGAATTACAGTCAGTGGTTCAAGGAAAAGGTTGAAAAGAGTGGGGGAGAGTGAGGATCCTTGGGGGACACCAAGTGTGCAGGGCCTTGGGTTGGAGAGAGACTGGTTGGATTTGATTCTTTATGTTCTATTGTTGAGGAAAGAGGCAAATGATTTAAGGACCTTGTCAGATAGCCCCATTCTGTGTTCCAAGAGGCAGAGTAGATTGTCATGTTTGACAGTGTCAAATGCCGATGAGAGATCGAGCAGAATTAAAAGGCAGATTTCGTTTTGGTCAAGTAAAGTGAGAGCGTCGTCCACAATGTGAGTGATGGCTGTTTCGGTGCTGTGGCCACTGCGGAAACCCAATTGGAATAGGTCGAGAAGCTGGAATTGCTCAATGTGTTTGCGAAGTTGTTCATGCACACATTTCTCCAGAAGTTTCACCAGTGTCGGAATGTTTGTGATTGGGCAGTAGTTATTCAGGTCAGCAGGGTCAGTCGAAGGTTTTTTGAGGATAGGAGCACTAGGCCCGCCTTTAAGCAGTCAGGGATCTCACCTTGAAGTGAGACGTTGATGATTTTGGACCAGATGGGTGTTAGCGAACCTATCATTTCTTTAAAGAAGTTAAGGGGAAGGGGGCCATTGAAGTGATTGAGGGTTTGGGGGTAGAGAGAATGTTGAGGATGCTAGAGTCTTTCAGGGGAGTAAAGTGACTCCATGTGGCATTGTTTCTGAGTTAGAAACCCTGAGGGGAGGGCAGGGGTGTGGAGACAAAGGAGTCAGGAGAGAGCGAGTGCAGCAGACCGTAGGTCTGATTCGGTTTTGTTCGTCTTTTCGAGGAAGAATTCAGCAACTGCATTGCAGTTTGGTTGCGGGCGAGCGGGGTGCTGAGAGTGAGTAGTGGTGTTGTTGGATTGAGATTTAATGATTTCAAAAAGTTGTTTCGGGCGATTTTTGGTTATGTCAAGTTGGTGTTTGAAGAAGTTGGCTTTCTCCATTTTAAAGAGTTTGTTGTATCTACTTCTTTGGGATCTTAGAGTTTTTAGAAGATCTGGGGAGGGAGAGGATCTCCACTTGCGTTCAGCTAGTCTAAGACTGCGTCTGTCCGCATTTAGACTGTCATTGAACCATGGCTAGGATTCTTTTATGGAAATTCTTTTAAGTTGGAGGGGGGGGCGTATCATTTAAGGTGGATAGCATGGTGTTGTTATAGTGGTCAGTGAGGTCGTGAACATCAATCATGTCAGAAGGGGGAGGGAGGGAGAGATTGCAGCGTTCTATGAGCTCCTTAATGCTGGTGTTATGGAGCGGTCTTTTCCAGTGTTTTAGTTTGAGTGGTTGAGCAGAATTGTGGTTCCAACTTTCAGGTATCAGGAAGTTGAGATGATGGTCGGACCAGTCACAGGACAGAATGGATTCGAGATGAATGGAGTTGGGGTTAGAGATGATGAGATCCAGTGTCGAGCCTAAGTTGTGGGTGGGGCTGTCGCAGAATTGGGTCAGAGATAGGTCGGTGAGGACGTTTTTGAGTATAGTGACAGCCTGATCGTGGGGGTCATTCCAGTGGAGATTGAAGCCACCAAGGAAGATCTGGGGGGAGTGTCGGCCCAGGTTGGAGGAGATGGTTTCCATAACTTGTTCAATTAGATAGAGGTTATCTCCTGGGTGGTGGTAGAAGATGTGAAGGCTGCATAAGGGTCTGAGTGAGCTGGAGATATTTATGGAAAGGTATTCACAGGAGGAGAGCTTAGCTGAGGGGGAAAGTTTTGCTGTAAGAGAGTTGCAGAAGATACAGGCAATACCACCTCCCAGTTTCTTAACTCGGTCAAGTCTGATAATGTTGTGACTAGGAGGGACTAATAGGTCAAGGATAGGGCCAGAGGAGTTGTTGAGCCACCTTTCTGTGAGTATAAGGAGGTCCGAAGCTAGGATGAGGATGCGATCTGCAAAAGGTCTGTGGCATGTTTCACTGCGGATCTACAGTTAAGTAGCATGCTCTCCAGGTGTGATTTGTGCAGGTTGTCTGAGGGTGCAGGTTGTGTAGTGGGGATCTGCAAGAGGTTATTGATATTTATGGAATTTGTGTTGAGTCTGGGCATTCTATGGGGTTGGGCGTGATGGTTCGAATGGGATCTGCATTGTCATGTTTAGGGAGTGTTGTGTTATGTGCAATAAGTGAGGGTGAGCAAACAGCAGGGACTGAGAAGGTTGAAGGAGGAGAGGAGTACTCTCAAAGGAGGGAGAGAATATCAGATTATGTGTCTGAGAGGTGTCCTCAAGTAGGAGGGAGAGAATATCAGGTTCATGATATGGATTTAAGGATCTGGAAGGTCTAGACGGGCGTTAGGGTAGGGAGTGGAGTTTGAATTTTGAGCGGAGGGTTTCGGGAGGATCATCTGTGAGAATTCTAGTGTTGGCAAGGTGGAAGAGAGATGGGGATCTCAGATGTGGACATGATGGGAGAGAGATCCAGGGCTAGGTCTTCGGTGGCCATAATGAGTTTAAGGTTGGCAGTTTTGAGAGTTAGTAGTTTGTGGTTTATAGTCTTGACTTTAGAAGCAGGATCAGAGTGTGGATTATGGGACACAACGAGGAGGGGGAAGTTAGGTTGGTCAGTGGGGAGGGGGAGGGAAGATCAGGGTAGGTGGATGGATGGGGTGGGGGAAGTCTACTAATGTAGAGTTCCCACTCCGAGGTACTGGTGTTCAAGGCGAGTGGGCGATGTAAGGGAGGTTAGGAGTAGGGAGGTTGATTGAGTTCCTGTTGGAAAGTGGGCAAGCCTGCTGACTAGTGAAGGAGTTATGATGGTAGGGGTGAGAGGGGGCGGGGGAAGTGTTGGCGAGGTGGTCGGAGCAAGGGAAAGGAAGTGCACTGTGATTATTGCTCAGGGTCTGGTATGGACTTGGAGCAATGAGTAAGTTAGGGGAGCCCGGTGTCGGTGGAGCTATGGGCCAGTGGGTGTTGATTGGTGTAAGAAATGCAGTCAATAGGCTGGGTTCGTCAAAGGGGGAAAATGGACCTCCTGTGTGTTGGCGAGGTGGTCGGAGGGAGGGAGAGCAAGTTCACTGTGACTATTGCTCAAAGTCTGGTCAGGACTTGGAGCAATGAGTAAGTTAGGGGAGCCCGGTGTCGGTGGAGCTATGGGCCAGTGGGTGTTGATTGGGGTGGGTAAGGCAGTCAATAGGCTGGGGTTCACAAAGAGGGATAAGGAACCTCCTGAGAGGGGGTACAGGAAGGTTCAAACCCGGATTGAGTAGGGAAGTCGCTGGGGACCAGAGACCCTTTAAAGAGAGCAAACCTGTCATCAAAGATGTACAGGCTGCGATCGGTGGCCTGAATAAGAAAAGTCCCATTGTTGTATATGGAAATAGTGGCATTTTCTCTGAAGGTGGGCGACCAAAAGTCACAGACCGTGCGGGAATTTTTTTGTTGATGTGATTCTGAGAAAGGATTGAACCATAGATCTCCACTGAGCTCTTCTTTTAGTGTAGAAAATCAGGTCGCTCGTAACAGTACCTTTTTGTTTGGCAGAGGTAGGGGTCAGAGATGAGAGTTTCTGGATTGGCTTTGAGGAGTCTGTGTTTCAAAGTTTTGGTTGCATTTTTGGAGAGGTTGTCTGGATAGTTAATTGTGTAGTTGTTTGAACCAGACTTTTCAAGTCTGGAGTCTATGATGCAATGTGAAAAAGTGAACGAGGAGGAGAGAGCTTGGTATACGTGGTTAGGCGGTAGAGTAGAGGTGGGAAGCGCTTAGTATATGTGGTTAGGCAATGAGTTAGGCGTGCGCAGGAGGCAAGCTCAGCCCTGCAATGACGCTCCAACAAAGGCACTCAATGTGTTGAATACATGGCATTTATGGAAAATACACTATCAGAAAATCACTGCAAGCAAACCTGCAAAGGTATGTATTGCCTTTCCTGTTCTCTCTGGCAGCCATAGATTAATATACGCTGCTGATGTAATAAATTGTTTTAGAAAGACACTGAGTCCCTGCAGATTGCAATCACTGCCCCGCCATAGATAGGCACAGTGGTGGGGGCCATTACACGAAGGGAGCCAATTTATTATATACCATGGGCATTTTGTTGTAAACCATGAGCATAGGAGGGGAACACCAGTATGGCAGTAGGGAGCCATTACAAGATGGCTGCCACTTAGTCGATAGCCGTAACAAGATGGCTGCCAAGTGTAAGTGCCAATTGTATGTGTTGGTGGTTAGGAGAGGGATGGCCTGTAATTAAAATGGCTGAGGTTACTTTCCCAGGGCACTCTCCCAGGTCATGGGATGGACCGTGCCCAATTGAAAAATTGAAAAAATCTCTTTAGTATCGTTGCCAGAGCAGACAATACACTCGCTTTATCTCTTAGAATGGAAGCATAATAGTTCTTTTGAGCTTTTAAAAAATCTCTTTGTCCTCTGAGCTGTAGTTCTCCTCCATTTGCGTTCTAACTTCTTGCAGTGCTGTCTTTCCAGTTTCAAGGCACTGGAGAACCAGGGCTTAGAGGGGGTAGTTCTTCCTCCTCTCTGTTGGCAGGAGGGGCAAGCTGTTCAGCTACTTGATTAATCAACCTATCACAACAGGAAGCCTCCTCCTCGATTTCCCCAGACAGCTTGGGGGTAAACATAGCCAGGTCTTTCTTGAATTCAAGGGGGTCAATCTTATTAAGAGCTTCCCCCTCTGCATATTATCGTTTGTGGTTCGTATCGGCTTAATCAGCATCTGCCAGGCAAACTTAATGAGGCAGTGATCTGACCAGATCATCAAAAGAGGGTTGTCCATTAGTATTGCCTCATTGGAGCATACTTGATCTAAAATGTGACCTCCTCGATGAGTAGGATCCAGAACAAATTGCTTGAGAAGTAGTTGGTTCATGATATCCATAAACTCGGATATCTTCCCTTCTGGTTTGTCAAGTGTATACTAAAATCACCTAAGATCATAAAATGGGAATGTCTCAGGGCCAGGTGAGTGATTGCATTATCCAGGGCTTTTAGGAATGTGCAGGCTGGACCAGGAAGTCTATAAACCAAAACTCCCCCAGTGCATGCTGGGAACAGAGATTGAAGCAGAAGCATCATGTTTCAGTTCCTGTCCATTCCGTCCGCTCATTCAATTTGCAGCCCTATTGCGCCCTAAGCACGATTGCTACACCGCATCCCACCCCACTTTCCGAACCTCTCAAATAACCTTAAAAACCTTAGGGATAGCCATCGCAATAACCGGATTAGAGGTCTCGGCCAGCCAGGTTTCAGTGATGAAGAGCAGGTCAAACAGCTCCTCATCTAACAGGTCAAAGATGTCCTGAGCAAGTCTCTGAATAGAGTGAGCATTAATTAAGGCTGCCTTAAACATGGACTTGCCCTGCTTGACTTGTGCCAGCGCTTCTAGTTGCACTTGCAATCGTGAGCCTCAAGACAGCCTGAAATTACATTCCCAACTAAATGGGAAGTGTTCCTCAGCCAGATCCCAACCCCCTTTAACACAATTACTAGCTGGGGCCAGCTGTATTTTGTTGTATTTTAAACTGGCATCTCACCTGTTGCAGCCAAACGGGCAGCATAGCTGGTGTTGGCCGCTTCCGGGGTGCAGACAGGCTTGCCCTAGGTGCGTCTTCAGCGCGCCAGCGGTGCTTCCGTGCAGTGTGCGTCTTTATATCCATACGCCTACGTGACTACTAGAGCACAGACCAACTAAAAATAGCATCTCTAGACGTCAATGCAGGAAGATTTTCACCACCCAAGGAGGAACTACGCCGACTACCCGGAACACGAGCCGAATGCAGTTCAAAGTCACAATTACAGAAAGTAATAGGACAGGTAAAACAGTGCACAGTTAAAACATTTAGCATCCAGGACCTTCTGAGAATGGTTGCTGTGTTGTGTGACCTTAAAACAGGGTCTCTCTATCCAATTGAGCTCTGGGCAGGCTTTACTCTTTTAATTTGTTTAGGAACAAGGTCTATTGGCAATAGAGTCATCCCCCATCATAAATTTGTCTGACAGAACCCTAAATCAAACAGAGATACAAGTGCTAGGGATGGGCTTCAACTTTGTCCCAACTACAGGGATAAACAAATTTCAATTAGAGAGAGATCTGAGAGCGTTCTTCAGAAAAATTCGGTTATGCCGATTTTTTGAAAATAGACCAGAGAGAGAAGCCCCCAGAGACTCAGGACTACGAGCAAAATCTACCTTCACCCCAAGTCTAGGAATGGTGGATAAAAATTTAGAAATCTTTGAGTCTGTAGTTAAAATGGAGATAGGTAATCTAGTAACTAAAAAACACTTTCAGGAACATAATATAAGTAAGGCACAAAGGGAAGCAATACAATCCCTCTCAAAGGATACACAAATAACCATCAAACCCGCGGATAAAGGCGGTGGGGTGGTTGTCCTGAATACAGAGGACTATAACAATAGAATAATGTTGCTCTTATCCAATGAGTCACATTACACTAGAGTGTCCCAAACCAAATTGAATGCCCTAAAGAAAGAAGTAGAAACCCTATTGTTAACAGCTAGGATGAATGGAGACATCAGTGAGGAGGAATACAAATTTCTGAATAACAGAAATCCCAAAACACCGGCTTTTTATGGACTTCCAAAGGTCCACAAAAACCTACACAACCCTCCCCTAAGACCAATAGTGGCCTCCATTGATTCCCTGCTGGAACCGCTCAGCAAATATGCTGACAGATTTCTTAAACCGTTAGTGGAAAAACAAAAATCGTACATCAGGGATACTTCGGATATGATAGCCTAAACGGAGGGAATGGAATTTGATGGTGAGAGTGAGATCTTGGTGACTCTCGATGTAGAGTCACTCTACACCAACATTCCACAGCAAGACACAATTGAGGTTATTAGGGCACTCCTGGAAGAAACAGAGATTGTAGGGGGGAGCAAAGAATTCATAGTACAATGTGTCTCCATGGTGCTCCTTAACAATATTTTCCTCTTTAAGAAAGACCTGTATATTCAACGCAAAGGCACCAGTATGGGAGCCACCTGCGCTCCAAGTCTGGCCTGCATATATGTAAGTAGATTTGAGGAAAAACGCATCTATAACGAGATCAGCCCATACTACGAAAACATCCGTAGTTGGGTGAGATTTATAGATGATGTTTTCTTCATATGGTCAGGTACTTCAGACAGCCTAGAAGACTTTTTATATTGGCTTAACCTAGGTGATATAAACTTGAAATTCACGGCATCCTATAGCAAATCCAAAGTTAACTTCCTGGACATTTGCATAAAAAGTGATGAGGCATTATTGAAGGTGGAACTTTTTAAAAAAGAGTCAGATCGCAACACAGTGTTGCACTACAGAAGCTATCACCCCAAAAGCCAAAAAGATAGCATACCCTTTGGGAAATTCCTTCGGTTAAGAAGGAACTGCACGACAATAGAAGATTTCTATAAACATGCAGGGGAAATGAAAAATAAATTCAAAGAGCGGGGTTATCCAAAAAAACGGATTGACCATTCCCTAAAAAGAGCTCGTTTTTATGATAGAGACAGCTTGCTCGAGAAAAAGGAGAGATGCAAAGATATGAAAAAAATAGTGATGGTGAGTCAGCACTCAGTAATAGCTAACCAAGTAAAGAATATAATAAATAGAAACTGGAAAATTCTAACTGAAGGTGCACAAGAGACCCTGCAATGACCACTTTATGCATACAGAAAAAATAAAAACCTGAGATCAAGCTTGGTCCACACATACAGGGATGATGTGGTAGAAACACAAAAAACAATAACTGGAGAAAAAGCGGTTGGAAACCACAAGTGTGGTACATGCTGCATTTGTGACTTATGTTTAGTCACCAAAGAAGTCACATTAAATGGAGCAACACATAAAATTACAACTTTAAATAATTGTAAAAGTAAGAATATCGTATACCTTATCCTCTGCCCGTGCAACCAGGGATATATTGGAGAAACGGGGAGAGAACTAAGGTTAAGGATAGGAGAACATAAATCTGCAATTAAAAATAATAAAGAGAATGCACCTTTGGTCACCCATTGGAGAGAGCAGGGACATAGCGGAAAAGATATACGATGGGTGGTTCTGGAAAAAATAAAAGAACAAACTAGACTGGGAGATAGTAAACAGAGGAGAAAAAGACAGGAACAATGGCATATGATTAAATTTAATACAATCAAATGTGGCCTGAATTCAAGGGAGGAGTGGGAAACCCTAATATAATTTAATATCAGTATATTTCCATAATAAGAAAACCTGACCCAATGACATAATTGTAATATGATTGGACAGTATGGCACCCTATATGGACCCCTTTGTTACACGTAGAAAACACGGGTACCCCTTGCACACAGCATGTTAATAAAGTGCGAGTTTGAAAAAAGAGAAAATGATTCTAACCAAGAATCAAGAATAAGCTGTAGATCACTCGTATATAAGAAGAGTAGGATGTATGCTACGGAAAATAGAACTTAGTTCGTGTGGGCTCACCGTGGTTTGAAATGCCGAGGTAACACCATGTTAAAATGGCGGCCACGTTTACAAACAAAGAAGATTATTTATGCGCATGTGCGCCTCACCGTAAGGTAGGGGATCAGCTGTAGACCCTTGCTAACAGTGAACACACGCATATAAGGTGCGCGGTTTGGACTCGAATCATAAGAGGAAAGGAGCCAGGCAGAAACGCTGTTCCCAAAAAAAGAAGGTAAGAAGGGAAACTGAAAGCAGTTAGGGGGGGCCGGGTTAGAAGTCACGATCAAGGGTGAGGTAGAATACGGGTGAAGTAACATCTCTTGGACACCCGATAGAATATCTAAGTGAAGGCCCCAGGGGAGATAAAGTAACTGGGTTGGCCTAAAGGACCCATAGAGTATAATCGACAGTGGCCCGAGTAGTGGCAGAAACATATATCATGCCATGTAAATATTCTAAACGTCCTAATGAACGAATGCGACCCGGCCTAAGGGGGAGGGTCTGCTTATATAAATGATTGGTACCAGGCGAAAAGAAAATAGACTGTTTAAGAATAGAATTTAAGAACAAGTTCTAAAAATATTTTTAATTTAAATCTTTAGGACATACCCAGTCCCCAAGGAAGCTACGTATGCCTCGCTCAAGTAGAATTTTATTACTTGTAAGGTAAGGCGTAACTAACCATACACTGAATTGTATTGACAAATAGCAATACTAGCTATATGTGGAATAGTTAAAGGATATTATAAAGGAAATAATAAAATAATATTTGTGGGATATCCCTGGTTCATCTAGATCATAGGAAGAGATTCCGCTGTTCCAGTTATTTAACCAGATTACCTACGAAAGGATTAAAAGACCTCAATAACAGGACATCGCTAGATCTAAAGAAGGTAAAACATTAGCGCAAGATGCCTCTTTTATTGTCATACGAAGAGGGAATAGATAGAACAACTTCTTGTTTTTATCTTCATTAGAGAGACACGCAAGGGCCTGAACATACCCAGACGGTTATCCAAAGAACCCGTGCTGGTGGATGTACTACACCCTAGCTTGCACATCATGAGCAAGGCAAGTAATAAATAGAGTCCGATGGTGATGTGAGATGTATGCATGCGAGAGTATGGCTCCCTCCCTTGTAATATACAATCCCCAGGCTTTCTACACTATAATGAGACGGAGGGCACTAATAACATACATTCAGGAGATTGTGTAAAATTGAAACCCTGATTGGTCCAATTTAATGAGTCCATGAAGACATGACATATACTGTAATTTGCTTATTTGCAAAAATGGATAAGTGGGACAGGGAATCACTTAACCCTGTTGGTATATAATAAACTGCAAGATAGTGGTGGAATACAGGGGCTAAATACTATGTGCCATTCTTTGGAAAAAAGATGTGAGATACCAAAGATGCTGTAACATGTAATGAGTAATGCATAGATTAGAAATAAGATCAGCCTACAATTATGAACAATGACACTTTTCTCTATATATTTTGAAGGGTGTCCCATGTAATTTGTGAAGCCGGTGACCCCAGAAAGTTGGAAAGTCCTGAAGAAGGTGTTCAAGTATCCAGAGTTATGACACCGAAATGCGTCGACGTAGTTCTGTAATTAAAATCCAATTTTAGCCCAGGGAACAACAGATATTCATATATTTATACTGTTAGTAGCCCAGAAAAAGAACGTAAGGAGGCCTTGGATACTTAAAAGGAGTGGCGAGAGAACGTGTAGGCCACTATTAGTTGGGGTTTTCTACTGTTTAGATATTATGTAAACAATGAATGTAATCTGTCGATTTTTCTTGATTTATGTATTGAATGTGTTATTGATTGCAGTATCTTCCTTGCTTTCTTCCAGAAATTGGAAACTGTATTGCACTGAATTTTTATATTATTTTATGTAACTACATTTTTCAGGAAATCTTTTCTGAAATGTTATTAATTCATGTATAAATTTGTGTTTTTATTGTATTAATTATTTTTAAGAATTAAAAGCTTGTGAACGTTCATTTTAGTGTGGAAATCGATACTGTGTACGTCCCATATTCTTTGGGTGTGTATGAGTGTGAAAGTATATACTTATACAATAGGATTGAGTGTTTCCAGGGATTCTCCCTTGACTTGCTTTACTCTTTTAATGTTAGATTTTAGCTTCAGCTTCCTGCCTGACATTGGAGAGCCATTCTGTACACTCTTACTCCTGAGAGAACCGAGGGATCCCACACACTGCTAGGAATGGTCACAATCAGCAAGTTGTTGCACCATTCCCAAGAGCTCAATGCGGATGGGATATGATTTTATTTGACAAGCACAATTTATTTGTCGACATAAGCAGTAGTAGTGGTGCTAATTAACAAACCACTAGAGGTTTTCAGTTACCCTTCTCCACCAGTTGTTTCACACCCAACTCCCTCTTATCAGTAAAAAACTATGAATACAAGTAATTGTTCAGTTTTTCTTCATTTGTTACAAAGTCCTCGGTAATGTAACAATACTTTTTCCACGCAGTTTTTTCCACATGATGCCTCCACCACAATCTGTACCACAAACTTACCTCTATTATGCATGTCTTACCCACACAGGCCTTTATAACACATGTAGGCAAGTATTGTAGGAATAATGCACAGGAGGTTGAGGAAATGGAGTAGGGGTTCAGCGACTGGAGTTCTAGGGGGGTTATGGGAGTTAACGCCCTCCCAAAAAAGTAATGGGAAATGGTGGATAGAGGTTAAGGGGTGCAAAGAGTCCCCCCGAAAATAAGAGAAAGTGACACAGAAGGATTTAAGAACTGGGGATTCAACCTCCCAAAAAGAACAGAAATATGGTGCATATGTTTTTTATTTTTTGTGGAGTGTGTTTATTTTTTTGTCATATGTTCTCAGGAGTGGGATGATAGTTCCCTAAGGGAAAAGGTTGCAGAGGTTTTTAATTTTTGCTGTGTCATTTTTACTTTTGGGGGATTTTTTGGGACATTATTGTTTGTACAAATATTTTAAAATTGATTTATCTAATGTGAATTTGTACATTTTTGGATTAGCGGCATATACATTTTTTATAAAATATTTAAAGATAATCAGATTTTAAAAACATTCAACTTATTTGATAAGTACATTTACTTCTCTTTCCCCTATCATTCAGGCCCCCTATATTTACTGAACAAATATGCAACCTACCCATCCCTATAGTTTGTTTGATACCTAGGTTGCCCCTTAAACCATTCCTTCATCTCCAATCTCAGCTCGGCTTTCCTCTGCTTTTTCTGAATTTGTTGCCCCCTCCTCTCCCCCCTTCCTCCCCTTTTCCTTCCCACATTACCCCCCACCCTCCTTCCCTGCTTTATGAAGCAACAGACCTGCTTAGGTCTGTGGTTGATGAGTGGTGAGACCTTCCGGATAGTGATGTGAATAGTGATGTGTACGTAATACCTATATGTTATTCCTATGTGTACCCTTGTGAACCCTCCATACCCCTATTTGTCACCTTACACCCAGAAAGAAGATTTTCTGTGTCATAAAGATGTTTAAAAAATATTTGACGGGAAAAGGAAAAGAAAATATCGGCATCAGCAAGTTTAAATGTCATCTTCCTCCTGCGTCTAAGACCTCCTTCTCCTTGATTTCCGACGTGAAGAATCTCGTATGATCGTTCCAGATTACTTTTTGTCGGGCCGGGTTTAGGAGTAAGGCCTGCGCGCCTTTGTCCTGGAAGATCTTATTCATCTGATGCAGACGCCAACGTCGTTCCACTGTGATATGGCAGAAGTCTGGTCTAGTGAAGAAAGAAAACCCATCTATACTACGTTGTGCTTCCAGTCTTGCCTTTACAAACACATTTTGCATCAATAGATAGTTTCAAAAATAGACCAGAAATGCCCTTGGTTTGGTGTCTGGGCGAACTGGCAGTCGGATAGTGAATGGTACTCTGTGAGCCCTTTGTATTTCCTACTGCCAATTCCAGCCTTCCAATTCAGGGAAGGATTTCTGAAACATTTGCACCACATATGTTCGTGTATTAGACCCCTCCTTTCCCTCCTGAATACCCAGGAATGTCAAATTATTCCTTCATTGGCGATTCTCGCTCTCTTCCACTTGACTCTGTATTGGACCCAGAATCTGACCCGAAACCTCACCATGTGGCATCAGATAATGAAAAAAGGTAATTCCCTACGGCCCTTCCGGGGTTCTATGGGTCCTAGAGAAACCCTTGGGTTTTAACTTTCCCCTCGACTCATAATTGGGGAGTTCCGTTCACATGCCCCAGATAGATAGATCAGGCCCATTTTGGGCCCTTTTTTGCCCCCATAGGTCTTAGGTTTCATGCTAGTTTTTTTTTTCCATTGAGACGGGCCGCCGACAGACCCTTTTCCTGTATACCTGTCAAAGGGATCTCTGCGTCTTGTCTATTGTCTTTGATGCCTGCCCTGCCTGAGGGGTCCTCCATCTGACCTTCTTCCCTATCTCTGCCCATCCTGTCCTCCGGCTGTAGCTGCTCATTATTTAGAGATCCATTTTTCGCTCCCGGCCTTTCTTGCATATTGCTTAATGTCTCTATCTCTACTGACCCCTCTACAATCCCCCTTGCTCCTTACCAGCCGGCGTTGGGACATTCACTTCCCCGGCAGTCTCAAAGTGCTCGCTCTCCTGAGCTTGTTCTACGGAACAGGTCCCTGTTCCTCTGAACATTTTAATGACTGACTCGGAGGTCCGGTGTGGCTGGGGCTGCGCGCCCGCACCCCTCCCTGTCAATTGGATTCTCCATTCTGAGCCTCTGCCTGTGTCCCTGGACTGTGACGGGGGCCGGCTCGATTTCCACCGCGTTTCCTCGTGGGGATTCCTGGAGACCAGTATGGAGCACCACGCCTCTGCCTTTTGCACCAACCTTTGGACCCATGCTTCCTGGGGTCGTTGAGGGCCCACTTCGCCACGTCGGGAACTGAGTCATCTCCCACTCATAGCCTCTGCAGCCAGGGATCAGCTGCTCCGCGATCCTCACCAGCACCGCGACCCAGCACTGCAAGTCAGATAAGTTTCGGCCAGTTTTGGCACTGCCGCTTCCGTTTAAATTACCAGCTAAGGAGTTCAGCATTCTTTGTACTTCTTAGTAAATTTAGTATATTTCAGCTTCACATCAGGAGGCACCTATGGCCGACTCATCTCACTCTGCCACCATCTTGCTTCCTCCTATTCATCTCACTCGACCGCCATATTGCTTATTCCCGAAATAGGTCAGCAGAAGTGGTACGAACATGGGGTGCAGATATCATATGTGAACAGGAGACCCATATCCCATAGCAAAAGAGAGGACTTAATGTCATCCCTGGGTATACACAGGTAATCAGTTCATGACAGACAACTTCTACTAGAGGAGTTGCTATACATATCTAATCGGATTCCATCAGCTGAGCAAACTATCGGATAAATGGGAAAGGTGGGCGAGTGCTTTGTTATCTAGTAGGGTAACACTATGTACGATCTACGGCTCGAATTACGATGACCTAGACCTAGGGTCAGCACTAGAGCTTGAATTAGCTTCTTGGCCATCCCCGCTAATAAGTTGTGGGGATTTTAATATTCATTTAGAAACATACGATAAACCTTGGGGAGGGCATCAGGGGAGGAAGCCACAAGTGTTTAAAGCTTTAAAAGCTCTAGTGGAAATCCAAGGACTAGTGGATATGTGGGCTCAATATAAAATCTGGTGATACAGGGTATTCCTATTTCTCCTGCCCACATAGGAAATATGTTAGGCTTGACCACTTCTATGTCTTTGCCTCTCTTTATTTATTTATTTATACAGGATTTATAATGCGCATGGCTGCCTCAGCAACGAGGCGTCCCATCGCAACCAGAGACCAGAGAGGAGCAGGGGGATACAACCAGCGTCCTTTGTTAGATGGTAGGGAACAAACATGTCTTTACAGACTTCCGAAACGTCAAAAGATTGGATATGACTCGGATGTTTGCTGGGAGGGAATTCCAAAGTTTGGCCGCCAGAAGGCTAAACGAGCGCCCCCCAGCCCTAGCTTTTCTTACTCGAGGGACACAAACCAGCCCGTGATTGTGGATCTCAAAGCACGGCCGTGCAAATAGGGCTTCAGTAAACCCAAGAGCCCGATAGGGGCTGGGTGCATCAGGATTTTGTGCGCGATGCACAGCACCTTAAAGTGAATGCGGGCTTCAATGGGCAGCCAGTGCAACTTAAAGAGCACATGAGCCACCGACTGCGATCTAGGAAGCGCTACTAGCATACGTGCTGCCGCATTCTGGACCCTCTGACGGCGTTTAATACTCGCTCTATTTGCACCCTGATATAAAGCGTTGCCATAATAAAGCCTTGCAAGAACGGAGGCTTGCAGGATGGTTTGGCGCACTCCGGGTGGGAAAAAGCCAAGCAAAGTTCTAAGACCTCTCAGAAGCCCAAAGCAAACCACAGCAACAGCTCTTGTCTGTTTCTCGAAGGTTAGGCCAGTATCGAACCAAACACCCAGGTTCTTTACCATCTTCTTCGGTAACGGAGCGAGTTTAAGATGATCAGGCCACCACTGCTCCAACCAAAGCTCTTGGTCTTTCCCATAGAGAAGAATCTCGGATTTACTGGCATTTAATTGAAGGCAGTTAGCCTTCATCCAGTCCGAGATAACCGACAGATCCGTCTTGAAGCTTTCCAAATTTGCACAGCAATTTTTGGAGAAGGCGATCACCAGCTGGGTGTCGTCAGCACCTGTTACCAAGAATAGCCCCCTACCTCTGGCCACCTCCGCCAAAGGTCCCACATAAAGATTGAAAAGAAGCGGGCTCAGGATGGAGCCCTGCGGCACCCCACGAGATAGAGTATGATCCTGAGAGTGAAAAGGAGGTACTGACACTTGAAACGATCACCCAGCCAGGAAGGAACAAATCCACTCCAGGGCAGCATCCCTTATTCTGATCGATCAAAGGCGTTCCAGAAGGATCGCATGTGACACCGTATCAAAAGCGGCACTTAGATCCAATAGGACCAAGGCCGCGGAGTCTCCTGCATCCAGCCGGCTACGGATAGAGTCCGTGACAGCAAGGAGAGCTGATTCGGTGCTGTGGCGGGGGCGAAACCCATGTTGGGAAGGGTCAAAGATGTTATGCGTGTCAATATATTTAGACAGGATGGAATTGACATGTGCCGCCACCACTTTCACCATGAAAGGTAACTGAGATATGGGACGGTAGTAACCAGGGTCGTCCAGGTCAAGCGATGGCTTTTTTAACAGTGGGATCACTTTTGCATGCTTCCACGCCCTAGGGACGGAGGCTGATTTCAGTGACAGGTTGACCAATTCTAGTGCCACAGGGGAAATGAGAGGAAGAACCTGGCGAAAATGGGTCGACGACATTGGGTCCTCTGGCGAGCCCGACTTGATTTTAGCACTTAAATTTAATGCGATTTTATATAGCGCGAACTTTACCCGAAGGTGTCAGAGTGCTTTACATAAGAACCAGTTGCAAAACATAAGGACTTAGGATTACATGTGTTACATAAAAGATACACATAAAAAATTGCAAATGTACAAGATGTAAAGTCACACAAAGAAGAGACTGGTGATTATAATTATCTCTATATACATAGGGAAGGGATATGAATGGATATACTCTAAGAGTCACATAGGAATGGTAGAGAATACAAAGATCTACTGCATATACTAGTGATTAGAGTTATCTCTATATACATAGGGACGGGATATGAATGGATATACTCTAAGAGTCACATAGGAATGGTAGAGAGTACAAAGCCCCAAACTCCTGCAGTGACAACAAAGGAAAAGCCGACATACAGTTGTCCACCCTGGAGCGAGTCCCTGTCAGCACAGCATTCTCAGTGGGGGAAATCCCAGTAGAAAAGCTCCGATAAATCAATTCCACTTTCTTCACAAATTGGAGTGCTAAATCTTCGCAGCGATGGTTCGACGCTACGGGGGAGACATTGGTCATGCCTCCACTCTTCATGTTTTTAAGCAAGGTGAAAATGGTCTTGGTAGGATTAGAGCTGGCCATGATTTTATTGGCTACAAACTCTGCCCGTGTTTTGTGGATGAGTTTGTGATAGTCTTTGACTGCCTTTCAATACACTGCTTTGGCAGAAGGCTCATAGTAACAGCGCCAGGCACGTTCTAGTTGTTTACATCCCTTCTTTGCCTGAGTTAGAAGGTCAGTGAGCCATGGATTAGATAGCCCACGTCCCTTCCCACCCCGCTTAGCTGGAATACAGCTATCCAGACCAGCTACCAGCCAATCGTGAAAGCCCACAAGTGCCCCCTCAATATCAGGCGGAAACTGGGGGCTGTGCTCCGCTAACCAAGTAGCGAGCAGCTCCTGGTCTAACTTATGCCAGGGCCGTTTTGCCACCGTGACTGGGCGAACCACATCAATTATACCCTGCCACAGTAGGGAGAATGGAATTACTGAGTGGTCTGTCCATGTTAGTGGAACCGGAGAGGCGATTTTTAGACCGCCAAGATTGGAAAAAATAGGATCAAGCAGATGTCCAGCCACATGGGTACCTCCCGCGACGAGTTGCGGAAGCTTAAAAGCTTCCAGGTCCGCAAGGAAGTTATCAATCTCAGCCTTTCCTTTCCGCTCGAGATGCAAATTCAGAACCCCCAAAATGGTAAAGTTGGCCGCTTTGCAGGCCAACTGTCCAATTTTAGTTACTAGGTCCTCACGAAGGGCCAGGGGGGTCTGTAAATTAATAGACCAGACATGGTGAAGTTTCTGCTAAACTTTATTTTAAACAATGCACTCTCACAATCTACTATTTTTTCTTAAACAGGCTAACGGCGAAAGCAACTTTGGCTATCACCGCAATGCCACCCCCGATTGCCCCTTCTCTATTTATGTTATGTAGGATATAGCCATCCGGGAGGGCTAATCCTGGCTCCGCCACTGTATCCTGGGTAAGCCAGGTTTCAGTAAGTAAAAGGGCGTCTGGGCTCTCATCCATTAATAAATCAAATACCTCAGCAGGATGACTCACCAAGGAGCGACAGTTGAGGCTAAGAACTTTGAGTGCAGTACAACTAGATGAGCAGAAAGATTGCTCCTCAAAGTCCACCTTAAAAGCACAGAATTTGCACGCAAAAGTCGGCTCTTGAAAAGCCCACTGTGCTGATGGGCTTTCAGAGGCCAAGTTCACAAGTTGTTCTCGAGTATATCTGCAGGAATAGCCTGTGTTAGATGCAGGGGTTCTGGCGACTGGCGACGGCCCGGCGCAGACGGGCTTGCCTTAGGCGCGCCCGCTGCGCGGGCGCCTAAGCGTCATCATTTGTATCCAAGCAAGGAGGTGGCAAGGCAGGCGAGGCAACAAACACTAGTCTGCTGACCTCGTCGATTCCTCCCCCAGATGTGGGACACAACTCCCACCCTTGCCCCAAACAGCGTTTCCCCAAGAGCAGCAGCAAAATGCAGTTTTAAAAATGCGGCGAAATGAGGCAAGAGAATTGTACTAAGAATAATGCACAGTTAAAACCAGAAAAACAGATACTGTAAAATGACAACGAAGCGCTAGGTAAAGCTCCCGGCTCACGCCTCAAGAGTCTGATGCCTCAAAGAGATAGCTACCATAAGAAAATTTCCAAAGGTCTTGTCAGCTCACAACCCTCTGATGTTGGAAATCGAGGTTCAAGGGTATGAAAGATCCTTCACAAAATGGCCCTTTGATAGAAAACTCTTGGCCACTGAGGGATTTATAAATCACATCAGGGGGGTGCACTAGGCAATTTTATGAAGCAAACAGATTCAGTACATCGAGAGAATCTGTATGGCTCGCATTCAAGGCATGCCTCAGGGGGGCATCATCAGGAAAGAACAGAGAGAGGAAAGACAGGGCTGCCCAAGCTCCCCAATTATTTTCGCGCTCTATATTGACCCTTTAACCAGATCAATGCTAAATGACCAGGCTATTAAACCGGTAGTGGTCAGGGGATATAACACTAAAGTGCTAGCCTATGCTGATGACATTGCAGTTGTCACACCTTATCCACTGGAAGCTTTAGGTAGGATCGAGGTCCTGGCATGTGAATTTGGGAGGCAGTCATGGTATAGACTAAACATTGACAAAACAAAGATCGTCTGTTCTAAATCCACTCTGTTTCAAGATCCACGGAGGACAGAGGTGGCTACATATTTAGGGATAAACATAAATGCGGAGGTAGGGACTGTCTGGGATATTAACTCTGCACCTCTTATAAAAAAAGATAGGCAATGACCTAAAAAGAATGGGCAATCTACATCTCTCCATTATAGGAAGAGAAAATGTCATAAAAATGCCAATTTTCCCAAAATATTTTATGTGTTTAGATGTATATCTGTCAGGACTAGGGTGGTCTGCGGTCTAGGGCCCGCCCCACGTAATGTACCATGTCATAAGCATCTGTGTGGAAAGGTACATTGTTTTCCTTCTAGGGGGCGTTGGTGGTTCAATTGTGCAACTTTATGATGTAGAAGATGTACTGTGGTGAAATGTACTTTCTCTGTATTGAAATGTGCACATTATATGGAGTTTATCCCCCCCTGTCCGCCTAATGCGTTAGATTTGGCACCCTGAACGCGTCCGCGAGATGCGTGAGGTTTGGTAGCCTCACGCGAGATGCGTGGGATTTGGCAAGCGGCTTTAACGCGTCCGCGAGATGCGTTAGAAATGGCATGCAGTCGCTTAAAACACCGGGCGTAGTCACGTACATGTACGCGACCACGCCCAAACCCCTTTGCTCACTATTCCTGGGACTTTGAAGGTGTGGCAGCTTCCTCCTGATGCTCTGAGTTGGAATCAGAGCTTGGGAAGCATTTTTGATTCTTTTTGCAGTCAGCGAGTGGCATCCAGTAGAAGGTCAATTGGAGAAGGTGAATCCTGAAGCAAGTTTGCAGAGGAGAACTTGTTAGAGCCAGTAAGCTACTTCTCCGAGGTTTGGGTCTCCTGCAGCCACGCCCTTCTTTTGTGTAGAGTAGGTCGTACTCTACAGGTAGGACCATTTTGGGTTATTTGAAAGGCTAACATTTGGCGCAATCATTGCAAATGTGCTTTTTGAATGTTTCTTTGGGTGAATTAAAACATTCTTTGTTTCCTTTGATATAATTCACTGAGAGTTTTGACTCAATCTTCTAGAATTCTTCTTTGAATGGTTTTTGGTCGCTATTTGTAACTGGCGCAATTCATTTTGCAGAGTACAGCAAAAGGATTTATTTTGCTTAAAGAAATACAATTCATGTGCAGTATTTGGGTTTGAAGATTATTGATGTAAAGTGAATGTTTATAAGGTAAAGAGACATTTGAGATTATCAAAGTAAAACAGATATTTACAAGACAAAGAGACATTAGTGGCTATCACTGTAAAGAGGTTATTTACAAGGAAAGACTCATTAAGTATTTGGTAACCCTGAGATGCTAGTGTGTTTTCAATGCACAATTCAAGATATTGTTACATTTGATGACTTTGGAGTTTAGGCTTAATTTAAAGTCAAAAGCCTTTTTAATTTTAAGAAGCAATTTTAGTTATTAAAGTTGTTGCAGAGTTTTCGAAAGTATAGAAAAGACTTGCAGCATTAACTTTTCCTTTTCAGATCTCCCTCCCTGCTGTTCCCTTCCCAACACCCTTTTCCCCCCGCTTGATCACTTCAATATTCTGTGTATTTACTACAATCAGAATTGGAGGTATCGAGAGGTGGGCCCTTATATCAACTCAACAGATCCTGAGGAAGACCTCGTCTGACAATATCGTTGGAACCTTCAAATGGGTTTTCCAAAAAATAGAAGGGATGTTCTCACAATTTATCTGGGGATATAAAAAGATTAGAAGATCACTAAAGCTGATGACTTTACCACAAAGCCGTGGGGGTTTGGCCGCCCCCCATATCCTATATTACTACTGGGCTATAACTTTACAGCAAATGACCAGCCTCTTTAGCCTTAAAACTTGGTCAGAATTAACGCCGGGAGATCAAGAGAGGGAGATTCCTCCCTCCATTTATGAGCTTGCCCTAGGGGATGCAGCATCAGGAATTTTATTGAGGCAGCTGGAAGGGAGTTATTATGAAAAAACGATCTTCAAATCAGTAAGAGCAGCCTGGAATGTTTGGAGCAAGGCTAGAAAGTTTTTGAAAATACCAAAGGTTCAGGAATACCTATTATGGTGATTGTCAATCTTTCCGCCTTCACTTAATGACATGTTCGGTAGAAATTGGGAACAGGCTGGAATAAACAATTTAGGAGATATCCTTAATCAGAATGAGGTAATGTCATTTAGAGAACTCCAGGAACAACATGGTGTGGACCTTGGGACACTTTTTAAGTATTTGAAAATCAGGGAGATAATTAAACCAGTTATGTTACAGCTTACTAGCTTGGATTGAATTCCTTTGTTAGAATGTCTAGTGTATAGACAGCCCTGTGTTAAAGATCTGTATTCAATATTGATGAATACCAATCAATAGCAAACATAGCTAGGTCAGAAAGTCTATGGGCAGTGAAGCTGGGAGATCAGGATGTGGATGTGTCTAGATCCCTAAATTTGTCTAAAAAGATATTCCTGCTGCTAACCTTAAAGCTCAACATTTTAAAACAATATTCAGGTTATATTATACACCGGCAAAACTGTTCGCCTGGGGGAAAAGGGAAACCAATTGCTGCCCAAGATGCAGACAAGGCCCGGCTGACAGAGTTCATATGTTCTCTGGATGCAGCAAACTGATTGTTTTGAAACAGGGAATAGAAAACATTTTGAACCAAACTATAGGGCGACCACTCCAATTAACTCCAACAATGGTACTATTTGGTTTTGGCAAAAGCTTACAGATGGAATTGACCCAAGTATACTTCTATTTCATGGTAACAGCCATTCTTCGTATAATAATTGCATCAAAATGGAAGGATGTAGATCCACCGACATTTCAGGAGTGGTATGCTAGTCTTCACCATGTGTATAATTTGGAGAAGGCATTGTATAAATACAAAGGAAGGAGAGCGAAAAAAAGAGGCCACCAAGTATGGAGGCCTCTGTTGGAGCAAGAAGGGAATTAAGAAAATAGATTCAATAAGTTTAACAAAAGGATATTTTTGTATTCCTTCTCTCCTTCCTGCTAAGCTTTGTCTCCTTTCTGAAATATTCCTATGCTCCGTATGTTACTTTATTGTATGTCTTTTCTTATTTATCTATTTTCTTTTCCTTTACTTTGTTTGCATTTTTTTTTTTTTTTCCTTCTCTTGACTCCATCTTGGGTGTAGAATAAGCAGGATAGATTAGAAGGAAGCAAAATATGGTTGGAATAATCACATACGAGCATGCTGTATAGATTAATTAATTGATGAATTTTACTATGTGTTAATCTTTGGAATAATTGTATTTACTGTTTTGCTGAATTATAAAATAAATAAATAATAATAAAAAAAGATAAGTACATTTACATGTTTAATAAATATAAAATATTAAATGAATATAACTTTCATTAAAGTATTTACATATTTGTGAACGTCTCAATGATTTAAAAACACATTTTTGGACATATTTCAAGTTTTCCCATTCATTAGTTGGAGAGAAATTCTCCTTTTTTAATTTTTACCCAATCCATATTTTATGTATTCCAAGTTTTAGCATTTATTTGTGTTGTCACTAGATGCTTTTGGTCGAGGATGTAGGATTACAGCAGCCCTGTCAGGTGAGAACTTTATTTATTTATTCATTAAAATATATTTAGACAGTCTGGAGCATACTTTCATTGTAAGCGGACTATAAGGGAGCTGTGCTTGGGAATATTATTAGTTTAATGTTAGTGTACGTATGTTTTTGATGTTTTAATTCCTATGCTGGTTGACTGCGATAGTGCCCAGCTACGTTATCTTTTTATGAACAATTTTCTTCCTTTATATTTTTTAATCCAATACCAGTGAATATGCTCTTTGCCTATTTCAAAGTTCATATATATCCGTTTCTCTGTTTTTTGGGGGGCTTGATTAAATGTAGTGGAGTGCTTGGTTATTTACCCGGCCTAATTGTCCTCCCTACATAACTTTAGCCTTTTTCAATTGGGTGCTTTTTTCAAATATATAGGTATTTCGTTAAAATATGGCCCTTATCTGTTTTTATGGTTTCTTGTTTGAATTTGGATTACCTTGGCCAGGTTTTGTTTCCATCTTGGAAATACAAATGTTTCTTTTGTAAATCAGTATAATATTGCAACTACTATTTTTGTTTTTTGGGGTTTTGATTTTGGATTTGTGGATTTACATTTGAACTGCCAAATGGTTTTGGGGAAATGTTACCAACACCTGAAGAAAGAACACCGCTTCAGGTAGGAACCATCTTCAAATATCTTTAAAGAAAGATGTGAGAAAAATTCATTTCTAGAGACTCTTTTTTTTACAGGAGAGTAATGGAAAACAAGTTGTTGATGATTCTTTGCTAGAATGGTTATTAATTTAGTATGTTTGTAATGCTTTAGGGGTGGCCTGCCTCTCCACGTTCCAAATTGCTGACATTTAAAGAGGGGTTGTAAAAGATTGTACCTATCTAATTTCTTGGAAACCTTGTTACATTTTAAAAATTTCCAGGAAATGGTACCAATTTGTGTGGTGTTTTCCCATTGAACTACAGCTATTCTAACCCTCTATTGCATTCTTTTTTTTGCACCTCCCTTTAAACAAGTTGTGCAACAGTTCCACAGTTAATGTGATAATGTGGCTTTCTTCTATTACTCTATCTACTTAGATGGCCTGTCTGGGTTATCTTAATAGTAATTTATTAATGGTGCAATTTTTTTGCATTTGTTTCTCAGAATAAAGATGCCTTTGGAATTTTTCTTATATATGTTGAATATTATTGTAAATTAAGTTTATATATTTATTTTACAGCAATCACAGCACCGAAACCGCATTGATTGCAGCCAACTACGACATCTGAACTCTCCTCAATGGAGAAGAAAAGAAGTTACTTACCTGTAACTTCAGTTATCCAGTAATGGCATCTTTCTGTCACGAGGTTCCAACTACCGATATACTGAAGGAGGATGACGTCGATGAATTTCCCCGTTATCTTTCACCTCTCATTTCTTTACAGTCCAAAACAGCAGCTTCCGAGGTCCTGTGGACCTTTAAGGATCTAAAACAACAAGATCCTAACCCCGCCCACCTTCCCGGAACTCTGCGTCCCATTGGTTCTACACTGTAGACCTTCGGTATGAGAGTGAGGCCGGAAGAGGAAGAAGTCGCCGCCGCCAAGAGAAGGACCCACACCACCAGGCAGTCTTCTCGCCCTACCTGCAACTGAACCAACTCACGCCGGAGTGGAAACGGACGACGTGATGACCGAAGCAGGAAGACTCCATTGCAAGAGGGTGCCGGACCCGATTCTGCACTGTGAAGAGACGAGCCACGCTCCCGGAGATGCGTGGCTACAGCAGGTACGTGGCAGACTTTGGAGTGTGTTCCACAGAGGTGCACCGGGTGGGAATGCTGCAAAACGGGCGGAGGGAGGTTCTCAAATGCCACAGTAATGTCTTGTGCTAATACGGAATGCACGGGTGACGGTTGGTGCTTTATGACTCCCTCACTACCCTTCCCAAGACCAGTTGAGTTCAGACGGAGTTTCGCACTAACATTTTTTTTGTGTGCTTTATTTACATGCATTCCACGGATTGTGCGGAGCGGAAATCCAAGCCGATGAATGTGACATCCCTACTATACTCAGTCACTAACAGACTTATTAATGAAAAGGCTGTGCGAGGAAGAAAAGAACAGACTTTGTCATTGACCTTTACCCCCCCTGTGTATATAACTTTGAGTTGGCCTTCTTATCCAATAAATACGTTTATTTTGAATTTCCTCATTATATCCTTGCTTCTTGATTGCCCACACTTTCATAGATTCACTTGCTTGAATCATCCCTGCCTTCGAGGTGGGAGTCTCACTGTAAAAATAATCATAAATATATAATAGCATTAATACATATAATATGCTATAATGCACTGCATAGTCATTGCAGTAGCCCATCCCTGTCTTTTTTTTAAAAAAACAACCACATTTTAAGCACAGCTAATCAAGCTCTAGTACCCTCTAGAACAATGGTACTCACAAACTTGTGGGGGCGGAGTCAGTGGGGGAGGGGGCGGGTCTAGAGCAACAAAATAAACTGTGACCATGAGGTTGAACACAGGTCCCTGCAGCGGACGCCTTCATCCACTGAGCTACCACACCCGGTATATATATATATATATATATATATATATATCTCCAGCTCATAGATGTACCAAAATCCCGAGGCACTCCCGGGCCGGTGCCGTTGCGCGACGGTACTGACGTGTTAAAATGACGGCTCCAATCGTTCTTCTTTGCCAAAAAACGATAACGCACTCACGGGGGTTATGTAGCAGCAGTTTTTATTCGGCTACGGACAAGAAACAGACGCGTTTCAGACCTAAAAGTCCTTCGTCAGTGTTTACAATTACATGTCTTTCCGACACATTATATATACCTCACTTCCTGTTGATGAAAAGGAATGATGGACAATTAGTTTCACATCCTAACGGGCAGCCATTACTAAGTGGGTTATTTTCTTCAAACAGTTACACATTTCCAATGTGTCATTTCCTCTACATTATACTTTTGCCGGTCTAACTGTGTTTAATCTCGCTGTGTATCAGCATGTCACTGGCATCACTGTTGCCCCAATTCAGATTCTATTGTGAGAGTTGCATTTGTTATAATTGATTGGACTAATTGATTGGACTAAATCATGAGATTGAATTTGTTATATTTGATTAAATTGTGTCACATGGGTGTTGTATCTTACACTGCGATCACGTTAACGTTACATCAGTTGGTGACATGCCGATACACGGCTAGATTACACCATATACCACCGACTGGGGACAAAGTTATCAATTGAGAAATGACACAAGTGCTCGGCACATAGAATCTGAAATTTCCCCTGTGTAACGGATGGATGATCGCACTGTTTCATTAGGGTGTTCTAATTTCTGTAAATAAATTGTAAATATCTGCAATTGGGGCAACAGTGATGCCGGTGACATGCTGATACACAGCGAGATTAAACACAGTTAGACCGGCAAAAGTATAATGTAGAGGAAATGTCACACTGGAAATGTGTAACTGTTTGAAGAAAATAACCCACTTAGTAATGGCTGCCCGTTAGGATGTGAAACTAATTGTCCATCATTCATTTTCATTAACAGGAAGTGAGGTATATATAATGTGTCGGAAAGACATGTAATTGTAAACACTGACGAAGGACTTTTAGGTCTGAAACGCGTCTGTTTCTTGTCCATAGCCAAATAAAAACTGCTGCTACATAACCCCCGTGAGTGCGTTATCGTTTTTTGGCAAAGAAGAACGATTGGAGCCGTCATTGTAACGCGTCAGTACCGACGCGCAACGGCACCCGCCCGGGAGTGCCTCGGGATTTTGGTACATCTATGAGCTGGAGATTATTGTGTACCGGGGCACCGCAACGCACAGTCAGAGGAGTGGAACCAAAGAGACGGAACCTACAAAACGGGTCGCGACGACAGCGACCGGCAAACCGTGAGTCTCTTTCACCCGTATTAGCATCTGCAAACTGACTGATAGCCAAGCAGGGCGAGGGGGTTATGTTAGCAAAACGCGGTGAGGCTTTCCGCGTCGGCACCAATTAAAAACGAACAAGATGTGTGATGAAACGGACCGCCGGGAGGCGGCATTGGACATCTTTAAGAAGAGAACACCCACTGTACGAATTACACCCGATTCAGGGGGTGGAGGGACAAAGTCTCACAGTACCCTCGTGATGTTATTTAACAAATTGGAGAGATGCAGTGAAAAAGAGATAAGAAAATGGTGGGAGGCCACCTCGCTACAAAACTACATGGACGTTGATAGAGTCCCAAGAGGGCTCAGAATATACACTGTTCCGGCTTATGAAAGTCCGGATCCCATGTTATCAGAGCAATGGGCGGAGTTAACAGCAGCATCATGCAAAGCTATGCTGGACCTCCTCGTAAAGTTTGCTTGGAGTGATCGGATGAAAGCCCTAGAAGAGATCGCCTCCCTGGAGAAGGAGCTTTTGAAGGAAGAAGACCAAACCAAAGTGCAACAATTGAGAGAGGATATGAAAAAGAGGCTGATGAAATATGAGTTAAAAATAATATCGAGGAAACAAGAGAAATTTGAGCGGGATGAGCGTGATTACGCTCTGGGAAGAATACCAACATTTTCCAAGAAGTATGATGGCGTAAGAGCAGCCATGAAGAAAAAACAGATTACAGTGCCAGCAGTTGAACCGGCAACATCTGAATCCAGTGTCACAGATGAGGAACCATCTGGAGATGAGGGACCAGTAACTACAAGTCAAATACGGAAGAATCCTTTTCACTTGGAGTTCAACCTTATCCAAAAGACCTGGCTCAGAGGGGGGAAAACCAAACCCCCAGAAGACGACGAAAAACCCAGAGGGGCGGCTGGCAGAGGAAGAGGCAAGGCGGTGAATTACAATACCCGCAAGAAGGGCAACAGGTGGTAGATCCCAGTGAAAATCTGACTATCATCAACCTAAACGATCAAAATCTAACGGAGGTTGAAGAAAATACCTTACAGTTGGGCCTCACCTTTTGCCCGAGTGATCAATTGGAATTCACACAAACAAGGATTGACCTCTTTAAACTAACCAGGAAAATGAAACTGCACAAATTTCATAAAACAAAACCTAGCGTCTTGGATTCACGAAAATCGAAAAAAAGGATAACTGTACAACCTACTGATATGTTGACTGTAAAGGACTTGAATTCAGTTCAGCTATTGGAAGAACTCAGGGCAGAACAAACTCAAACATTGGGGACCCAAGTTAGTGTTGAACAACAATCACCCCTGACAAACTTTCGATCGCCTTCACAATTCAACCCCCAGATGCCCTATGACGCTATAGACACTTTTTCAGAGGCTGTGATACAGGATCTAATCAAATTCAGAACCAGTACCAACAAAATAAGGAACTGGAAGAGTAATAACAATCTAACCAAGGAACAAGCGGACGCCTTAGCTAACATTCAGAAGAATGAAAAGATCATTGTAAAACCCTCCGATAAAGGGGGGAACATTGTTCTGCTAACTAGAGACCAGTATTGCCAAGAATCCCTTCGACAACTGGAAGATTCAGACAATTATATTGTCACTAATAAAGAGGAATATGAGCACAGCAGGAAAATGTATCATGATCTTTTGACCAAATGGCGGAATAAGTCTATGCTGGATATGAATGAGTTCCTGTTTTTACGTAACCCTGAACCTATAACTCCCACTTTCTATCAACTTCCAAAAGTCCACAAGGACTTGGTAAATCCTCCGGGGCGACCTATTGTTTCGTCCAAGGGCAGATTGACAGAGAATTTATCGATTTACATTGATTCCTTTTTGACTAAGTTTGTTGTGGATTTAAAATCATACGTTAGAGACACGAAGCATTTTATTGAACAGATTGAACACATTACATGGGACCATTCTTCTCTTTTGCTCATTACCCTAGACATTACCAGTCTATACACATGCATACAGCACAATAAGGGGGTAGAGGCTGTAAAATATTTTCTTGATATGAGACCGGGTAAATATCGAGAGCATGGTATAATGTTGATTGAAATGCTGGAGGTCTGTTTACAAAATAACATTTTTTTGTTCCAAAATACATTCTATAAACAGACCTCAGGGACGGCGATGGGAACCTGCTTCGCCCCCAGCTAAGCGAATCTTTTCGTGGGCTGGTGGGAGGAGTAGGTGGCCCTCACCGGGGACAACATGAAATGGGCTGAGCATATTGTAATGTGGCGACGTTACATTGACGATTTGTTCGTGGTGTGGAGGGGCTCCTCCACAGAAGCCAATGAATTTATTGTGGATCTGAATAGAAACAACTTACACCTAAAATTCACTGCAGACATCAGTAGTGAACAAGTACATTATTTAGATTTGAAAGTATTTGTGAGTGATGATAAACTGCAGACTGCCCTTTATAGAAAACCGGCGGCAGGGAACAGTATACTCCACGCTGACAGCAGCCATCCACCCAGTCTCGTGCGAAGTATACCGTATGGTGAACTACTGAGGCTTAAAAGGAACTGCTCCCGTGATATTGACTTCATGGCAGCAGCAAAGGAGAGCGTGCAGAGGTTCCGCATGAGAGGGTACGATCAAGACATGCTAGATAGAACCTTTAAGAAAGTGGCCAGGATTCCTAGGCAACAACTTTTTGTTTGCAATCAAAAAAGAAAAGAAGACTCTGAAAATGCGAACAAATTCAGGATGATTACAACATTCTCAGATGGGGCTAATGCACTGAGGGGCATGCTTTTGAGAAGTTGGCACATCCTACGCACTGATCCAGTGATCGGATGTGACGTTCCTGAAAGGCCGCTCATTACCTTTCGAAAATCAAGATCCATAAAAGATATGGTAGTACACAGTCATCTAGCACCAATCAAAACGACTGTACAGCGCACCCTTAAGGACATGGCAGGGTTTTTTCCTTGTGGAAAGTGCCGTGCATGCGAAAATAGCCGGAGGGTTCTCTCTTATCCAATTCCAGGCCTAGCCCAACCCAAAAAGATTAAGCAATTCATCACTTGTACAACACCTTATGTGGTGTATTGTCTTGTATGTCCCTGTGGCCTGAAGTACATAGGGAGTACGATTAATAGTGTGAAGATGCGAGTGTTGGAACACCAACGGGCCATAATGAATAAAGATGTATCTTATCCTGTGGCCAGGCACTTCGCTCAGGTACACCACAGCAATCGGGGGTTACTCCAATACTTCGGACTGGACCATGTACCATCTAATCCCAGAGGGGGGGATAGATTGACACGTCTGCGCAGACTAGAGTCGCGCCACATAATAGACATGCAGACTAAACAGCCGGGTGGGCTGAACATTGGAGAGGAACTTATAGTACACCTAGGAAGATAACTATGCGACAGGTTGGTGCTATTCGGAGTCAAAAGTCCGCAAGGAAGATTCTATGAAATAAGAACATTAATCCTTGTAGAGATATACTGTTATGGTAATCAATCTTTTCTCTTGCTTTCTTCTCCACTTTTGTATGAGAATCTCTTTACATTTGATTTTATATAATCTTTTTTGCTTATTCCTCTCTTCCTTTTTCACACCCATCCACATATTGGCAGTTAAATCATTGCAATGTTGGACTGTGGCCATCTTGACCAGTAGATAGAACTAGGCTTAGGAGCCGACTTACCGAGATGGATTAAAGGTGGAGTTTGGGGTCAAATGTGAATTTATAAAAGCCGATTCACGGCTAAATTGTGAGAGTTGAATTTGTTATAATTGATTGGACTAAATCATGAGATTGAATTTGTTATATTTGATTAAATTGTGTCACATGGGTGTTGTATCTTACACTGCGATCACGTTAACGTTACATCAGTCGGTGACGTGCCGATACACGGCTAGATTGCACCATATACCACCGACTGGGGACAAAGTTATCAATTGAGAAATGACACAAGTGCTCGGCACATAGAATCTGAAATGTCCCCTGTGTAACGGATGGATGATCGCACTGTTTCATTAGGGTGTTCTAATTTCTGTAAATAAATTGTAAATATCTGCAATTGGGGCAACAGTGATGCCGGTGACATGCTGATACACAGCGAGATTAAACACAGTTAGACCGGCAAAAGTATAATGTAGAGGAAATGACACATTGGAAATGTGTAACTGTTTGAAGAAAATAACCCACTTAGTAATGCATGCCCGTTAGGATGTGAAACTAATTGTCCATCATTCCTTTTCATCAACAGGAAGTGAGGTATATATAATGTGTCGGAAAGACATGTAATTGTAAACACTGCCGAAGGACGTTTAGGTCTGAAACGCGTCTGTTTCTTGTCCGTAGCCGAATAAAAACTGCTGCTACATAACCCCCGTGAGTGCGTTATTGTTTTTTGGCAAAGAAGAACGATTGGAGCCGTTTTATATGTATATATATATATATTCTCTGCCTCCCTCCCTCCCTCCATCCCTCTCTCTCCCTCTCTGTCTCCCTCTGTCTCACTCCCTCTGACTGTCTCACTCCCTCTCTCTCTCTCCCTCTCCTTCCCTCTCCTTCCCTCTCCCTCACTCCCTTTCCCCCTCTTCCCCGACACCTGCCTTAAGGGCTGGAACGTTAGGGGGACCGGAGGAAGCCTTGGGACACACAAACAAACCAGGACTTTCCATTCGGACATACCGCGCCTTGATCCTGATTAGCAAATGCCCATTGGGGTGAAAAATCGATTTTGCTTTCCCCTTGCAACACTCACACCGGAACAGTGCACTCTGGGAACAGTAGTTGTGTCTGGACTACTGTGGGTGTGCAACCTCGTGATCTGGGGTCACAACGCTCCCACCAATGGGGGTGTGGCAGGACATTTAAAGGCGTGGGAGATGCTTTACCCTGGTAACAGCGGCATCCGACGAAGGCTACTTGCCGAAATGCATCATGCCCAAGCTGTCATAATAAAGGATTCCAAAGTTTTTCCCCGAGTGGCCTCTCACCTCTCTTGATTGGAGGGGTTTGGAGTGGATACATGCGCGCCAGCCAGAGGCGTGAGAGGGGCCCCATTCTACAAAGTGGCAGAAGCATCGCTGGCATCAGCTGCTGTAGCCGCTGCAGCTTTCTTTCTTTCCAAGGGGCTGGAACAAGCTGCTGCCCACCCTGCGTGTAAGCCAAGCCATGGGCTGCTGCCAGGTGCAGCTTGTGACTTCACGAGGAACCGAAATTCCCTGCAATTTTCGACTCGCGGCCCAGCCGACACCTGCATTAAGGGCTGGAACGTTAAGGGGACCGGAGGAAGCCTTGGGACACACAAACAAACCAGGACTTTCCATTCGGACATACCGCGCCTTGATCCTGATTAGCAAATGCCCATTGGGGTGAAAAATCGACTTTGCTTTCCCCTTGCAACACTCACACAGGAACAGTGCACTCTGGGAACAGTAGTTGTGTCTGGACTACTGTGGGTGTGCAACCTCGTGATCTGGGGTCACAACGCTCCCACCAATGGGGGTGTGGCAGGACATTTAAAGGCGTGGGAGATGCTTTACCCTGGTAACAGCGGCATCCGACGAAGGCTACTTGCTGAAATGCATCATGCCCAAGCTGTCATAATAAAGGCTTCCAAAGTTTTTCCCCGAGTGGCCTCTCACCTTTCTTGATTGGAGGGGTTTGGAGTGGATATATATATATATATATATATATTCTCTGCCTCCGTCCCTCCATCCCTCTCTCTCTCTGTCTCTCTGTCTCACTCACTCGGACTGTCTCACTCCCTCTCTCTCTCTCTCCTTTCCTCTCCTTCTCTCTCCTTTCCTCTCCTTTCCTCTCCCTCACTCCCTTTCCCCCTCTTCCCCCTCTCCCCCTCCCCTTCCCTCACTCTCACTCCCCTTCCCTTTCTCCCTCACTCCCCTTCCCTCACTCCCTCCCATTCCCTCCCTCACCTCACCCCTTCCCTCACACCCCTTCCCTCACTCCCCTTTCCTCACTCCCCTTTCCTCACTCCCCTTTTTCTCACTCCCCTTCCCTCACTCCCTCCCTCACTCCCCTTTCCTCACTCCCCTTCCCTCACTCCCTCCCTCCCCTCACTCACTCCCTTCCCTCACTCCCTTCCCTCACTCACCTTCCCTCACTCACCTTCCCTCACTCACCTTCCCTCACTCACCTTCCCTCACTCCCTCCCTCACTCCGATTCCCTTACTCCCTTACTCCCTCCCTCACCCCCTCCCTCATTTCCTTCCCTCACTCCCTTCTCACTCCCTTCTCTCACTTCCCTTCCCTCACTCCCCTTCCCTCACTCCCCTTCCCTCACTTCGTCTCCCTCACTCCGTCTCCCTCTGTCGCCCTCCTCCCTCTGTCTGTCTCCCTTTCTCGGTCTCCATTTCTAGGTCTCCCTTTCCCTCCCTCCCTCTGTCTCTGTCCCTCTACCTCCCTCTGTCACCCTCTGTCATCTCACCCTGCCTTTTTGTCACCGGGCTGAGACAGCTTCCCCAGCCAGATTCCCCAGCGCGCACCGACACACACAACCCCACCCGAGCACTTCACATGTCTTTAAGAAGACCATTTGCATGTGAATGGGGCTTTGCTGTATTTCTCCTCCTCTTAGTGCCCCTGCAGCTCCACTCTGGCCTCGCCGGAATGAATCGCCTGACCCCCACAGAGCCGCAGAGTCTCTCCGAGTGTCTCTGCAACTGGCAGTGTTTGTAGACACTCTGATTTTTTTTTTTAAAACACGGCCACGATGTCTCATGGTCTGCAGGCCGTAGCGGAAGGCTTGCCGGGCCGCTGCCGGCCTGGCGGGCCGTACCATTAGTACCCATGCTCTAGAAAATTCCACAGAGAGGCAAGACCCTCAGACTTTCTAGCACGTGTGACCCGAATGATATATCAGCAATAAGGGAAGACTCTCCGGGTAGCAGGGTGGGTCGCATATGAGTCTATGAAAGATGTCAATACCGGATAACTGAAGTTACAGGTAAGTAACTCATTTTCTTATCGAGCATTGGATCTTTCATAGATTCACTTGCTTGAATCAGAATATCTAGCATTTATACCATTTTAATCTTAGAGGATGGCAGGTATCATATGAATGGCAAATAAATATCCTCATAAAAAGATATACATGTACTTATCTACTCCATTGCATTAAGAGAACTCAAACCAGCAATCACATATGAAGCAAATACATTACATTAGCATTAATAATTAATAACCTCGAAAGCAGAGGCTTACCTTATTGGAAAAGATTATGGGAGACTGCTTGTCCTACCGCTGCTTCTGCCTCCATACCCAAATCCAAGCAGTAATGCAGCGTAAATGTATGCACATTCTTCCATGTTGCGGCATGGCAAATTTTATCCATTGGCACTCCAGCAAACAATGCAGCTGAGGATGACAATGCTCTTGTGGAATAAGCCTTAGGTTTAAAACAAAGCGGTGGCAAAAACGAATAGTAGCTGCAATCCACCTTGCAATAGTTGCTTTAGTTACTGCAGTACCTGGCTTTTGTACACCATAGGACACAAACTGTTAGTCAGATCTCTGGATGGTCTTAGTATGTGAAAGATAAAATTTGAGGCATCTCTTTATATCCAATGTATGAAGTGCTTTTTCAGCCAAAGCGTCCACAGTCAAGAAAAATGTAAGTCATGCCAAATATAGTACATTACAGAGTTTACCAAACAACAACTCAATTGTCTTCCAAAAAGCTGACAAAGGAGGTGGATTTGTGATTATGGATCGGGAATTTTATGAAACAAATGTTTACACTCATGTCAATGACACTAATATTTATGCTAAACTGGAATATGACCCAAACATGGAAATAGGTAATCAATTGGGAATCATTTTGAAAAGAGCAGTCAACTCATCAAGGATAGACGAAAAAACTAAAGAATTCCTGACCACACAGTTTCCCATACGACCCAAATTATATATGCTACCGAAATTACACAAGAGCATGACAGATATCCCCCTTGTAGACCGATAGTCTCGGGTTGCGGATCTATATTTGAGAACCCTGGACGATTCATTGATGCACACTTGCAATCTTTCATGAGAAATTGGAACACATACATTGAAGATACTAACGATTTTCTCCGGAGCATCCAATCATTAACAGAAGAAGCAAGTGAAGACTGGTTTCTGTGTACCATCGGCGTGGTCTCATTATACACTTCAATACCGCATGCTCTAGGCATTGAAGCTGCTCAATGGGCACTGTTAAGGCAAACCAATCAAGATGAACAAAGCTATTTTGTGATAGAACTCCTCGAGTTCTGTTTACAGAACAACTACTTTGAATGGAATAAGGAATTCTTTCTACAACTTAATGGCACTTCGATGGGCTTTCCAGGAGCCCCAGTCTACACCAATACGTTCATTGCAAAATTTGAGGCGGATTTCATTTTAAATAATATCACTTGGATAGAAGGACTGGTATTTTTCAGACGTTACATTGATGACATTTTTTTAATTTGGAAGAGGAGTGAGGCAATGCTAAAAGAGATCGTCAGAATTTTGAATTCCATAGATGCAAGGATCCAGTTCACAAGCACCATCAAGAAAAGTGGAATCGCTTTTTTAGACACTTGGATTGAAGTTGATTCACAATCTATCACAACAAGACTATACAAAAAGGAAACAGATCGAAATAACGCCCTCCTATTCTCAAGTATTCACCCACCATGGCTCATCAAAAACCTTCCATATTCTCAATTCCCGAGGATCCAAAGTATCACCACTAATCCTGTCACCAGCTTAGAATCTATGGAAATCCAAAAAGGAAATTACATGGAAAGAGGATACCCTGAGACACTGTTGGATATGCATTTACAGCGAGCACAAAATCGCAGCAGAAGAGACCTGTTACTGAAACATCCTAAGAAAAACCGCAAAAGGACAGTATTAGTGTCTAAATTTTCTACGGTTTCACCCAAAATCAAACAAATCATCTATAAACACTGGGAATTACTGAAAGAAGAACTGGAGTTCAATGGTCTATTCATTCAGAAACCGTTGTTCGCCTTTACAAGTGCACGCAATTTGAAAGAGATTGTGTCAAACAAAAAGACAAACTTGATTGTGGCCAAACCAGGTACAACTCGATGTGGGAATTGGATCCATTGCCATAATGCAATTTTGGGAGACACTTTGCTGCATCCCAGTACAGGAGAAAAGATAAAGATCAAACAAGCTTTTGTTTGCAATTCCACACGCATAGTCTATTCGATCAAATGCCCATGTGGCTTACTATATATCGGCAAGACTGACAGAAAAATGAAGGTTCAGCTGTCTGAACATAAAAGTAGGATTAGGAATAAAAACACAACCTCAAGCCTAGCTCTACACTAGGAGGAAGCCAGACACACCATTGCGCAGGTGAAATGCCAGATTATTGAGCGCATACCTGCCCGGGAAGGTGTAGATAATTCGAAATCGCTCCTACAAAGGGAAATCTATTGGATGAAAAAATGAAATACCTTGATGCCAGCAGGGCTGAACAACAAATTAGACATGTCATGCTTTTTATGAATGTCACACCACACACTTTTCAGCACTTGCATACCAGAGTAACACCACTGTTTAGGCTGACACACATCACTGTCCCAATTAGATTATTATACTAAAGGACAGATTTTGAGCATTCTCACAGTTAGCACTGCTTTCAAACGTGATGGTTACAATTATGGATGTATGTAGATCTGGACATATCTTGTATTACTTGCGATTGATGTATGACCTGATTGATGCATCACTTGTTTGATATATCTAGCATAGAGCATGTCAGAAGTTCAGTAAATCAATGTTCGAATTTAAACATATAACTCGAGTCTAACTCTATATGGCGGATAACCTGCATATGAATACTCTGAGCGCACAGGTTTGACATTCAACCCAGATATTCTCTCTGATGTCATTTGCAGATATGAGACTGATCCCTTGTACACTCTACAGCCCATTCCAACATGGCACTCACGTTTTCAGGCAATGTGACACCAGTAATGTTAGGGGTTCGATTCCCGTTAAACTGGTTTTGATATTACAACGTCGGCGAAGCTGACAGCTGCTTTTACTCTCCCTGATGGGATTTGTACACATTGATTCTTCATAGAGGAGAGACTGATCTTACGTACATAACACAGCCCATTCCAACATGGCGCTGCAGAGAGTTCAGTTTTCCTGCGTTACCACGCGATGAATCATTAGGAAAGTTCGGGATTTGACTCCCGCTGAACTCAGTTGGCGACACAGCGCGGTAGAAGCTTGTTGTATAGCGTTTTAGGATCAGAGCGAAATTTCCAAATTCATGCCCTTATATAGGTGCAATTCACATTGCCCTTATATAGGCATAGAAATCTTAACCATATTTAGACATAACCCATGCAGTCCAAATACAGGCATGGCTACTTCCACTCGTTCCAAAAAGCCACAACGATTTCTTGGAAAACTCGGCTTCAGCAGTCAGGGACATCCCCTTGCTTGAATATTGATTTGTCCAAGAACTCATGGAGTTTTCAAAGAACAACCATTCCCTTGGGATTCTTTGATGACGTTATTATGCCCGACTTTACGTCAAACTTGGCATCTTCCAGGTATAAATATGCCTACACTTGCCCTAGCAAACACACAGTGGTTCGGAGCAGCTTGACTATTTACTTGCCCGACGCAGCTCGCTAGAGCAAGTGCCGAAGGAAGCCGACCCTCCAGCTGACGCACTGATCAACAGGCTGCATTTCTCCCGGTGAGAATCCAGCTCCAGTGTTTCCAAGCTCCCCTCGCGGGTGTTGGGAAATCGAGTCCTGAGACAGGGATACCAGACCTCCTTCATTCTAAAACCAAGGTACGGAGCTGATTAGACCCTAAGAGAAATCTTGGTTAGATTCTTGGCAAAGAAAAACTAAACCTATGCTACACCACACTTACTTCTTCACTCGTACTAGACTTAGGTTAGGTACATTGGGGTAGGCGTATTTTAGAAGCACCCGTTGTGTACTTTTTAGCCTTTGTTATTTATTTATGTATTTATCTACGGTTTAGAAATCATACAATGCTTTTACAGTATTATTTTATAATACTCCTCTCCCTGTATTCATTATAATTTACAGCTAGTCTTACGATTGTAGCAGTTCACTTTACTTGCATGAGAAAGAAGACTGTTCAATAAATCCTTTTATTGAAAACGCCCGTTTCTCTATTTCTCCTATTTCTCTGCACCTCGGATCACACGAAGCATGCACGAGTGACTGAGTGAAATATCTATCTATTGTTTCCATGACTCTGAAGATACGTTTATTCTTGGGGAAACAAAGTTGTCATGTGTATGCGGTTGTCAGAAACTAATCCCTTCTTGTGAATTCAAGAAAGTTTCTACTGACCTCTAAGCTAGCTGGCACTCTCAATTAAGTCTAATATATTCGATAGTGACCTAGTAGACTTCAGTCCTATGTCAAATCTATAGGATATATTATTCCAATGCGCAGAGCCTATTGGGAATATAGGAACTACACTTCAAGCTTGACGAACATTTGAAGAGTTTGGACTTTGAGCTCGGGTAAGACTAGCCCCAGTTTGCTGCTATGCTGATGTTGCATGAATTAGGAGAACGCAATACTGATAGAAGTGTGTTTGTTACAGAGAGCCTAGGAGCATCAAGTGAATTTTAAAGGGCATCGTGAAAAAAGTACAGGTTGGTGGTAAAAATCCTATGATTACCACCACTGTTGATTTCTGGTGATTTTAACACTTTGGAGTAATGTGAGCACCTTGTTTTGTCATAGCTCTGAAGTTTACGCTGTGTCTTGCTGCTGACTGTGGAACCTCGCACGAGGTCTACCCTTAAGGTATTGTTTGTAATGTGTTTGTTGGCAGCCATTCATCTATCCTGTGTGAGTACGCAGTTTTGAGGGATTTTTTTATTATATATTTTTTTATTACCAGCTCCATCAAGGAGAGAACCTGCAGATCATTCACAGTAAGCAGCTGATTGGTTCAGAGTGTGTTGCCGTTTGTGTATAAGCACGGAATGAGTTTGGGGCTGGTGTTTTCTACTTACACTAGGTGATGTTTCTGTAACTCCATTCAGTCATGATTGCATGATGTGGTTATCTAGTTCACTGACACGGACTACTGGCATGCATAGCAATGATGGGTATTGTCACATTTTTGGTAATACTCACTGCTAACAATATATCGCATCGAATTACATGAAGTTTTCCCCAATGTGCATCTAGAAATGACTTACGTTTACATGTTTTCACAGATTCTCCCCTGACGAAGGGACAGGCGAAATGCATTGGGCTGTGTTTATTTTGTATTGTGTATTATTTAGCATTATATATTTTCAATAACGTAATTTAGATGGCATTTGATAATCTGCAGAAGTTTATTGTTTAAAAAACTGTACATGAGAATCACGCAATGATTAAAAATTGTATGTGTTAAATAGCAGAAAAACTTATTTGGTGCATTGTGATAAATGTTGTTTGAAATTTGATTTATTGATGGTATTTAACCGCACTTTCTGTGCTCGTATGAGTCCAGGCCGCCTTTTTGGGACCTGGACACTTTTGATTAGAATACACATGTTTGGCAGACATGAGTCACATGACGCACGCATAATCACCTACACTTAGAATTCATTGAATTAATCGCTTTACACATCAAAGGTGTGCAGAGTCCACACTCTCGTCTACACTCTAGTGACAGGTCTAAATCCTTGAACTCAGCGAGTTCAGTAACCACGCATATAGTTGTAGTGGGGCTGGATGTGGTTGGAGAATCTGGCCCCTGATCAATGTTAACAGTGTCACCTATACTGGAAGGCGATAAGGTGTATTCTGAGAGCAGCTCTGTGAACCAGTGTTGGTGTGGCCAATGTGGAGCAATGAGAATCATTTGGCATGGCTCTCTTTTCAGTTTCATCAGAGGCCTTGGAATCAACGGAAAGGGAGGGAGCTCATAGGCGAAGATCCCTGTCCTCCTTAACAGAAACGTTTTCCACATGAACCTTTTTCTGGATCCCAGCTTGTAAAGAATTGACATTTCCGGTTCATCTTGGAAGCAAAGAGATCCAAGTTGGGCTTGCCCCACATCTGGAAGATGGACTCGAGAACCATCTGATCCTGCTCCCATTTGTGGCAATAGTTGGAAGTTATACTCAAGGTTTCCGTCAGTCTGTTCTTCACTCCTGGGAGATGTTCCCCCTTGATAGATATATGGTGAGAGGGAAGCCACTTTCAAATTTCCTGTGCTTCCTGCGATAGGATGAGGAAGCGTGTGCCTCCTTGTTTGTTCAGTTAATGCATGCATATTGTATTCCCCATCCTTATCAGAACTGGGGACCCCTGAATCCTTGGGAGGAATGCCTGTAAGGCTAGGGAAATGGCTCAGAGCTCCAGAAAATTGATGTGCATCGTTGAAAGCGCTTTGGACAACTTGCCCCTTATCCAGAGATCTTGAAGGTGGGCGCCACATCCTTCTAGAGAAGCGTCCATAGTGAGGACGAAATCCAGCGTCCCAGAAAGCAGTGTAAGCCCAACAGAGAGATTTCTGGAGCGCTGCCACCAGAGCAGAGCTGCCTGCATGGCTGGAGTTAATCACACCAAGTTGTCGAACGATAGTCACCTGAAGCCATTGATTGTCTAGTCCCTCCTGTATTGATCTCATTCTGAGACGAGCGCAAGGTACCATTAGATTTGCAGAGGACATCATGTCCAGTAGAGATATTAGCAGCCTCACAGAAGCAAACATTTTCCTCTTAACTTTGTTGCTAGGGAAATGAGAGGTGTTTGCCTTTCTGTGGAAAAGAATGCCATGTCTTGGATAGTGTCTGTTAGACCTGGAACCATTGGTGTTTGTCTCCCTTCCATTTGTCGCTGTTGTTTCCTCTGGTTTTTATATGTTTCTGCTGGTTTCCATACTTTGGGCACTGTGCCACTGCTATTCAGTGCCACAGTGCAAGTGCTCCCTCTTGTAAAGTGTTGTAATGGATTAGTGACTCCATGGTTGGCTTATTTGATTTACTTGTTAGACCCTAGTACAGTGCACCATGTGTCCCTATGGCCTGTAGATCAATTGCTGCTAGTGGGCTTGCAGCACTGATTGTGCCACCCACAGAAGCCGCTTGTAAAGTGTGTTTCAGGCCTGCCATTGAGAGCCTGTGTGCAGTCTAGTACTGCCATGTCGACTTGGTAAGTGCACCCACTTACCAGTCCCTAAACCTTCCCTTTTCTACATGTTAGCCACCCCTAATGTAGGACCAAGGACAGGGCGCATTGTAAGTAAAAGGTAGGACATGCCATGGTGTGTGTGTGTGGCATGTCCTGATAGTGAATTACAGCCAATTTCATTGTTCACTATTGCAAGGCTACCTGTCCCCGTAGGCCATAATGGGTAGTTAGATTATATCATCTTATGATCCTAACTGACCCAGGTAACATGTTAGAAAAACAAATTTAGTATGCCTGAACTCAGAATGTTAAAATACATCTTTTATTGAAGGTGATTTTTACATTCTGTGTTTGAAAATACCACTTTTAGAAAGTACATAACCATCCAGTCTGCCTCTGCTAGGATGTGTATTGCATGTCTGGTTTGTGAGTGACAGGAGGGCTTGGACTCCTGCAGTCTGATGAGTCAGGGCTGGGCTGAATAGGACCTTGGCTGAATAGAGAGTAGGGGCGGAGATTTCCTTTCACTCCCCTGAGCACTCATAGAATAGAGAGTAGGGGGAGGAGATTTCCTTTCAGCTACCTAGGCCAGGTCTGCTTTCAACAATGCTGTCTCCTGCCAGGAAGCTGCACCAGTGAGGACAGAACTGGTTTTGGCCAGGTACAGACACTCTCTGCCTTCAGAGAAAAAAGAAACTAGTAGTATAAATATTGGGACCCAGACCCCAAGATTTTAGATCACTTCTGGGAATCAAGACGAACCTTTGCCAATGAAAGGAACCAAGCAAGCTGGAGGATTTGACTGCCCCTGTGCCATTTTACTATTTTTAATGTTAAAATATTTGTACAAACAATAATGTCTCAATAAATCCCCCAAAAGTAAAAATAACACAGCAAAACATTAAAACCCTCTGCAAACTTTTTCCTTAGGCAGAATTTCCTTGCTGGGAATTCAGTCTGCAGAAGCCGGCATATTGTTGGGAGCTGGGAGCGCGACTCAATGAGAAGAAGCATGTCGCAGCCGCAGCTGTTGCTGTCGCATTACCGGGGAAGCGTGTCACTGCCGCGGAAGTGGCGGTCGCAAAACCGGAGAAGCATGTCTCCGTCGCAGCTGTTTGTCATCGCATCACCATAGAAGTGTGTCGCCACCGCAATGGTTACTGTCGCCTCACTGGAGAAGCGTGTCACAGGGCCTGTCGGGGCTCAGAAGTTCCCGAGTTCGCCACACGGCCTTCGGATGTGAATGCATCATCTTCACGTTGTCGCACCTCATCAAAGACACTATCTTGTCGCATCGCACCAGATTGTCGCATCGCATCGAGGTGCCACCTTGTCGCATTGGAACCAGAACACAATACGAGATAGACGCATCACCTCCTTTCCGGTAAGGAACAGACGCATCTCCTACTTTGCGTAAGCACTGAGGAACAGATGCATCACCTCCGCAGAAGCAAGGAACTGATGCATCTTCCTCCCTGCAAACCTTTTGTTTATCTTGCGTTACGCATCCAAAGGTACTTCGTAAGAAACGTGTCACATTTACCATCAACTTTGAACTAAGCTATTTTTACCATTTAAAAGTCATTTTTCTAATACTGTATTGTGGATTTTTGTCATTTGGGTCTTATGTTAAGTCTATACAAAGACTACGTATTTTTATAAAACCTGTGTGGTGTCCACCTGTAGTGTTTTCATTGTATTACTGTATGTGTTCACAAATGCTTTACACACTGCCTCTGAGATAAGCCTTCCTGCTCGTGCCAAGCTACCATAGGGTTGAGCAGGGGTTATTTTAGGAGTGTAGCCCCCTTACCCTGACTAGAAGCAAGGGTCCTTATTTGGACAAAGGTACAAACCATTGCCAACTAGAGACCCCCAGTTTTAACAGTGTCTATGACTGCTCTGAAAAAAAGCATCTTTTGAGACAGTTGCAGACTGACTTCTGAAAATTGAGAGATAGCTCCGGAGAAAGAAACATTTGTAGGCAGACTGAAGTTGCTTTATAAGCTTTTTTAAAAGATGGTGCTTTCACTAACCAGTCTTCTAGGTGAGGAAACAGCTGCAGGTCTTGCATCCTGAGATGAGCAGCAACTGTAGCCAGACAATTGGTGAATACTCTTGGTGCTGACCGTAGACCAAAAGGGAGAACTCTGAACTGAACAAGCATTGGAAATGCAATAGGTCTCGCAGCATTAGAGTTAGTGCATTTAGAATTGTTTATGGGTTTTTTGTTGTAAATCTTTTGCATTTTTATTTTTTGTAGCCAATGCTAAAGAATTACAAATCAAAAAAGCAATAAACATTTGTAAAAGCTTTAACTAAAAATCCTGTGAGACCTATTGCACTGTGTGAGGGTGAGGTGTTGAGGGTGAGTGAGGGTGGGGGTGAGTGAGGAGTTGAGTGTGAGTGAGGTGTTGAGGGTGAGTGAGGTGTTGAGGGTGAGTGAGAGTGAGAGTGAGTGAGGGTGAGGGTGAGGGAGGGTTATTGTGAGTTAGGGTGAGGGGTTGAGGGTGGGTGAGGGTGAGGGTGAGGTGTTGAGGGTGAGTGAGGATGAGTGAGGGTGAGTGAGGGGTTGAGGGTGAGTGAGGGTGAGTGAGGGTGAGTGAGGGTGACTGAGTGTGAGTGAGAGTGACTGAGTGTGAGTGAGTGTGAGTGAGGGTGAGTGAGGGTGAGTGAGGGTGTGTGAGGGTGAGGGGGTGTGAGGGTGAGGGGGTGTGAGGGTGTGTGAGGGTGAGGGGGTGTGAGGGTGTGTGAGGGTGTGAGGGTGAGGGGGTGTGAGGGTGAGGGTGTGTGAGGGTGAGGGGGTGTGAGGTTGTGTGAGGGTGAGAGGGTGGGGTGAGGAGGTGTGTGAGGGTGAGGGTGTGTGTGAGGGTGAGGGGGTGTGAGGGTCAGGGGGAGTGAGGGTGAGGGGGTGTGAGGGTTAGGGTGTGAGGCTGAGGGTGTGAAGGTGGGTGAGGGTGAGGGGGTGTGAGCACCTGCTATCATCTCGTATTAAAATTGCATGCTAGAGCATAGTGCACATTCAAAAATCACACAAGCTACTGAAAATACCTCGACAAAATACCGATCAGAGAAAAAAACATCTCAGTGTAAAGGTTGAGGGTGTTTTCTATGCGGATAATGGTAACTCACAAAGTAAAGTTCCACTATGGACCTGACAAAGTGGCTGTCACCCTTCCAACACTTAGAATGGAAAATGTTCACCCAACTTAATTCGCCCCCTCCAACGCTAATAAGCCGCGCAACTTATCAGATGTTATTTGGCAAGTAAGAATTCATCCCAATTCATATGTTGCCCTTCAAAATTATTACCAGTGACTTACCAGTTAGTTAAACGTCGCAAATCAAAGGGGAGCTGCAATATTTACTGAATGGTTGAGCAGCAGAAGACTGTCAAAATCTTGGCACAGTTCTACTACAACCCCTCTATAAAGATGCAAATAAGTCAGCGCCTACGTTTTACCACCTTTTTTCCCGCTGAAACACAATAGGTAAACTTTGCTCGCGGCTTTGCTAGGTAGATTGCAAACAGAGATAGAGCATCGGAATGCGGCGCTCCATTTTAGGCAGGTTTTTACACAACACTTACCCGGTGCAAGAGCAAATGTTTATTTTGCCTCATTTATCTAATAAACATAGAAAGAGATGAAAGGGCCTTTTACATACTTGTTATAAACACCTACATTAAACAAGCTTGAGTGCGGCAACTTCTTTTTGAAATTCCTCCACCAAAGTCCCGTGGTTAATTAAACCTGTTATTTTGAAGTTTAGTTGGGGGTTCAGTGAGCCTGCAGTGTGCTCTGGCCTGACTCATGGCACATACCTCCATCGCTAACCGCAGGGACACTGCTTCAGAGCCAGGTTGGGGAACAAGCCAAGTTAAGGCCGCCCCAAGCTCCAGCTCTAATAGTGACACAGGAAATCATAAATGCAGAGGATGACTACAGCAGGCCCTCTGCTCGCTGGCAGCAACATTTAAACTGTGCACCGTACCAAAGGTTACAACTCTTATCACAGCAGTACGGCAATGCTCACTAGTAAGTGCGTGATGCAAGCCCCCACCACAGCGATGCCAGACTCCTGCTGGCGCAGCTGCTGCGCACCGAGTTCAAAGCTATCATACATAACAGATTCTATTTATGAAAAATAAGTTAGCATGCATACTGATGATCTCCTGACAAATGTCATTCTGAGCCAGGAGTCGCAAGCACATCGCCTGACATCGCAGCAGTTTGCTCCGCCCGCTGGCAGCCCCTAATGGATGTAGATGACTTTACATATATTTTTCAAGAGATTTAGAGTTAGATCAATCACGCTGCAGTGAAAGTTTTTGTTTGGCGTGGATCTTCAGCTTATGGGTTGTGTACTGAAATTGATGGTGCTCGAGAATGTTAACGAGGCTCCTCGTGCACCGACTTGCACTCTGCACTAAAGGTCCCCACTGAATGAACTATGCACACTCCAGGTGCAATGGGAAATTTATAATGTGACATTCAAAGAAGGCTTAGTGTGAAACATCAACCAGTGGCCCGCAAACAATCACCTGCCCAAAAGAATAACGGGTCGCTTTCAACAAGTTAAAAAAAATCAACAACGACGACAACGACGACCTAAAAAGCATCGTCCGAAAGGAAAGCGGCTGGCAAAAACAAGCTCTTGGCATTGCTGTGGGGAGGCCGTGGGCAGCAACAGCAGGGGTAGATAATTAGGGCGGGGATGAGAAATGCGAGACAGGGCCTGGCGGCCGTGAAAAGTGTGAAGCAGGGGGCGGGGGACTGGATGCCTTTCAAGTGAAGCTCTCGGAGGCGGGCGGGAGCAAATGGCAAGCGAGTGCTAGTGTTCACGTGAACTGTTTTGTAAGTTAAAAAGATTTATGCTTTTAACTCGAAAACTGAGAGAACCAGAACTCTGAAAATTTGACAGTAAAATCAAAAGCAGTGGAACACAGATCCTGTTAATCCCTGCTCACTTCAACTTCTGATAAATGCCCACTGAAAACTTCTTGTGCGCACGTATTACTAACAGGCTGCCTCACCCACAGCATTCACAACATCAGCTTGAGCCTTATGGTGGTGAAAGTCTCCCTGATAATAATGCAAGCTGTGACCCATAAGCCTCACACAGATCTCTGCAGGCGGCCTTAAACCAGCCGAGCTGCCTTGCAAATGAAGAGACCAGAAATCACACCAAAAACGTTGGCTCCCTCCCATCTTCAGCCTTCCGAGGACGTGACGGAAATAAGACGTGACATAAGCAAATTCAATTACAGTAACACTTATATTTGTAACAGATAAGGGAATGCTAACGATTTGCATGGCTGAAAAAAAAAATGTCAAATAGGAAATACAAAACAATGGCTATCGAACAGACGGCGAGCGGGAGAGTAGGCAAGGCAGGCGGCTGGGGGGAGGGGGGAGGAGAAATGCGACGCGACATGGCAGGCAGGGGAGGGGGCGGAGCGGGGGTGTGGGAGGAGTGCGGGAACAGACAGAGTAGGAGGAGGAGAGTAGGGGAGGCACGGCCTAGCGGCCGTGCAATCAAGAAGTGAGGGGGCGGGAGAGTAGGCAAGGCAGGCGGCTGGGGGCATGTGCACGCGGTATGCTTCTATGTCTGAGTATGCTTGCACGTCTGAGTGTGCTTCTATCTCTGACTCTGCTTCTATGTCTGAGTATGCTTGCACGTCCGAGTGCGCCTCTATCTCTGACTATGCTTCGAGGACGTGACGGAAATAAGACGTGACATAAGCAAATTCAATTACAGTAACACTTATATTTGTAACAGATAAGGGAATGCTAACGATTTGCATGGCTGAAAAAAAAAATGTCAAATAGGAAATACAAAACAATGGCTATCGAACAGACGGCGAGCGGGAGAGTAGGCAAGGCAGGCGGCTGGGGGGAGGGGGGAGGAGAAATGCGACGCGACATGGCAGGCAGGGGAGGGGGCGGAGCGGGGGTGTGGGAGGAGTGCGGGAACAGACAGAGTAGGAGGAGGAGAGTAGGGGAGGCACGGCCTAGCGGCCGTGCAATCAAGAAGTGAGGGGGCGGGAGAGTAGGCAAGGCAGGCGGCTGGGGGCATGTGCACGCGCTTTTAAGCTCAATGCGCATGCGCATTGAGCTTAAAAGTCACGGGCACTGCAAGGAATCGCCACGATTCCTTGCAAGTTGGATAAAGAGTGGATGAGCCCCTATAGTCTCGCTTGCTCGATGCGCATGCGCATCGACAGGCGAGACCTAAAAAGAGCAACTGCCACAGTGAAACTAAGAAATGTTCGATGCTTGGGATGAATAGGGAAGTGGAAATATGCATCCTGCAAATCTAGTGACGTCATAAAATCATCCGGGTGATTGCGAAGCTGTAGTATCTCTTGGAGAGTGACCATGCAAAGGACTTCTTCTGCAGATATTTGTTTAATTTTCTTAGATCTAGAATTGGCCTCCACTCCCGAATTCTTTCTTATCAGAAAAAAACGGGTATAAAAACCTTTTCCCACCTGGGAGTGAGGCACTCTTTCTGTAGCTCCTTTCCAGAGCATAACCATGGCTTCTTTTCTAAGAAGGTTTAGATGAGGTTGGATGCCTCTTCAGAGGCGGATAAGGCGGTGTGATCTTTATGAATTCTAGGGTATGACTATACTTTTAATATGTCCAGGACCAACCTGTCCGAGGGGATTTTTCTCCATTGGTCGAAATGTAAAGAAATGTTTGTGGCACTGGGGTTGATGTTTGGCCGAATTGTTGCAGGTGCTGTGGAGGTGTCACTGGTCTGAAGGGGCTGATTTCTTCTGTTTTGCTTTCTGGAGTAAGCAACAGCTACAGGTGTTCTATGTGATTGCTGCTGTTGATAGCCATATCTATATTGGTAAGCTTGTGACTGGTATTTCTGGTAGTTCTATTGAGAGGAATATGATCCTCTGCCACAGGATCCTTGAAAGGGTGTTTTCCTATACTGGAGTGTTCTTAAAGCTTTAGCTGTATATGTATCATTCTTTATTTCCTGTAAGGAATTGTCAATGTGTTTGTCCAACAGTGCATCCCCATCGAATGGCATGTCTAAGATCTTACTTTGCACCTCAGGATGAAAGGTGGTAGACTTGAGCCATCCTTGGTGATGGAGAACTGCTGCTCCAGCTAGTTGCCTAAAACTTAGCAAAGCCAGATGGACATCTCTATAATTTCGAATGCTGACCTTTCCCCTTCAAGCAGAATCTTCCTTGCTTCTTGTTTTTTGTCATCCGGCAAGAAATTGAGGTACTGTGCAACATCTGACCACATTTGGCAGTCACATCTCCCTAGAATTGCTAAAGAATTTGCAGCACGTACTGAGGCATCCGCCATAGTGGTGAATCTCTTGCCAATATTGTCCAAGCGACTTCCATCCTTATCGGGTAGCGCCATAATGGGTACCGAAGGATTCAGAGATCTCTGCTGGGCAGCCTATGAATTTACTGAACACGGCTTAGGTTGTCCTACCAGGCATACGGGTGCATGATCGGGGGCCTTGAATTTGTTGTCAATTCTCGGGAGGATTGCCAGCACTTAATAAGGATTCCTCATGATTTTAACTCCTTTTCCCCAGATATGATCAATGGTGGGAATTGCGCGAACAGATTTTCTGTTTTGGTCCTTAAAATATTATAAGAAACAGTCGGACTGCTTAACAGGCATTGGTAGGTGGAAACGATTGGCCGCTCTCGCCATAATAGCATAAAAGCCCCCAATACCCTCGGGAGGAGAATCAATAGCTTGAGGAGCTGGCAGAGAAGGTGTCAGAATCAGGTAGTCTTCCCACTCATCTGTAGTAGTAGGTGTCTTAGGGATCTCACCATCCTCAGTGACATCATCATCCTGTGGCATCTGATCTTGTGGCACAGTTACAGGATCCTGAGCCTCCATCGTGGGCACAGAAGGTGCTGCTGAGTCTAAAGCAGGCGGGAGAGAACTTTGCTTCTCAACAGAACCTGCTGTAGCAGGGAAGCGAGTGTGGTAATCCTGTAGCATAGCTGGTAAGTCCTGTACTAATGCCACAGGCATTTGAATAATCATGGGCTCTTAGCAAGGTATCAACACCTGTGACCTTTCCATAGGTTGATGGTAGTGTGTTTGATAATATTCATCCTTATCCTCCTCCTCTTGAAATTTTACGTGGAGTTGAGATGGGCTGTGCGCCGAACTGAACAACCCATGATCCTCAGATTCCTCCAAAAAGAGATGTAAGAAGGGTTCTAGGTAGGAACCTCTCGCCCACGGGATCGTCAACAAGAACCTAAATGGGGTGAGTTGTAATGAAGCAGGCCTTATTTATTGCGTTGTCTATGAGATCTTCGTCGACAGTGAAATGGACAATAAAGGCACAGTTGACGACAGGAGTGTCGTCGACAGAAGAGACGTCGACAGAGTCGAGATTGTCGTCGTCAGAGGCCTCATCAACGGTGTAGGCACCGACGGCGAAGAGGTTATCATCAACGATGGCCCACTCTTCATTGCTGCTTCCGTCGACGATCCAAGCGCCGACATGGAAAACTGAGGTGCCACATCCAAAAGAGGTTTTGTCGTCAACAATGTCTTTTTGACAATGACAAGGTCTTGACTGAGTCTTAGGCTGTTTTGGGGTAGATTTTAATGCCATTTTAGAGGGAACTTTTCCCACAGATTTCTCCTCAGGAGGGAATGACAGCTTCCCTTTTTTAGTAGCAGGATGCTGAGACTGATGATGGGCCTTTTTTTGAAGATGTCTTGTGTCCCTCAGGGGATTCTTCAGATCTGTCCCTTTTCTTTGCCAGATGGACTGACACCTGGGAAATAATGATGCCTTCCTCATCAGACAGCACAGAGGACTTTGATGTCAGTCTTTCCAGCTAAATAAGTAATCTGCCTTCCCTGTCTTGTAAGGTCTTGGAGGAAAAAGTCCTGCAGATCCTACCGTCATTAACTTTATGAAGAGGGTACAGGTAATAGATCCTTGTGGGGATCTTCAAAATGTAGACTTGTCTTCCCACATGACCCACAAAGCCTGAATAATCCTTCTTCAGAAGATTCAGACATCATGTACTCCACTGGAAGAGAAAGAAAACTCAGCAGAACTCAGGCAGATTCCCTGTCACAACGACATGCAGTAGAAAATCTGAGGGACTTGGCTCGCTGTGGAGTGTTCTAGAGGGTGCTAAGGGCCGATTGCTGTGCTTCAACTTTGGTTCTTTAAAAAAAAAAAAGGACAAGGATAGACTACTGCAATGGCAGTGCATTATAGCATATTATGATTATTACTGCTATTATATATATGTTTATTTTTACTGTGAGACTCCTACCTCGACAGCGGGGATGATTCAAGCATGTGAATCTATGAAAGATCCAATACTGGATAACCAGCAGCATTGATCCTCCTCGACCTCTCCGCAGCCGACGAAAACATATCCCACCACACACTGATCGAAAGATTCCACCACATCGGCATCCAATGGGACGCACTCAGGTGGATCACCTCCTTACTCACTGGAAGAACCCAAAGGATCCACCTAGCACCTTTCACCTCTGAACCCAAGGAGATCACATGCAATGTCCCCCGGAGCTCATCCCTCAGCCTCATGCACTAGTCTCAACATAATTTCCTATGCAGACCACACCCAACTCATCCTCTCACTAATGGAGGACCCCACTACCACCAGAACCAACTGGTTGCAGATGCATGACAAACATTGCAGTCTGGAAGAAGAACAACTGCCTGTGGTGAACACAGACTAGATGGAAGTACTGATCTTTGGCAACAGCAGCAACACATGGAACAACTCTTGGAGGGCATCAGACCTAAGAAACGCACCCACTCCCTCTAACAATGCCAGAAACCTCAAAATCATAATCGACAACAAGCTCACCATGAAAACACAGGTCAATGCCGTCTTCTGTGCATGCTTCCTCACTCCGCACATGCTACGTAAGTTCTTCAAGTGGCTAACCCTACACATGAGAAGCACTGTGGAAGAGGTGTGGCGCTGCGGCCAGGGCGACTGACGCTGGAATCTGGGGACCACGGTTCGATCCCCGGCTCCGGCGGCAGGTTAGCCCAGCACCATGTGACTCTGGGCAATAGCTCGCTTAATCTTCCCGACGGCCCCCTGCGCCTAGAGACCCTTACGGGTGATTGTGCGCTTTACAAATGTGGACTTTTACTGTAACACAGTCCCTCATCACCAGTCGGCTGGACAAAGGCAACACCCTCTAGGTAGGAATCACTGTACACCTCCTACAGAGACTTCAGACCATACAAACGCTGCAGCAAGACTCCTCCTAGGCCTTCCCCGGAAAACCAACAGTGCACCCCACTTCAGGCAACTCCACTGGCTACCTGTGCAGACGAGATGCCAATTCAAACTGCTGATCCATGTTCACAAGGCTCTACACAGCCATGGACCTGCATACATTAACCACTGCCTGAACTTCCACCAACCATCAAGAAGACTACCTTCCACTTCGCTTTCATTTGCCCATACTTGCCCATACTCCCCAAAGCAGAAGTGGAGGACGCTCCTCCCACATTGCAGCAAAGACCTGGAACAGCTCCCCATGCACCTCTAGACCATCACCTCACTTCCAGACTTCTGAATGTCCCTCAAGACCTGGCTGTTCAAATAAGCCTCCGGGACCTGCAAGCACCTGGATACCCTATCGGGTGATTATCCGTGCTTTTTATACCCTGATTGATTGATGATTGATTTAAATGTATAACTCCTGAAAAAATGACACAGTACAAATTAATTCTACTTTAAACACATTAAATAAAAATCATTCTGCTAAAGTTTAAATAAAAAAACTTCAATTTTTTTTATCATGCACGAATAACTATTTAAAGTTATTTATAGAATTAAAAGTAATTTATTTATATTTTTTCAACATTTAGCGGCCTATTACAATGGAAACGAGACCGACTCCCTATCAGCGGTTCCACCTGCCTGATTACGATGCGACTAAACACTGTTCGGTCCCATAGTCCCATATTTCTATGTGAGCTTGTGCTACGGGTCTAAACTGCCCGTAATACAGGCGCCCATAAAGAAATGTGTGCGTGTGTAAAACCCTGCACCCCATAGTGCCTGCCACACAGTGCAGGGATTTATAGGAGGGCACCTTAGGTACCCCCTCGGCCACCAGATGTAGGCTGCGGAGGCAAGGGGGCCCAAATCGCTTTCCGACAGCATTTCCATGTTGGAAAAGCTTGCACAGAAAGGCTGTCAGAAACCTACATCGTAATTCCGCCGGCGAATTAGGGGATTATGGTGTGGGTCTGACCTGCCGGAAGACTCTGAAAGCTGGTCAGAACTGCGTCGGAATGAGCGTCCGGTTTACACTCTGCCCACCGACATCATAATTTGGTGGTAGGACTGCAAACCGACTGTGTTGGTCGGAAAGCCTATGACCGCGTTGGAGGCTCCCGGACTGACATTGTAATTGCCCCCAAAATATTTCATTCATTTTTTGCAATTACAAAACAGTGTTTACATTTTATAATTAAACAAACATGTTTTATATACATTTTTTAAATTAAGTTAAATTTTTAACGATTTTAAATAATTTAATTTAACATTATTTGCTATGGGGGTTTATTTTAAATCTCTCTATACATTCTATTCTATAGGAGAGTGTTGCAGTACCAGTGGTTAATGAAGATACAAAAGGTATGCTGTTCCCAATTGTGAGACAAGAAGAAACTGGCTTTGTGTGGTCATGAAGTGTAGGAGGATAAGGATTCCTCCTCTTGGAATACAGGGTCCCCACACACCCAGCAAGGGGTCATGCTTCATCATAGGGGCTGCTCCTCGTCAGGTCGGCGCTGCAATACCCGACTGTCTCCCTATGAGGGGCTCTTTGACGGAGATCTTTTATTCCAAATGCTGTTTGGTGCTGTAGGGGGTGAGGGGCCTAATCAGTGTACATGAAGGTGTGAAGGTGTATAACCTGAAAAAAGTATTAAAACAGGTCAGGGAGTACCAGCGAAAACTTTTTTAATCAATGGGTCTCCCACCCTGATTAAAAGAAACAAAGGAGCATGTCTGAGATTATTTCTCAGGTAGGGCGCTCTATTGTGCGGTCATCATGTTTGTCGGCTGGTAGTTAATCAATCAGGACCTAATAAAATCAAATCTATCTACACATGGGTGGTTGTACGGTGTGATGTACCCTTTTAACCCCTTGTATGCTCATGACGAGCTGAGCTCGTCATGGCATACAGTGCTCGGGTGCTCATGACGAGCTCAGCTCGTCATGAGCCCCACCCACGGGGGGAGCGCTGGCGCTCCCTCGTGGGTGCCCGATCTACATTTCGTTTACGGGGAAGACAGGGGAAGACCTTCCCCTGCCTACCCCTGCCTACCCCGCCCACGTCATCAATGACGTTATAGGTGGATGATTGTGGCCTTTTCTGCCCTCTCTGAGTGGCAGAGTAGCAGTATGTGTTTAGTTCTTACTGTCCCCAAGGTGGGCAGAAGCCACTAGACACCAGAATTGTTTTAATTTTTGTCTTGGTGGGGTGACCTCAAGGGCAAGGGTTGCTCCCCTATCGTTGTTATACTGTTATGCCCACCTACCCCTTAGTTTGGCAGGTTGGACTGGTGCATTTTTTGTATATGTGATTCTAATGTTTTTTTTCTTTTTAAATCTAGAGGTGTCATAGTGGCATTTATTTAGTGTTCTGTGCATGACAATCATTGTGATGTGTTTTGCATTGTCTTATGTGTATTTTTTTTTCTCTTTCTTTTTAGTGGGATATTGTTGATCCATACTGTGTCTGTGCAGAGTACGTGGTGGTGAGTTTAGCTGCATCTGGTAAGTGAGTGGTTTTGTTTTGCTGTGTATAGGTATTTTTGATAAAGGTGAATTTTGTGCATTGCTTATTTTACATAGTGATTGTTGTTGTTGACTTGTGTGACAAGTTACCTTTATTAGTAATCATTATGGCTAGCCGTAGAATGACTGCTCAGCAGGTGGTTGGTATGCTTCTTGAGTCTTCCTCTGAGCCGGATTATGACACTGGCAGTGCGTTTGAGGGAGAGGAGGGAGGGGAAGATTCTGGCAGTGAGTTTTCTCTTCACATGGAATCATCGGATGATGAAGCGACTCTCAGTGCAGATGAAGGGCCTGTTTTAGAGGAGGATACTGCTGTGCCGATGGTGCAAGAGGAATCTGGATTGCAGCCTGAGGCTGCTAGTCTTCCTACTGAAAGTGCTGGACTCTGGGTTGATCCTAACATGGTGCAGCCGGTGTTGCCTGCCTTTAGCGGTGATGCAGGGTGTAGAGTGGATTGTGAAATTTTTTTGCCTATACAGTATTTTCAGTTATTTATGGATGATGTGTTTTTGGGTGAGCTTGTTGAGCAGAGTAATTTGTATGCTGAACAGTTTTTGAGGGTCAACAGTGACAAACTTAGGCCCCACTCTAGAGCTACCCGGTGGTCTCCCACAAATCTGGAAGAGCTGCAGAAGTTTTTGGGTTTGACTTTATTGATGGGTTTGGTAAGGAAGCCGAACCTGGCTTCATATTGGTCTTCCAGTCCCTTGATGGCAAAACAGCCATATTTCCAGCTGCTATGACTCGTGATCGGTATTTTCTTTTGCTACGCATGTTGCATTTTGTGGATAATTCTTTGGCGTTGCCACGTAGTCACCCTGACTGTGACCGTCTTTTTAAGATTCGGCCTGTCCTTGATCACTTTGTTGATCGATTTTCAGAGATTTACATTCCAGGGAAAGAAATATCTATTGAGGAGTCTTTGGTTTTGTTCAAGGGTCGTTTGGTTTTTAGGCAGTACATCCCTAGCAAGAGGTCACGCTATGGAATTAAACTGTATATGTTGTCTGAGTAAGACAGGATATGTTTTTAATTTTCGTGTGTACACTGGTAGAGATTCCACTATTGACCCCCCCTGGTTGTCCGTCCACTTTTGGAGTTTCAGAGAAAATTGTGTGGGATCTTTCTAGAAGACTGTTCAACAGAGGCCACCATTTGTACCTTGATAACTTCTACACTGCTGTGCAATTGATTAAGGAATTGTTTAAAGTGGACACTTTTGCATGTGGCACAATCTGCTCTAACCGCAAAGGTTTTCCGAAAGAGCTTGTTTGCAAAAAACTTCAGAGGGGTCAGTGCAGTTCCTTGCGTAGTGAAGAACTACTAGCTGTGAAATTTGTGGACAGGAGGGATGTGTACATGCTGACTACCATCCATGATGAGAGTACTTCACCTGTGCCTGTTTGGGGTCAGGTTGCTGATGTGCACAAACGTGTGTGTATTGTGGACTACAATAAGCACATGGGTGGTGTTGACAGAGTAGATCAGAGGTTGGAACCTTACACTGCTATTCGGAAGTCTTATGTTTGGAATAAGAAGTTGACCATCCATTTTTTCAACTTAGCAACTTTCAATGCTTTTATTGTGTTCAAGGAGTGTTCTCCTGCGTCCAAGTTGACATTTCTTTAGTTTTAGCACTCTGTGATATCTAGCCTTGTTGTTGTGGAACAAGTAAGTGTTCCTAGATTTGGAGTGGTCGAGGATGTGGCTCGATCGAAAGATCGCCACTTTCCTGATCACATTCCTCCCACATCTACAAAAGACTTCCCCACTAGGAGATGCTGAGTCTGTTGGCGAAGAGGTTTGAGGAAGGAGACTCGTCTTTTCTGCTCTGTGTGTCCTTCTAACCTTAGGCTGTGTACGCCTGCTTGTTATAGAGCTTACCACACACAAAATAATTTTTGGGAGTATCCATGAGTGGTAAAATGAACTGCCTGGTCTGTATTTTTTTTAATTTGTATCCTGTTTGAAGGTTGGCATTAGTGCAATGTATTTAGTTTCAGATTTTGTGTTACTAGATTTGTATCCATTTGCATTTTTTTTGTAAAAAAAATTCAAAATGTGATGGTGGTGTGTGTGTAGGCTGACGCTTGGCTGGCGGTGTGCATGGACTGGCGATTGGTTGACGGTGTGTGTAGATTGGTGCTTGGCTGGCGGTATGCGTGGATTGGTGCTTGGTTGGCGGTGTGCCTGGATTGGCGCTTGGCTGGCAGTGTGCGTGGAGTGGCGCTTGGCTGGCGGTGTGCGTGGAGTGGTGCTTGCTGGCGGTGTCCGTGGAGTGGCGCTTGGCTGGCGGTGTGCTTGGAGTGGCGCTTAGCGGGTTGTGTGCGTGGAGTGGCGCTTGTCTTGCGGTGTGCGTGGAGTGGCGCTTGGCTTGCGGTGTGCGTGGAGTGGCGCTTGGCTGGCGGTGTGCGTGGAGTGGCGCTTGGCTGGCGGTGTGCGTGGAGTGGCGCTTGGCTGGCGGTGTGCGTGGAGTGGCGCTTGGCTGATGGTATGCGTGGAGAGGCGCTTGGCTTGCGGTGTGCGTGGAGAGGCGTTTGGCTTGCGGTGTGAGTGGAGTGGCGCTTGGCTTGCGGTGTGTGTGGAGTGGCGCTTGGCTGGCACAGTGCGTGGATTGGCGCTAGGCTGACGATGTGCATGGCCTGGTGCTTGGATGGTGGTGTGGGTGGACTGATGCTCGGCTGGCTGTGTGTGAGTAGTTACTTTCTGTTGGTCACTAAACACACTGCTAGCTGAGTGCCACCCCACACCGTCCATCACTTTGTGTAGTTGCTGTGTCTGGAATGTGGGCGTGTGAAAGTGATGGGCCCTTGAATGGCGATGTCTGCTGGTGTGAGTGTTGTAATGTGATGGGCCCGCGGCTGGCGGTGTGAATGGTTTGTATGTGTCACACGTATGAAAGGTGTATGAATGGCCTGTAAAGAGGTTGGTGCCTTGACATGGCTTTACAGCTCACGAGCTGAGAGTCAATGGTTCAGTTTCTCATTCTTTCAATTATTAACAGTGCATTTCATTCTTGTGAAATGACTTGCTAATACAATTGTATATACTGAATCATCACTCGCCCTCGTGCCAAATCCAACCAGTATGTGTTTGTGCTTGAGAGGTAGATGGCTGTGCATTAATATTTGTCTTTTTTGTCTTTTTGAATAAGGTTGCACTTTGTCCCTTTTTGTAAATGTTGCAATGTCTTGGTTTTGTGAACAGTCTTGTGTGTATCAGGTATGAAAGGTGCGTGAATGGCCTGTAAAACGGTCGGTGCCTTGTCGTGGCTTTACAGCTCACGAGCTGCGAGTCATTGGTTCAGTTTTTTTTGCCCATGTAATTGACAGTGCATTTCATTTTTGTGAAATCTCTTGTTAATCAAATTAAAGGTACTGAACCATCACTCGCCCTTGTGCCAAATCCAACCAGTATGTGTCTGTGTTTGAGAAGCTGATAGCTGTGTTGGAATCTTTGTCTTTTGATTCTCTCTGTCAAGGTGTACATTCCATCTAAGAATAACCTCCTAAATGAAGATATTATTGTTAACCCATGGGAGTACATGGTGATGTCTCTCTTGTGAATATCAAGTTATTTTTTCATCCACAATGTCCTGCAAACTTGACAATGTCTGTCACAATTTCCATGCAATATTGTGCCAAAAATCTCACGCTGTAGAACTGAAAACATAACTAAGTCAAAACAATTTGGTGGTGCAAGGGGGTAAGCTGGGTTTTTGGCCCGTGCTCAATGGCCATCTAGCGAAACCTACCAAACCCATACATTTCTGCAAAGTAGACACCCGGGAGCTTCCAAGGAGGTATGGCTTGTGTGGATCCCACAACGTTCCCTTACCCAGAATCCCTTGCAAACCTCAATTTTAGCAGAAAAAATTAGTTTTTTCACACATTTTTGTGTGGGAAAGTGTGGCATCACCGGGCTCACACAAATTTCCTACCACCCAGCGTTTCCCCAGGTCTCCCGATAAAAATGGTGCCTCAGTTGTGGTGGAGGCCCAAGTGCCCGCGACAGACAAGGGCCCAAAACATAGTGATGCGACCCAAAAATTGCCTATGTCAAAACCACCTGCTTTTGCAAGGGGGGTCACCTGGGTTTTTGGCCCCATGCTCGCCGGCCATCTAGGGAAACCTACCAAACCCACACATTTCTGAAAAGTAGACACCCGGGGGCTTCCAAGGAGGTATGGCTTGTTGGGATCCCCCCAATGTTCCCTTACCCAGAATCCCTCGCAATCCTCAATTTTAGCTGGAAAAACCAGTTTTTTCACACAATTTTGTTTGGGAAAGCGTGGCATCACTGGGCACACACAAATTTCCTCCCACACAGCGTTCCCCCAGGTCTCCTGATAAAAATGGTACCTCACTTGTGTGGGTGGGTCAAGGACCCGCAACAGGCAAGGGCCCAAAACCTAATGAGGCGACATAAAAATTACCTATCACAAACCAACCTGGTTTTGCAAGGGGGTTCCCATGAGTTTTTGGCCCGGGGCTCGGCGGCCATCTAGGGAAACCTACCTAACCCATACATTTCTGGAAACTAGACACCCAGGGGAGTCCAGAGAGGTATGGCTTGCGTGGGTCCCTCATCATTCTCCTACCCAGAATCCACTGCAAACCTCACATTTCGCTAAATCATTCACTTTGTTCTCACATTTCTGTGTGGTAAAGTTGTGGAATCTGCATGGATCCTCAAATTACCTCCTACACACGTTATCCCAGGTCTCCCAATGAAAATGGTACCTCACTTGCATGGGTAGGCATAGTGGCTGCAACAGGAAAAGGCCCAAATCGTATGGTGGAGACTTTAAAATTACCTATAGCAAAACTACCTGGTTTTTGGGGGGCACCTGAGTTTTTGCCCCCGGGCTCGGCGGCCATCTTGGGAAACGACCAAACCCACACATTTCTGAAAAGTAGACACCCGGGGGCTTCCAAGGAGGTATGGCTTGTTTGCATCCCCCAACGTTCCCTTACCCAGAATCCCTTGCAAACCTCAATTTTAGCTGAAAAAACCTGTTTTTTCACACAATTTTGTTTGGGAAAGCGTGGCATCACTGGGCACACACGAATTTCCTCCCACACAGCGTTCCCCCAGGTCTCCTGATAAAAATGGTACCTCACTTGTGTGGGTGGGTCAAGGACCCGCAACAGGCAAGGGCCCAAAACCTAATGAGGCGACATAAAAATTACCTATCACAAACCAACCTGGTTTTGCAAGGGGGTTCCCATGAGTTTTTGGCCAGGGGCTCGGCGGCCATCTAGGGAAACCTACCTAACCCACACATTTCTGGAAACTAGACACCCGGGGGAGTCCAGAGAGGTATGGCTTGCGTGGGTCCCTCATCATTCTCCTACCCAGAATCCACTGCAAACCTCAAATTTTGCTAAACCATTCACTTTTTTCTCACATTTCTGTGTGGTAAAGTTGTGGAATCTGCATGGATCCTCAAATTTCCTCCCACACACGTTATCCCAGGTCTCCCGATGAAAATGGTACCTCACTTGCATGGGTAGGCATAGTGGCTGCAACAGGAAAAGGCCCAAATCGTACGGTGGAGACTTTAAAAATTCCTATAGCAAAACTACCTGGTTTTTGGGGGGGGGCACCTGAGTTTTTGCCCCCGGGCTCGGCGGCCATCTTGGGAAACAACCAAACCCAAACATTTCTGAAAACTAGACACTCGGGCAGTCCAGCGAGGTATGGCATGCGTGGGTCCCCCAACGTTTTCCTACCCAGAATTCCCTGCAAACCTCAAATTTAGGTAATAAAAACACTTTTTCCGTACATTTTTGCGTGGGATCTCCGTGCCGGCACAAATGTCCTACCACCCAGCGTTCCCCTTGTTCTCCCGAGTAAAATTATACCTCACTTGTGTGGGTGGGCCAAAGGCCTGTGACTAGGAAGAGCCCATAACTGTGGTATTTACAACATAGCACCGAGAATTCTAAACGCTACATTTTTAAAAAAAGACATTTTTAGCCAGTTCTGCTTTGCTTTGAGGTTTGCAGTGGATTCTGGGTAGGAGAATGATGAGGGACCCACGCAAGCCATACTTCGCTGGACTCCCCCGGGTGTCTAGTTTCCAGAAATGTGTGGGTTAGGTAGGTTTCCCTAGATGGCCCCCGAGCCCCGGGCCAAAAACTCATGGGAACCCCCTTGCAAAACCAAGTTGGTTTGTGATAGGTAAATTTGATGTTGCCTCATTAGGTTTTGGGCCCTTGCCTGTTGCGGGTCCTTGAGCCACCCACGCAAGTGAGGTACCATTTTTATCGGGAGACCTGGGGGAACGCTGGGTGGGAGGAAATGTGTGGATCTACGCAGATTCCAGAACTTTCTACCACAGAAATGTGAGGAGAATGCAGTTGTTTCCCAATGGTTTAGGTTTGCAAGGGATTCTGGGTAACAGAACCGGGTGGGAGGCAGTCGAGTCACCCCATCCTGAATTCCCCTGGGTGTCTAGTGTTCAAAAATGTATAGGTTTGCTAGGTTTACCTTGGTGCCGGCAGAGCTAGGGTTAAAAAACTACAGGTAGGCACTTTGCCAAAAAAGGGCCATTTTTCACTGCGAAATTGAGGTGCGACCACGTTGTGTTTTGCGCCGTTTCCTGTCGCAGGCACTAGGCTGACCCACACAAGTGAGGTACCATTTTTCTCAGAAGACTTTGGGGAATGCGAGGTGGGTAGAAAGTTGTTGATACACGCAGATTCCAGAACTTTCCACCACCGAAATGTGAGGAAAATTTGTTTTTTTTGTCAATTTTTTAGGTTTACAAGGGATTCTGGGTAACAGAACCTGGTGGGAGGCAGCCGAGTCACCCCATCCTGAATTCCCCTGGGTGTCTAGTTTTCAAAAATGTATAGTTTTGCTAGGTTTCCCTAGGTTCCGGCAGAGCTAGGGTTAAAAAACTACAGGTAGGCACTTTGCCAAAAAAAGGGCCATTTTTCACTGCGAAATTGAGGTGCGACCACGTTGCGTTTTGCACCGTTTCCTGTCGCAGGCACTAGGCTGACCCACGCAGGTGAGGTACCATTTTTCTCAGAAGACTTTGAGGAACGTGGGGTGGGTGGAAATTTGTTGACTCTAACTCTGTCATGGTTGAAAAAATGGATACCCCCTCTGACCCTGTATCGGTCTTCTCAGCCTTCAAGGAGATTACCTTAGAACACTCCTTAACTGAGCTGTCTAAATGCCAATCAGGCTCTCCCCTTGACCAGTGGCCTGCCAAACAATACAAATTACTGGCCCCTCTCTTAAACCCCTCACTTTAATGACATCTGGAACGAGTCTCTGAGGACCGGGCTTTTCCCGGATTCCTGGAAACATGCCCTCCTCGTCCCTATCCTCAAAAAGGCTAATGCTGACCCCGATGAACCGGCCAACTATAGGCCTATATCGCTGCTGCCTGCCCCTGCCAAGGTGCTAGAAAAGCTCGTACACCAGCAACTGGCCGGTTTCCTTGAGACCCATGGCCTTCTCCATACCTCTCAGCATGGATTCAGGACTGGCCATAGTACTGAGTCGGCACTGATTGAAATGGCCGATTCTGTAAGGTGGAAACTGGATGGGGGCTCTAGAGCGGTGTTGGTGCTGCTCAATTTATCGGCAGCATTTGACACGTCTCTCACCCCGTCCTGATTGACCGCCTTAGGTCTAAGGGTATCCGACGTAAGGCTCTGGATTGGCTGTCCTCTTTCCTCGCCAATCGGACAGTCTACTCCCCCTTTCAAGTCCAATCATCGCCCACTAAAATGGGGAGTCCCCCAGGGCTCGGCATTGAGTCCGCTAATATTTAATGTGTATTTCTCCCCACTTGCAGAGCTTATCTCGGAGCTGGTAATTAAGGCCATTTCATATGCAGACGACATTCAATTGTTGTTTGCTTATGATGACACCCCTACTGCCACTACCTTTGACCCATTAAAAAATTGTCTCCGTAAAGTTGCTCAGTGGATGGATGACAACTTCCTCCGACTCAATGCCGGAAAAACGGAGGTCTTATTTTTTCATCAGCCATCACCTTTGGACTCCAACCTTTGGTGGCCACTCGACTTGAGCTCTGCCCCTCTCCAGATGGATTCAGTTAGGAACCTGGGGGTTAGATGGGATACCACTCTTTCCTTTAAGACCAGGTCCAAACAGTGACCTCCTCTTGTTTCTCAAAGATCAGGATGATCAAGAAATTCATTAATTTCCTTCCCCCTAACACCAGGAAAACGATTGTCCAGGCCCTTATCACCTCGCATCTAGATTATGCGAATGGTCTTTACCTAGGGTTGGCCTTTTAGACAGGCTCCAGATCGTCCAAAACGCAGCGGTTCGGTTAGTGTGTGGTATCTCTCTGCAAGAGCATATTTCCCCCCACCGACGGGCATTGCACTGGCTACCGATCCAATGAAGAGCCGAATTTAAGGCTCTCACCCTTGCACATCGTTCACTCAGGGGTAAAGGTTGCGCCTATCTGGCCTCCTGCCTCCAACCCTACAGCAATGCAAGGTGTCTCCGCCCCAGTTCTCAACATTTGCTGTCTACTACTAGATACAAAAGAGCTCGCTCAGGGGGCAAAACTTTTCAGGTCAGTGCCTCTGCCCTATGGAACAAACTGCCTGTTTCTATTCGTATAATTAATGAAGAACTACCCTTTCGCAGAGCTCTAAAAACTCTCCTCTTTTGTTAATTTCCCCTCATCTGAGTATGATCATGCACAGCGGCTGAAGCGCCGGGACACCCCGTTGGGGTTGCTGCGCGCTATAGAAAATGCACTTAAATAAATAAATAAAATAAATAGGCACTTTGCCAAAAAAGGGCCATTTTTCACTGCGAAATTGAGGTGCGACCACGTTGCGTTTTGCGCTGTTTCCTGTCGCAGGCACTAGGCTGACCCACGCAAGTGAGGTACCATTTTTCTCAGAAGACGTAGGGGAACCCGGGGTGGGTGGAAATTTGTTGATCCACGCAGATTCCAGAACTTTCCACCACAGAAATGTGAGGAAAATGTGTTTTTTGTGTGAATTTTTAAGGTTTGCAAGGGATTCTGGGTAACAGAACCTGGTGGGAGGCAGTCGAGTCACCCCATCCTGAATTTCCCTGGGTGTCTAGTTTTCATAAATGTATAGGTTTGCTAGGTTTTCCTAGGTGCCGGCAAAGCTAGGGTTAAAAAACTACAGGTAGGCACTTTGCCAAAAAAGGGTCATTTTTCACTGCGAAATTGAGGTGCGACCATGTTGCATTTTGCGCCGTTTCCTGTTGCAGGCACTAGGCTGACCCACGCAAGTGAGGTACCATTTTTGTCAGAAGACTTTGGGGAACGCTGGGTTGGTGGACATTTGTGGATCCACGCAGATTCCAGAACTTTCCACCACAGAAATGTGAGGAAAATGCGTATTGTTAACAATTCTTTAGGTGTACAAGGAATTCTGGGTGACAGAACCTGGTGGGAAGCAGTCAAGTCACCCCATCCTGAATTCCCCAGGGTGTCTACTTTTCAAAAATGTATAGGTTTTCTAGGTTTCCCTAGGTGCCGGCCGAGCTAGGGTACAAAAACTACAGCTAGGCACTCTGCCAAGAAAGGGTCATTTTTCACAGTGAAAATTGAGGTGTGACCACGTTGTGTTTTGTGCTGTTTCCTGTCGCAGGCACAAGGCCGACCCACACAAGTGAGGTACCATTTTTATCGGGAGACTTAGGGTAATTCAGATTTGTAAAGCAACTGTTATTACCTGTTGAGTTGTCATGCATTTCTGCCTTCCAAATGAAAGACATTGGATAAAAAAGAAGTCATTTTGAAAAATGACCAATAATTCTCATGCTAGTATGAGTATTCCCAATTTTGAAAATGTGCAAATATGTACTGTTTCTAATCTCTATAATTTGTACATATTTCAGAAATACATAGGTGTTTTTCATACCGATTTTTCCATGTATACATTTTCGAAGAATAATTGCTCTAAACCCGGTACATAATAAAATTCCATTGTAAGTTGCTGTGCAGTTTTTGGCTCTGGGTTCGTCGGGTTCTTGGTGAACATACAAGTCTATTATAGTCCATTGTTCTATATAATAGATGGTTGTGAGGTATGATCCTATGTTAGTACCAATTGTATTTCACCAGCATAATTGACAAACGTTAGGCCATGTGTTCTAATTAGTAGGGCCAGTGTTCTGAGATACTTTAAATACTCTGGACGCAGAGAGGAATACCGAGGAAATTAAAAGTTTAACATCAATAAATGACACATTTCTAGCTTGCAAACAATGCCACATATGTCCTCAACAAAATTCCCAACACATATGGAGGTGATATTTTGTGAACGTAGGTCAAAATTTACTTTAGTTCACTAAAAATAAGGTTCCAGTCATGCAATATGGGTGGGCCATATTCACATACTTAATTTTGTAGTATTACAATAGTACTACAAAATGCTTTGCACAAAAATTTGTGAAAGTTGTGCCTTAGCCTCTTCAACCTTTTTCTGTGTAGAGATCTCCATCCTGAATGTGGTCTCTCTGCACATGTAAGTATACATTTTAGCACTAAATGCAGGAAGGACAGAGGGGAGTAGTTGGAAAATGGAGATTATTTGTGACTATTTGGAGGAGATTAGGGATGAGTAAGGAGAGGTTTAGGGAGGGATGTGCATCCACCCACAAGAGTACTCCCATTGCTATTTACAAACTGCACTTCTAAAGTTAATGTAGCTACAAAGGGACCCATAATGGTAGTAAATTACTATAGCCCAGAACTGAAGTAAGACCAGCACCACACATGGCTAACCACTGGTACTAATCACAAAGGAGGGACTGAGGGCTTTTTTTACACAGGTCCAGCATACATGCCCTAACAATAATGAAGATACTGGCTGAAGAGGGTAGGTCGGCTGGCCTTTTGCGGATTTTGCAAAACCACACAAGGAAATTCCTTGGGAGATACCTGCCGGGTATCGATGAAGTAGATAGCATATGACCAACCCTAGTTTGGTTGCGCTATCAGGTACTACACATATCATGTGTTAGGTTGATTTAACCCCTTCACTGCTAGGCCTGTGCTAAGCCTTTTTTTGGCTATTTGGGTAGTGCGTGCTTAGGCCCCTGTATCTTTTTGGCCACATAAGGTATCCAAGGCAATTTTCCGTCCTTTTCTTCCAACATCGTGGGTATTCGAAAGGTACCCAGGGTTTGTGGATTCCCTTGGCGTGGTCCCAGAAATTAAGCAAAATACAGTAAATTATTAGTTTTTTTCAGAAAAATGGGAAAAACGGGCTGCAAAGGAAGGCCTCTGGGTTTTTCCCTGCAAATGTTATCAAAAAAGGGTTTGTGGGGCTGAAATCACCATTTTCCCAGATTTTAGGGAATGACAGTCTTTTGTCAGAGAACCAACATTTTTCACACAGTTTTGGCAGTTTTCTGGGACATAGCCTATTTTTGCTATTTTTAGTGCTTCCAACCTCCTTCCAGTTAATGGTAAAAATGAATCTGAACGCAATACTGGATCCTGGAAAGCTATACATTTTATTAAAGTAGACAAGATTCTGAATTCAGAAAGGGGTCATTTGTCCAAATCCATGAAGGTTTCTTTATAGAAACTAACAGTTAAATATTGAAAAAAATGAAAATTAGTTGAAAAAAACAGCCTTTTGTGTCAACGTTTTCACCTGTAACTTCTTATAATTATGACAACTCTTTGCAAGCAATATACCGTTACATATGCTGAACCTTTCTTGTTGTGGGAATATATAGCAAGTATCTCATAAAACGTGGCCTCAGCATTCAATCTGCTGGGGCAATATTAGCTTGCTCTCTTCCAAGTGGCTCTTTCACTGAGGTAGCTCTGAACTCCCTTTACTGGCTTCTCACGGCAGAGCAAATTCAATTTAAATCAAGCTCTATAGTTCATAAAGCTTCCTATCATGTTGGCCCGTCACATTCAGGATAAGCTTGTATGCTATACTTAGGCCCCCCCAGATCTCCTCGTTCCGGTAACATCAATCTTTTTAAATCAACAATATTCAAGAAGGCCCGAGCTGGTGGCTGAACTTATTTGGTACAGGTCACTCTACAGTGAAACAGCTTGCCTTCCTCCACAGATGTTTTAAGGCATGGTAAAAGTGGACAATTGCCTGGGGACCCCTGGTAAGGTGATATTTCTATGTTTCTTTCACTTTTATGGATTTCTCGGTTAGAAGCGCCCTCCCTTCTCTACCTCTGACTCCATCTCTCTCTATCCAGCACCATTTAAAGGTTTTTTTGGCCTTGGACAAGACCTAGTTAATCTGGTTCTTTTGTGTGAACATGCAAGCAGGTATAATATTGTTGGGCATCATACAGGCTTGGCAGGTGAAACATCCTAAACAACGAAGTATTAATAATGACTCACCTTAACAACGAAGTCCAAACAACGATAAATCCTGATCAACGAAGTCTGGAACAACGAAGACCTGAACAACGACTTTTCCCGGACTGCAATGCAAAACTGCTTCGGAAAACTGGCATCTTCTCCGCCCCCATTCTTAGAGTTGCACGTCACTCACCCCACTCCCCCACCCCCTTCCTCCACAACCCCAACTGCTGCTACATTACATTGCCTGACATTAAGCCCAGCCGACAGGACTGCTCATGTCACTCTTCTCCGTCCCCACCCATTTATTACACTTGGAAGCTGGAGTGAGGCAAGTGGCTGGCGGGCAACGAGATGTGAAAAGGCATGGATAAATATGGATTTCACATTTTCTAGATGCCTTTAACATGGTGATAGATCGATCAGTCTCAAGCTGTTCAAAATGCCATAATGCATCTGTGGCGTAAGGTGGAAGTTTCAGTGGTGACTTTTACAATGGGGGCTTTTGTAATCTCCTTGGTGCACCAACAAGAGAGCTGGGTCCCTTATTGAAGTGAATAAGTTGTCTCAATGTTGCCCTCGGGTAATATATATATATATATATATAATATATAAAATGTGTATAATATAAAATAATTTGCAGTTCATCAGGTTTAAAAAAAAAAGACAATGCATTAAAATAAACGTAGAATGAAATATAAAAACAAGCATTTGCAATGCAATAGGTCTCACATTAGGAAAGTGTGAGCTATTGGTATTGTAAATGGCCCATTTTTTTAATATGTGTTGGCTTTGAAAATATATAGGTTAATAGCATTGTTATTCACAAAGCCAATAGCTTACACTTTCCTAATGCAAGTCCTATTGGCTATGGCAATGCTTGTTGGTAGCAAGCAAGGACAGTGCTGTTGTGGTGCTGAGTGATGTGGTTGGGCTGAGTGATGTGATGGTGTCCCCGAGTGATGTGGTGGTGTCCCCGAGTGATGTGGTGGTGTCCCCGAGTGATGTGGTGGTGTCCCCGAGTGATGTGGTGGTGCCCCGAGTGATGTGGTGGTACCCGAGTGATGTAGTAGTGCCCCTGAGTGATGTGGTGGTGCCCCTGAGTGGTGCCCCTGAGTTATGTGGTGGTGCCCCTGAGTGATGTGGTGGTGTCCCTGAGTGATGTGGTGGTGTCCCTGAGTGATGTGGTGGTGTCCCTGAATGATGGAGGGTGGAGTTGGAGGGTGGAGTTGGAGGGTGGAGTTGGAGTTGGAGGGTGGAGTTGGAGGGTGGAGGGTGGAGTTGGAGGGTGGAGTTGGAGTTGAAGGGTGGAGGTGGAGTTGGAGGGCGGAGGTGGAGTTGGAGGGCGGAGGTGGAGTTGGAGGGTGGAGTTGGAGTTGGAGGGTGGAGTTGGAGTTGGAGGGTGGAGTTGGAGGGTGGAGGGTGGAGTTGGAGTTGAAGGGTGGAGGTGGAGTTGGAGGGTGGAGGTGGAGTTGGAGGGTGGAGTTGGAGTTGGAGGTGGAGTGTGGAGTTGGAGAGTGGAGTTGAAGGGTGGAGGTGGAGTTGGAGGGTCGAGGTGGAGTTGGAGGGCGGAGGTGGAGTTGGAGGGCGGAGGTGGAGTTGGAGGGTGGAGTTGGAGTTGGAGGGTGGAGTTGGAGGTGGAGTGTGGAGTTGGAGAGTGGAGTTGAAGGGTGGAGGTGGAGTTGGAGGGTGGAGGTGGAGTTGGAGGGTGGAGGTGGAGGGTGGAGGTGGAGTTGGAGGGTGGAGTTGGAGTTGGAGGGTGGAGTTGGAGTTGGAGGGTGGAGTTGGAGGTGGAGGGTGGAGTTGGAGGTGGAGTGTGGAGTTGGAGGTGGAGTGTGGAGTTGGAGAGTGGAGTTGGAGGGTGGAGTTGGAGGGTGGAGTTGGAGGGTGGAGTTGGAGGGTGGAGTTGGAGGTTGGAGGGTGGAGATGGAGGGTGGAGATGGAGGGTGGAGATGGAGGGTGGAGATGGAGGGTGGAGTTGGAGGGTGGAGTTGGAGGGTGGAGTTGTGGAGGGTGGAGTTGTGGAGGGTGGAGTTGGAGTTGGAGGTGGAGTTGGAGTTGGAGGTGGAGTTGGAGGGTGGAGTTGGAGGGTGGAGTTGGAGGGTGGAGTTGGAGGGTGGAGTTGGAGGGTGGAGTTGGAGGGTGGAGTTGGAGGGTGGAGTTAGAGTTGGAGGGTGGAATTGGGGGTGGAGTTGGAGTTGGAGGGTGGAGTTGGAGGGTGGAGTTGGAGGGTGGAGTTGGAGGGTGGAGTTGGAGGGTGGAGGGTGGAGTTGGAGGGTGGATGTGGAGTTGGAGGGTGGAGTTGGAGGTGGAGTGTGGAGTTGAAGGGTGTAGTTGGAGGGTGGAGTTGGAGGGTGGGGGTGGAGTTGAAGGGTGGAGGGTGGAGTTGGAGGGTGGAGTTGGAGTTGTAAGGTGGAGTTGGAGGGTGGAGTTGGAGTTGTAAGGTGGAGTTGGAGTTGTAAGGTGGAGTTGGAGTTGTAAGGTGGAGTTGGAGTTGGAGGGTGGAGTTGGAGGGTGGAGTTGGAGGGAGAGCAAGGAGTAACAGAAAGAGCCTGGGTGCGCGAGCGAGAAAGAGACGTAGAGAGAGGGGTAGGAGAAAAAAAAACATGAGTGGCGCACACGTAGAAAGTGAAAAAAATTGAGTTAAAAACACCTGGTGACTTCTTATATTTTTCAATATTCAGCATTGAAAGGGAAAGTAGGTTAGCAAGAGGGATGTTACGGGGAGAGTGAGGGGGTTTGAGGGTGTGTGAGGGTGGGTGACGGTGTGAGGGTGAATGAGGGTGTGTGAGGGGGTGTGAGGGGGTGTGATGGTGTGTGAGGGTGAGGTGTGAGGGTGAGGGGGTGTGAGGGTGAGTGAGGGTGAGTGAGGGTGTGTGAGGTTGAGGGTGTGAGGGTGAGTGAGGGTGAGTGAGTGAGGGTGGGTGAGGGTGTGAGGAGGTGTGAGGGTGAGTGAGGGTGAGTGAGGGGGTGTGAGGGTGTGCGAGGGTGAAGGTGAGGGTGTGTGAGGGTGTGTGAGGGTGTGTGAGGGTGTGTGAGGGTGAGGAGGTGTGAGGGTGAGTGAGGGAGGGTGAGTGAGTGTGGGGGTGAGTGAGTGTGGGGGTGAGTGAGGGTGTGTGAGGGTGAGGAGGTATGAGGGTGAGGGTGTGAGGGGGTTTGAGGGTGTGTGAGGGTGAGAGGGTGTGGGTGTGTGAGGGTGAGGAGGTGTGAGGGCGTGTGAGGGGGTGAGAGGGTGTGAGGGTGTGTGAGGGTGAGGAGGTGTGAGGGTGAGGGTGTGTGAGGGTCCGATGTAAATGGTGGCTTGGCAGACATCATAAGACAGAGAGAAACACAAATGTTAAGATAACAGTGCTCAAAGGGGTTGTGAGAAGGTGGAAATGGGATTAACGTGTTTCAGAGGGGCTGGGGCCATGCAGTGGTGGTAAACAGAGCTTCGGTGGGGCAGAGGGATACATGTGAGGAGCGTAGAACTGGGGTGCGATGTTGGGCACTGGTTGAAGCTGAGCAGCAAAAGAAACAACAAAAGAATGCATACGCCATGAGCGCTGGGAGGGGGCTGGGCAACGATGCCAGTATTCACGAGCAGATGGTCCTGTTTATGACCTGCAGCGCATGAAGTGCTGGTGGCAAATGGAATCAAAGCGGCCGGTCGCTTTGATGTTCTTGTCTTGCTTGGTGGGAGGGGGAGCGGATTTCTGTGCACGTGCCTGTCCACATGAACTGTATGGGATCTGCAGTGGGTAGACTTTTTGAATTGCTTACTATAATCTCGCCGAACAATGCTTACGCATTGCTTCAGCGAGACCAAAAAAGGGGTAAACAGCAAGTTAAAAATATATCGTGGAAGTATTGTTATTACAATACTGCCATCTAATGGCCAGTCATGAGGTGATACTTTTCGTGGTTTAGGAAGTCGTAGTAAAAAAAGAAAGTAGTGGTTTAGCATAGCTCGTTGTAAAGCATTCGTGGATCAGGAAGTCGTGGTTAAGGCAGTAGTGGAGGGTGGAGTTGGAGGGTGGAGTTGGAGGGTGGAGGTGGAGGGTGGAGGTGGAGGGTGGAGTTGGAGGGAGAGCAAGGAGTAACAGAAAGAGCCTGGGTGCGCGAGCGAGAAAGAGACGTAGAGAGAGGGGTAGGAGGAGAAAAAAAAATAACACACGAGTGGTGCGCACGTAGAAAGTGAAAAAAAATGAGTTAAAAACACCTGATGACTGCTTATATTTTTCAATATTCAGCATTGAAAGGGAAAGTAGGTTAGCGAGAGGGATGTTTTGGGGAGAGTGAGGGGTTTGAGGGTGTGTGAGGGTGGGTGAGGGTGAGGAGGTGTGAGGGCAAGGGTGAGGGGGGTGAGGGTGAGTGAGGATGTTTGAGGGTTAGGGGGTGAGGCTGAGGGTGGGTGAGGGGGTGAGGGGGTGTGAGGGTGAGTGAGGGTGTGTGAGGGTGAGGGTGTGAGGGTGTGTGAGGGTGAGGGTGTGAGGGTGTGTGAGGGTGAGTGAGGGTGAGGGTGTGCGAGGGTGAGTGAGGGTGTGTGAGGGGGTGTGAGTGTGAGTGAGGGTGAGTGAGGGTGTGTGAGGGTGTGTGAGGGTGTGTGAGGGTGTGTGAGGGTGTGTGAGGGTGAGGGTGTGTGAGGGTGAGGGTGTGTGAGGGTGAGGGTGTGTGAGGGTGAGGGTGTGAGGGTGAGTGAGGGTGAGTGAGGGTGTGTGAAGGTGAGGGGGTGTGAGGGTGTGAGGGTGTGTGAGGGTGAGGGTGTGTGAGGGTGTGTGAGGGTGAGGGTGTGAGAGGATATGTGAGGGTGAGAGAGGATATGTGAGGGTGAGGGTGAGTGAGGGGGTGTGAGGGTGAGTGAGGGGGTGTGAGTGTGTGTGAGGATGTGTGAGGGTGTGTCAGGGTGAGAGGGTGTGGGTGTGTGAGGGTGGGTGAGGGTGAGGGTGTGAGGGTGAGGGTGTGAGGGTGAGTGAGGGTGAGTGAGGGTGTGTGAAGGTGAGGGTGTGTGAGGGTGTGTGAGGGTGAGGGTGTGTGAGGGTGAGAGAGGATATGTGAGGGTGAGAGAGGATATGTGAGGGTGAGGGTGAGTGAGGGGGTGTGAGGGTGTGTGAGGATGTGTGAGGGTGTGTCAGGGTGAGAGGGTGTGGGTGTGTGAGGGTGAGGAGGTGTGAGGGTGAGGGTCTGAGGGTGTGTGAGGGTGAGAGGGTGTGAGGGTGTGTGAGGGTGAGGAGGTGTGAGGGTCCGATGTAAATGATGGCTTGGCAGACTGCGATTGTGGGTGTGCCGTGGGCTGGAAAATCAGGCAAGGAGGCCGGATATAGTGGGCTATGCCGGGGTTTTATTGTACACAAGGCAGAAAACAGGCTGAACAGAAAGAGAAGGGTTCCAAAAGGTGGATGTTCGGGTCCTCTTCAGGGCTTGAGTCCGGTTCTTTTCCTCGGGGTCGGGTGGTGGGTCTGGCGTTGGGGAGGATCCTCGGAGGGCAATAAGAGAAACAAAAAAGGTACGTTAGTCCTGTCTGGGACTCCAGAGCTTGCAATCACCGTCACCCGGGTAGTGCTGGATGGAGAGAAGACCGTGAGGAAGGGAGGTAACGAGGGGGGGGGGGGAAAGGGGTAGGAGTATAGCGAGTGTGTCGGGTAGGGACGTGAAGGGGCTTTCTACAGTGAGGGTGCTCTACAAATATACACAGTGCAATTACCACTACGCTTGTGACTAAGAGAGATAATATACAGGATATATACAACGAGCCCCTAGCGTGCTCTATGGATGGTATTACGGGTACTCACACGGTCCGCCACAACTCTCCAGTGAGTCGGGGCTCTCTTCAGCCACCTCCTAGGGACTCCACCAATCCTCCATCCACACGTCCTATTCGATATTCGCCTGCTCTCTGTCTTCTGCACCAGTCCGAGTGTCCTGCCACGATGCTCCGACGGCGTTCTGGTCTCCGCGTTCAGGTTTTACCTGTTCTGGCGCTGCCACGGGGGAGGGACTTCCGGGGTCAGAGGGAAGTGCTTCCTGTCGATGCAGGCCTCCGATTGGCTCCTGCAAGACAGAGAAGGGCGGGGGTCTAACTGTTATGGTTACTGCTCCGGGACTGGTTCCTGACACAGGGAAATGTCCGAAGGGGCTCACTCCTGGCAAACATGAGACCGGTATGTGTGTGAGAGGGCCCAGTCCTGGCGGGCGGGTTAGCGGGACCACATCACACAGACATCATAAGACAGAGAGAAACACAAATGTTAAGATAACAGTGCTCAAGGGGGTTGTGAGAAGGTGGAAATGGGATTAATGTGTTTCAGAGGGGCTGGGGCCATGCAGTGGTGGTAAACAGAGCTCCGGTGGGGCAGAGAGATGGGAAACATCCTTTACAACGCAACTTTTACCACGCAGTGCCTTTACGATGCAACTTTTACAACGCAAACCATTACAACGCATTGCGCTGGGGGGCGCTCTAGGATAGGGAATGTGTTTAATGTACTATCCAACACCTTCCCTACTATCCGCGGGGACTGGAGTTGGAATAGTAAATTAAACAATTCACTATCCAGCGCCTAAAAGCATTATGCGTTGTAATGGTATGCGTTGTAAAAACCGCGTTGTAAAAGCATGCGATGAAAAAGCATGCGTTGTAATGTCATACATCCCAGAGGGATACATGTGAGCAGCGTAGAACTGGTGTGCGATGTCGGGCACTAGTTGAAGCTGAGCAGCAAAAGAAACAACAAAAGAATGCATGTGCCACGAGTGCTGGGAGGGGACTGGGCAACGATGCCAGCATTCATGAGCAGATGGTCCTGTTTATGACCTGCAGCGCGTGAAGTGCTGTTGGCAAATGGAATCAAAGCGGCCGGCCGCTTTGATGTTCTTGTCTTGCTTGGTGGTAGGGGGAGCGGATTTCTGTGCACGTGCCTGTCCACATGAACTGAATGGGATCTGCAGTTGGTATTGTAGAGAATGGTACGAAGTTCCTCTCAAGAAATTGAAAAACAGGTAATAGGAACCGGTGGAGGAGTCTCACAAAGGAGGGAAGGTTAGTTTGTTGTGTGCGAGAAGGAGGAGGAAGGGGATTCCTCCTTTCGGAACTAGGGCTCCCACACACCCAGCAAGCTAGGTGTCATGCTTCATCATTTGAGCCTGCCCCTCGTCAGGTCCGCGCTGCAATACCTGACGGGCACCCGGAACCGGGGCTCTTTATCGGGGCTCTTTTGTTCCTGCCGGTGGGTGCAGTGGGGGTGAGAGGCCTAGTGAGTGTAGATGAGGAAAAGGTGAATTAAAATAGGTCAGTTAGTCCTATCCAAATATTTATTCCGTAGGTAAACTGCCTAGTTAAAAAGGTTGAGAGGGGCCAAACCTAGTCGCGATGTGCCTAGTTGTAAGGTACCTATTCTCAGATGATTGACATGTTTCGTGTCTCCACAGTCATTAAAGATCTAGAAACTTCTTCAGGATCAAGATGTCATACTATCTACACAGGTAGGTAAGTGGAAATCTACATACCCCATTGTTTTCATAGTAGACCTAAACTGTATGCAACATTGTGTGCAACAGTGGTCGGCGGTAAAAAGACACCAATTGTTCTGCATTCTGTCCATCAACATCACTTCATGAGTGTGACGCATTCAAACACGGCTCTGCGGAAAATGAGGAATTACTTAGCCTCCTCTGATTCGATCTCTTAAAAACAGGCATAGTTACAGTCTCACCTTATGGTACATGTTCCGATTATTTGTAAGCAGCCTGAGGCATACGTCCTGTCTTGCCGGTTCGTCTCAACCGGTAACTCGATCACAGGTTTGCTTAATGAACCCGTTGGAGGCAGCTAGACGTGCGCATGGATGTCTCTATGAGGCAAAAGCGTCAGGAGGTGGTTGCTAGGGAACGGCCTGAGCGTCGCCTGTATCTACTGTAAAGGAGTTAGCAGTCCAGTAGCTGGGGTGGGCGGAGCTAGGTGGGCAGAGGGGAAGAGGTGGGGACAGGACAGGAAAGGGTTAGTCAGGGTAGGGACGGGGAACTGAGTAGACGTGTAATAAAGAGCTGAGCATACCTGAACCAGTGTCCGTGCATGATTGTCGTGAGATGCGACAACTGGCGACGAGGGTGGGATACAGCAGCAAACCCACCAGAACGAGCCCCGTCCCGCAGCGTCGAGCGTTCCGAGCTCCGCTGCGACAGTGATCCTGCGGCGCCAAGAGAGAAGCCCCCAGGAGTGACCCGACGACCCTCGAAGGCGGAGAAACGCCGAGAAAGAAGAAAGAGCGCCGAGTGAGAGCGCCAGAGAAAGGGAGCCGGTCGCGCTTGACGCGCGAAGACCCGACAGAACTGTAAGTGAAAGTCGGGAGCCCACTCCGACGTTGCCCCTCACTCTCCCAAGGCACCGCACTGGCGAGAGAAGCGCCACACAAGTGAGTGGCGGAGCGCCCCAGCCAGCCCTGACACCGTTGTCATCTGTGAGTCCTGCAGCCCTGGGTGCGTGTGTCTGGAGCGAGGGAAAGAACCTCGTGTACTGCAGAGGGGGCGGCCATCTTAAGGTCAGGCAAGAACCAAAGACAAGTACTTATAGTGAAATTTTCCGGCTGTGACAGAGAACCCGGAGGATCCAAAGAAGCCTACACTGGCAGCAAGAAACGAACAAGCATTGATAGCTATAAGAGAATAACCCTTGAAAACGCACGCCAGTCACTGAAGCAAGAATCGGACACAGGCACTAAAAACTCGCCGCCAGGATGTCTAACCCTCCCGCGCAAAAGGAAGTCAAGGGAGGCACACACCTGCGAGCCCCTGAGCCACTGTCAGTCACAACAGGTAGCAGCATGGGCCTAAAATGGCAAGAATGGCTAGAGGACTTTGAGGACTACATTGAAGGGTCCAAAATAGAACCAGACAAAGACAAGATAATAGCCCTTCGCAATCTAGGAGGGCGTGAGATAAGCAAGATCGTACGAGAGATCCCAGCTGTGGACGGTGACACCTATGCTAAAGTGAGAGACGTCCTGAATAACCGTTTTCTACATAAAAGAAACGTCGACTACGAGCGACACAAATTCCACCAGCAGCGCCAAGGAAAAGAGGAACCACTGAGCTCCTTCATACATCGACTACGACGGCAGTCCCAATATTGTGAGTTCACAAACTTCTCGCCTGATGCAGCCATCAAATCTCAAATAATCACTGGGTGTCACTCGGAATCGCTGAGACGGCGGTTGCTAAGAAAACCACAGGAACTAGCAGACATCGAAGAGAACTCCCGGCTATACGACCAAGCGGAAGAAAATGCGGCAGAAATCGAAACCGGACCCAGCACCAGTCACGAACGCGCCAACCGTGTTACTGAACGACGGCATGGACGACAGGATCGGCGTGACAGCGGAAGACGTCACCCGCGAGATAGGTCACGGCACTCCAGATTCTCGCCCAGGCGTCGCCCGGACTACAAGAGGAAAGACTCTGAGAGGAGGGATCGACGACCCGAACGCACGAGGCGATGTTTCAGGTGCGGATACGACTACCCTCACATCGACTCCTGCCCTGCCATGGGCCAACGATGCAGAAAATGCGGGCGGTCCAACCACTTTGAAGCCATGTGTGGGGACTATCACAAAGAAAGACGCAGCGATAATGACAGACGCGATGGGCCGCAGCGACCCTCAAGATCGGAGGCCAGTCGTCATCACATCAGAGCGGTTCAGGAAGAGCCCCCTAGATCTCCCGCGTCTTCACACTCCAGCCACGACTCTCGACGCTCCAGATGGGACCGTCGTTCTCCGTCAAGGGAATCAAGATCGTCCTCGTCCAGGCGGTCATCATACACCGTTGAATACGTCAACTTTGCTGACAACGATCAGTTTAAACGTTATCCACGTCTCGACATCAAAGTGGGCAACCACGCTGCCAAGTTTGTGATGGACAGTGGAGCGTCGCTCAACTACATATCAGTTGCAGAACATGACCGCATGGACCCTAAACCACGTTTGCGTTTCGCGCCTGTCCGTGTCTACACCTGGATGGCGAAGAAACCACTCCAATGTTTAGGCAAGTTTGACACCACCCTTACGTATGGTGACGTCTCCATCCCAGCAGTCATCCACGTCATTAAAGGGCCTGAAGCCGACTGTCTGTTGAGCCTTCCCACCGCTGAGCGCCTTCGGTTGGTGCACATCCTCTTCAACGTCAATGACAGCTCGGACTGCGCTGGGAAATTCCCGTCACTGTTCCAAGGATTGGGAAAATTGAAAGGCCGGCAAATCCATCTGCACATCAACGAGCAAATCAAACCGGTGGCTCAACACCCGCGACGGGTGCCATTTCACTTGCAATCTGCAGTTGAGAGTGAACTGCAGGAACTTTTGGACGCTGACATCATTGAACGCACTGAGGGCCCCACTCCCTGGGTGTCCCCGGTGGTTATCGTCCCCAAGAAAGGGACCCACAACAAGGTCCGTCTCTGTGTGGACATGCGCCTACCGAACACGGCCATTGAACGGGAGAGACACCCCGGCCCACTCCTGAGCGACATGATCACAGCGCTCAACGGGGCAACAGTATTTTCTAAACTGGACCTGAACAAGGGCTACCATCAGCTCGAACTAGATGACAGTTCTCGTTCCATCACGACATTTGCCACACACCTTGGTCTATTCCGTTACAAACGGCTCAGCTTTGGCGTTTCATCAGCCGCTGAAATCTTCCAGGAGGCCATACGACTCGTCATCCACCACGTACCAAACGCCATTAATTACAGTGATGATATCTTGGTCTACGGATCGGACGCGAGAGAGCATGACACCGCTCTTGATCGTGTCTGCCACGCCCTGATGGAAGCCGGTCTGACCCTCAACAGGGAAAAATGTGAATTTCATCAGTCGACCCTGAAATTCTTTGGACACATCTTCTCGGCTAATGGCATGAAACCGGACCCGGACAAGATCGCCACGCTCAATAACACCAAGAGTCCGGCTGACGTCAACGACCTACGTTCCTTCCTCGGAATGGCGAGTTACTGCGCCCGCTACATTCGTGATTACGCCACTGTAAGTCATCCACTGAGGCTCCTCACGAAAGCTGGCGCGAAATTCATATGGACCCCGGAGTGTGAACGTGCTTTCAAGACCATCAAACGCGCTGTGGAATCGGCTGAGTGCCTCTCCTATTTCAACCCCAAGAGGAAAACAGAAATCACTGTGGACGCAAGCCCCGTGGGCTTAGGAGCCATCTTGGCACAGTACGACAATGAGTCGGATCAGAGGAGAATCATCGCCTATGCCAGTCGGAGCCTCACCGACCCTGAGAAACGGTACTCCCAACCAGAGAAAGAGAGCCTGGCTGTTGTGTGGGCGTGCGAACATTTCCACATTTTCATATACGGGAAACACTTCACACTCATAACCGATCACCAGGCACTTATCACGATCTATGGGAATCCCAAGTGTAAGATGCCCCCCAGGATCGAAAGATGGGGCTTACGGCTGCAAGAGTACACGTTCTCAATCTTCCACAAACCGGGGAAGGCTGAGAATCCAGCTGACTATATGTCCCGCCACCCCCGAGACTCCTCAGAGACTGCACCCTCCATCGCGGAAGAATACATTCACTTTGTGACTAGTCATGCTCGTCCACCAGCCATCCCCATGCATGCTATTCGGGAAGCGACCAATCAAGACACCATCCTACAAACAGTAATGAAGCGTACACAAACCAACAGATGGAGATACCACCCGCAGGAGGAAGAGGAAGACCCCGCTGTCAAGAAAGAACTCCAAGCCTTCCGACATGTCTCTGACGAACTCTCTGTAACCGGTGACGACCTCCTCCTCAGAGATCACAGACTAGTCATCCCAGCGGCACTGAGGCAAGGAGTAATCGACCTGGCCCACGAAGGCCATCGAGGGGTCGTGTCCACCAAAAGAGCTCTGAGAGAACGTGTCTGGTTCCCAGCCCTCGACCAGATGGTTGAAGACACATTGAAAGACTGCCACCTCTGCCAACTGACCAGCCACAGTAATCCACCCGCACCTCTACAGATGACCCCATTGCCTGATGGGGTATGGCAAGAAGTTGCCATGGACTTTTATGGCCCCCTGCAATCAGGGAAGTACGTAGTCGTCATCATGGACGAATACTCCAGATTCCCAGTGGCCCAGTTTATATCATCCACCAGTGCCGCCTGCACCCTCAAGGTACTTGAAGAAACTTTCGCGACATGGGGCGTCCCCAAAGTCATCAAGACGGACAACGGGCCCCCATTCAATAGTTATGAATTCAGCGACTTTGCGAAACACATGGACTTTCAACACCGCAAAGTCACACCACTCTGGCCCCAAGCCAACGGCACTGTGGAAAGATTCATGTCCACCATTAAGAGAACATTCCAGCAAGCCACGGCCGAGAAGAAAGATCTACAGTCAGCGTTGAACGAGGTCCTCAGTGCCTACAGAACCACTCCCCACTCCACAACGGGCCAATGCCCTGCGACCCTCATGCTCGGGAGGACAATGAGAAATCGGATCCCCACATGGGACGGAGCACTGAGGAAGCCTCTTTCGGATCAACAACACAGAGACATGGCCGCAACAGATCAGCCCCACAAAGACAAAATGAAAGAGTATGCGGATCACAAACGCAGAGCCCGGTCCCCCTCCCTGAGGGAAGGTGACAGAGTCCTTGTCAGACAGGAACAGCGCCAAAAGACTGATTGTCGTTTCAAGGATGAGCCTCTAACAATTACCCAACAAAAGGGCACTATGGTGACCGCGGAATCAGAGAACCGGCGAGTCACCCGCAACGCTTCTCATTTCAAGAAGTACTCTCCTGAAGACCATGAAAATATAACTGTGATCCCCACATCTGAAGGCCGAGACAATCCTGAATCTGTCGCACCCGACACCGGACATTCATCAGTAAAGGAACCCTCAACTGAAGGCGCCGTGTCCACACCAGCGAGACCCCGCCGTCACGTGCAGCCTCCCAAGAGACTGATCACAGAGATGGACTAATCTTTATTTTCACTTGTTGCTTTATTAAGAAAGGGGGAGATGTAAAGGAGTTAGCAGTCCAGTAGCTGGGGTGGGCGGAGCTAGGTGGGCAGAGGGGAAGAGGTGGGGACAGGACAGGAAAGGGTTAGTCAGGGTAGGGACGGGGAACTGAGTAGACGTGTAATAAAGAGCTGAGCATACCTGAACCAGTGTCCGTGCATGATTGTCGTGAGATGCGACATCTACGTCATACGCTTGGGGGCAGGTCTGGTTGATAGGCAACCTAACGGAGAAGCCGAAGTCTTGGAATAAAAGGGTGTTCGCAGCGGGTGTCAACCGCACTTAGCCCTGTTTTTGTTTTGTTGCGTTATGATTTTAACGGCCATTCATAGTGAAATGTGTATACACAGAATGTCAGCCAGTTACTTATTAATCAAAGCATCCTGTGAATGCAGTGGATTTAAAAAACGGGGACGAGACATATCGGCCTGTGCAGTGCATATGTACATACAGTGAAGTTAAAAACATATGTCCTGTGTGCGGGATCTTTTGCACATTATATACAGTGTGTTACATATTTCTTCAATAGTGAAGATGGCGTAGTTTCAGGTCTCATCTCATACTTTGTCGTATCACATGTATGTTTAAAACCAAACTTATGAATGTTAACACAATGCAATGGAAACAGTTTCTACAATATAATGGACAGCAATTGCCAAACATTGCATGCACAATATCTAAAGTGCGGTAGTTCACAAAGTTCTTACCATCATTACAGTGAGCTTTCCAGTTTGAATATATATACAGTGTAATTGATAATGTCAGTGCACTGAAGAGCAGTAAGTCAGGCATTATGTGTATAATATGTACATTGTGGTCGAGCAGTACGTTAGGCATTATGGGCATATAAACAGTGTAATTGATTCCTCAATTATCACAGGCTTTACAGTAAGATTCCAAGTGTTATGGTCAGAGTCAACGTGGAGAGGAGCCCTCGCGGTTAGAGCTGTCCGATTTATCTGACAGTTTCCTTCATCTCATTCAACCCAACCTGCACTGAGTTGAGAGAGTGGATCCATCTACACTCCTTGTGGTTCAAAGCCCTTGAAATGAACCTCCTCTAGCATTGGGACTAATCTTCTCTATGACCCACCATCTCATATTCTCAGGGGAATGGTTGTGTGTCACAAAATGTTTGACCATGGGTGCACCCTGTGTCTTGCATCTTATTCTACTCATGTGCTGCAGGATTCTAGTTTTGGCTTACCGGGTGGTTTTTCCAACATATATTAGACCACAGGGGCTAAGGATGGCGTACATCACATGGGAGCTATTACAGTTTGTAAAATGTGGTAGCTTGTACGTTCTGTTATGTGTAAAGATTGTTCCCTCATGGCATAGATTGCACGCTTTGCATTGTCCACATTTGTGATGCCCAGTCACTGGTGGGAGACCCAGTTGGCTCCTCAAGTCCAGCTGCTTAGGTGGTTCCACGAATTCTCTGACAACCGTATCCTTGATATTTCTACCTCTCTTGAAGGCAAACATAGGGTCTTGGTTCGTATGTAACTCACTTGCAACCAAGTTCCAATACTGCTTCACAATCTTCTTTATGTCGTTGCTCTTGGTATTAAATGTTGTTACGCAAAACAATATTGGCTGACTCCCTGGATTTCTCCTTGACCTCCAAAAGTTGGTCACAGGGACGGTACCAGGCACGTTTCTTTGCCCGTTTCAGTAATCCAGTCGGGTATCCTCTTTCCTTTAGACGGTTTGTTAAGGTTTCTGATTCCTTAAAGAAGTCCATCCTTTTGGTGCAGTTTCTTTTCAGCCTCAAGTACTGCCCGTAGGGCAAAATTGTCCCTCAGGCTTCGGGGGTGATGCGAGCCATACTTCAGCAGTGTATTTCTTTCCATTGGTTTACGGTAGAGATCACAGTATAGTAAGCCTTCCTCTACTCAAACCGTAAGGTCCAAGAAATCTATTGCTTCGCTGTTGCTTGTCATTGTGAATTGAATATCCCTCGTCCTGGTATTAAGCCAATTCTGTAAATCGTTCAACTCATTCGTATTGCCAGTCCACACCATTATGACGTCGTCAATGTATCCTTTCCAAACCGCGGTCTGGTTGAGGTAGGGATTGGAATGACTGTACAGGTGTTTCTCCTCGTAATGGTCCATGAACATGTTCGCCAGACTTGGTGCATAGGTAGCCCCCATCGCCACTCCCTTGCACTGATAATAGAATTGTCTCCTGAAGATGAAATAGTTCTTTTTCATAGCAATCTCCAGTAGTGAAATCAAAAAGTCTGTTGGGATCCAGTGAGGTCTCGTTCGTGTGTCCAATGTGGTTCTGATGACATCCAGTGCTTTGTCTTGAGGGATTGATGTATACAGTGAGGACACATCTAGTATTACCAGTAGCTGCGTGCGTACATCAAATGCCTGACCCTCCAGCAATTGTATGATGTGCATAGTGTCTCTCACAAAGGATTTTGTTTTGGGGACCCAAGGTTGTAAAAAATGGTTGATGAATTGGTTCAGTGGTTCCAAAATCAAGCCACACTCGGACACAATTGGTCTGCCAGGCGGCTTCTCTAACTGCTTGTGCACCTTCGGTAGTGTGCATATCGTTGGGATCCTTGGTTCCTTTTTGTTTAAGAAGTCGTATTCATGACGACTCAGGAATCCATCAGACAATCCACCATTGGTTACCTCTTCTATTAGGGATTTGAGATAAGGGGTTGGGTCCTGTGCGGTAGGTTGATAGCTCTCCAGGAATCCCAATTGGAGTTCTATCTCCTCTACATAGTCATTTGTGTTTTGTAGTACCACCGCGCCACCCTTATCTGCTGCTTTGATATCTATAAAATTATTGTTACCCAGGGAATGTAATGTAGTGTTAATTTTCTGTCCTTACTGATGTTGTATTGAATGTATTTTCTTCCACCCAAGAGTTGCATGGTTTCTTGGAAAACGATTTTCTCGAAGGCCAGTATTTTCTCACTCATCAGATACGCTAGTGTAAAGGTGGAGGCAGGGCTGAAATCTGTGGCTGCTGGCTTCGGGGTTTATGTATTTTTTTGAAGTAATAGTTCAGTCTTATTTTAGATTGCCTTGTTTAACTGTTTGTATTGTCTTAGTATGTCTGAAAAAGAAACTGCGTCATACAGCGAAGATTACATAGCAGAGCTAATCCAAGATCAGGGTGCTTCTAACTTTCTTCTAGGATCAGACAGAGTATCAGTTGATGCAGGCTAAAATGAGAAACTAGCTAAAATTGAAAGACTAGAGAAAAAACTCATCAGATCACGCCTTCATGGGCATTTATTAACAAAATACTTGCAATCAAATATAATCCCTAAATGTTTGCAGGTCCGTATCGAACCCGCTATTTTCCTAGACGTCCCCAAATTCAGGGGAGGGTTCAGCTACGTTGCAAACAATTGCTCCAGGCACTGGATGGTGCTTGGAGTAGAGACTGCGATTGAGTACGTAAAGAAACTCACACAGGAAATCGCTGACCTTAAGAAGGAAATTCTTGAGGACACAGCCCTCTCCAATGCCAGAGAGGCTCTAGAGCGAGCAGAGAAGACATTGGCTGACTTTAACACCATTACCTTAAACAGGAAGCTATCAAAGGATGTGTGAAATTATGATAAAAACATAACATCCCTACCTTTCTGATGACTACTACCAACAGGATAGCCAAGGCTTTTTCTCTAAAAACAGCAGACAGGGACCAAGGAGGTTCAATACATTTTCGGATTCTTTGGCAGGAAGTGGTTCAGACTCTGACTCCGATAGACCCTCCACCAGCCACCAGGTTAACCAGGGCCCTCATTTTTAAGGGAAAGGTTACCGCCAGGCGAACAGGGGAGGAAGGAAGTTATGTTATGTTATGTTATGAAAGCTCTTCTATAGCGCACGGCTACTCCGAAGAGTGTCCCGGCGCTTTTGGTAAAGAGAGAAGTACATAACACAGTGCCCTCCACGTGGGAGCAAGAAAATTACTGGGCAAAAAGCCACGTCTTCAGGTCCTTTCGAAAAGCAAGCAGATTAGACATAGTTCTTAATGCAATGGGGAGCTCATTCCAACAACACGGGGCCAGATACCGAAAAGAGCGGCCTCCAGTGCGAGCACGTTTAATGATGGGGACAATTGCTTTGGCCTGTCCGTTTCCGGAGGTATTTAGGCCCGGTTAGATGGAGAGCTTTAAAGGCCAGAGTCAAGATCTTAAAGGTGACTCTTTTGGCAATTGGAGGCCAATGGAGTCTCTCTAGCAACTCTGACGCGCTGGCCCTTCGCGGCAGTCCAAAGATGGCTCTAGCGGCCGAGTTTTGCACGACCTGCAAACGAGCTAAAAGATATTTGGGGAGGCCTAGATAGAGAGCGTTCGCGTAATCAAGACGCGAACCTATCAAGGCCTGAACTATAATTTTTTTATGTTGGAGGGATATTAGTGGGAGGAATTTCCGCAGCATTTTCAAAATGCCATAGCACTTTCCGGTCAGCCCAATGATCTGGGGTCTAAAAGAAAGATCTACATCACACAAGATGCCCAGTTTACTGGCTTTATGCGAGGTATCCTCAGGCGGTGCCATATGCTGCGGCCACCAAGACTTCCACTCGGGGTTAGGAGGACTTCCAACGAAGAGCAGCTCCGACTTATCCGAGTTGCATTTCAGACTATGTCTCTGAAACCATTCAAACACGGCTTCCAGACATTCCCTAATCTGATTGCTGTCAAAATCTTCACTCTTGTTACACGTGAAAAGTAGCTGGGTGTCATCAGCATAGGATATGATCTGGGCACCAAAAGATTCTGCTACCTCCGCCAGAGGATCCATATAGATATTAAAAAGGCTGGGGCTCAGGATGGACCCTTGCGGAACCCCTACCTCCAGCGGAGGCATTTCAGCGGAAAACGGGGGTGCCCAGACCACTTGTCGGCGGTTGGTGAGAAATGATTTAAACCATTTCCACACCGTCCCCCGAAAACCGATCTCCCATAGTCTTGAAAGGAGACCGACATGGGGGACGGTGTCAAACGCCGCCGACAAATCCAGCATGACCAGAATAGCTTTCCCTCCACCATCCAGAGTCTCTCGAATGGCATCGGTAATCTCTAAGAGGGCTGTCTCCGTGCTGTAATTCGCACGGAAACCCGATTGAGAATCGTGTAGCAAGTTGTTATTCTCTATAAAGCTGGAGATGGAGAGGTGCACGTGTTTCTCAATCACCTTAGCCATGGATGGAAGGAGGGAGATTGGTCTATAATTCGCGTGTACAAGGGGATCTGATGTTGGTTTTTTTAACAGCGGCAGAATTAGGGCGTGCTTCCAGGCCGAGGGTACTTCACCAGATGTAAGGGAGGCATTAAGCAATGAATTAAGCAAGATGTTAATTGCCGGCGCAACCCTTCCAAGGCAAGTAGGAGGACATGGGTCAAGCGGCGAGCCTGACTTAAGTCGGGTTAGAAGGTCAAGGGAGGAGGCAAGAGGTATGGACGGAAAGTCCAGAAGCAGGGGTCCTGTTTCCTTTAAAAGTGAAGGCATAGGAATCAGATGACAAGCTCCTGGGTTAATGCCTGCATTAGGAAAGGAATCTTGGATAAGCTTGATTTTGTTGACAAAGAATTCACTAAGTTGGCAGATCCAAGCTTCCATGTGAGAATGATTAGGAGAACTCGTAGCAGGAGAAATAAACTCTTGTACAATTCTGAACATTTCTTTACTCCTGTTATCTGCTACGTCAATTCTATGTTCCAGATAGAGTTTTTTTGCATCCAAGATTTGTTTATGGTAGAAACAAATTAATCCCCTGTATTTGATTTTATTTTCTGGATCATACCGTCGCCTCCAAACTCTTTCCGCCCTCTTACACTCCTGCCGTAACTTGCCGAGAAGAGGCGTGAACCAGGGGGCCGAGAAGTGTTTACTCCCTGAATTACCTGTCTTACCACGGGCTAATTCCTCAAACCTAATTTCGAGCCATTTCTGGACCAAATCTATATCTTGCTCCAGATCCCCTGATAGGGGACAGGGGTGTTGGCAGAGAGCGGCAGAAAGCATTTCTGCCGTGACTCGGTGAAAAGGCAGCGACAACCTATTGGTGTCTTTCGCTCCTCTAACACTGGACATGGCCATGATGGAGATGCAGAATTCTACCAAAAGGTGGTCTGACCAAAGAACAGGAAGCGGAGGAGAGGCTTCTATGGATCTAGTGGAGAAGATCTGATCGATCGTATAGCCTTTGATATGAGTTGGGCTAAAAATGAAAGGGGACAGCCCAAGCGGACATACTGTGTCTAGGAGCTTAATGGTGTCAGAGTCAGCCGTGTTGTCCATATGGAGATTGAAATCTCCCAATAGGAGACAGTGCTCTGATCTCAAACACGGTACAGATAGTGCCGCCTGTAGGTCTTCAAAAAAAGAGCCTAAAGGGCCAGGTGCTCTGTAAATAATAATCCCTGTGCAAGTTTGACGGGGGGATAGTTTGAGGGTGAAGCCTAAGGCTTCACTCCCCTTGATGTTATCCACAGGGAATGTCGAACAGGACAGACTCATGTCGACAATTAATGCCACATCTCCACCACGACCCTCCACTCTGTCCTTCCTGTAGATGGTATAATTTGGAGGGACAGCAGTGGCAATATCGGGGCCAGAGCACTCACAAAGCCAAGTCTCTGTAAGAAACAGACAGGAGGTTTTTGAATCAGAAATCAAATTCCAGATATCGGTGGAATGCTTACTAAGGGATCTGGTGTTGAGCAGATGACAAGAGATATGTGATGATGGGGATACGGGCAATACATCTTCCCGCCTCGGCATAGTCCAGCCACACTCAGCGCAACCATTCCTAAGCACGCGGCCTGCTGGAAAAACATGATGACATAGTGAAAGATCCTCGAAGCGCTAAAAGCTCCGAGGAAGAATAAGAAAGCATCAGAGCTACTGAGACGTCTTACCCATCACACGACAAACGGCTGACCGCCAGATAATAACACGCCTACCTCGCCTGCTTCCGAGGCGCGGACGAGCGCAGACGGGCGGGACTCTGGCGCGACTCAGGCGCAGAGAAGGCGCTTCTGCTGCACGTCACCGCTGCGCGTTGAGAGGAGACCTTTAAATAGGCAGGTCCCAGTGTCCCTGAGCGCTAGAACGCTCAAAGATGGCGCCCACAGTTCTCCTCCCACACAAAAATGGCGCTCACTGCCCCCTGCCTCCCCGGAGACCGGACCCACTAAACAGCAGTGGGGTGACACAATTATCGTGCAGGTGAGTGGCCAGAGACCCTGTAACTAAAACCAGGGGAAAGTAAACAATATACAAATAAAATGGAAAACGGGGGTTTTAAAAATAGCCTGAAACGCTATAGACGCTAGAACAGCGCGCACATCCAGCAGCAAGGCGCTGCAGCAGTACTGATCTTCAAATTTCAAATGCCAGAGTGTCCAGGTAGAGATTCCGCCTTAAATAGGCAGGTCCCAGTGTCCCTGAGCGCTAAAACGCTCAAAGATGGCGCCCACAGTTCTCCTCCCACACAAAAATGGCACTCACTGCCCCCTGCCTCCCCGGAGACCGGACCCGCTAAACAGCGGTGGGGTGACACAATTATCGTGCAGGTGAGTGGCCAGAGACCCTGTAACTAAAACCAGGGGAAAGTAAACAATATGCAAATAAAATGGAAAACGGGGTTTTAAAAATAGCCTGAAACGCTATAGACGCTAGAACAGCGCGCACATCCAGCAGCAAGGCGCTGCAGCAGTACTGATCTTCAAATTTCCAATGCCAAAGTCACAGAACTGGGAAAGACCAAGGAGTTGGAACAGAGGCAGGATCACACAGCAGGGAACATCGCGTGTCCGTTTCTACCAACCAAAAACGCATGGGGAGATCTCCACACAAAGGCAAACTTACAGATGGTAGACACTCACAGGGAGAGCAGTACTATTACCGAGCCACCAAGTGAGCACACCTTAGCCTCCTTTGACCACATTACCAACATGCCCAGTCAAGTGGGAGAGATTACGATTTTACACAACACTGACACCTTAACAACACAGAATGGGATGGAGGGGGCCCCGCAGAGAGATAGACCAGACCAGTCAGACCCGATAATCAACTTATCAGACCACACCATGTCCCACGCTGAGGGAGATGTCCTTTCAAGGGGACTTTCATTTGTGCCGACGGTGATACCAGATTCATTCCAAGTGAAACTTGAGCTTCAGCGATTCTTCCGCAAAATAAGACTGAAGTAGTACTTCAATAAAAATACATACACCGCTATGCCAGCAGCCACAGATTTCAGACCTGCCTCCACCTTTACACCAGCAGCGTATCTGATGAGTTAGAAAATACTGGCCTTCGAGAAAATCGTTCTCCAAGAAACAATGCAACTCTTGGGTGGAAGAAAGAACATACAATACAACATCAGTAAGGACGAGAAATTGGTACTACACTCCCTGGGTAACAATAATTCTATCGTTATCAAAGCAGCAGATAAGGGCGGCGCAGTTGTACTACAAAACACAAATGACTATGTAGAGGAGATAGAACTCCAATTGGGAGTCCTGGAGTGCTATCAACCTACCCCACGGAAACCAAACGACTTATCTCAAATCCCTAATAGAAGAGGTAACCAATGGTGGATTGTCTGATGGATTCCTGAGTCGTTATGAATACGACTTCTTAACCGCATCGGTGCGGCGCATATTTTCGCTGTGCGCTAAGCGCAAACGGAAACCTATGGGTTCATGACGAGGAGCTCGTCATGAGCGTACGAGAGGTGTACCTCATGACGAGCTGAGCTCGTCATGAGCGTCAAAGGGGTTAAACAAAAAGGAACCAAGGCTCCCAACGATATCACTGAGCACCAAATGTCACCTTGTCACATATTATATTTCACTGTGAGCCTTGACAGCCCTACAAATATGATTTGGGTATTTATAAATGATGCAATTTATAAAGAATCTTAAATACCCCATATGGTTTATGTGTGTGCGGCTTATGACTAATTGTTTTTTCAATGAATAGAGTCATGATTGGTTCAATTTCTTAAAGAAATTGTGATGTATTCCTATAGGTTCTGAATCGATCCCCCTATTCCTGACCCTATTCTGGTTAAACAAACCAACAAGTTAACTAGCAGTCAGCCCATGAGGCAGAAAACCCCCATGATGCAGATACCGTTATCTGACGCAGTCACACTACGGCACAGGAACGTGTTATCTGATTAGGTCATAACGCTTGCGATCTAACTAGACAAGCGATATTCCTCCAGCCCCTGATAAGGCATACGGAGTTCTCATAACAAATCAAACCTATGACAACCTGGGCAAAACCCTGCGGCCATTGTTTTGATTTCACCGAGAACTTCAGCAAAAGAATGTGCTAACGAGCAAGTCGTATGACATCCTTATTGACGTATCTATGTCCATCCTTACGTCAATCTCGGCACCTTAAAGGTATAAATATTACCGATATTGCCCTATGCAAACACACGCGGTGGTGACGAGACGGAGCAGCCATACTTGCCGAAGCCCAGAGCAGAGCAGACCCCGCGGGCGCAGCCCCGCCTTCCTGACGCGCTGAAATCGAGCAGCTGCCCATTTCTCCTGCCGAGAAATCCAGCACCGGCGCTTCCGGGTAGCCCTCGCAGGCAGCCTGGAATATCGAGACCAGAGAGAGAGATACCATCCCTCATTCAACCTAGATTCCAGGTACAGAACTGAATAACCCCTCGCAGAGAATTCTTTAGTTATTCACTTGGCAAAAACAAACTTAACTTAAACTGTAACTTTCTATTCCCGCCCACGTATTAGGCTTAGGTCAGGTACACGGGGTAGGCGTATTTAGAAACACCAGTTGAGTACGTTTAGTCAAATGTATATGTGTATGTAATATATTTTATTCATTTTAAACCTTCATATGGCTTAGAAACCATATCAATGTTTTTACAGTATTATTTCATACTATTGCTTTTAATGTATGCACTTTACTTAACTATAAGTATTGCAATAATATCGATCCATTTCTCTTGTATGAGAAAAGAGACTGATCAATAAATAACACCTTTTTATTGAACACGCCAGTCTCTTCCTTTTCTCTACATTCTGATGAGACTAAGAATGCACGTACTGACTGAGTAAAATAAATTGCCTTTTGTTCACACGACTCTCGAGATACACTCTTGGTTAGGGGAGAGCAAAGTTGTCATGTTCTATGGTTGTCAGAAACTAAATCCCTTCTTGTCTAATCAGGGAAGTTAATTCCTTCCTGAACATTCGAGAAAGTTTCTAGTGAACTCTGAGCTAGCTGGCAAACCCAAAACTTTAAGTCTAATATCGACAGTAGTAGACCTAGTTAACGTCTGGTCTAGGCCTTTACTATTGAAGTTATTATTCCAATGCGCAGAGCCTATTGGGATAATAGGAACTACACTACATGGCGCCCAACGCGTTTGGAAAGGGCGATAAAACTAACGCAAGACATTTAAAGTAACTCAGTCGTGCTTTCTCACTCAGACCCCTTTTTTCCCATTATACTCCAAAGACGTCTGGAGTGGGTAAAAGGTTATATCCGCCAGACCTCGCAGGAGGGAACTCCTATTTATGGTTTTTGGTATAATCAACATTGAAGGATACACTGTTCCAAAATATTGTGCATCTAATCTTTGTTTCCATAAGAAACCTGATCTGCAAACAAAAGAAATAACCATCCTGTCGGTAAAATGGTAGACAGTGATGATGAAAGAGAGGCAGTTAGATTAGCAACTGAACTCGCAGCAGCTGATGCTACCATGCAAGACGCAGACCCGGATATAATACTCATCCCGGTCATCAAAAGAAATCTATAACCATAAAACTTATAGAAAATGGACTGACACCTAGAGGTGGTACAGTCATATTCGTAATTGAGGCACACTAATATCGGCAGACAGAGGTATACTATTCATGGATAAACTTTCCAGCGGCGAATCCTGTAACAAAGTACTTCCACTATTACAAAATAGAGGAACCTCCTGAAACGTACACTCCTTTCGAGGAGGTGGAAGTACCACTCAAATTTCAAGAGCATTTGCTCTTATTTGATGGCGCCCTAAAACATAATAATCACATCACCAGGCTCGGTCCTAGCCGGATACACACCACATCCAGACATCGACGGGATGTCTGCAGCTAACCTGTTAACACAGCTAAAACAATTAATAAAAATACATAGACAATTAGTCCAGTATGTGATGCGGACTTCTACAATTCAGCCAGCAATTAAAATTCCACAGCTGACCCCTCACCAGGGGAACACAAATAAAATTACACCACAGAACATACAATCCTGCCTAGGTAAAGTACCAGCTAAACGGGAACAAATACCATTCTGGTTGGCACAGAAAATCACCCAAATAGAGGCGGTGTTTCCTGACACCACCCCATTAGAAAAACACAGGATTCTTACTATCTGTCTTCCAATGGGAATCGCACCACACATTGAGGACTGTGACACTTGGGGTACAGTCTTTGCTTCCATCTACACAAAAACGCACGGTGTTCCATCCATTTCGGTAATACCAGATGTGCTAAAACAAATTCAAGATGAATATGGTCCAGAACCCGCTTTAACTCTTGGTATGAAATTACTAAAAGACTTCAAGCAGGTCTCAGCTATATTATTAGCCAACATAAAGGGAGAAGCAGCAAACGTGGCGATCCGCCAGAGGTTAAAGGAGACAGATATAGCAGACCAACCAGCTGAAATTGCCAGAATCATAGAAAAATCCTATGAGGAACTAGGTAGAGATAGTTTAGGTGGAATACCAGTAAAACCACAACTGATTGAAAGTCCTGAAAAAATATTTTTTAATAATAATTCAACATCACAGAAAAAGAGCTGGGATGGAAATAAACAATCCAATCCCAAAGAAAAGAAATTCCAGTCCAGAGGAAGGTCTCCTAGGCGAAGAGAGAAATCTCCGAACCAAAGACACAGGTCACCCCAGAGTGACCCCTCTGGGTAAAGATATAACCTTAGAAACAGGGATAATATAAAAACGCCTGATAGATATCAAGACATTGATACACGTCCCTCTCAATCTTTTCAGACTTCCTCGCAGAAATCGGAAAGAAGAGGACGATCAGAACAAAGAGAAGAGCACGCCAAGTCCAAAGACAAGGAACCTGCTCAGCTAAAAAAGAAATTACATTTTCCAAAGAAGAAGGTAGCCAGCATTAAAATAGTTAACAATGCCGAGAATTCTGAGGACACAACTGAAAAACGGGCTCAGACAATGCTAGACAGCACAGCAGAAGTGAGCATAGCTCACAAAGTCCTTATGAATCATCTGGAGACAGTGGACACGAATGAATATCTTCAAGTGGAAACTGCAGACACCAGAGTTAGCAAACCTCACAAAATATACGAAATAACATGGCGTATAGAGGGGGATAAGACTAGAAAAATAAGGGGACTATTTTGGGATAATCTCTCCAAGGGATATGATATCCTTCTAGCTGAAAAAGACTGGCCACCAGAGTTTGTCAGGGATTGCCCTCATGGCGAAGAAGTAATTATGCCTGCCTTCTCAAATCATATCCCAATTCATAAAAAATACACACTTGCTAGAAAGTGGGCAGTGGCTCTAGCTCCTGCTTTATATAAAAATCACGTGGGATGGGATGAGGACTCTCCTCCTCACAAAATCCAGTTAAAATCACAACCTACTGCACAAAGGCAGTATCCAATTAAGCAAGAAGCTAAAAAACAGGTAAAAGAAATACTAGATCAGCTAGAATACCAGGGGGTGATTGAAACTTGCACCTCACAAATGAACAACCCTTTGTTTCCGGTCTCCAAACCAGACAATTCACATCGTCTAGTTTTGGATTACCGACACCTTAACACATGTTGCAAAACTTTTGCAGTGCAAAATTCGCATAGTGCTGCACTAATGAATAACATAGTGCGCAAAAAATACAAAACAACATTAGACATCTCTAATGGATTCTTTTGTCAAAACATTGCACCAGAGAGCAGATATTTGTCTGCGTTCTCAATAAATGGCACTCAAAAACAATTCTGTCGGTTAGCCCAGGGGTACAAGAACAGCCCGGGAGTATTCTCAGCGAGAGTAACAGAATTACTACAAATATATGATGATGAAGCATTATCTTATGTCGACGACATATACTTAACAGATGATGACTTGGAGACTCACTTGAAGAGAGTGAACACCATAATACTTGGGTTCGCAGCAGAGGGTTACAAATTCAACTTTAAAAAATCCAGAATTGCCCATCTGACAGTCCTGTTCTTAGGATATGATTTATCAAGTGAAGGCAAAAGCCTGGCCGACAATTTCCTAGAGAAATGTGCCGTAATCCAAGCACCTAGAACACTAAAAAACCTACAGTCGATTCTAGGCTTCCTAAATTTCGGAAGAACATACATTGCAAATTACGCAGAAAGGGTCAAACCCCTATATGATCTGATAAAACCAGATTTTAAAAGATCCAATTGGACTCAAATACACACAGAAATTTTTAGATCCTTACAAACAGACATGCTAATTAAAACAAAATTAGAAACACGTGATAACACACGCAATCTTGTGATTCGAGTCATCCCAGGGAGATGCGGATTCACATACCTGACCTCTAATGAGGGAGAAAAGGTACCAATTGCATTCAAATCACACTTGTACACTAAGGCTGAAATGAAATTTAGCCCTACGGAAAAAATTCTAACCGCAACACAGACAGCTATAGCAAAAGAACGAGCCCTGGCACAAGGTAAACGAATAATAATCGTGACACCGATACCAGCCCTAGAGGCGGTAACAAAGGCAAGCATTCCAAATGCTAAAGCGCTCCATCCTAGATGGATACAATGGGCTAATTCTCTTGCTGCAACGGACGTGGCATACGAATTTGATCCTAACTTAAAAACACAAGAATTTCTGCAATATGAATTTGAATGTCCTCCGCCGACCGAAATTCTGCCTCTAGATCATTACGGCTGTATAATATATACAGACGGATCAGCATAACCCGCAGTCGGGGGTAAACAAGCTTATAGTGCTGCGTGCGCGATTGTTAAAGGTCGCTGGCACGAAGGGAAATTTAAACCAACCCTCACTAAAACACAATCTCTAGGAGATTGCACAGCTCAGCGAGCTGAACTACTGGCATTCAAGATGGCGCTTGAAAATACCGATCGAGAATTCCCCACGCTCATAGTGTGCGATTCGTATTATTGCGTTCAGTCTTATAATGAATACTTGCAGATCTGGCTTCAAAATGGTTTTAAGGATGCAAAAGGAGGCACAATCAAGCATAAAATGCTCTGGGAACAAGTAGTTCTTTTACAAAAAGAACTACCAAAGACTCACGTGATACACACACTGAGTCATCAACGTGATGGCGTTCACGTTGCAGGGAATTCATTGGCTGATGAGGCCGCGAAGTCAGCCGTGCAAACGGCTTCCGTAGCTGCCATCACCCGGTCAAAAACAAAAATAGACAGCGAAATATTACAAGCTGTCAGCGCTTCAGAAAAGGATTCGATAGAAACACTCCCGAAAGGCTTTCCAGTAAAATACTCATACATAACTGATGCAAACAATGTTCCTTTTGCTCGAATCCCTGGAGTGGGGGATAGGGCAATTCCAAACATGGAACATAGGTTAGGACTAATAATAGCGGCACACGAAGGGCTTGCTTCTATCCATGCTGGCGTCTCAGCCACAGTATCATTATTGAAACAGAGATACTGGTGGCCACAAATGAGAAGACAAACAAGGAACTATGTTCTAGAATGTGAAATTTGTCAAAAAATGAAAGTATCAACGGTGAGACGTCCAGCTCAGACGCCCCTTCTAATCTCGGATAAACCATTAGCCTGTGTTTATCTAGATCACTGCGGTCCCTTACAAAGGGACGGTAACTATAAATATATCTTGGTCGCAGTGGATTCATGCACATCATATGGATGTGGCCCCAGCGAACGGCTGACGCCAGAACTGTTATAAAAGATTTGCGAGTCTTTATCGGCACATACGCAATTGGCATGCTGCATTCGGACCACGGTCCTGCTTTTAGCTCTAGAGCTTATAAGGAGGCCATGGTCAGCATGGGCGTGGCATTGCGGTACTGTTGTCCATTTCACCCTGAGGGGAACGGAATTGTTGAAAGAAAAAAACGTGACATAAAGCAGTCTATAACGGCAAAGGTATTAGGTTCGGGAGCTGGGTGGGTCAAACATCTAATAAGTGTCCAACGTAGTCTAAATAACTTGCCAAGAAATTCTCTGAAGGGATTCAGTGCGTACGAATTATTATTTGGAACTAGGATGTTGATCTCTGACATTGATAGTCAGACTTCAGTGGTGAAAGAAAAAAGCTTTGATATCAAAGACCGTTTGGCTATTTTGCAGGACTTAAACAAAACAAGAAAAGACCTGAGCAACATAAAGTTGAAACAACAGCCAACAACCACTGAAGAACCACCACCTGTCCCAGCAAGACCTGTCTGGATTCCAAAAGTCGGGGATCTAGTCAGGGAAAAGATCGCGGTAAAGAAGGAATTTGGGCCTTCTTACAGAAAAGCAGTTCCTGTCTTGTCTATCAACGGGACAAGATCAGTTGTACTACCGCCACTTGCTGGTAAAAAGGAGAACCGAGTTGTATCCATCGACCTGGTAAAACCACAATCATGTGGCCGATAACAAACAGTAGGCCAAGTGGACTCCCAATAAGTAGCCGAACACCAAGGTTTGCTACCAGTACAGAGGTCCTAACGAAGAGGCTCATCACATTCGAAACGCCTACAGAAGAACAACAAGGACTATGCAACAATGCAATAGAACTCAGACCTCTGAAAACCCAAATAAAAACATTTAGCAGAGACACACCAATCTATAATGAAGTACCAAGCGAAAATGCAAGAAACAGTAATCCTGAAGCAATTGGAACAATTGACAGAACTGCATCCGGCTACTTCATAAACTTCGATGATTCCTCTGAAGGCTTCAGTGAATCAAAGACACAGCCGTCATCAAAAACCTTTAAAGATAAAGCAAAAGAACTTTTGAAACAACTAAAAGAAATATATCTGATTTCTCCATGGATCGAATTTTGGGTGGGTTTTGGTGCATTTATCCTCATACTTTGGCTCATCATGGTATTTACTTTGGGACGCTTCATTGAGGGAAAATATGCTAAAATGGACACAGCAAGTCAGAAAATCAACTTGATCCTCAAACCACACACATCTTCACACGTCGAGAAAAGAGAACTTTCTTCAGTCAACTTCACAGCCAATCCGATACCGGGTGGGGTAGCCTGGGACAACACTGACTATGAAATTTATGGTCCGGTCGAAATCCTGAAATATCCACACCAAATTAAGATCTCATTGAGTGACTTTGCAAAACCAAGCTCATTTGCTGATGATTGGGACTTCGAAAGCATTAATAATATGATGTCTGACTTAGTAATGTCTGCTAAATTTACCAAACATGATTATTTGCAGGGTTCTACAAATTATGATAGTATGTACTGTTATAACCACTATGGTAACCATTTTTTACATAGATCTGCACAACCTAGAAATGTTTTAAATTATAATCAATGGGAACATTGTGCAACCCCTCCAAAAGGAAGCTCAAGAACCTTCTATGACAAATATTCATACTTTTCAGGTTTTAACACAAGTAATGCTGAAGCATTTTATTTCAAATTGTCAAACAAGACAGGAACTAAGACCATGATAACAAACACAAAATTGATATATTCAGACTCATTCTTTGAACAAATGAATACTTTTGGTTTTGATTATTGGGACAAAAATGTTGAATTGAAAAGTGTTTGGGGCACAAAAGAATGGCAAGTACAGGGTATAGAATCTTTGTTTAGAGCCTGCATGATCCCAGAACAAATGATATTTTTAAACGACACTGTTCAACAAACTACCTGTCTTGGCCTAGCCAAAATCAAAGACTTAAATAAACCGTCTATTCCAAAACCAACAATGTACAGCAATACCTCTACAGATGAGGAGATAGACGTAAATTATGTATTAAACCAAAACAGAACACATCCTGATTGGAAACAGTGGTTGATCTGGCCCACAGATACTAATAACTGTCAAGACAGATTCCTGAACAAAACACAGGGGTTCAAAATGACCAGGCCAGACCCTAGATATCCTCAAAGACATCACCCAGGGATAATAACCACCTACAGTGTGGGCAAATTATGCCTTCAATGGCTACAAACTTCCACACTGACAGAAATTAAGCAACACCTAACTTTACTTACTGATGGTGCTGACTTGCGTGATTTCATTATGGGACCGCGCAAACAGCGTCAAAAACGTTTCATAGCAGCCTCTGTATATGCAGCATACAATGAGGCCTGGAAGGTTACTCAAATTGAAACAGCAGAGAGAATACGGGAAATTGACCGTATTAATTTGGAAAAATCACTTTCTGTAGTGGACAATGGGTTAATGACTCTGTCCTCCAGAATTTTTTCTTTGGACAGCATTGTGTCTTCAGCAATCGACATATTATCGCAAGACTTACTGTTATTACAACACGGTCAGTCTCAATTGCGTTCTATTGTACAGCTTGGCTGGACGTTACAAAATCTGCGTTCAGGCTATGTGCCTTGGCGTTTAATCAACACAACGTCACTATTCCAAATCTTTAACCTTACTGATAGACAAGTCAGTATGGCACAAAAGGGTGCTGATTATACAATCTTGAGCATTGAAAAACTCGAAAGATTACCAGTGACAATGTCAGAACGACCTGTCAGTGAATGGATAATACATGGGATAATAAATATTCCAATCTCAACCTTCAGGTTTCAATACTGCCAAAAATATATACAGGCTGGCATGTACGAGAAATTGGGAAAGGGGTACATTAAAACAACATGGAACCTGCCCTATTCACATGCATGTGTCAGTAATAAAGGACAGAGAGTGTTTCTTAGTGGCAATAATTGTGCGATGTCACTAAGCGGCACGCTTCTGTGTAACGGAATTAGTTTGCACGGAGCCTGTGAAGGGAATTCATACAACCTTTCATGTCACCAGCAAGGCGCACCTGCAACAGAGATAGAACCATTCTTTCAAATACTCTATAATGGAAGTTACATTCTAATTGTAGATCGCAGATGTTGTAGTCTTATGCCCGGGACTCCTTATCTCGTAACTACGACTGCGAAGGTCAAGTGCTGTGGACGCTCATTGTTCCCCAGCTTCTTTCCAGACAGGGAGGCAAGGGCATGGCCCAATTTGAAAATTACTTCTATTCGAATAGATACTTTAAGCAGAATGAAAACAGTGCTTCTTCAGACGCCTACAAGGCTCACGTCATCAAAAGAAACGTATGATCTACAAGTCGCAAGGACGACTGCAGAGATACATTCATTGTTATCAACTAATTCCCCCATACATTTCGCAGAAATCCTGAATGAAATCTTAAATATTTCTGATACCAATGGGGTCTCAAAGGTATTTAAGACAGTATTTTCGATGGCATTAACACCATTCAAAGCCATACTGGGTATTTTTCCAGATTTCGTCCATTCGATTTTTGGCGGACTTCCCCTGATCTTGGGACTAATTGCAGGAATCCTATTCTTAGTCCTTATTTTTCGTTATGGCAACCCATGTCACAGACAAAACTCTTGCGACAAGGTAAGAAACAATCCTAGCCATTGGATACCGGGACCGGATATCAAAAATCCTGGGACTCTCCCGGCTTAGAGACCTGAACATGACTTGGTTTCTATCATTTCGACCAATGTGGCAAAGGTGTGTTTTACCTGTATTAAGGTGTCTGCTATGCGGAGAAGAATGCGTGTTAGACACCTGTCTGACGCTACAATCGGATGCGCCAATGGATGCAGAAACATTGTTGAGCCCGATCAAGGTTCACGCTTTGTGCTGCCCTCAAAGGCTACCAATCCTGATGACGGCATTCGTGGAAGCTTCACCACTACGATTGATGGGTAGTGAAGTTCAAGATGAAAGCAGCATCGAACAGGTACGACCTTCTGTCAGCAATGCGAATCAGAATGTCAATGGAGACAATCATGCGCACGAATGCATGGTTACACCTTTTTCCGAGTTAGTGGAACTTTCCCAGGAAGCTGTTGACAGCTTTTTCGAAAGCCTTAATGATATGATGTTCTCACCAGAGCAGAAATAGAGACTTTTGAGCAAGCTCGCACACGGCGTTCCCTGAATTCGGCCTTCAACTTTAAAAATAAAGTCACATGAACAATTTCACCTCCAGTTCACGGACAGCAATTTTCAGCAGCCCCAAAATATTTTTGCATATTTTTCGGGACACTATCTTCTGCTTAAAGTAAGAACTATTCTTAGAGAACTAAGGTTTCTAAATTTTAGATAGCTTATAGACATTAGCTGCCCGCTGGTATGTTCATAAATATTTTATTCTGTGATGGAATGGTCTCGAATTTTTTTTCTGTATTAAGAGCCATTTCATGTGTAAATTATCATATACCAAATAGCAATAATGTATACAAATGCGTGATTACTTTGGCATTATTCTACAGCTTGAGTGCATACAATACATATGATTGCAATTCTTCCGTATATTTGAAAAATTTCAAAATGCATTTATGTATTTTGGGGTGGTAAGGTATACACTATACTCTATAGTATGTTTTACTATGCATAGTTTAGTAAATATGTCCATAGTTAGCGTGGAGTGGGTGTGATGTATTCCTATAGGTTCTGAATCGATCCCCCTATTCCTGACCCTATTCTGGTTAAACAAACCAACAAGTTAACTAGCAGTCAGCCCATGAGGCAGAAAACCCCCATGATGCAGATACCGTTATCTGACGCAGTCACACTACGGCACAGGAACGTGTTATCTGATTAGGTCATAACGCTTGCGATCTAATTAGACAAGCGATATTCCTCCAGCCCCTGATAAGGCATACGGAGTTCTCATAACAAATCAAACCTATGACAACCTGGGCAAAACCCTGCGGCCATTGTTTTGATTTCACCGAGAACTTCAGCAAAAGAATGTGCTAACGAGCAAGTCGTATGACATCCTTATTGACGTATCTATGTCCATCCTTACGTCAATCTCGGCACCTTAAAGGTATAAATATTACCGATATTGCCCTATGCAAACACACGCGGTGGTGACGAGACGGAGCAGCCATACTTGCCAAAGCCCAGAGTAGAGCAGACCCCGCTGGCGCAGCCCCGCCTTCCTGACGCGCTGAAATCGAGCAGCTGCCCATTTCTCCTGCCGAGAAATCCAGCACCGGCGCTTCCGGGTAGCCCTCGCAGGCAGCCTGGAATATCGAGACCAGAGAGAGAGATACCATCCCTCATTCAACCTAGATTCCAGGTACAGAACTGAATAACCCCTCGCAGAGAATTCTTTAGTTATTCACTTGGCAAAAACAAACTTAACTTAAACTGTAACTTTCTATTCCCGCCCACGTATTAGGCTTAGGTCAGGTACACGGGGTAGGCGTATTTAGAAACACCAGTTGAGTACGTTTAGTCAAATGTATATGTGTATGTAATATATTTTATTCATTTTAAACCTTCATATGGCTTAGAAACCATATCAATGTTTTTACAGTATTATTTCATACTATTGCTTTTAATGTATGCACTTTACTTAACTATAAGTATTGCAATAATATCGATCCATTTCTCTTGTATGAGAAAAGAGACTGATCAATAAATAACACCTTTTTATTGAACACGCCCGTCTCTTCCTTTTCTCTACATTCTGATGAGACTAAGAATGCACGTACTGACTGAGTAAAATAAATTGCCTTTTGTTCACACGACTCTCGAGATACACTCTTGGTTAGGGGAGAGCAAAGTTGTCATGTTCTATGGTTGTCAGAAACTAAATCCCTTCTTGTCTAATCAGGGAAGTTAATTCCTTCCTGAACATTCGAGAAAGTTTCTAGTGAACTCTGAGCTAGCTGGCAAACCCAAAACTTTAAGTCTAATATCGACAGTAGTAGACCTAGTTAACGTCTGGTCTAGGCCTTTACTATTGAAGGTATTATTCCAATGCGCAGAGCCTATTGGGATAATAGGAACTACACTACAAAATAATACACACCCTGGAGAAGTGTGGCTCACTGGTTAGAGGAGGCAGACCTGGAAGCAGAGGTCAGCCCAGGACCAGGGTTCAATTCCCGGCTCCGCGGGGTCTTGAGTCCTAAAATGTCCATGGACTCGACAATTCTCGCGCCAGTGCCTACTCGATTCACGGGTTCACACTCTGCGACTCTGGGCAATAGCTTGCTTAATCTCCACATCGGCCCCTCGCGGCGGGATGCCTGGCTTTCACCTTGCGGATACCCTGCCGGGGTTATCTCACAGGGGAATACCAGGACGGGTTCCCTAAGCAAGCGCTTAGAGACCGCTTGGTGATTTGCGCTATATAAATTCCTGTACATTTACATTTACATTTACATTTACACCCGACAGAACCAACTGTTAATAGTGGGCGAGCAGCACTGATTGTGCCATCCAATTAAGTAGACCTTGAAAACATGACCCAGGCTTGCTTTTGTAGGCTGTGTGTGCAAATTTTAACGGCCATGTTGACCTCTCAAAATAAACATTTTAAATCTCATGAGGAGGGACAAGGGCTTGGGGGAGTCCAGCATACGGGCCCTAATCAATAGTACATAACATAGGAGTATGCTGTTCCTAGGGGGTGGAAAAGGGGGGTAGGAAAGAAAAGGGAGGGAAAAGAGATGGGTGTGAAGTCCAGGAGCTAGATAGAGAATGTGTAGTCGCACTGGGAGCAAGGGCCCTCGCACACTCCAAGGGGTGTCATACTTCATCATAGGGCAGCTCCTCGATGGGCCGGCGCTGCAATGCCCAACGGGCCCCGGATAGGGGCTCTTTGCCAAAGTACTTTTTTGGTTGCCGTCGTGAATCTAGGTGTTATGAGGGAACTTGTGTGTCGTGAGTAAAAGTGAAAGAAAGTGTTTTGTGATTTAAAAATACCTACGAGGAACTCCAAGGGTAATTTTATTCTCGGGGTACCTGTGCTATGTGTAAAAAACGACTGATGAGTCATGGACTAAAAGGGAGATTATATCCGCTTCAGTCTAGATAAGTGTGTCTGGTGTGTGAAAATAAACATTTTGCCAGGCTCAAACCTCCCCTTTTTTTAACATATGTCACCCCTAGGGTAGACCATAGACAGCTCATATGGCAGCGTACCGTGTATTTAATAGGTAGGACATGTACTTTTAAGTTTTACATGCACTGATAGTGCAAGACTCCTAAATTAGTTTTTCACTATTACAAGGCCTACCTCTACCATACCATAGAATAACATTGGAGTTACCTTGTTACATTTTAGAAGTGTCATTTCCAAATGGGAATAAGTAATGTTAGAAATTGGATTTTTGGCAGTCTAGGGAATGTGCTAAAGCCAGGCAGAAACCACCACTCTAGTCAGGATAAGATAGTTACACTCCTAAAATAATTCCTGCTTGGTAGCTTGGTATGAGCAGTCAGGCTTATCTTAGAGGCAATGTGTAAAGCATTTGCACATAACCAAAAGTAATACAATGTAAGCACTTCAAAAGGACACCACACCAGTTTAGAAAAATATCCAATATTTTTATATACTTAAGACAAGACAAAAAACCATAAAAATCCACAAAACAGTACATAGAAATCTTCATTTATCAAAATAACCTTGATAAACAGTTCCCTGAAGTCAATAGCTCCGTCCAGGGCTATCCCTGCTTGAAGTACAAACAAATCCAACCAGTTCTGGCTGACCATGGGGTCGCGCGTCAGCTATAGATTCATGAAGACCTGCAAACAGTACCTTTTAGAAAGGCAGGGCATCGGTGACCTCTTGTTGAGCTTCCGAAAGCACGACGTCCGCAGGCGTCGGTTCAGGAGTCGTCGTGGCCCTCGAAGTCACACGCGGTGCAGATCGAACTCCTCTCTGTTGAAGTCAGGAGCACTGGCGTCAGCAGGCATCGGGTGCTTCGAGGCGAAGTGCTGCGGTGCCCTCAGGACGCTTTGCGAGCAGCAGCTCGGTGGTGGCGTCAGATGGCGTCCTCAGTGAGACCAGGGTTGCGGTGCGAAGTGAATGCAGTGCTCGTCACGGTGCTGGCAGGTGGCGTGTGCAAGCAGCGACATCATTGTGGCTGGAAAGCTGTCGTCTAGAGTCGATGGCGCCGGCGTCAGTAGGCCAAGGCGGTGGTGCAGCATGAGAACGGTGTGTCGTGTAACTTTACGAGTGGTGCCCTCAAACCACGGTGCAAGCAGCTGCGTCGATTTTGGCGTGGAGCGGCGGCGTCGGGGAGGCCAAAGCATCGTCTTGAAGCGAGGCGGTGTGGAGTGCGGTGCCCATAGGCCGCGGTGCGAGCAGCGGCTTGGTGGAGGAGTCAGCAGGCGTCGTTTGTGAGACGAGTGTCACGGTGCGGCAGTGCCCTCTGTGGTGCCTTCAGGACATGGAGTCAGCAGCGGCGTCTGGTTGCTTTTTCCTCTGTTGCAGCACAAAACACACAGTCCCTAGTACTGAGGGCAGAAGAGCCTAAAGTCTTTGCTGTTCTGAGACCTATTCAGCCCTTTCCTGACCCACCTAGACTATCTTGAGCCACTCTTGCTCCCCAGCCATCTGTCATCAAAAACCCAGACAGGTAATCCACATTCCAGCGGAAGCACACTGGATGACTGAAAATACCTACTTTCTAAAAGTGGTATTTTTAGACACAGTATTTAAAAATCACCTTCACTAAAAGATGCATCTTTAGATTCTGAGTTCAGGCATACTAAACTTTAGTTTCCTACCTAATGCCCCAGGCCAGTTATGTTTATAAAATGTTATAAACAAACTCCCCATTCTGTCCTTTGGCGAACACATAGCCTTGCAATAGCAAAAAACTAAATTGGCCGTAATTCGCTATCAGGACATGCCACACACACCAGGGCATGGCCTACCTTTGACATACACTGCACGTGGCCCACATGGGTACCTTGGGCCTACTTTAGGGGTAGCTGACCTGTAAGAAAAGGGAAGGTGAGGGACTGGCAAGTGTTTGCACTGGCCAAGTCAACACAGCAGTTACAAAGTGCGCGCAGACACCGCAATGGCATGTCTGAGTTACCTTTTCAGGGCTACTCACGTGGGTGGCATAATCAGTGCTGCAGGTCCACTAGTAGCATTTGATTCACAGGCCCTGGCACACTCAGTGCACTTTACTAGGGACTGACAAGTAAATCAAATATCCACTCATGGAAACACCAATCCATAACACAATTTACCACAGGAGCACTTGCACTTTACCACTGATCAGCAGTGAGAAAAGTGAACGGAAACACTACTCCAGCAAAAACAGAGTCAAAACCGGGAGGTCAGAAATCAAAAACTCAGGGGAAACACGCCAAAAGATGCCAAGCCTAACAGGTAACCACTTTATGTTTGGTGACTCAGGAAACCTAAATTAAAATCTTAACTTATGGTGAAATCTGATTTTAAATTACAATTTTGAAAATGTCAGTTTTAGATAGATAGCACTTTTCTGCTCTAGCCTTTCAGTGCACATAGCCTGTCTATGGTCACATGACTGGGTGTAGCTGACAGTTGGGGTTTGTGTATTATTCCTAGACAGCTACATACAATCGGGATCTTAGGTGTGCCTGGGAGGACTTCACTAGCAGGATGGGAGTGAGGAGCTGGGCACAGTCCAACTTACATTTGAATAGGCTGTGTCCTGCTTCCACACAAAGGTCTGCATACCCTCTGTAGTTAGTCTGGAGCCAGGACAGAGAAGGCAGAATGCCTGGGGACTTCAAAGGAAAACCTCTAGAAACTTCTTCCCCACTTCAGAGGCACATATGGGAATAAATACTAGACCTCGGACACATCCACCTCAGTATTCTTCTGAGCCTGTGGATACTCTGCCAGGAAGCAGGACTGTTGTGCTGCTGAAGGACTGCCACTTTGCTTAACTGCACCCAGCTGGACTACTACGTTGCAGTGCTGCTGTTCTGTTGTGCTGACCTGCTGCCTTCCTGCCTGGGTGAGAGGGACTAGATCTACGTCTCTTGAACTCAGACCCCAGAGTAACTCCAAGAGCTAGTTGGCTTGCCTCCTACTTGAGAATCAGGGACAGAAGACTCAAACAACCTTGCACCTGGACTCCACCATCTGTGAGTTTACCCAGCCAAGTGGTGCCACCCCAGTTCTGACCCCATGGAAGTGGGCTGAAGTTGCTCTGCCAGCCTCTGTGGATCCAACAGAACCAACACGTCTCCTCTGCTATGCAGCTCTACCCTGAGCAGAACTGATGCATAGTCACTGCTACATAAATTGGACCCTGTGCAAAGACACGCATTGCTGCGGCATCCCACATCAGTCTTCGGAACTGTGGCTGTGCGGCGTATACTCTGTGCAGTCCATGCGATTTCTTGTAGACGGCAGCACCGACGCTGGACTCTGCATTGCAGATTCTCGCAACCGACGCATCACCCCAACTGTGTGAGCAATCCCTGACTCTGGACTTCACATGGCAAGGCCTCATCGACGGGAACTTTGATGACAACACAAGACCTCATAATGCAGCCTCGCTGCATCTTCGAACAGATGCACCGCTTCAGCCGGGCAACGCATCTTCGAAGTAGATCCTTGCATAGCTCCGCAAACCAGGATTGACGGTACTTTGTTCAGTGGAACTAACTGGGTCCCTGTAGCTGGCAAGCGCACCATCACGGTCGGCCTAAATTCATGATATTGTCCTGGTCCGGCGCACTCAGATATCCACAGTTGGTGCTTTATGCCTTTTAGCACCATTTTAATATTTAAGAAAAAGCTTTTATCATTTGGTTCTGGTTAAATACTCTGTTTTCTAACTCTGTTATGGGATCCTTTTGTGGTGTATTTTCACTGTGTTACTGTTTGAAGTGTTGCACAAATACTTTACACATTGCCTCCAAGTTAAGCCTGACTTCCATGTACCAAGCTACCTGAGGGTTGAGCACAAGTTAATTTAGGGTATGCTTGTGGCTTCACTCTGAGAAAAATTATGGTTGCTGTTTAAGAAGGGTTTCATCCCCTCAAACAGTAACCTAATTTCTTACACTACTGTTCAGCGGTGACAATTTGAACTCATGTTTGTACAGTGCATTACAGTAATCATGTGTTAAACTACTACCCCACTAAGACCAATTCTTCTTGATTCGCTTCTTTTTGTGTTGTTTTGTTTCTAAATTCTTCCCCTTCACCTTCAAGGATGAAATTAGAGTTGGCAAACATGGACTTCCACACTGTGGCCCAGCTCAAGGACTCTGCAAGGAGAGGGGACTTCCAGACAAGAGCACCACCATGAAGGTGGAACTGCAAAAGGCATTGAGTGTCTTGGAGGAAGTGCACCATTCAGTGGTGGAAGCCACAGAAAGGATGAGTTGATGGAAGGACAAGGACAGGACACCCATGAGAACCAACATTCAGCTGAGAGGGATGACTCGGCCCCTGAAGTGGAGTTCCCTGCCAAGGAAAGGAGCAGTGTAGCTTCCGACAACCTGTCACCAGAGGAGCTGGCTGAAAAGAGGGAGGAGAGAGAGTTCAAGCTGGAGATGGCCAACAGTATGGAGAAGAAGAGAATGGCCATGGAGGAGAAAGTAGCTTTGGAGCGTTTGGCTCATGAAAGGAACCTTAAGGAGTTGGAGCTGAAAGCAAAGCAGGCAGATTCCCTCAGCCATGGTGGCAGCATACCTGCAGTTTCTGAAGGAGATAAAAAGGTCTTTATCCCCAAGGATTTGTTGCCAGTTATGTGATGGTAGACCCTATTAACAAATGGTTTTCTGCTTACGAGGTAGCCCAGAGGGTACACAAGATCCCATAAGACCACTGGGGGTAGGGGTTTTGTGGAAACACATGCCTACATTTGGGCGGGACACACTTCTTACTTTAGAGGTTGGGGACCAAGCCAAGTACACCTCCATGAAAGCCATCTTGATCTCCAAGTATGGACTGACCCTTAAAAAGTACCAATAAAAGGCCAGAACACCCAGAAGCTCCCCGACCATTCCTGGGGGAATTTCTTGGACTATAGCAAAGCAATGAATGGCTGGGTGTGGGGTATCAAAGTTAATGACTACAGTGGGTTGTACAATCTGATCTTGATGGAACACATACTCAGTATTTGTTTTCCAGGGCTGCGGCAGCACCTAATAGACAGTAAGCTAACTGACCCCAGGAAACTTGCTGAGGGGGTGGACCCCTGGGCCAGCACCAAAGTCTCCAAAAAGTTATCGGAGGAGAATTCCCACAAGCGTAGTCAGGGATCCCACAAGAAGAAACAGGAGGGGGGGGGAATTTTAAAGTAAGGAGTTCAAAATAGGCCCCTCCAAAAAATTCCCAAGGGAACAGAGGTTACCAGTCACAGTCTGAACCCAGGAAGAAGGGATTGTTTAGCAAGTAGACAGGGAGGTGTGTCCCCTAATGTACAAAGTGATACAAGTATGGGCACTCAAGGGCAACTCCAAATGTCTCTAGAGGGCACAGGCCACCACAGGTGGTCAGACACCTGGGTTTGCGAGTGTAGCGCTTGGGGAGGATGTGATCCAAGTTAGCTTTGGGCAGCAGATAGAAGTGACCCTAGTTTCGATGGGGGACACAGAGATGGTGCCAGAAGCCCATATGCTTGCCAATAATTTTAAGAACCGGCAGTGGGTCACCATCAGGGGTGGAGGCTCTGAGAGACACAAGAGCCAGCAACACTATTGTGGTGTCAGCGGGTGTCCTCAGACCAGCTCATCACTAACATATTCACCAAGTGATAGTCGCAGACAATCCTGAGTCATCTACAGGTGGCCCTGGTTCCCTTTGAGTGGGGGCGAGAGAGGTTCAGGTTCACCAAAAGTAGGTGTGAGCCCTGTCATGCTTGTCTGTTAGGCAATGACGTGGAGCACATTATCTAGAACGAGGTAGAGCTCAGGTCACACATGGAGATGGTGGAATTGCCTGAGTGTGTCTTTATGATCACGTGGTCTACGACTGCCCGGGAAGGGAGTCAAGGGCACCTGGAGCGTGGAACAATGGCCGTTCAGATGCCAAAAAGAATAGGTAAAAAAGGCACAGGAACCCAGCCACTGAAGTTCCCACAGTCGATTTGAGGGTGTGCTCACCAAGGTAGAATTCTGCAAAGTGCAGAAGGAGTGTCCCTCTCTAGATGGCTGGAGGAGGCCAGCTGCAGCCCAGGCTGCAGGTGACACCTTTGGAGATCTATTGGGAGAATTACCTTCTATACAGTGAGCCTAAGGTTCCTGGTACTGGGGTAGCCTGTGTGCTGGTGGTCCCCAGTGTTACAGGACCTTCCTGCTAGGATTGGCTCATGGCATATCCCTGGCAGGACTTTTGGGGCAATACAAGACCTTTGCAAGGCTGGTGGCCCACTTCTATTGGCCCCGGATGAAGACAGTCTGCGCTGCATTCTGTATGTCTTGTCCCACCTAGCAGGCCAGTGGGAAGTCATGGAAAACGTTCAAGGCTTCCCTGACCCCATTACCTGTTGGCACTCCCTTTGAGAGGGTAGGCTTTAAGACTTTTGGACACTGGGACCCCAAGATAGCCTTAGGGAATGGGTTCATCCTTGTCATGGTGGAGAAGGCCACTTGCTACCTAGAGGAATTCCTTGGTGACTGCTTCGACAGTGGCCCGGGCCCTGATGGGGATTTTTACCAAAGTGGGGTTCCCCAAGGTGGTACTGTCGGACAGAGGCAATACCTTCATGTCAGCAAGCATGAAATCCTATAGGAGGAGTATGAAGTAATTTATAAGTTCTAGACACCCTATCGCCCCCAAACAATGGTCTTGTGGAGAGATTCAACAAGACTCTGAAGGGCATGATAATGGGCCTACCTGAGCCATGAGGTGCAAGTGGGACATCCTCCTGCCATGCCTTCTCTTTGCCTACAGGCTGGTGTCATAGAAGGGGGTTGGGTTGAGCCCTTTTGAACATGTCTACGGCCACCCCATTAGCGGATCTCTTAGACTTGTGAGAGAGGGGTAGGAGCAAGCTTCCTGGAAAAGCCCTTAGGATGTGATCAGCTACATGGTGGCACACTGTAACCAGATGTACCACATCTGAAAGAAGGTTGAAAAATGGCCCTCTCTGGAGGGCCACCCCAAATCTTTTGCCTCCCTCCTCTTCTTTTTCTGACCTTTTTGTTGGCTTTAGGACTCTGAGCACTTTACCACTGCTAGCCAGGCTAAAGTACATGTGATCTCTTCCCTAAACATGGTGACAATGGTGTATACACAATCTGCATATTTAGTTTAGGTATAATTAGGGCTCTCAGTTTTATGGTATTCATTTTTTTAACATTTCCGTTTGTATTAATCCATATTTATTTTTGGGCCATTTTATTGGTATTTATCCATATTTATTATGTGTTTTGAGAATAAATTTAATCTTAAAATGGCACATTTCCAAAATCATTTAACTGAGGAACATGTACTCATACTTTGACTAACCACACAAGGCAACACAGCACACATGGTACAGTGTCTGCTTTGGTGCTGTGTGTGCTTTAGTGGCTTTTGTGTTTATTCGTATTAAGCTCCAATTTTAATAGCCAGTTTAAACTGATGTAGTGATTGTATGCTGTTTTTATTATCACTCTGACAAATTTGAGCACTTACTCGCACTCACCAGCGATCCTTAATTTTCACCCGAGGACTGTTTCCGCCTAGTTCAAAGGCAACCGGCACTCCAGCCAATCGCGGTTGTCAAGGGCGGGACAGGGGCGGCACCTCACGGAGCGTCGAGCGGTTAGCGCTCTAGACCTCCGCTTCCTGGAGGGTATTTAGGCTGCGAGGAGGCCGACGTCCACGCGGTAAGAGTTGGTGGCAGCTACTCCCCGCTGGGCGCCGAGCATTGAACACTTTGAAAGCAGCTCGTTTTTCAGAGGCTGTCAATTGTTTTAACGCATTTTGCGCTGTGTACTTGAGCTGAAGCTCCAATTTTAATAGCCAGTTTAAACTGATGTAGTGATTGTATGCTGTTTTTATTATCACTCTGACAAATTTGAGCACTTACTCGCACTCACCAGCGATCCTTAATTTTCACCCGAGGACTGTTTCCGCCTAGTTCAAAGGCAACCGGCACTCCAGCCAATCGCGGTTGTCAAGGGCGGGACAGGGGCGGCACCTCACGGAGCGTCGAGCGGTTAGCGCTCTAGACCTCCGCTTCCTGGAGGGTATTTAGGCTGCGAGGAGGCCGACGTCCACGCGGTAAGAGTTGGTGGCAGCTACTCCCCGCTGGGCGCCGAGCATTGAACACTTTGAAAGCAGCTCGTTTTTCAGAGGCTGTCAATTGTTTTAACGCATTTTGCGCTGTGTACTTGAGCTGAAGCTCCAATTTTAATAGCCAGTTTAAACTGATGTAGTGATTGTATGCTGTTTTTATTATCACTCTGACAAATTTGAGCACTTACTCGCACTCACCAGCGATCCTTAATTTTCACCCGAGGACTGTTTCCGCCTAGTTCAAAGGCAACCGGCACTCCAGCCAATCGCGGTTGTCAAGGGCGGGACAGGGGCGGCACCTCACGGAGCGTCGAGCGGTTAGCGCTCTAGACCTCCGCTTCCTGGAGGGTATTTAGCCACTCGGCGGCCCCAGCGCGCAGCGATGGCGCGCAGGGTAGGCGCCTCTGACTGCGCCAAAGACGAGCCTAAGACCAGCCCGTCCGGGCCAGGCCGGGTCACGGGGCACGACACGCTGCTACAGGTATGATCTCTGCGGATCAGCTAAGGGCTCTGCGCCCTAGTAGCAACAGTAAATGTTCCGTCCTAAAGCCTTCCCTAACGGGTACACAAGCATGTCCTCATTGTGCTTTTGCCCTATCCAATGTTCAGCCCTACCCAGAGGTCTCACACAATCGTAAGTCACCTACTCAATCCCCTGTTCAAAACCCCTGCATTTTCACTTTTTACACTGTTAATTGTAGATCACTGCCCCAACACAAAGCAGATATTTACCACCTCTTAGCTGAAGAAAAACCATGTGCGGTATTTTTAACGGAGACCTGGCTGCATGATGGTGCAGGTCCCGATGTAGCCGCCTCCTTGCCCTCTAACTATGCTATTGCTAGAGTAGATAGAGAAAGACAGGTAGGAGGGGGTATTGCTGTGATTTTTAACAGGGAGTTTAACTGTGATCTTGAAATGGTTAACATTCCCGGATGCAAAGCATAATTTTTTAAAATTTCACTGAACCCAAACTTTATGTTTTCTGGTTTTTTAATTTATCGCCCTCCTGGAAACAGTAGTGTTTGGGCTGCGAATTTGGTTAATTTCATTTCGCCTTACTTTCTGAATGCCCAAAACCTGACTATATTGGGGGACTTAAATCTCCATTTGGAGGACAAATCAAATAGCATAGCTGTCAACCTCTTGGAGGATTTTACTACTTTGAATATGATACTGCGAAATGAGGGCCCTACTCACAAAGCTGGACATTTGTTGGACCCCATTATATCCAACATACAGGAGTTAAAATGGTTAAAAACTGACCCTATCTGTTGGTCGGACCATTTTTTAACTCTTTTTAGTATTACCCTTAGAGAACCTAAGCTGTCACGCTCCACTCGACCTCCGATTCTTATGAGAAATTGGAAAAGGCTGGATCTGACTGAGTTGCAGAATGCATTAAAGATATCCCCCCCCGTTTTGGGTGGTGATATGGAAACAAATGCGCTGGAAACCCATATTTGGCTGGAGAGAGCAGTTGACACTTGTCTGCCTGCTGCCAGGTGCAGAGGGAATGTTCACCGCCCTCCGGCTCCCTGGTACACTGAAGAACTTAAATTAGAAAAAACTAAGTGTAAGGCACTCGAGCGGAAATGGCGCAAACACTACGATCCTCTAAAAAAAGAAACATACCGTAAGGCCAGAAATCTCTATCATTCGGCCTGCACAAGAGCCAAAGCCTGTTATGTAACAGAGACCATTAACACTGCCGCCAATAAAGCGCGGACTCTTTTTAATACAGTCAAAGAACTAGCCGGAGCAAATTCTATGGCGGCTGCACGCCCCCTTACCACTCAAAAATGTCAAGATCTTGCCACCTATTTTGTGGAAAAGATTGAGACCATTATTGCTAATATTAATCCCCCGGTGAGGGATGGCAGAGAAGTTCCGTCTCCAGTAAGTCCAATAGGATACCGGCTTGACTCCTGGCCATCCATCTCCTTGGACACCCTGAAATCCTTGGCTATTTCCATTAAGTCGGGCTCTCCTTGTGACCCTCTCCCTATTAGCATTCTGAGCCAACTTGATGACTCTGCTCTGAGGATCATTTCTGAGACATTAAATGCCTCTATCCATCTGGCAACAGTCCCATCGTCCTGGAAGCACGCCATGGTCAGCCCTCTGTTGAAGAAGCCGTCTGCTGATCCTGAGGTGCTGGCCAACTATCGCCCTATATCCCTGTTGCCTGCTTTCTCAAAAATCTTGGAGAAGCACATTCACGGTGTACTTTCAACATACACGGAGAATAATAACTTACTCCATTTCTCCCAGTCAGGTTTTAGGGCGGGCCATTCTACCGAGTCCGCCCTCCTGGGAGTCACCGAGAAGATCAGGGGGCTCTTGGACGATGGGCAAACGGTTGCTCTTGTCCTGCTTGACCTAAGCGCGGCCTTCGACACCATCTCACACAACAGACTGCTTACCAGGCTGAGTGAGGATGGTGTCGGAGGGACAGCGCTGGACTGGATTGGGTCCTATTTGAGCAACCGGACGTTTCAGATCTCGTCCTCTCAGGCTCAGTCAGACACCTTTTTTTCACTCCATGGCGTGCCTCAGGGCTCAATTTTGAGTCCGCTATTTTTTAACCTGTATCTCCGCCCTCTCGCCGATCTAGCAGAGCGAGTAGGTCTAGAACTCATGACCTATGCGGATGATTCGCAGATTATTTTTTCTCTCACCAACTCAGAGCCTTCATCCCCCTCTGCGCTGAAACTAGGTCTTCATGAAGTCTTCAGCTGGATGTCAACGAACCAGCTGAAGCTCAACGGGGAGAAGACGGAGATCCTTCTCCTAGGTAAAAACAGAGATCTGTGGCAGGATATCCATTGGCCGCCATCCTTGGGCGCTTTTCCTATCCCGGCTACCCAGGTCAGAAATTTAGGGGTGTGCATCGATGATTCACTATCGATGAAACAGCAGGTCAATAAAGTGGCTGGCACTTGCTTCACTATCCTCAAATGGCTGCGGAAGATTATCTGGATGCTGCCTGTGGATACCCAGAAGACCGTAGTCAATGCACTTATTACATCTAGGCTTGACTACGGTAACATCTTATACCTGGGTTCCAACTTAGCCGTGATCAGGCAGCTTCAGCTTGTCCAGAACTCTGCAGCCAGGCTGCTGTGTAAAATCCCCCGGACAGCAAGGATTTCGAAGCACCTCAAGGACCTGCACTGGCTCAGGGTTGAGAACCGGGTCCGGTTCAAAGCTTTGACCTATATGTTTAAGATCAAGGCAGGAACCGCACCAAAGTATCTGCAAAAACTAGTTAGGCCCTACGCTCCTGCACGCAACCTCCGTTCTTCAAATGGAGCAAACTTTGTGGTTCCTAGATTTAAACTGGCCCGAGTGGGAGGGAAATCCTTTTCCCATCTGGGACCAGTCCTTTGGAACTCCCTTCCCTCAGCTCTACGAAAGGAGGAAAACTTTGCCAGTTTTAAGAAAAGCGTTAAAACCTGGCTTTTCAATAAATAATTGTGGTCTTTGACCGTGTTGCTTTCTGTGTTGTCGGTCTCTCAGTCCTGGCGTCGGGAAACCCTTTGTGGGTATCTGCGCGCATTATAAATGCAAAAATAAATAAATAAATATAAAATACATTGCAGTGTAGTGGATTTACACCAAATGTGGCTGGGTGTTGGCACGATAGTAGCACCACCAAGCTGAACAGATATCATACTGTGCTTCTTTTTCTACTGCTGAAAACTGGGGACAGATGTGCAGACACTAAGCATAGCCACCATATTGTAGATGTGTACTCATACTTTGACGCCTGTCGTGTTTCAGCAAATGAAGTAGCCAAAATGTTACACCCACATGTAAATATTACCATTATACTTCACATAGACGTTAACATATGCTTGCATTTAAGGAAATCTCATCCTGTTTTTAACTCCCCATGGTGTCTACCTGCTCATCTGTTGGCCTGGAAGTCATGAAAAACAGCATGGTCACTCACAAGAATCACAATTTTCAGTATTTTTCTGCTTTAAAAAAGAAAAACAGGCACGAAACACATTGTTTCTGTCTGTTTTTAACTAAAATGGAAGCTGGGAGCCTTACTAATAATTCCCTTGTAAAGTGGTATACCACATACACAGGGGCTGTAAATTGAATGCTACTATTGGGCCTGCGGCACTGATTGTGCCATCCACACAACTAGCCTTTCCAACTTGTCTCAGGCCTGCCATTGCAAGGCCTTTGTGTGCAGTTTGCTGCCACTTCAACTTGGCATTTAAAACCACTTGCCAAGCCTTAATCTCCCCTTTTATCACACAAAATCAGGGCCACTGGACCTATGTGTTTGGGCGGCAGTGGTGGTATTCGCATAATTGTATATTTGACAAATTTGCCACACAATCCATCATCTGCTGCACACCCTGCAGATTTGTACTAAAATACATTTTGTTTCTAGCTCAAACGGTTCAAAAGTTAGGAAAATAGTAGCACATGTGTTGCCACATAGTGGAAGGCCCTTTGGAAAAGCTGACTGGTCACTTGATTTCAAAATGGTACTAATGAGATGTACCTAATGCCCAGACAGTTGTAACAAGTTTAAAAATGACAAAATAATACCATCACAAACTGTGCAGCAAAATGCTGCATAATTTGCCTTTTCTTGCTGCATAATTTACCAACTCTGCCACATAATTTGACCCTCCTCTGTGTCACAAAATTCCAGTGGCCCTGCACATGTCATCGCTAAGGTAGGTCCTAGGTAGCCCTAACGGCAGGGTGCTGTGTAAGTAAAAGGTAGGACATTTACTATTATATCTTGCATGTTCTGGTAGTAACAAACAGCTACGCTTTCACTACTGGAAGGCCTACTCCTCTCATAGGTTAGCATTGGGAATTCCTTAATACACTTTTAAACTGTAATTCCTGATTAGAAGGAAGTAGCTGCATCATGTTTACTATCTTTGGAATGGTAATGATAAATCCTCTTTACTGGTAAAGTTGATTTAACATTACTGTTTTAGAAATGCCACTTTTAGAAAGTGGTAGTTAAACAAGGGGTGGGCCCTTACTCACTCCGCTATAATGGGCCGACAAATACTACATAATCAAAAACATCTGGCCGACTGTTTATTAGGCTGCCAACAATTTAATCAGACGAAGACCAAATTCACCAATAATATGGTCTAAATCATTTAATTATTGATTTCGTTCATTAATATTGTTTTTTGAATTTACAAGACAGATTTCAACGCCATTTTTCCTCTCTGCTGCTTTTTGCACACGGCACACAATATTATAAATGTTTAGAGTCTAGCAGAATATTTTGCTTCACATGAGAATAATATGTTTTTCCTATAGTAGCAGCCTTGCTTGGTAAGCTATGTCTGAACAGTGAGTGCTGAGGCCTTCAAGGTTATTTCAACACAGTGGTTGTTGTTCGGTCTGATCAGCGCACGTTCTAGACATACCACATATGCAACTGTGGCCACCTCGGATTTTGGCGCGTGTAATAATGCACTGCGCAGGGCATGCAGGCACAGTTTTGGAGAACATTCGCATGCAGAGAGCTGGTGTAAAAAATTATGTGATCCCTTTCTACTAGGACCAGAGGTATGGGTACGGTGATCCTCCCTAGTTTCGCGCACACAGTCTCAAAGGAGCATGCGCTGAATTTTGCAGAAGAATGGGCTAAGGCCCTTGCGCCAGCTCTGTACCGTACTCACTGTGGGTGGGATAAATTTTCACCGCACCACGAGATTCCTTTATGATCTAGACCACTGACTCATTGTCAGTGAAATTGCTCTCCCACCCTCGCAGCTCCACCATTAAGTGAGGTGCCCCTGCACTCTTGAGTGTTGGTGATCGAGGCCCTCCTCCACCCGCAGGTTTCCCTGCGCCTCATCCCTGGTGGTCCAGTGGACCTCTGTCTCCTTTCTCTCACTCTGCTCCTTCACTCGGTTTTCTAATCTTTCTATCTTTCACCTTTCTGCACCTCTGCTCTTTTGTGCCTTATTTCTGCCCATTTTCCCTTTCTCTCCCTCTGCTCCTTCACTCGTTTTCTCTCGTTTTTCTACCCTTTCTATCTTTCACCTTTCTGCACCTCTGCTCTGTTGTGCCTTATTTCTGCCCATTTTCCCTTTCTCTCCCTCTGCTCCTTCACTCGTTTTTCTACCCTTTCTATCTTTCACCTTTCTGCTCTTTTCTGCATCTCTGCTCTTTTGTGCCTTATTTCTGCTTATTTTCCCTTTTTCTTTATCCCATCTTTCCTCCCTTTACCTTTCCCCGCCGCTGATGCCCCCGCGGCCCCTCCCCCCCCCAGCGCGACCGGCCCAATCCAGCTCCCCTCCCCGCTCCTGCCTCCCAGCTGTCCAGCCCTCCCCGACCCCTACTTAATGGCGGCCACTGCGGGGACAGGCGAGCAAGACCACTGACTCATTGTCAGTGAAATTGCTTTCCCACCCTCGCAGCTCCACCATTAACTGAGGTGCCCCTGCACTCTTGAGTGTTGGTGATCGAGGCCCTCCTCCACCCGCAGGTTTCCCTGCGCCTCATCCCTGGTGGTCCAGTGGACCTCTGTCTCCTTTCTCTCACTCTGCTCCTTCACTCGGTTTTCTAATCTTTCTATCTTTCACCTTTCTGCACCTTTCTGCATCTCTGCTCTTTTGTGCCTTATTTCTGCCCTTTTTCCCTTTCTCTCCCTCTGCTCCTTCACTCGTTTTTCTACCCTTTCTATCTTTCACCTTTCTGCTCTTTTCTGCATCTCTGCTCTTTTGTGCCTTATTTCTGCTTATTTTCCCTTTTTCTTTATCCCATCTTTCCTCCCTTTACCTTTCCCCGCCGCTGCTGCCCCCGCGGCCCCTCCAACCCCAGCGCGACCGGCCCAATCCAGCTCCCCTCCCCGCTCCCGCCTCCCAGCTGTCCAGCCCTCCCCGACCCCTACTTAATGGCGGCCACTGCGGGGACAGGCGAGCAAGACCACTGACTCATTGTCAGTGAAATTGCTCTCCCACCCTCGCAGCTCCACCATTAAGTGAGGTGCCCCTGCCCCTGCACTCCTGAGTGTTGGTGATCGAGGCCCTCCGCGCCTCATCCCTGGTGGTCCAGTGGACCTCTGTCTCCTTTCTCTCACTCTGCTCCTTCACTCGGTTTTCTAATCTTTCTATCTTTCACCTTTCTGCACCTTTCTGCATCTCTTCTCTTTTGTGCCTTATTTCTGCCCATTTTCCCTTTCTCTCCCTCTGCTCCTTCTCTAGTTTTCTCTCGTTTTTCTACCCTTTCTATCTTTCACCTTTCTGCACCTCTGCTCTGTTGTGCCTTATTTCTGCCCATTTTCCCTTTCTCTCCCTCTGCCCCTTCACTCGTTTTTCTACCATTTCTATCTTTCACCTTTCTGCTCTTTTCTGCATCTCTGCTCTTTTGTGCCTTATTTCTGCTTATTTTCCCTTTTTCTTTATCCCATCTTTCCTCCCTTTACCTTTCCCCGCCGCTGCTGCCCCCGCGGCCCCCTCCCCCCTACTTAATGGCGGGCACTGTGGGGACAGGCGAGCAAGACCACTAACTCATTGTCAGTGAAATTGCTCTCCCACCCTCGCAGCTCCACCATTAAGTAAGGTGCCCCTGCCCCTGCACTTTTGAGTGTTGGTGATCGAGGCCCTCCTTCACCCGCAGGTTTCCCTGCGCCTCATCCCTGGTGGTCCAGTGGACCTCTGTCTCCTTTCTCTCACTCTGCTCCTTCACTCGGTTTTCTAATCTTTCTATCTTTCACTTTTCAGCACCTTTCTGCATCTCTGCTCTTTTGTGCCTTATTTCTGCCCATTTTCCCTTTCTCTCCCTCTGCTCCTTCACTCGTTTTCTCTCATTTTTCTACCCTTTCTATCTTTCACCTTTCTGCACCTCTGCTCTGTTGTGCCTTATTTCTGCCCATTTTCCCTTTCTCTCCCTCTGCGTCGCTGGTGCACCGAAGGCGCGTCAAAGGCAAGCACGTCTGCGCCTGTCTGCGACCCGTCCGCGACCAGCACCAGGAACCCTGGACCTCCGCCCCACCAACGCTACGACCCAGCAGCACTCCACGCACTCAACCCAGGCTACAACAACAACTGCAAGCTAGCATCACCAGCCGACACCCATGGACCCTTCAGCTGTCACCGCTGCCGGCACACCTGCAGCACCGCCAAGAACACGGATCCAGCAAGACCCTGCAATGCATCCTCCTCAACGTCCGATCCCTCCATAAACACGCCACAGAAACCGGGACCAACACCACCTCGGGACCGGACATCGCCATCGCCATCCCCCAAGGATACAAGATCTCCAGGAAGGACCGCCCCACCCACCCAGGAGGAGGAATCGCCATCATCCACAAATCCAGCCTCCGCCTGAGCACACTCCCTGACGAGTCCACAGAACTGATGGAACACCTTCACTTCAAGATACTGGCCAGCCCCACCGCCGCCCTCCGAGGAACCCTCATCTACCGACCCCCTGGACCCCGCGGACCCTTCGCCAACTCCATCACGGACATTATCTCCCCGCAGGCCATCGCATCCACCAACTACACCCTGCTGGGAGACCTCAACTTCCACCCCGACAATCAACTGGACCCCAACACCACATGCCTCCTGGACAACCTCCACAACATTGGACTCCGCCAGATCGTGACCGAGCCCACGCACTCAGCAGGACACACCCTCGACCCCCTCTTCATTACAGGAAACTCCATCACCTTCAGCCACACCACCGAACTCCCATGGACCGACCATCGTTGCGTCCACTTCACCTTCAGAACACCCACCATCCACAGACACCAGCACCTGCTTCCACATAGAAACTGGACCAAAATCACCGACGAACAGCTCACCTCCTCACTCAACAATCCCACCCCAACCATCGCGGAAAACGACGACCCCAACACCGCAGCCCGAACCCTGCATAGATGGATCTCGGACAGCACCAACACCATAGCCCCCCTCAAGAAAAACAACAATACCCATGCCAAGAAAGCCAGATGGTTTACCACCGAACTTCGAGAATCCAGGCGCACATGCCACCGCCTCGAAAAGGCCTGGAGAAACACCAAATCCACAGAAGCCCACAACAACTTCAGAGCCGCCACCAACACTCACCATCAACTCATCAGAGAAACGAGGAAAAAAGCGATTGAAGACAGAATCTCCACCCACGCACACAACAGTAAGGAACTCTTCAGCATCATCAAGGAGTTCGCCCAACCCACCAGCGAGTCTACCGACATCCCTCCCTCACAAGACCTCTGCGACAAACTCAGTACCTTTTTCCACCACAAAATCAAGAGCATCTACGACAACTTCAACGAAGACAACCAACACACTGAACCCTCACCAACCACCCCCGACACCTGGAAACCAGCGATTGATGACTGGACAGCCCTCACCACCGAAGACACACTGAAGACAATGAAGTCAATCCACTCAGGGGCCCCCACGGACCCCTGCCCCCACCACATCTTCAACAGAGCCGCCGACACCATCGCACCCATGCTCCGCCACACCATCAACCGCTCCCTGGCGACTGCCTCGTTCCCCGACGACTGGAAACACGCCGAGGTGAACCCCCTCCTAAAGAAACCCTCAGCGGACCTCACGACCTCAAAAACTACAGACCCATCTCCCTGCTCCCGTTCCCAGCGAAAGTCATAGAGAAAGCCATCAACAGCCAACTCGCCACATTCATTGAAGAACACAACATCCTCGACTCCTCCCAATCCGGGTTCAGAAAAAACGACAGTACGGAAACCGCTCTCCTCGCCGCAACAGACGACATCCACACCCTACTGGACAAAGGAGAAACAGTAGCCCTAATCCTCCTCGATCGATCAGCGGCGTTCGACACAGTCTCCCACCGCACCCTAATACGCAGACTCTATGACGCAGGAATCCAGGACAAGGCCCTCGACTGGATCTGCTCCTTCCTCTCCGGCAGGACGCAACGGGTCAGACTCCCCCCTTTCCTCTCGGACCCCACACCTACCACCTGCGGAGTCCCCCAGGGCTCCTCCCTCAGCCCGACGCTCTTCAACGTCTACATGGCTCCACTTGCCCCCATCGTCAGAACCTATGGACTCAAGATCGTGTCATACACAGACGACACCTAGCTCATCCTCTACCTATCCAACAAGCCCAACACCGCCAGACGCAACTTTCGAGAAGGCATGGAAGCAGTCGCCAAATGGATGAAAAACAGCTGCCTACAACTAAACACCAACAAAACAGAAGTACTCATCATGGGCCCAAACCCCGACGCCTGGAGCGACACCTGGTGGCCCACCGCCCTCGGAAACCCGCCAACCCCCACAGACCACGCTCGCAACCTGGGAATCATCCTGGACTCCGAGCTCAAAATGGACCACCAGATCAACTCTGTCTCATCTTCCTGCTTCCACACCCTCCGCCTCCTTCGTAAGACCTTCAAATGGATCCCCCTCGAACACCGAAAGACAGTCACTCACGCCCTGGTCACCAGCAGACTCGACTACGGCAACGCACTCTACGCCGGAATAAACAAAAACCTCATCCGCAAGCTACAGAACATCCAGAACGCCACCGCAAGACTGGTCCTCAACCTGCCAAAACACTGCCACATCTCCGAGCACCTGCGCACACTCCACTGGCTCCCCGTCGAGGCGAGAATCACCTTTAAGATGCTCACCCATGCACACAAGGCCCTCCACGGCACCGGACCAGCATACCTGAACAGCCGACTCAAATTCCACGCACCCCAAAGGACCCTACGATCAGCCCAGCTCTCCTACGCCGTGGTCCGCCGCACCAGAAAGACCAGATCGGGAGGCCACTCCTTCTCCTTCCTCGCTGCCAAAGCATGGAACGCCCTTCCGCTCCACCTCAGACAGACAACATCGCTCCCCCTCTTCGCAAGAAACCTCAAAACCTGGCTCTTCGACAGACCCCCTCCTTGATGGAATGGAACCTGCAACCCCCACCCCTAGCGCCTTGAGACCCTTACGGGTGAGTAGTCACGCTTTAACAAACCCCTGATTGATTGACAGCCCCAACCTCAATATCCCATCCGACGTGAAGCTAAGGCTTCCGTTGCGGAAATCCTTGAGCAATTGGAATATCAAGGTGTAATTGAAACTTGTGTGTCACCGATGAATAACCCACTTTTTACTGTGACCAAGCCTGACGGTTCGTACCGTTTGGTATTGGATTACCAGCATTTAAACTCGCATTGCCGTACCTGTGCAGTACAGAATACCCACGGCTCTGCTTTAGTGGATGGTCTTGTGCGAAAACGGTTTAAAACCACACTTGACATATACAACGTTTTTTTGCCCACAATTTGTCTGGTCTTAGTGCCCAATGGATCAGTTTCACCTGTGGCGGCAAACAACGTCAATTTAAACGCCTGGCGATGGGCTATAAGAATAGTCCAGGTGTGTTTGCTGCCCGCATTGTCCCTCTCTTGGAGAGTTGACCCAGATGCGTGTTCGCATGTGGATGACATTTATCTCACAGACGATTAAATTTGGGCGCATTTATGTCGCGTTGACCGCATTATTTGTAACTTTGCGGACTTCGGTTACAAATTCAACTTTGCTAAGTCACACATTGCAGAGTACACAGTGTTGTTCCTGGGCTATGACCTGAACAATGAAGGATGAGGGTTGGCCCCTCACTTCTTGGAGAAATGCGCACAACTGCGCGCTCCATCGACACTGAAAAAACTACAGTCCTTGCTGGGTTTTTTGAATTTCGGGCGTACTTAGATTCCCGATTATGCCCAGAGTATCAAGCCTTTGTATGCTTTGATACAACCAACTTTTACCAAATCATGCTGGCTGCCAGAACATACAGCCATTTTGCAATCTTTGCAGGCTGATCTTCTTGAATCTAAATTCTTACTGACTCGTGATAACCACACCAACCTGGTGATAAGAATCATCCCTTGGGCGTTGGGTTTCACTTACCTCACTTTTAACGAAAGAGACACAGTACCTATTGCTTACAAGTCACACTTGTACACTTTGGCTGAAATGCGGTTTTCCACTGTGGAAAAAGTTGACAGCAGGGCAAATGGCGATTCTCAAGGAACGAGCACTGTCGCAGGGAAAACGCATGTTGGCTGTTACCCCGTATCCTGCACTTGAAGCAATGACGAAAGCCAGTGTACCAAATTCTAAGGCTTTGCACCCACGGTGGATACAATGGGCTGCGTCGTTGACGTCTCCGGATGTCACGTTTGTTTTTGATGCCTCCTTACAGTCACAAGAGTTTTTGCAGTATGAATTTGTTCATCCTGCGCCATTGACTATGCAGCCTTTGGAGGTTTTCCATTGTATCATTTACACTGATGGTTCAGCGCAAATTGCGCATGGGTCTAAGCACGCATACATTTCAGTTTGCGCCATTGTGGTAGGTGCCATGGTGAATGATGAATTGAAGTCCAAGGTCGTGCACACGCAGACTTTAGGGGACTGCACCTCACAATTGGCAGAGCTCCGTGTTCTGATGCTTGCATTAGAGTACGCTGATCCTAGTGTGACGACTCTTATTGTGAGTGATTCTTACTACTGTGTCCAGTCTTACAATGAGAACCTGTTCTTTTGGATTCAGAATGATTTTTGTGATTCCAAGGGTAGCACAATAAAACATAAAATGATCTGGGTCCGAGTGGCTGAGCTTAAAGAGCAGTTGCCACTCGTGTATGTAATTCACACTCTCGGTCAACAGCACGTGGAAGTTCACGCTGTTGACAATTCTTTGGCCGACGAGGCTGCAAAAACAGCAGTATCGACATGTTTCGTTGCAGCAGTTACACGTTCCAAAAGTAAGATTGATGATGACATCTTAGCAGCTGTTGCTGCTACTGAGAAGGGAAGTGAATATCCTGAGGGGTTCCCTTCGAAGTATACTTATCACTTAAGTCCTGATAAAGTCCCTAATATGAAAATTCCTGATGTTGGTGAACGGTTAATTCCCAACGCGGACCGCAGGCCGACGCTGATTACGGCTGCCCATGAAGGTGCTGCGTCTGCTCATGTGGGCGTTTTGGCTACTGTATCTCAGTTACAACAACGTTTCTGGTGGCGGGGACTGTATAAACAGACGCGTGATTATGTCCTTCAATGTGACATTTGCCAGCAGATTAAACCTTCCACTGCTGCGCGTCCTCCCCAGACACAGTTGTACATTTCTATTAAACCACTTGATTGTGTTTACATAGATCACTGCGGTCCTTTTTCTTCTGATACTGCATATAAGTACATCTTAGTAGCAGTTGATTCATGCACACGCTTTGTGTGGGTGTGGCCACACCGCAGCGCTGATTCGCGAACTGTCATAAGAGACTTGCGTGTCTTTGTAGGGATTTTTGCCTGTGGTACCTTCCATTCGGATCAGGGAACTGTTTTTGCCTCTAAGGCATATAAGGATACCATGGCTTCGTTGGGGTCCAAGTCAAGTTTTCGTCTCCATACAGACCTGAGGGTAATAGTGTTGTGGAACGTATGAACCGTGCTTTAAAGCAGTCTTTACAGCTAGGGTTATAGGCACTGGCAGGAACTGGCTAGCCCACCTCAATAGCGTACAGCGTGCCCTTAATAATCTCCCTAGAAAGTCTCTGGGTGGGCGGACCCGATACGAAATGCTCTTTGGTATCAAGATATTCGTCCCGGACCTTGACGGTCTAGACCAGGCGACTGTTGCTGCCTCCTTTGAAATAGATGAACATTGCAATGTTTTACAGGATCTACAAAAGACAAGAGACAGTCTTGCAAAGGAACATTTGCCTTGCACATCTGAGGCTGTGTTGCAGATTCCGGTAGTTGGCTGGCTACCCCAAGTTGGAGAACTGGTTCGAGAGAAGATCGAAAACAAGAAAGAATTTGGTCCCTCTTAACGAGCTCCAGTTCCTGTGCTTGGCGTGAAGGGCACAAGAACAGTCATTTTACCACCACTTCCAGGTCTTAAAGAAAACGGGTATATCTCCATTGACAATGTCAAAATACACAGAGTGGCCGATTCTTCTTAGTATGACGCCGGCAGTCTCATGTCCTTCGATTTTGAGAAATTCTGTTTTGGCCCCGGCTTCTGATCCCAGGCCTGATGTTGCCCTCGAGATGCCTGCAGTTTCAAGTCCTTTACTGAGTTCACTGCCTGGTGCTCACCTTGATGAAACTGACTATACTTACCCCACTGACTTATCGATGCTTGATTTGCAAACTCGTTTGGCTACAGAATCCAGATTTTCATTTGACGCTGACTCTCACACATCAAAGACCCCTTCAAAAATTTCTGTTTTGGCAACACTGTTTAAAAAACATTTTTTTGATTCCACCTTGGACCTACATTTGGTTGGTGCTTTGTTCCATTTACCTGTTCATGTCAATTGGCTTTGTGGTGTATTTTTTTCGCCTTGTCAACGGACATCCTGTCGAGGAGAGAACATGCATTTGACATATTAATGGAACATTGGATCCCCATTCCTCATCACACAGATTGAAGAGGGACCTGGCTTTTGTTAATATCACTGCTTGGCCCGTCTTAGATGGGATTGTATGGGATGCTATTAGATTTCAAATCCATGGCCCCACTGAGGTTATAAATGTCTCTAATGTGCTTAGAGTGTCTATGGGGGATGTGATTAAACAAAATATACGTTCTGACGATTGGGATGTTCAGGCTGTGGAAGCTTTGTTTTCTGCTTCGAAATATTATGCTGCCTTTGATGCTGAAGATTTGTATTTAGAATCTGCTAATTACGGTGATTTGTATTGTTACCAACATTTTGGCAATCACTACCTGCATAAAGCTAATACCAGGAGGAACACTGTTAATTATACACAATGGGAACATTGTACGGCTCCTGTACAAGGCAGTTCCACTTCCTTTTTGAAAAGGTTAACTTATTTTACCGATTTTAATCAGTCAAATCCCAATGCATTTTATTTTAAGATGACTAAAAAGTCCACATCCAAGGTTAGACTTACCGACACAAAATTCTTGTATTCGAAGTCCTTTCTAGACCAATTGGCAGTTGGGGGCTACGACTTGTGGAGGGAAACCATTGATCTTAAATCTGTTTGGGGTTCTAAGAGCTGGCAAGTGCAAGGCACTGAGGCTTTGCACCGTGCATGCCTCGTCCCGAACCATATGTTGTTTTTGAATTCTACAATTTCACAGACAACTTGCTTAGGATTAGCTAGTATTAAAAAGTTAAATGCTCCTTCTTTTTCTGAATTAGAAGAATATTCCGGTTGGAATAATGCCACTAAGTTTTCGATCAGAGAGTTACAAACTCTATTGCTGAATTCTTCCTTTAACATATCCAGTTTGGATCCCAAGGGATGGTTGCTCTGGCACAAAAGTGCTGATTCTTGCCAGCATCTGTCTCTGGGTTTAGCTCCTGGCTATACACAGGTCAGGGTGGATCCCCGTTTTGAAAGTGGCCATTCTGTGACTACCTATTCTGTAGGCAAATTATGTCAGAGTTGGCTCAAGCATTCCACTTTGGCGTCAGTTAAGCTGCATTTATCTAAACTGACTGACGATGTTGATCTGAATGATTTTGTGAAAGGCCTGGCTAACGGCAGATCTAAAAGATGGATATATTCTATTTACAACGAGGTCTGAAAAAGGTCCCAGATTGAGGCGGCTACCGGCATTCGAGCTATAGATCAGGCTAATTTAGAGAAAGTGCTAGCGGTTGTAGATAACAGCATTAACATGCTCTCTTCCCGCATTAACACGTTAGACAATATTGTATCATCTGTTGTTGATATTTTGCAGGATGAAGTGTCTGTTTTGTACCATGGTCAGAATCAATTGCGTTCCATTATGCAGTTTGCATGGACCTTGCAAACCTTGAAGGCTGGAAAGGTGCCATGGCACTGCATGAACACGTCATCATTGTTTGACCCGTTTAATTTGACTGACAAGCAACGTTTAATGTCAATGAAAGATGCAACTTTTTCCATTTTACACACTGAAAAGTTAGAACCTTTACCATTTTCAGTGGCTGAAGCCAATTCAGCAACGTGGCTTATCCACGGGTTAATAACTCTCCCGTTTCCTCTATTTAAGTGCGAGGCGTGTATGAAGTGCTTTGCCATTGATAGATATGAGCCTCTAGGCAGTGCTTATCTCTATGAAGCTTGGTCGCTTCCATTTACCTATAGATGCCTTATGGAAGTTTATTTGAATGGTGAAGATTGCACTGAAACACCAGATCACTCATTGATGTGTAGACATATCCAATTGCAGGACTCTTGTAACCAGAACAAGCAGAATTTAGCCTATATTTTGAAAGGTACACCTGTGCCTGGTATCGTACCCACGTTCACATTACTGGCAAACGGGAGTTCTTTACTTTGAAATAATGATGATTGTTGTGGGTTAGTAGGAGGAATTCCTTACGTCGTAACAGTCAGTGAGCGTTTGGTTTGCTCTAAAAATGTAATGTATCCTCCTCTGCATGGAAAGCTTGATGTTTCCATCTGGCCCACTATTCCGACCTTGAAAGCAGAGTTCAACAAGATGAGTCGCATAAGAGCTCTATTGTCCCAGAAAGAAGTTGCCCTCACATCTGCTCGTGAGACATATGTCCTTCACGTGGCAAACACCCGCACAGAGGTGCATGCTTTATTAAATACTGATTTGCCCTTGCATTTCGGTGAGTTAATTCACACTATCTTTAATGCATCCTCCACCACAGGGCAGGCACACTTGCAAGCAGTGGCCTTGTGACTTCTTTTCAAACAGAGAGGCCTATTAGGATGGCGGACGGAAATGTGGTCCGTCCGCCATGGTCGCAGCAAAAACACTCCCGACCGCATCGCGGATAATCTGCGGTTGAGATTATGATTTTTCTGTCAACAAACACCAACCGCGGCGGACGGATCACATCAAACACCGTCCGTGGCGGACGGATCACACCAAAGACCGCCGTAAGCGGACGGTACCACAGAAACACCCTCCGCCGCGGACGAAAATGACCGCGGAAACAGGCCCAACCGCCGCAATACCTGCGGAGGGTCCGGCCGCACGATTAGGATAACGCCGCCATCCCAACGGAATTCACCACCTCCCTCGACCGCCACGGAAACAATGCTTCTACAAACGGAGCATGACTGCGGAAGGACCAAACGAACATCATCCCTGCCGTCAAACCGATTCTAAAATGGCAGACGGAAGTAAATAGAAAACACACTAAACAGGACACCCACCCACCTGAAACACCCACCCCCAACAACTACACGCCCCAATGACACCCCCCCCCCCCCCCCCCCCAAGCACAAAAAAGCACCCAAGTCACCACACCCACAGAACACCTGACTGGCAACAACCATTGGGACACAACCACCACACAGAGTATAAAATGAATCCCTCCCATTACCACAATCCTTTGCATCACAGCATAGCTGCAAGAACAAGGCAGAATAGCACAAACAGCAGACACACACAAACACACATACAACCTGCACACCAACACACGGCACCCAAGAAAAAGCCCAAGTTCACAAACAGTGAGCTGAAGGTCATGGTGGATAAAATCATGCGTGTTGAACCACATCTGTTCGGTACCCTAGTCCAGCAGACCACCTTGGCAACCAAAACCAACATGTGGGACAGGATAGTGACCAGAGTGAATGCGTCAGGGACCATGCCACGCACCAAACACGAGATCCAGAGGCAGTGGCAGGACCTCAAGCAAGGGCCAAGAACCACCTGCGGGCACAACACACTGGCGGCGGCACTCCCCCGGAGCCTATACCATTTTCCGAATGGGAGGAGAAGGTGCTGGGCATACTGCGAGAGCCTGGAAGGAATAGAAGAGGGACTGGAGGCTGGTAAGTACAAACCAATGACCACTATCACACTGTCATGGTCTGCCTTGCACAACTGCCAACACACATCTCCCAGGCTCCAATCCATGCATGTGGACCACACAGTCACCCAAATGTGAAGTGCTGCCCTCAAATGCACCCACCATGAACAACCACTAATGTTGCCAACTACGTTCACAGGCTTGCATGTTGTCAAAGCAGCCAACACCAGAAACTCCCAACAGGCCCCCATGTCTACAGGCAGGATGGTGGTGGGTGGGGGGTGTGAGAGACCATCACTACGACTCCCAACAGGCCCCCATGTCTACAGGGAGGGTGGTGTTGGGTAGGGGGTGTGAAAGAGGTAGGCGGGGGGTGAGAGACCAGCACTACAACTCCCAACAGGCCCCCATGTCACATCCCAGAGCAAGATGGAGTCCGCCCACCATTTACTGACCAGTGCATCTCCTCCTTCAAACTTGCAGGTAGGTAGACATCTTCACAGGGGCACCATCCAATAGCAAGACCGGACCACACATATCCAAGTATTGTCTCCCCACCTCCACACCACCATATTGCCCAGTACTGTCAACCACACCAACATGATGACAACAACAACCATGTCCTGATTCCATAGTGATTTGTAATGTTACAACAAAAAACCTGTCATGTCCACAGCATTGATTCTGAAATTCTTGTCCCTCAGGTGATCGCAACTTGACAGGCGAAACCAGCAACCACCAGCACCAGTCGCCCCCTCACAGCCAGGACTCTCTGGTGAAGATCCCATGGACACCTCGGGTGCAGAGGACGATGCTGGCCCAAACACACTCCCAGTGCCATCAGGCTCCCAGGACATCCCGGCCTCCACCACCTTGGCCAGTGTCACAACCCAACACCTGCCATTGGGAGCTGTGCAGCTACCACCACAGCACCAGCACCACCTGTGCCACCCTGCCTGACCCATCATCCGATGATGGGCCATCGACATCTCAGGCTAGCAGGGAGAGTGGACGGGGAGGATGCAGGTGAGGCCACAGCTCACAAACAGGAGTGCAGGTGCTAGGCGAGGTCAGGAACGAGACCCACCCCATCCTGGGACCGAGACCCTGGATGCCATCACCAGAGTCCATGCCTCCTATGAGCAGTCGCAGGCACAGGCGGATCGGGCACACCAAGACTCGCTACAGAACTGCCAGCTGTTGCGGTCCATGGACACCCGCATGGGCCAAATTGTTGACCTCATGGGGCAGCAAACTGCTCTTTGGAGGGAATGGTTATCCCGCGCCACACCACCTCCCCCAAGTGCCCAGCGGGACAGGTCACCAACACCACCGCCATCATCCCCTGAGGACACTGACAGGGAGGTCGTCCCTGAACAACCTGCCCCCACAGCTGTCTCCGCTCTGGCTCCAAGACGGAGGGGCCGTCCGAGGCTGGATCCAGCTGAGAGCAGTGGCAATGCACCATCCACCCGCTCGAAGAGGGGCCGCCACTGACTTCACCCTTCCTTGAGCCTGCCATTCACTCTGCGAACTATCTCGCCCCACAATGCCAAGCATTGGCACATGTCTGTTGGACTAGGTGTACATCACACAATGTGGTGTCCCCACAGTGTTTTCATCTGCCATGATCTTCAACTCTCACTTCCCCCCCAACACCTATTTGTAAATATACACTAACATTAATCCACAACCTGTAAATAAACACCACGTAAACACTCAATGTTGTGTGACCTCCATGTTTTAATCACATGTTTGTCTTATTAGTTGTCATTACCAGGTGCAGGGATCAATGTTCTTGAGAATCATGCCTCTGTGGGAGTGACCTAGGGATAATGAGAGAACAAGCAGCACTGGTCAGGAAACTGAATCACACCCATCACACCACACCGTACTGCAACATTCCACAAACCACACTCATCACTAATTAAGTGGATCACAGGACACACATCAGGGAGCATTGCATGTACACCATCTCAAACACCCATTTGCGAACAGAACATACTAGAACAGGCAGCATTCACACACCACATCCACACATCACCAGCAAACATACATCACGCATTGACCAGCAGCACAAGAGGTAGTTACTCACATTCAAGGAAAGTAGCTAGCAATGAGCTGACGCCTCTGGTCCACACCTTCTTCCTCCCCACTATCCTCATCAGTGGACATGGGTGGGATGGGAGGCGGAGCAACCTGTTGGTCTGCAGGGTCCATGATCAGTTCAATATTATTGCGCAAGGCCAGGTTGTGGAGCATGCAGCAGGCAATCACTATTTTGCATACTTTGCCTGGTGAGTATGGCAGGGCCCCTCCGGTTTTATCCAGGCAGCGAAACCTAGACTTCAGCAGTCCGAAATTACGTTCCACCACCCGACGTGTCCTCCCATGGGCCTCATTATAACGCATTTCACCAGGGGTAGTAGGATTCCGTATGGGGCTCAGCAGCCACGGGCGGTTTGGATATGCAGAGTCGCCTAGGTGGGGGGATGACAGACACATACATCATTACCAGGATTGGTGGGAACAGCATGGCACACATACAACACAGTAGTCCTCACAGCACACTCACCTAAAAGCCACGCACGTTCTTGACGCAGATTAGCCATCAGTTGGGGGACAATGCTGCTCCGCAGGATGTGGGAGTCATGTGCAGACCCGGGAAATCTGGCACACACATGGGAGATGATGTTGTCAGCCAGGCGCACCACTTGCATGTTGATCGAATGGTAGTGCTTTCGATTGCGATATACGGGTTTACGTGCCTGGGGTGGAATGAGACCAATATGTGTGCCATCAATGGAACCCACTACGTGTGGGATCTGGCCCAGGGCATAGAAGTCACCTTTCACTGCAGCCAGCTCTGCCGGATGTGGGAAATGGATGTAATCATCCTTGTAATGCATCATGGCAGTACCATGCTGAACATGGATTGTGACATCCCCCCCCGGCATGACCAACTGTGTACTGGAAAGTGCCTGTTGCGAAGAAGTGAAGTGCCGCCATCACCTTTGCTGTGGGTGTAATAGCTCCTGGATATGTCCTGCGTGGCTGCAGATGAGGTGCCAATTGGGCTACAAGCTCCTGCAATCTCCGTCGGTCAAGCCGGAATTTGCGGATCACCTCCTCGTCAACCATGTCCTCCAGCACAGTGTATGGTCGATGCACATTTGGACCCCTCCTGTGTGGGAGTAGATGGGAGCAGATGTCAATTGACCAACACCGCACAGCTGTACCACACTATCACATCTTGACCAACACAATACAAATAATACATGTTGCAGACACTGATTGTATGTGTGACGTGACCGAACTATAAGGCACTACAGCTAACTACACACACAATGTTCACCCACAAACAACATCCTGTGTGCAAACATGTCCAGTGTTACGTGCACACATGTTGAAAGAACAGCCAACATCACATGACTGAGGGCCCAAGTGTGGACAAGCGTCCCCACAGACACACATGTACGTGCACACACAACACGAACATGGAACACACCCTCCTTGTCTTCATGCACCCATGACCCCACCTACAATGCTGGGCATCCTCACATGACATGCATGGGCGTACAACAGGCGACACTCATACGCATACACAGAATGCATGTATACCCCCATCATTGCTACTTGCACACACAAACCACACACTCACAACAGCTTCTGAATGTGGGTACACAGCCTTGATGTACTGTGTAGATGTGTACAAATAGAAACGTGTGTCCTCAAAACCAAGACGTCAACACATCGCCATGCACATCTGATGCAACTTGGGTGCACATCACTGGCCTTTGTTAACCACTGGCAAGGTCAATAGCATGACCACACATACAACAAATGGACATGAATGACACACGTGGACACGGGTCATTGACTTGACATAATGATTCTTGATGCTTTCCGGACATGTCCTGACACACATGTACACCTATGATAAGATAAGATAATTTTATTGCACAGTTAATAAAAACTCACAATATAAGATGCAGAGCTTTAAAGAAGTATGTATCAAGAATAAAAAATGAATTGGCGGAAAATTAAAATTATGTAAGGATCATGTTACAATTTACATTTTTAATATTGTTCGTTGGAGCTGTGGACCCAAGGTTTTATACTCGGAGGCACTGTCTGTCTGTTACTCAGTTTCCTCCTTTTGTGTCTGCTTAATTCTCTCCGCCACGACGTCAAAGAATTTTGTAAATCGGCAGTTCAATTGGGTCTCCTGCGGGTTAAAACATAGTTTAACTGCCTGTCTGCAAGTTCTAACGCCCTTCTGGTTCCATATTACGCGAAGTAAGGATCTCCTTTTGTCCATTAAGGTTGGGCAAATACAAATAATATGGATTAAATCTTCAGGTCCTGCACTGCAGAGTCGGCAGGTTTTATCATCCCGATTCCTTTTCCATGGGGCCAAATGAGGGCGGATTGGTACTATACCGAGACGCAGCTTTAAAAAAATGTCTTTGGTCTTCTGTTTGAGTCCATGTACGCTTGGGTCTTTAATATTTTGTAATCGTTTAGGACTGTCCATCCATGTGCCCTTTTTGCTAGAGTTTCCTTGTCTTCTAATAGCGATGTTATTTTTGTAACCTTTGTTACTAGCTTTTTAAAACTTTTGTGATCTACTGGAGTATTCCAGAGGTTAGTCAGTTCAAGACTTTCTAATGATTCCGTCAAATACTTCCTTGCATAAGATCGTTCTCGTCGCTGCAGCTCGATCCAGAGGTGGGCACTTAAGGTGCCCTGCTCTGCGTTTCTGATCTTGTGGCAACATTTTATGAAGCTACCCCTTCTTTCCACTGTCTGTTTTTGAACCCCGAACTCCAGACGGATTTGGGCAGGAGATACGTGGCTAGGTAGCCGAAAGATGGTTCTGTACGTTTTACTGATCACTTTGTCGAGGGTAAGTGCGTCTTTTCCGAGAGTTGACTCACTCCCGTATGTTAGCGTCGGTTGAAGGCGAGCTCTCAGTACTTGGAGAAGCGGGTCGAGGGAATAGTCTGGCAATATTTTCTTCAAGGGGGTCATTGCGAGATAGGTCATGGTGCCTTTTCGATGTAATGTCTCTATTTGCGTTTTAGACGAGCCTCTGCTGTCTACTAGGACTCCCAGGTATTTGTAGCACGCTACATGGTCCAGTTTGCGTCCGTCCAAGTACCAGATATTTTTTCTGACCTTCTTATAGTTCACCGCCATAGTTTTTGTTTTCTTTAGGTTGATTTTTAATCCATTGCGCTGTGAAAATGAGCTGGTGGTGTTTAGAAGATGCTGAAGGCAAGTGGGAGTACGACTTATTAGTACCAGGTTGTCAGCATAGAGGAGATTGGACAGTATGATGTCTCCCAACCGTGGGGCATGCGATTTTGTGCTGTCCAGTTCCCCTGGGAGGTCTGCCAGAAAAAGATTAAACAAGGTAGGGGCTAGGACGCACCCTTGCTTCAATCCTTTGAAGGTGTTAATTCGCCTGGAGAGGTGCGTCCCGTCTCCCAGCTTAATCTTGACCCAGGTGTTGGTATGAAGTAAAATTAGCTGCTTCAGGAGGGGTTGCGGTATCCCCCATTTTTCAAGCTTTCGCCAAAGTTTGCCTCGGTCCACATGGTCGAAGGCTGAGCTGTAATCGATAAAACATAGAAACAGCGAGCTCTTTCCTGCTTTGGCCGCGTCTGTCAGCAAAGATAGCGTCATGAGATTGGTGGTAGTTCCTTGTCCTCTGCAAAACCCTGTTTGATTTGCAACGATTATGTGTTTTGACGCCGCCCAAGATGTCAATTCATCCAATATAATGCCAGCATAATACTTCGCTTCTATGTCTAGTAGAGCGATCAATCGATAATTGGAAGGATCACTCCTGTCTCCCTGCTTGTAAATTGGGCTTATGGTTGGTCCTTGCCAGGATTCCGGGCAGGTTTCTAATTCCTGTATGCCAACAAAGAGTGGTGCTAGTGTGCTACTCCAGAAATCAATATCGTATTTAAATATTATTGGCGGTATCCCATTTGGCCCTGGTGCACCTTCCGATTTCCCCTTCCTTATTTGCGTTTTTATCCGATCCACTGTTATGTTGATTTTTTCCCCTATGAAACTTGTTGGTGTGGCGTTGTCATTTGCCCCGTCGTTCTTCTTACGGTCATTTTTTCCCATTGTACTTTCCGTGGGGTTTCCAGACCCTTGTTCTTTCTTCTCTTTTTCGTTGTCCTTCTTTTTATTTTCTGTTTCTTGAGTTAACAGAACTATGGGGTTAGCTTCGTCGGTTAGGTTAAAGTGATTGTGCAAATACTCAGCCCAAGCTGCCTCTGATATGTATGAGTTTATTCCTTGATGGCCTGGCCGCTGCAAACTGTGAATTGTTTGCCAAAATTTAGCGCTGTTTTTTAGTTTCGAGTCGTACTTTATTTTTGCCCAAAGTTCGTCGTTCGCCTGTCTTTTGATTTCCCAAGTTGCCTTTCTTAGGCTTGCTTTTAAACCGCGGAGAGCATCCTGCAAAGGCTCTTTTTTAGGCTGTGTACGGAGTTGGTTCAAAGTTTGCTTTATGTTCCGTTTGAGTCTTTTTATCTCCAGCGTGTTTATCTTTTTCGATGTAGACTTGGGAAGTTTGCACTTGGATAGCCTTGGTTTTGTTGCATATTTGATCCCAAGAGTCTTTGTGTACCACTCCCAGGCCTCTATTGGGTTTACAGCCAATTTGCCCTGAACCAAGAGCTCCTTCGCATGTAAAGACAGTTCTTTGATGTTATCTTGTTTATATTTTATGCGTTTGAAGTCTGATGTATATTCGGACGTAGCGCATGCCCTGACTTCCGTGGGGTTCTCTCTGATTATCCTTAGTACGATTTCTTGTGGTAGATGGTCACTTTGGTCACTAACACCCAGCTTAAATGATTTGATGATGTCAAATAGAGGGAGAGTTGCAAATGTATAGTCTAGGTAGGAGGAACTTGTTGCCGTGTGGTAGGTTGATGCTGGCGGGGTGTCTTCTTTGTACCGGCCGTTCAGCGCCCTTAGATTTAATTGCTCTAATTCTTTTAGGAGTTGGTTCGAACACTTGGTTTGTTTACACCTATGAACATTACATGTGTGCGGAGACATGCAGTGTGTGTACACACACCATCCGGGTACGCCTTCCCCAACACAGAAGATGATCCTTGATACTGCAATTGTGCATAACATATGCTGCATGGTCAAGGACCATCACGGTCACACCCCGCCGCGCGCATGTGCGCACTACCGCGACGGTGCATCTTTTGAAAATCATCACTCACTGGCATTGCAATGGCAGAGCACGCATTCCGCGGGGCGGGGCAGGCTAACACATACATTTGAATGTGCAAGTGGAAATGGCAGTTGGTACCCCCTTACAGTCACATTGCAGCACGCACCGCAGACCGCCGGCCCTGGCCATCACCTCGACCTGCTGCTGCTGAGCTATCCAACAACTGCTGCCTGCACCCATCACCTCGACCTGCTGCTGCTGCTGAGCTATCCAACAACTGCTGCCTGCACCCATCACCTCGACCTGCTGCTGCTGAGCTATCCAACAACTGCTGCTGTTGTGCCACAGTCCTGGACCTTGCCATGCCGAGAGTGCGAGAGATCCGGTCTCGTCCCTTCACTGCAGTGGAGCTGGATGTCCTTGTGGACGGTGTGCTCCGCCAATATAACTGGCTCTACGGTGCCCCCGGACAGGTGGTAAGTGCAGTGGGGGACATGTTGTTGTGCATGAGGTGGTCACTGACTCCTGGCTTCTGCTATCTTGGCGGTGTGCTGTGGGACCTTCACATGTGTTGTACTGTGCATGGCTGCTGAAAGATACGTGTTGCTATGTTTGTGAATGTCCAACTGTCCACTGACGTTCCCCTCTTATCTCCCATCATGGTAGGTCAAGCTGCACCTTCGCAAGGTCGTGTGGAGGACCATAGCACGTGATGTACGGGCAGTGGGGGTGTGCAATAGACAACACACACACTGCCACAAGCGCTGGGATGACATCTCCAGGCTCAGCAAGAATGTGGCGGAGATGACACTGGGGCTGATTCCAAGATCAACCCGGCTTGCACGACGCACCATGACCCCTCTAATGCACCGTATCATAGCTGTGACGCATCCTGACCTGTCCGCCCGGCTGAGAGGGGATCAGCAGCAAACTAGCGGTAAGCAGACTGAATGTGTCTGACTTGTGAGTGCATGCATGTATTGCTGCTCAGACACAGTAGTGACATCTGTGGTGCGTATGTTTTGCTGCAATTGCATGTTGGTGCCATTAGCGGAGTGAGCGTTAGCATCCATGTCCGCCAGGTGGACATACCAGTTGCAGTTGCTAGAAGCAGCCACAGGCAGCAAGGCAGGGCGCGGAGGGCACAGACACCATCCCCTAGGACAAGGAAATCTTTCACCGAACACGACATCAGCTACCCTGGAGTTGACACACAGGATCCTCAAGGGGTGTTGGGGGACAGGGATTCACATGTAACACAGGCATCCCCCTCAAAAGGACAAGGACACTACAAAGGAAAGGGCACCTCCAAAGGCCAGGGACACTCCCAAGGACAAGGACACCTCAAAGGAAAGGGCTCCTCCCAAGGCCAGGTACACTCCCAAGGACAAGGACACTACAAAGGAAAGGGCACCTCCCAAGGCCAGGGACACTCCCAAGGACAAGGACACTACAAAGGAAACGCCCCTCCCAAGGCCAGGGACACTCCCAAGGACAATGACACTACAAAGGAAAGGGCACCTTCCAAGGCCAGGGACTTTCCCAAGGACAAGGACACTTCAAAGGAAAGGGCACCTTCCAAGGCCAGGGACACTCCCAAGGACAAGGACACCTCAAAGGACAGGGAACCTCCCAAGGCCAGGGACACTCCCAAGGACAAGGACACCTCACAGGACAGGGCACCTCCCAAGTCAAGGGACACTCCCAAGGACAAGGACACCTCACAGGACAGGGCACCACCCAAGTCCAGGGACACTCCCAGGGACAAGGACACTTCAAAGGACAGGTACACTACAATGGACAGGGACACTACAAAGGACAAGCCAACTCCCATGGACAGAGCACCGCCCACGGATGAGGCACATTCCATAGACAGGACACCTCCTACGGCCAAGGCACCTCCCAGGGCCAAGGGTTTTCCCATGGACACGAGCTCCACCAAGGCAAGGCATACATCACCCCTGCGTACCCTGAGGCTGGTGTTGGTGAAGGAACATAAAACACGTGTCAGCGGTGGAGTCCCCCCATACCTCTACTCCCATCCACAGCCCGCGGAAGGAGTACACTGTTGCTGCATCACCCATTACACATGATGCAGAGGGCAGAAGGCAGGGACACAGCAAACGTCAAGCAGGGTCCAGCACGTCCCCAGAGAGCAGAACCCCACCAGCACATGATCCACCTTTGATGGGTGATGTTTCTGATGAGGCCACACCACTTACCAGTCCAGTCATGTCCAGTGTGCCCCTACATATCCCAAGGAAACGGAGACACACAGCAGTGACACCTGACCACCCCAATGTCGCGCCAGTACAGCTGTCACCAGCTCCCAGAGCCACCCTGCCTCCTGGCCCATACAGCCCTGTGGCTCATCATTTCAGTGGTCCTAGTGGGTCAGCTGCAGTTCACTCTCATGTGTCAGATAGTGGCACTGTGTCTGTTGTTCGCTGTCATGCCTCATGTAGTAGCACTGTGTCAGTTGTACCCTCTCCTGTTTCAGGTACTGCCACTGTGTGTGTCCGCCACTCTCATGTCTCAGATGCTGGCATGGTATTTGTTGGTCACTGTACAGGGACATGTCCTGGCAGTGTGTCTGGGTCTATTGTTATTGTTATTGTTATTTTAATTTTATACCGCGCCTAATCACCTGCAGGTCTCTAAGCGCCCGGAAAGATGGTACAGAACAATAACATAACAGGGTCAGAACAAAAGATCGCATTGGATTAAGCCATGCTCAGGCTTCTCCTGAACAGTAGCGTTTTCAGACTCTTTCGAAATTTTAAGAGGTTTCCTTCCTCACGTAGCCCTCCAGGCAAGTTGTTCCACAGCTGGGGAACCAATACCGAGAAGGCTCTGCCTCCCTTCGTCACTAGCCTGTACCGAGAGCAGGTCAACAACTGCAAGTCCGAGGACCGAAGTGATCTCGTCGGGCAGTACAGTTGTAGACGCTCCTTGATATAGGCCGGAGCCTTACCATAGATGGCCTTATGGGCTGTACACAGACTCTTGAATTCCACTCTCTCTTTAATTGGAAGCCAATGTAGGTTTTGTAGTAGAGGAGTGGCTCTAGACCTCCTAGGGAGTCTAAAGATCAGTCGGGCAGCATCATTCATCAGAACCTGAAGCCTATTAGTAAGGGTTTTCGGTAGGCCAAGATAGAGGGCATTCCCATAATCGATTCTGGAAATGATAGTGGCAGTTACTATTGAACGCATCATGGGCTCTGAAAGGATAGGGGATAACTTCCGCAGTTGCCGGATGATATTAGTACAGCTGCCTACCACCGACGCGATCTGAGGCGCCATCGATAGGTCAGCATCCAGCCGAATCCCCAAGCTTTTTACAACCAGGCTTGGTTTTGGGGCCGGGCCCAACTCCATGGGCCAGTAGAGGTCACTCCAAGGTGAGAGGGTGGATGGTATAACCAGGATCTCAGTTTTGTCAGGATTGACTTTTAAAAGGTTATCTGTCATCCATCGTACCGTGAACCTCAAGATGTTCTGGGATTGGAGTTGTGCAGCTGTGGTGTCATTTATACTTAGCAGCAACTGCGTATCGTCCGCATAGTTGAAGACTTTACAGTCCATCGCAGCCAGCGCAGCGATCAGTGGTTGCAGGTATAGGTTAAATAGAAGTGGGGACAGGGCCGACCCCTGCGGTACTCCACACTCTAAAACCCCTACCTCAGATGTTTCGTCCCCCAGTTGTATCCTTTGGGTCCTACCTGTAAGGAAGGATTCCAACCACTGCAACGCCGAACCCTTAATCCCAAAGCTCTTCAATCTGTCCAAGAGCAGGGTGTGGCTGACAGTATCGAACGCCGCTGATAGATCTAATAAAATCAGGGCGCTCGCTTTCTTACAGTCAGCCCTACCTCTTAGTTCGTCCAGCACTGAGAGCATCACCAACTCGGTGCTGTGATGTGCTCGAAAACCTGCCTGTCTATCATGGAGTAGATGGTGAGATTCCAGATAGCAGGACAGGGACTGAAGAACGTGTTGCTCAAGAATTTTTGAGAGAAAGGGCAGCTGGGAGATGGGTCTGTAATTCTTCAACACAGCGGGATCCGACCCCAGCTTTTTCAATAAGGGTCTTACCCGCGCCTCCTTAAGTTCACTCGGCAGGTATCCCATGTCCAGCGATCTATTGAGGAGAGAGATGATATATTCCTCTAATAAGGGACGCGCAATGCGAAAGATCTCAGGTGGACATGGATCAGCTGGGGAGCCAGATTTAATTTTACACATCAGCTGTTCCAAGGTTAGTGTATCCATCTGTGGGAACACTTTAAGAGAACAATCGCTCGCCTTATTAAATATTAAGGCAATTGCAGTCCCTGTTGCCGCCACATTCTCTATCTCCTGGACAATGATCTTCACCTTCTCCAGGAAATAGGTCTGGAAGGTATTACAGTCAAAAGGGGGCTTAACATTATCAGGCTTCTTACTCAGCTCAGCCAAGATTTTAAAGGTTTCTTTCTGGATATTAGTGGCCTTACTTAGGCGCGACTCAAGATAGTCCGCTTTAGCTTGAATCATAAGTTTTTTGTATTGGTGGAGAGAGGTCTTATAGGTATCCCTATCAGTATCCTGCTTGGATTTCCTCCACAGCCTTTCTAATCTCCTTAACTTTGTTTTGGTTTCCCTTAGGAGCGGAGTAAACCAGGGAGCTTTCCCTGAGCCCTTAATTTGCTGTGTTTTCACTGGCGCTATCTGATCGATGGCCCGAGTCAAACATCTTGTTAGATCAGAGTAGTCTCGGTCCAAATCACCATCTGGCTCTAAAACCTGGGGAGGTTCCAAATGTGCCTCAGTCAGGGCTCTCAGATTGACTTCAATCCATTTCCGGGTTTTCCTGAAGCCAAGTGAGTCTATGGCTCATGTGTCAGTCACTAGAGCTGTGGCTGTGTCTCACACTCCTGTATCTGGGTCTATGGCTCATGTGTCAGTCACTAGAGATGTGGCTGTGTCTCACACTCCTGTATCTGGTGCTGGCAGTGTGTCTGGGTCTATGGCTCATGTGTCAGTCACTACATCTGTGGCTGTCTCTCACACTCCTGTTTCTGGTGCTGGCAGTGTGTCTGGGTCTATGGCTCTTGTGTCAGTCACTAGAGCTGTGGCTGTGTCTCACACTCCTGTTTCTGGTGCTGGTGCTGGCAGTGTGTCTGGGTCTATGGCTCATGTGTCAGTCACTAGAGCTGTGGCTGTGTCTCACACTCCTGTTTCTGGTGCTGGCAGTGTGTCTGGGTCTATGGCTCATGTGTCAGTCACTAGAGCTGTGGCTGTGTCTCACACTCCTGTTTCTGGTGCTGGCAGTGTGTCCGAGGCGACTAGGTCAAGCAATCCACCAGATTCTGTGCTGTGAGGTGTAGCTCCCATCACTCACATGTAATTGGACTTGGTGTCAAGATTGTCCATTGTAACCACCCTTGCATAATTAATGTCCATGGATTGGGGAGCTTGACCCACGTACTTGTGTTGCCTCAGATGTACTTGTTCTGTTCTGAACACTGCCCTGTTGCTGTTCTGATACTGCATTGTGCCCTCTCATGTGCTGCCTCTGATGTACCTGTGCCTTGCCATGGACTGTTGATGCACTTAACCCCTCTCATGTGCTGCCTCTGATGTATCTGCTCTGTTCTCTGCCATGGACTGTTGATGCACCTAGCCCCTCTCATGTGCTGCCTCTGATGTACCTGCTCTGTTATAGACACTGCCCTGTTGCTGTTCTGATACTGCATTGTGCCTGCTCATGTGCTGCTTCAGATGTACCTGCTCTGTTCTCTGCCATGGACTGTTGATGCACTTAGCCCCTCTCATGTGCTGCCTCTGATGTACCTGCTCTGTTATGGACACTGCCCTGTTGCTGTTCTGATACTGCATTGTGCCCTCTCGTGTGCTGCCTCTGATGTACCTGCTCTGTTATGGACACTGCCCTGTTGCTGTTCTGATACTGCATTGTGCCCTCTCATGTGCTGCTTCAGATGTACCTGCTCTGTTCTACCCAGTGCCCATGCTCCTGGCTACTCTAGGATAGAACCCCTATCATGTGCAATAAAGCAAGTTAATCGTGTGTAGTGGTCTGTCTTTGTCATTCCTGGTTGTCTCCTTGCATTGTTGATATATTGGTGCTATCGTAAATGCTGTTTCCCCAACATGACCCTCCCCCCCCCCCCCCACGTCACGGCCCCGGAAGGTACTCCCCTTCTGACAGCAATTGGTGTGTTAGCGTACCTGCATAGTCGTCGGCGACGGTCCAGGACTTGCTGGTGGTGAAGCAGGAACAGTATAGGAAATGCGTGTAGCGCTGGGTCCATGATGGCGATCTGCCTGTGGTGGGTATCTCTGCAATGTTTTGCCTCTCCGCTGTGGTGAATCCGCCGTGTTCAGGCAGGTTGTTTTTCCGCAGCGGTTTGATGTGTGTTTTCTGCCATAGTGATTTAGAGGACGGTCGGAGACGTCATTCCGTACGGCGGTGTCTTTGGATTAGTTAGGTCTGTCGCGGGGTCGGGTGTATTTCCGCGGCGGTGCGTGCTCTTCCGCGGCGTACGGACATTTGACAGTGCTTCCCATCCTAATATGGCGGATGGACTGGCCGCGGGTGGCGGACTGTAGAAAGGCATTTTCCGCCTACTCCAGGACGGCAGTCGGCCTTCCGTCCGCCATCGTAATCGACCCCTAAATTTGGTGTGTTCCCGGCACTTTTTCATTCGATCTTTTCCAGCCTGTTTGGTGGATTTCCCTTACTGCTGGCATACTAGCAAAATAAAGATTTATGATAGATTTATGTTATCCAGGTAGGGGGGTGCAGAATGCCTCCTTCCCAGCGAGGACCTTGTTGTCCAACCTCTGAAAGGTGGCAGGGGCATTCTTTAAGCCAAGGGGTATCACCCTAAACTGGAAGTGGCCCTTCTGGGTTTGAGAATGCAGATCTCTCTTTTGCCCCACTCAGTCAGAGCAATATGCCTGTATCATGATGTCAGGTAAAAAGTATTGAGACACTTGGTAGTGCACAGCCTGTATATGAGCTCATCAGCTCGGGGATGGAGCGTGTGCCCGTCTTCCTGATGGACTTGAGGCCCCTGTAGTCCACACAGAACCTAAGTCTGGAGTGGCTCCTAATGGGGGAACCTTGAGTATTAGCGCAGACCCGGACCAGGGACTGTTAGCAGACTCAATCACCCCTAATGCCAGCATCTTGGAAACCTCCTCCTTGATACTGGCCCTCACCTTGTCTGACAATCTGTAAATCTTATTTTTAACAGGCGGACCGTCTCCAGGGTCGATGTCATGGACGCACAGGTGTGTGAGTCCATCAGGGAGGCAGAACAGAGAGACAAATTTGCCCAGCAACTGGCGACAGTCACTCTGCTACTCATGGGTCATGGTAGGGGAGAGGTTAACACCCTCCTCTGACCCATCGTGCTCGTGTGCAGACAGGAGGTCAGGGAGAGGCTCACCCTCCTCTTCCATTCCTTCATCTGTCACCAGAGCATGCTCCAAGACCTCTCACAGTGTGGTTTGGGGTAGTTCACATGGAGCACCCTTAAAGGGTTTCTAGCAGTCTTGAGATCCACCAAGTCGGTGGACTCCCTCTACCGCTGCTTCCTATCATATGGGCTTGTCCAGTAATCCTGGAGAGCTATAGGCTCCACAGGATCCATGACCCACACCTGTCACAAGGATTCTGCTCCTACACAGAACTGTGCATAGAGACTTGGAACCTCAGTGAATTAGGGTGTACCAAAACTCACCTTAGTATCCAAAATCCCCTACCAGACTAGCAATCAGTGTCTCATTGGTTCTTCCATGACCCCAATGATTAGACAACCCAGAACATGAACTTAGAACACCTCAGGAAACGTGGAACACATGAACACTCTTTCGTTATACTCTCATACCAGTCCACAACAAGGAGTAAATGAAGACACGTGCAAGTTTGAAATATTTATTTCTAATGCCGTGTTCTCAGGCGCAGTATCTCAGCTAATACAAGCAGACATATTATAAGCAACAAGGTTATCAGCATAGTTACTATTCCATAAAATACAAAGGGAGAAAGCATGTTAAAATGCTAAAGGGAAGAAGGCTAAATTGCACCTAAATCTTACTAAAGCGGTCTACAGCTCCAACTAGGATAACACCTGTACCACCTCCATCAGGTACCTCAGGCCTGCAGCCAGCAGACGTAACAAGTATGTACCTGATAGGGCAGGGTTCCATGGTGTATCTGGACCACATGGTGGGTAGAGGCAAGGTGCAGCCCTATCACCCCAGGCCAAGATTTAAACTATACTGGCCTGGCAACCCACAAAACACAGATTGGTGAGGACCTTCCTGGGTTTCACAGGATACTGTATGAGGTTTGTCAAGAGATATGGCACCATTGTTGCCCCTGGACAGAGCGAACTTCAAAGAAGTAGCCAAGACAGGTTATCAGCACAAAGGGCTGCCATAAAGGCTTAGTTACCCTTAATGATGACATGTGTACAGTACTGATACTCAAGGTTCCTGAGTTCTCTAGAGAGTTCATAGAGCAGACAGATGCTTCAGAGCATAGCATAGGGGCTGTCTTAGCACAGTTAAATGAGGAGGGCCTAGACCAACCGGTAGCCTTCATTAGAAGGAGGTTCCTTCCACTGGAACAGAGGTGGAATGTGATTGAAAGGGAGGCCTTTGCTGTGGTCTGGGTACTGAAGAAGCGGAGACCACACCTGTTTGGGACTCATTCCAGATTCAGACAGATCACAGGTCCCTCAGATGTATCATGCAAATGAGGGGTGAAAATATCAAGCTGTTGAAGTAGTCCATCTCCCTACAGAGAATGTTTTTTCAGTGGAAAATTGCCCTGAGTCAGACCAAAGCCGGTGGTCTATCCAGATTATTCTGCCGTAGTGATGAAAACTGCCAAGGGGTTGAGTAGTTCTCCCCACTTTCAGCTGCTGCTGTGCTGCAGAAGGACTGACACTCTGCTAAACTGCACTCTACTGAATTAACTCTGCCTGAACTGTACTCTACTGGATTAGTGCCTTGTTGTGTTGCTGCTTTGTTGTGCTGACCTGGTTCCCTCGTGCATGGGTGTGAGGGACTGGACCTACAGCTCTGGAAAACAGAATCCAGAGTGGCAATATGGGCTACTTGGCTGGCCTCCTGACTTCAGGCTCAGGGACAGAAGGCTCCAACAACTTTGCACCTTGACTCTGGAATCTGTGAGTCTACCCTGCCAAGCGGTGCCACCCCAGTACTGGACCCTTGGAAGTGAGCCCAAGTTTCTCTGGCAGCCTCTTTGGATGGATGCATCTCCTCTGCTGCAGAGCCCAAGCCCAAGCAGAACCAACGCATCTGCGCTGCTCTATAGATTTAGTTGTTGCAAAGACCCGAATCACCACGGCAGTCTGTATCACCTCGGAACTGATGTGCGACTCATCCTCAGGGTAGGGCCTCGCATCTCTTGACAGCAGCCTTGACGGCGACGCCGGACTGCACAACACAGCCTCGGAACCGATGCATCCACCCGACTGCGTGATGCATAGCAGACTCCAGACTGTCACACAACCCCTTGCAGATGGGATCTTCGATGAGGACCGTACATCGCAGCCTTGCCACATCTCAGAACTGGCGCATCGCTTCAGCTGCAAGATGTATCTTCGATTGAAAGTACTTTGTTCAGTGAGCCTTACTGGGTCCCTATAGCCGTCCGGCACTCAATCACAGTCGACCTCAACTTATTACTTTGTCTCGGTCTGGCACAAACAGATATCCACAGTTGGCGCTTTACACCTTTTGGCACTATTGTTACTCAAATCTTTCAAAATGAATATCTCCGGTTGTACTGACTGGATTTTTGTCGTTTTGATCTGGTTTTACTTCTTACAAAATACTCTATTTTTCTAGCTGTAGGCTTCTTTTGTGGATAGTTTTCAATGTGTTACTATTTGAAGTGTTGCGCAAATATTTTACACATTGCCTCTGAGTTAAGCCTGACTGATCTGTGTCAAGCTACCAGATGGTTGAGTATGTGGGTTTGCTTGTGACTTCACCCTGAGAAGAATTGTGGTTACTGCTTGAGAAGGCGTTCACCCTCCTCAACCAGAAAGCCAATTTCTTGCACATAGTAACAACTAATTTCAACTGAATGTTAGCTTTGGAATTTTTGATTCAAATATAATATAATAATTTTTACCTTGTGTAGTTAAAAAAAATAGCTTTTCAATCAAATCGCATTTTAAGGACATCCATGGTGGATGTTACACACATAGAATAACATTATAATGTGTAGTGAAGGTAAGAGGGGTAATGTTTGCATTGTGAAGTACCAGAATGTAAAGACATACCTGTAATCGGCTGATATTTCTTGCTACTTCCTCCACCACAACCATAAAGAAAGAGGTGCCTATTGTTCATGGTCGGATCAGCAGTCCACACACACAGGATTTCAGCAACGGAGGGATAACTAAAGCAGCCTAGCTGCAGAGTGATAAAGTAGCACAGTCCAATTCTTTTATTAGAAGACCTCTTACGATTGGCCTTTTTTTATTGCTTTCTAAATGGAAGAATTCAAAAAGGACTTGAGCAGTGAGGTTGTTTTAAGACACATTTAATTCCTGTTTGGCTATATATCTGTCTTGGGTAGGCATGAGTAGAATAGCGTTTTCTATTCACAGAAAGTGTTATGTCTGCACAAATGGAGACATATCCCAGGATCCAAGAGCATTAATAAAGGTCCCACGAAGTGGTTAGTAGGGCTTTACGAAATAGCAATTGAGAGGACTAACAATACTGAAGTTGATACCAAAGGTTGGGTGGGAAGACCATGTTTGCATTGAGAAAATAAAAGTGATGTTGTAGAGGCTCTAACTACATTAGTTGAGGGGTAGAGAATTAAGGTAGTTCAGGGGTATATTTGGTTAAGGGAAAATCAACAACACTACTTTTTTGTTCATTAATGTCTTTATTTGCTCTTCTTTATAACTTGAAAAATAATTTTAAACAATATCAGGATTACTTCCCTTATTTTAAGTTCACCTTCCTGTACATTTAGCATCTTTCACACAGATATGCAAGACAAAAGGCACAATAAAGATCAGGTGATCATTTCAGTAAATATGATATACACTCTAAGAATGAACATTACATATTAAATTATCAAGGTCAGTTAAGGAAAATTAGAATGTTCATATACTGCCATTTTATCAATGTAGTTTTTAATATAAACAGATGCAAAATTATTTAAAATGCTTCCCATAGTGCAACCATTGTTCTTTATAATACTTAAATTCAAACAGAAGATTTAAAAATCTGTGACGCTGATGCTGTAATAATATTGTGTTGACAGCCCTGGTTGTTTTGGTTTTATTATCTATTATGTAGACTTCATTAACTTCATTATTGCTGTGTTTTCTATTCCACAAAGTGAAGTTAATTTGTTAAACAAAATAAATCAACAATTGAACTCAACATTAGCTAATCTATATTTCTAATTTACTATTCATTGTCTGCTTATGGCTTAGAGGAAGCACCACCACAATCATTTAAAGGCGTTGCAACCTTTCCTTAATAGGATACTGTATCCTTCAAGAATTTGTCCTGAGGTGGGATGGAATTAAAGTGGAGTGAATCATGGATGGGAGCCTGCTCAGAGCAATCTCGAAAATGGCTGCCCAGGTCCATTCCCCTCCGTCTAGCGCCACCAAAGAACACACTCTCCTACAACATGAAAAAGTCTTGACAGTACTAAGGAATGCACAGGTAGGAAAAGACGCTGGTCAGTCGATAGCAATGGAAAGACATACATTTATGAAACTTTTAACCAATTGAGTCTTTCTGTGTATGCATTTTGTGCAAAGGAAGATCAATGAGCTTACGAAGCAGATAAACTTAAGTTGAGGACCATCCAGATATGAACCAATTCTCGTTTCTCTTCTACAACAATGAGGTAGGTTAGGGAGAGGAAAAGACGGATGCTTCGAGAGTGACAGCTTTATATTGTACTGACAAACTCCAATACAAATTTTACTCTAGTTAAAGTAGAAACAATTAAATACGATTGTACAACCTTTTCTTATTAGAATACAATGAGTCTCTTAAAGTGCAAAACACTTCAAATGAAGAATGCACTTAAGGCCCTGTTTTTAGACAACGGAATTCCTTTGTCGTAACCAGCCACAATTTTTCAAGCAATGGCACTTCAGTTTGGAGGGTTTTTAAAGAGCACCCATGTGATGTATCCAAGCCCTGAGGCCACACAATTTAAATGATGTTTCACTCAATTTGAATATCAGAAAAAGCTGGAGAAACTGGAAGACTTGTAGGTGATGTGCAGTTTCGAAATTTAGCATTTGCAGTTAGAAAATGTTTTTCTCTTCAAATTAAGCTGCTTTCAGAATCGAGGTAAAGTAGATAATCTCTTCTATCACAGAAAAGTATCAGAGTTATCTTATGGCTCCATAGGTAAAACGTTGTTTTCAAAAGAAACGTAAAACACAAGTGGCTTCCATTCATGTGGAATCAACTCCTGCCATAGAGCGTCAACCACTTTACGACGAGTATTGCTAATATGAGCGTCATGTTTCCTGAAAGAGAACAAGAATGGAAATCATTGATAGCTTTTACAGCGCCCCAACATTTCATTTTCATCAATTTGAAATTGTCAACTCTTAATAGACCTTCTTAACATGCTGCGCTGATCACAGTGAATGCATTAAAACAAAATGGCCTCACCTGTCAAAAGGTTGTGTAATCAATTAAAAAAAAAAACTATTTACAGTAGAGCATGGCATTATGCAGCGGTAGCTGTAAAAAATGAATTATAGAAATCATAGTCTATATAGGTTGTCCAGCAATCCAGCAAGCGTTTAATAATGCTCTTAATTCAAACTCGCACCTACTAAACTCTACAGAGAAAAATTAACAGTATTCAACATCACTTTCAAAGAGACAATTGACAAATAATGAAAACAAAAGATGACACAACAAAAACAATCTGTTGCCATTCTGGCATTTCTTCAGGAATACTTATGTACTCTTTCCGTTGAAGGGCCTCACAAAACTCTTTGACTCCATTAAGATCTCATCATTTGAATGTGATTATATACTAGGGTCCATAGTGAAAATCATCATCAGCAACATATTCAGGTCCATACGCAAAGCCTCTTCCTGCTATGGCATCGTCCCCTAAATGCCAAAGAAAAGTTACAACCTTCCTCCAATGAAAAATATCAACCTTCTCTCTACCCTACCATTCCTGGGTAATAATGGATAACACAGCCACCACCAAACTGTTGTGTTCAACTGCACTAATACTGCGGTCACACCCAGGAGATCCCCTTATCACCAAAAGGAAACCTACCCTTTTTAGAGAGGAGCACAGGTAGGTGTCCCACATGCCTCCTTTAACATGTTCTGTTTTTTAAGCGGGATCAAACAAACATGTCAATCGCTAATTTGCAGGTGATAAATTAGACACCGCGCTTATACGCCATAGCAGTACTCACACTATGATTAGCATTTACCATTTTATATGATGATTTATTATTCAGTATTTGTCTATGTAAAGAGCGTAAAAAGAATTAGGATTATTTAATCATACTCATCAGATAATATTCAAATTATGGTGAAGATTAAAAAGGCTCAATATCGAAACCCACTAGATACTAGGAATTCATTTAAAATGTATTGTGTGAGTGACCCCTTGGGCATGAGTTGCTCCCCTTGGGGATAATTTTTTGGGGAAATTCTGCCCCTACCCCGAGGGCAGATTGACCATTTTAGGCCAATCTGCGCTCGGGGTGGGTGGCGAAGCCATTAGTCACCAGTGTAGTTATTTGAAGGGGAGCGACCCCTTGGGGAAGCATCATTCTTCTTAGGGGGCATTTTTTTTATGTATTCCGCCGCCCGGAGGGCAGATGGGATGTTTTTAGGCCGATCTGCCCGCGGGGGGGCGGGGGGCTGGGACCAGGGGGCAGAAGCCACTAGACAACAGGGACATTTGTTTTTAAGGTGGGCAACCCGTAGATAAGCATCACTCCCCTTGGGGGCATTTTTTGGCATTCTTCCCATCGGAGGACAGATCGGTCATTTTTAGGTCAATCTGCCCTCTGAGGGTGTTAAAGGGGGAAAAAGCCACTAGACACCAGGGAAATGAATTTACAAGGGGAACAAACCTTTGGGCAAGGGTCGATTCCCTTGGGGACTACTTTTTATTCCTCCCCCTGAGGGCAAATCTGCAAATTTTAGGCTTATCTGCCCTGGGGAAGGGGGGGGCAGAAGCTCACTAGACACAAAGGAGAGGACTCTTAAAGACCATATTTTTTTTAATTCTGTACCACCGCCACCCACTCCCCCCAACCAGGCAAATTGGGCTTTGTATGCCGATCAGCCCTCAGGGGAGTGATGGAAGCCCCATACACCGGGGATTTTGTATGGGAGTGTCCCCCCTTGTGGGGCCATATTAATTTTGGGGATTTATGGTCTTTTTGAGTGGATTTGGCCTCAGGGTGGGTGGTAACACGAGTCACGTGGGAATAAGGATATGCATGTGGTGGAGAATAGCTTCTGGGGTTAGGTTTGCTTTCATCTAGTAGCTTTTTTTTGCCTTTGTCACACCTGCTTTCATGGGAATATCAGTCTTTTGACTGATATTTTGTTATAATTTTCATTAGTGTTTTAATTTTATTTTTTACTATACAGCCAATCGTTTTCTTTATCTTTTG